>NW_026294618.1:103579879-104779879 GCF_026119805.1 Tympanuchus pallidicinctus
TAGTCTTCCTTAGCCCATCTTTCTGATAGGCGGTATTTATTACAGATAGCATAACTCCTGTTTTGAATTACCAGTAGCGAACGTTTTATAAATCACCCAGGCTTTTTCCTGACGCACCCACACAAAAATGCCAAAAACCAGAGAGCGGCACAAGCAATTAATAGCATGATATCGGAACAGTATCAAAAACAGCACGTCTGTGCACTGGCTCCTATCTGTAAACCAACAGTTCCATCAGAAAAATCTCAGCTTGAAGCATTTAAATTAGATCATCCCTCTTTCTTGTTTCCTAAACTCCCCAACATTTGGCCCCGTGACACTTTTAAATATTTATCACAAACTAAATGATCTGAGTGCCCAGCACAGCCTGCACAACATAAACATTACTTTCTCCTTCTCAATTATGACTTCATCTCCTTCTGTCTCCTCTTGATGTGTTTATAGCTATTGTGTTTTTCTTTTTCCCCATCAGGAGAGCTCTGAATAGGAGAGCTAACACCGTGGAGATAGATCTGCACATTCAACTTTACACACGTGAATAATCCCAGCGAGTGCAAGCTCCAGGCTTATTTCTGATATGTCGTGTATGATACTGTAGCATTACCTCCATAAGAAGGAAAATTGTTGGAATTCATGGCATCTCTCATCAGCACAACAGCTGGTGCCAAGTAGTTTTATTACAAAGACTTTTGTAAATCAAAATCCAAGTATGTACCTATTTCTGTATGGTTTAACTGTGATTTTAGCAATTTCCAGACAAAGGAAAACACGGCTTTGTGAGTTGTCCTCTTGGGTTTGGATATTTTGCAATGCAATTTACAATCTGTACCTTTATCCTCACTAGGCTTTGCTTCTTCTGATGATGATAGGCTGGCTACAGCGGAAGGTTTTGTCTCATCTGTAAGAACCAAAGAAATGAAAGACAAGTTATTCATTAGCTAGCAATCCGATGAACTGGTTTACTGAGGGGAAAAAAACAAGTGTTACACTTTATTGGAAGCATGATACAATGCTTGAATGTGATTTTTTGGGCTTCCATCCATTCTCATTGTGCTCCCTGACCATTACTGGTTTGACTGTCTTCCCTAAGCCAGGGGTAAACTTCCATTGCAATACTGCCAGATCAAATCTGTACCTCAACATCCCGTAATAGAGAGAGGAACAGCTGCCAAGTTTGTGGGCAGGCTGCTGTTCTCTTTGCTTAAATATTTCTTTTTTTTATTTAATGTATTTATTTGGGGAAAAAAACACAAGCCATTCTTTAATCATGTCCAATAGCCCCACTGGAATCAAAATCATTAAATGCAAATGCCTTCCTGAAAACAGAATCTTTCTTGAATCAGATCTGAAACTTAGCAAGTCTGTAAAAATCTGTGGTGCATAGCTGTTTAATGGTAGGGCACGTGCTGTTAGAACTGTGATCTTTAATAGATAAAAATTAGTAACTGAATTTAATAGTGTATTTTTTCACTGCTGCTGCTTCTCAGCAATCTTTGCAATTTAAAACCTTTAGAAACCTGTTTTCATTTTTAGCCTTTCACTTCTTTCTTAAGACTTGCCTCTAGTTGTTCTTTTTTCACCTGGTCTAGTTATTGAGTATTTTTAACTAGCTTGAAGTTGGAGGACTGAATCACCTGCCATTTTGTTTTCCTTGTGTTAATTGTGAGGCACACCGATGAAAGGATAGAGGACAGATTACTAGAAAAACCAACAACACTGTAATAGCCAAACTATTCAAGGCCAATCCTTGTACGCTATAATTGGCTTTTTCATCTACTCTGTAATAAGAATGTATAAATCTTGAAGTAATGACTATGTAAGAGCACAGTTTATTTTTGCTTCTCATACGCTTTCTTTTACGATAGTAAAGTAATGATTTGTGATTTGTCACACTCAGATGAAGGTTATGCCTTTTGGTTTAGAAAATACAAATTAGAACTTTAGTATTTGAATGGCTTGCTCCTCACAATTATCCTTTATAATGATTAGAAATGGGCATACAACTTCAGGCATACAGCTGTGTATCTTAAAAAATCAGCTCATTTCCTACCAACAAGGAAGGGTTCAGAAGCAGCAACCCTAAAAGTTTCTGATGATGTTTTGTCTCCGCAGTTGAAAGCGGAAAGCAGGAGCAATTCATCAGCTGAACATTACTTACTCAAGATAATTGTCTGCCTCTCTGTTCTTATCACTAGGTGAACCAGTAGGGCTTCATGTTAATCCAAGTCATTTCTTTCTGTAACGCTGTGTGCCTGTGGCTGAGGAAGTGATTCACGCAGTTTGTGTAGGCACAGTGCTATCTTTAGGTGCATGCCTAAAATGAGTTCAGAAAATGTTCTGGATCTGGGACCTAAATAAAGTCTGGATCTTTTCTTTGACACTCTTCATTAGAGTAACAAGACATGACTACCAATATGAGATAGCACAGGAGTGTACATGATATCTCCCCAATAAACTAGGCCTGACAGCTTGTAACATAGAAAGTCATAATGACAGCTTTGGAAGAAAACACAATGCATTTAGCACACCTACAGTAGCAAAGTAATAATTAAGAGAAGCGCGTTCCCCTTACTTCTCTAGGGAAAAAGGAAATGTATCTCATTCAATCCAGCAGCTTTGCAAATCAAAATACCAAGGAAACTTACATCTCATCAGAGTCAATAGAGTAGACAAGTAAAACAGGATGTATTTGGCAACTACAGACAGTAATACAACTGGGTTTCAGTGAATCCCTGCAACTGGAGTAATCCTGAGGTAGTACTTGATATAGTTAAAAGCTCAACACTGCTTGAGCAAAAATATCCCCCTGCCTAGGAAAAGGTCAAAAAAACACAGCCTGGATTCAGACAGAACAACTTACGACTACCGCAATGGTAAAAACCCAGGAAAGTCAACATGGTTATCTCCTTCAGCACCAAAACAGAATCACAGAACTGCAGCTGTTGGAAGGGACCTCTGGAGATCATCTTGTCCGACTCCCAGCCCACCCTGTGGTTCCCTGTGGTAGGCTGCATCCAGGTGGGTTTTGAGTATCTCCAGAGAAGGAGACTCCACCATCATTCTGGGCAGCCTGTTCCAGTGCTCCATCACCTCACAGGCTTTCCTCATATTCAAACAGAACCGCCTGTGTTCCAGTTTGTGCCTGCTGCCTCTTTTCTTATTTTGGGGTACCAGCAAGAAGAGCCTCTTGGTTCCTGCCTTTTTTATATTTACAAGCATTGATAAGATTCTCTCTCAGTCTTCTCCTCTGCAGACTGAGTGGTCTGAACAGCCCCAGGTCTCTCAGCCTTTCCCCAGATGGGAGATGCTCCAGGCCCCAAACCATCTCTGTAGCCCTCCACTGTACTCTCTCCAGTAATTTCCCATATTTCTTGAACTGGGGAGCCCAGAACTGGCCACAGCTGCTCCAGATGTGGCCTCACCAGGGCAGAGCAGAGGGGGAGGATCACCTCCATCACCCTGGTCTTCGTAATGCCCCGCCTCCAAGGCACCACCAGCCTTCTTGGCCACAAGGGCACACTGCTGGCTCATGCAGCATCATTATCTTGATGAGCATAAACGTTCCTGGTCCAAAGGTGCTATGCTGTACGCCCATATCTCCACCACCCACTGCTTGCCAAAGAATAGGCAACAAAGAAGGCACATACAGAGGGACTTCAAGCGCTTGAGGCCACCACCAGCTGTTAAACACACAGCTGCAGGAGACTGACCTGTGGAGCACAGGGAGAAACACTGCACTTCCACACACACAGTGCTCACTGCCTGGGACATATAAGGACCCACATCAAATGAATTCCTCGTCTGGAAAGAGCTACAGTACAGTAAGCAAACCAGATAAGTCAAGAATCCAGGATTTCTATTTTTCCTCCTGCCCTTACCAGCTGGCCTTCTTCAGCTCAGTTTTCCACTTGATAACAATCTCCAAGTCAGCTTAAAAAAATAGCTCTGAATAAAACTGCTTCATGCTCTGTGAATTAAGGTAACATCCTGCACTACTATGAGGGGAAAAAAAGAAAAAAAAAAAAAAAAGAATTGTGTTACATGTAATGCTGAAAAAAGAAATCCTAAAAAAGAAGGGGATTTACAGGCATTTTGCTTGTCACTTCAGCTCTTCTGATAAAGTGCTTAATTTTAAGTCTTTTGCAATGAACAGAGTTGGGTGAGATTAAAAACATAAACAGAAAAAAAGAAGAAAATCTATTGTGACCATGGAGTGACATTGTATTTTACAATATTGAACTTACTAACTTGTAATATATAATTTATAAGCATGCCATCTGCAAAATCCTCTGTTCGTGAACTCTGACATTCATTCACAGTATATGTAATGCCTTTCTGTATGGATTTAGAATCTTCATAACCCCTGAGACTTGTGCAGACAATTTATTAAAACCTGAAAATAGCCTGAAAAACCTAAGAAGCCCAACATTCAGTAAGGAAAGACCTTCCCCAAATTTCCTTTCCCCCCATTTCAATTCCGTGCTACTTTGGTGCAAGCAGAGAGGGAAGATTACTTCTCTCTAGTTACAGGATTAGCTAAAGGTAGTCCACCTCAAAGGGGGAATCTGGAGCTGGGAGGTTAAGGAGAGAAGCCTGCATTCCTGCATTGCAATACTTTCATTCATAATGAATGGAGCTGCACAAGCCTTGAGCTAATCTGGTGAAAAGTACAAACATTTTCCTTAAGCAGCACTGAGTAGGGCTGTTGTTCACCAAGGTGGACAAAACCAAAAGCCCTCCAAGGACCTGGGCACTCACCTGCTTCCTGGCTTGGGCCCACGGTTTCTTCAACACTTTGCTTCTCCTCTGCGCTGTTACCACCTATTGGGGAGACCACACAATTCTTTAGGATGTATCTTCCTATTGGTAGCAGCAGCAGCAGCACTATTCATGGTCACCAACGCAGCACAAACTGCTTGTTTGTAACAAGGCTCCACAAGAGAAGGGGAAAGAGGCAAAGGTGAACTGAACAAATGGCAAACGTAACCAGCAAAATTTTAAGCTGCTATATTTCCAGCTGGGAAGGGAGGTTAGATTAAAGATTATTACCTTGGTAGGCACATCAGAAATATCTGTATACCAAATAAATAGAGCTTTCTCTAAACACTGTCGGCAGTAGATAAAAATGTTGCTTGATCTGAGTCTATTCATTTTCTAAAGATTTTTTTTTTTTCCCCTGGGATTATTTTCCTCCAGTAACATTTCCACAAGAGCCTTGGAGTGGCTGTGTTTCAGATTGCAGAACCCACTTACATAGCTATGGAAGGTAAGAAGAGGAGAGGCAGAATTGCCTGAATTTTATTTTAAAGCAAAAGGCTCAAGCTCAACGTCACTTAACATAAAGTAGAAAAATGCATCAGAAATGACTGCAATGGAGAGAGCAAAATAAACTACAGTCAGATCGCTAGGATTTAATGTGTTTTCCCCCGTTTTACATTCACATTCATTCCCAATTTTCTCTGCTACTTTGCATTCACATTCATCACCCACTTCCTTCCCTCCAGCTCTCTTACTGAAGGCAGGTATCAAACCCTGTGTTACCACTGCCAGAAGCGACGCCCTGGGAAAACTGGTCCATGGACACCACACCAAGCTCCTTTAACCTTCGCCTGGCCCAATTAGAAGTATATCAGGAAATCTGTATTTCCAGCAATGGAGAACACTCTTCTAGTTTTCTAACAACGTTAGAGGCTGCCATGAGACAGGCTGGCTCAGATGCAATGGCTGTGCTCCCTCTCTTTCAGCATGGCAGCTGAGCTCCAGCCTTAATGAGGCATTTGGAAAAGTGACTGCTGAGCATGTACACTGGGAGAAAGGAAATTCATTCCCAAGCCTGTAAATGGCTCGATAATGATAAGTGTATTTTTTTGCTGTGGCTCCCGCATTTTTCTGATTGCAGCTTCTCTAAAGCAGCGCAGTTGAAGCTCTTTGCACTGCCTCCTTGCTTTTACTTAGCACAGAGTCTGCTGAAGAGAACAGCAGTAGCCCAAATGCAATTAGGTGGATGGGAGAAAAACTGAGTAAACGCATGTGTTTCAGCAGCAAACACACATCTCTTGGCATCACGCTACACTCAGCTCAGACTTAGAGGTCGGGGTATGACGCTCGCCTTCTCCAGCAGGCAATACATGCAGCATCCAGCAGATGGGACTCGTGGAGAAGCATTCCCCATCGGCTCGCGTGAAGCGGCTCTCGGAGGTGGGGATGGAGCAAGGAGATGGAGCAGCACCCAGCACTGGGGCTCCTGCCTGCCTGCCGCTCTCCGCACCGACTGTAACCACCTGCAATGGCTGGCTGGCTACGTCGATTTCTTAGGACATTAGTGAGCTCTAACCTGTAAAAAATTGCATTTCATGGATGACCAAAATGGCTTGACAAAACCAGCTGGGGTTTTTCTCTCCCTCCCTTTAAATCACCCTGTCCACACGCAATGCAGGGACCGCAAGCAGACCAGAAAGTTTGCTGTGCCTGAAGACAAACTCTTCTCTCCCCCTTCTCCTTTTACAACACGGGTTTGGGACTTTGCAGGCTTTACAACATGCAATTAATAAAGAAGAAAAAAATCCTTTATGTCACTAGGCTGTGTTTCTGAGGGATAAAGTTGTCTAGCTCGGGAGCTGCGCAAAGGTATGTTCAGTTCAACACAACGCTGTAACACAACAGTGCAGTGACACTTGAAAAATCTTTACCATTAAGTCGGATCCAAAGAGAATATTGCATCACTGTTAAACAAGCGGCGCCAGAACATAAAGGATTTCACTTTGGCCAAGTCCAACATGTTTTGCTCTGTACAAAAGAACTTCATATTCAGGAAAAGCACATCAGGCAAAAATAGTAGCTACGGATATATCACTGCAAGTCATTTCAGCAATTGCCTTACTACATTTAGAATGAAAAACTACATTTCTAGATGACACTTGTTGCTACATCCATTGAAGTGGCATAACCACAAGTTACTTGGCTAAAATCAGGTATTTGGGGGATTTATTCATAGTTATTTCCAAAGGGCTACACCTTATTTTAAAGTTGGTTTCTCAAAGTGAACTTGTACCTCCAAAGAAGGTTTAAAAGAGCTGCTTCATCAGATTAACAGACAATGCATATATTCATTAGAACATGTTGTCAATCCTGAGGCTATTATTTCACCGGAGATTCACTGTTTAAAACTAGAATAATGGAAAGATAATTACAGCACTGTGTATTAGATTCTTAACGTGTTTTCCATCTAACATTTCATTTTGTTCCTTTTGAGTAGAAAAAAAAAACCAACCCACCAAACGTGAAAGACTTTAAGCAGAAGTTTCACCTCTTGTACTCTGACCCAGCATAGCAGACTGACTGGACTGTGACAAGGGAATTAATTTTGATCAGCATAGTGAAAGTACGTGTTGAGCCTGCAAAGTGACTCTCCTACAATTAGAGGAAAGGAAACACCACAGTTAAGAGTGGGTGAGTGATTCTGAAGTGAGTGATTTGCAGAGGGAAAGGGTAAGCTCTGCTTGGCCTAGGGAACCTCTTCATCTCTGTGGAAAGTGGAGTAAGAACACACAGTAAGAAAGCAAACTATTGGGTGGAAAAGTGGCTAATCCCAAAGCATCTGACAAACAGTTTTTTCCATTTTTTCATAAACTTTCCTAATAAGTCTCTTACTGAGTGTCTTCTACTGATGAAGAACCTTTATGTAAGCATTGCTTTCCACTGGAACTGGGCGCACAGCAAATGGGAAGGTCTTAAAGTAGCACATGCTCAAACCAAAGAGCCGAAAACATATCTTAGAAGAGAAGCAAGCCAGTTTTCCACTGCAGTTTTATTCGCCCCTGCTCTCCTTTTCACCAGGCAGAAAAGTCAGACCCAGTGCATTTCCCTTGAGTCTTCCCCATGACATTAATACTAAAGACATCTTTTCCACTGGTTGGCTTCCATAGTGTCTGTCATCCTTCTCTTTCCACTACTGCAGCAACTGGCGATTGCATTTCCTTTAGGTGAAAACTGTCCCCACAATATCTGCTTTTCCATTGTACCAGCAATTGAACAGCAATCTGTCACTCACTCCAAAGGAGATGGAAAAAGTGGTGAATGACATTTTGTGTCATTTTAGGCCAGCAAATGTAAATGATTTTGAGCCACATCAAATGACAAATGGGAACATCTGTTTCTTTTCCCCTGCATGGCAGTCAGTTGAAAAAACAGGAGTTTTCAGAATTACAGAAGCACATCAGACGCTAAAATACCTACTCCTGGCCATATGTTATCCTCTGCCAAGCTGACTACTGTATGGTAGGAGCTTGCTCTCTCCTCTTAGCCTTATTCTTTGGGATCGACAAGGAACTTTCCCCCAAATAGCAGATATCCTTATCTATATCTGGTCACAGGCCAAGCAGTGACCAATCAGCACATTCAGCAAGCAGGCAAAGCAAACAGCATTTTGAACTAAGCTAGAAAACTGGATGCTCTGTGTCTGCCTGCTTTATGTTAAGGAAGAGGTACTTAGCATGCACAGTGATGTGTCAGCCGCAGAAACTGCCCCAAAACAAAGCAGATGATATGATAAATAATAAGCCGGCAGTCATACGGGAGAAGGCTGAGACAAGAGCCCTGTGAATGTCCAGGGGACAAGCTCTCAGCAGCACAAACAGAGCAGCTTTTAGTATTCTTCCCATTTACTCTGCCAGAGCCTGGAGGCACGGGGCTTTTTACATCCCTCGCTGTTCTTGCAGCAAACACGGCAAGTCAAAAATATTAATAGTCTGCCGGCCTCTTGGCCGTTCCCATTTCAGAGATGAATGAGTGCCAGATTCTCACACACCTACTCCTCCTCAGCAGTCCCTTCATAAGTAGTCACAGACATATTTAGAGCTGAGGTTAATGTCAACATCTCAAAAATTGGTACAAAAAAGACGCTTTTCAGAAGAAAACAGAATTGCAGATAATGTATTTTTAGTCAAAGGAGGAAATTCTGCCCAGCCAGTCTACTTCTACTCCTCCAACACACGAGTTATTAATGGTAAAGTTTTTTTCACTAGGAAAAAAGCACTTGTACATGCCATTGTGTGCCTACAGTCAGAGAGAGGCTCTCTCAGAATCCTCCTATCTGGAGTGGAAATAGTTGATACAGAGGGCCAACATCTGAGAGTCGTAACTTGTCTGTCCTTCCCAAATATCTGTGTATGCAAACACAATCCTGAGCTCCAGCTCTCACCCTGTTACGTCCTCACATGGCTTTTGCTTTGCAGCCACACAAATCTCCCATGGTCTGGCCTGAAAATTTCTCTCAAAGCTAGGCCACGCTTCTGTGACAAATGCAAACAGAGATCTGGCAGATAAAAGATGTCACAGTTCTGAATTGTCTTTTTTACAGCACAAAAAACATTGCCGCGGAAATTGCACTAATGATGTGAAGGTTCTTCTGCAATAACAGGGACACTAATTAATGAGAAAATTAAAAATACGGGCCTTGATCTTACAGCTGTTGCATTCTACCCACGAGCAGATCTGCTGACTTCAACAAACTCCTATGATGTGAGAAGAGAACACATATGGATCTGGATATACACTCAAGATCCGATAGCCGGCAACCACTGTCAGACTGCTCCAGTGGCAAAATGATATCAGACATAAAACAAGAAGAGCCATCATGGTAGAACTCCAAAAGCATGAAAACAAATCATTAGGGTGGTGGCCTGAGGTTATTGAACATTTTTGGTTTGCATTTTAGTTTCTTCTAATTAAATCACAATTTTTAAGTCAGCTTTAAAGCGGACTTGCATGGAATTTCTTTAGAGTGAATTGAAAGAAGGTTGAGTAAAGAATTATCATTGGCAGCAATTGTTTAATGGAGTTATGAGACCTGTTCCCCCCTTGTTTGAACAATTACCTCACTGCAGACGCAGCCCTCCATCAGCACACCGAGCCTCACCAAGTTGTCAGTGTAATGAATAACAGGTTCTTATTTTCATGCAGCGTTTTTGTCAAGTATTGTCGGGGAGTGTGGGAAAAGAATGAGAACTGCAACTCGTGGGGATTATCTCAGAGGTTTAAAATAACACTATTGCATTTCATTATTTAGCGTCCTGAGAAATATGGGAGCCTAAGCTAAAGCCCACTGCAGTTGCGAGGTGCTTCCCTCAACTCACTCCTCTGTGGATCACAAAGCAGGTAACTCAGCACCATAGTTCATAGCTCCCAGCACAAGGAAGAACCAGGGGACAACGTATGGGCCAACAGTTTCCAGTGCTGAGTGAAGTGCTTCGCTTGTGCTCAGATGTATCCCAATCCACAATATTGCTGGGAACATCAAGCAAGGCTGTTTGTTTGGTTGTTTGTTTTTTTTTTCTGGATGTAATTTTTTTGTGTGACACACACCATAGCTCAGATTTTGCAGTACAGATACCAGGCAATATATTATCTAAAATTTCATTGTGCAAGATGCTGATCATCACTATTTTTGACAATCTGCAAGCGTCCCTACAAAGCAAATAAAAGCAGGTATTTCCTGGGAGCCTGAGCTCTCCAAAAGAACCAGAATACGGACAGCCTACAAAGTCCATACAAAGCACGAAGATGCAATTTGCATTCTGATGCAAAAATTACACGGCGATGTGCAAGCATTCATATACAGCTATCCTGGTGTATGAAGTTAAAGAAACTGCCCGTGTGATTTGATGCACACTGAGGAGCGAGCTGAGGAGGCTGACTCCCAGCCCTCCCCAGCTAAGGCAAAAATATGTGAGGGTGTGCAGTATGACCATAACATCCACCCTATGTCAATTTGCTGTTAGTGCTCATTTTCTTGGTGTACCCTAGAGAATGGGTAACCGCAGACCGTGAAGGACTGTGGCACAGCTGCTTCTTCACAGGAAAGATATAAAATAAAAGCTACTTCAATGTTGTGCATACCATTCCTGAGATCGTGTGATGGAGGAATGTAACAGCAAAGAACTGGATAGGGAAGCCATGCAGGAAACCACGCTTACTAAGAGGGCATAAAACATGAACCAAAACAAGCATGGCACTATTTTGCATTAGCATTTCAAAATGAACTGACTGTGCCTTCTGTGCTGGGCCCGAACAATCGCACTGCTTTGCTGTTATTCACTTGGTGGCTAGAAATGAGAAAGGAATTGCAACTGTTTATCTGCTACAGTTTACATACACATGCAGTCGGCTGCTAAAAGAAACCCCGACAAATGAATGGCTGAAGCAACAGGATGGTGTGTCACCTGCAGAGACCAAAATGAGCTGCATTTTCAAAGCTGTCGTGTGTGACTGCTGCATGACTATCTAATGCAATGGCAATAGCCTCTCCAGCAATGAAAAGAATCTTCTAAGAAGGGTTTGCTCAGAGAGCAAATAACAAATAAATACACAGATAACGTCCTGTTTTTCCCCTGGCTAAATGAAAAGTGATCACCTGATACACTGAGAGCTGTAATCAGTCAAGACAGATGGCAGACTTCAAAACTGGAGTGAAAAAAGAAGCTATCAGCCAAAGTGGATAAGGGTTAATAGCATCACTTTAAATATAACCAGTCTGTATGAAGGTGAAACATTTTACAGACATGTTTGATACACATGCTTCACAGGGAATTTTGTCTAAGTACTTTATCTTAATGTGAAATTTTATTTAAGGGTTTAGTTTGGTGGTAAAAGGAATGCAGTAACTTCTAAGCTATCTAAATAAGAAGGAGCACTTTAATGCTGAACAAGAGAGTGTGTTTTTGAAGCATAATTATGTGTCTAGATGTTCATTTTCAGTATGAGTGGAGCAGAAATTTATTGAAGAATATTACTGCCCTGTGGGATGCAAGGAAGAAACGTAGCTATGGTTTCTCAAATGATAGAAGAATTGTTTGCTATAAATCAAGGACAACTTTAAAACTTAATCAGAAGTCAAATCTGGTTAATATTAATCCATACCTTAAAGGGACAGACAATCAGGTCTGCATAGTGTTACAAAGACCATAAGAAAGATGCTTTGAACATTGCTGTGTAGCCGTAACACACTGCAGATGTACGCACGCCGCACCCCTCAGGGAAGGAGCAAAAGTCATAGCACTGCTGACTTCAGTATCTTTTCAGAGTGGGTATTAAATATTTTGTCTCCCAAAGAGCGGTGAGGCAGTGGCACAGCTGCCCAGGGGGTGGCTGGGTCACCGTCCCTGGAGGTGTTCCAGAGCTGTGGCGATGAGCCACTGAAGGACATGGTTGGTAGGTATGGTGGGGTTGGGTTGGGCTTGGACAAGATGATCTTAGTGTTTTTTTCCAACCTTAATGATTCTATGACTATTGCCATTGAATATATTATATCCTACTCTCTATGAAACCAGGCAACGAGCAGCAAAGCTGCAAAAATTGTGCTGTAAAGAAGAAGGAAGGAGAAGTCTTACATTAATGTTGCAACTAAAGGACTAAGCTGTAAAATCAGTTTTACTTGCTAATCCCAAAACTATGCATTTTTTGTCAACTGACAAACCTTTCTTGGAAAAGGGATAAGAAACAAGGGTGTCTCCCTCAGATTGAGCATCCTTCCTAACAGCCATGACCTGCTGAACCACAGCACTGCTGAGGTAAGATGCACCTCTACTTGTCCTCATTTCAAGTGCATACTCAAATCAGATGGGTGACTTCTGTAGACACAGCACAATTCAGATTCAGAGCAATACAAGATCTTGCTAACGAGCCCTGCATCCCAATGCTGATGAACAGCATTTCAGAAACCTGATGCTGCCCTTGAAAGCTAAGAGGTCAGTAGTGCAATGACCCTATCAGGCAAAGGAACAAACTCTACCAACTGTCACCAAGGTGATTTGTGCTCCTTTTGACCTTCCTGGCTTGGCTTATCCATCAAACCATTCTCCTTCCCACCAGGTGAACAGAAAGCAGACAAAGTTGATCCCAGATGAGCAATTCCAACATGCTAGCTCCTCACACATACACTGGGTCTCAGATAAGGGGATCATTAGAGACCAACAGCCCATCAATCTATCAGGAAGAACCTAGCACTTCATTGTGAGAGAAGCTCAGGAGAAAAGCTGAAGTGAGATAACTTGCAGAGCTCCAGCTCTGTCTTCACACCCCTCAAAGGAGAACAAGCAGGATCCTGGCCTTGGAAAGGCATAGCAATGGCTTTTGCTGCATGGATTGATTCTCTTCTTCCTGGAAGAAGAGAAAGATCAGGCATTTATGCTGCTATTGCTGGCTGTGTTAGTCATCTTTGATACAGTATTGATCAACTGCAGACCATAGAGGGAATAGATGGGACAGCTCTTGGACAGGCTCCATTTCATATCTCACTGAGAAATTCAGAAACAAAAGGGCAAATAGTTTTGCTTCTCCCAGTATCAAGAAAACCTACAGCATGCATCTCACTGTTCAGCCCACATAGGAGGCCATTAGGGGAGAAAAAGAGAAGTAACATTTTGAGATTCATTAGCCTTCTTTAAAGACAGTCTGATGTTACTTGGTAGGGATCAGAAGAATGAAAATACAACCCTTGGCATTACTGCCATCTCATGATAGCAACGCTGTGACAAGTATTGCCATTTTGTCTACGCCATTATTTAATGATGGTGTTATGAAGTTACTGAAGACACACCAAATTTGCTTTAGTATGAAAAATATTTTCCTCACCTTGGAGTTCACCAAGTGCACCTGACCATGGAAAAGGCAATATTGCCACTGGCTTCTTTTTCCCAGACAGCAGGACTCAGGGAAATACATGAAGAAAAAACTAAATAACTCTACATGTTTGCACACGTAAAACCTGGCAGTAAAGAACGACTCCCCGTGCATCCAGCCCATTCATTTCTCCAGACAATAACCTGCACTAGAATGAAAAACTACTGAATACAACAAGTGACAGGAGAATCTGCTATGCAGTTCACACTTGCTTTTTGCTATCAACAGACCGAAGGCAGAGAACAATATATCTAATAGCATAATAAGAGACACCACTAATACTTCAGAGGTTCTGTACAAAATTGCTTTCATTAGCATGTCAAGTGTTTATCTTAGCTTACTGCAAAACAAGCTCCTTACATACAGCCACTTGTTCAACTTCCCTTGATTTTGGAGAGGACAGAAATGAAGGAGCCTACTTTCTGTGATCTTCTGCAGAGATTTTAAGACGCACTGAAAAGGTTTTGCTCCGTTACCTCTAGCCAATGAACCAGCTTGGCTTGCTGTACAAAGATACAACTGAGGGAATATTTGTGCACTCGATGGAATAGTTTCTACAGGATGCCACGAGGACACGTGTGACAGTAGGCTGCAAAAGCAGCGAGCTGTATTCCCACCTGTGGTGTAAAGGGATGCTGGCGGCTACGAGGAGGAAAAAACATTAAGTTCTTCCTGGGCCTCAGTGTGTATTTGTTAAATATTTTATATGTAGTAATGGAATGAAGGAGAAAATAATATCTTGTGTTAAATGTAAGTCACTTTGGACTGGCTTTTATTGCTAATACCTTCTCTTTTTTTTAAATTTCTGGTACATAAAGTATGCAAACCACCTGAAGGTTCAAACACCCTGAACACAAAGCACTTCAGTTTCACTACGAGGAAAGTTCAACAAAGCTGGCCGCCTTTACTGAGTTTTGAGGCCACTTATCCATATGAGCTACCCCAAAAACCTTTTTTTTTATCCCTCAAAATACAATAAAATAATAAAGGCAGTCTCTTGGAAGGGAAGCCAAAGCCCTATCTATCCAAACAAAATCATTCAGACTCACGGTCATGCAGTTCTGGTTCGTGTCACACATACACAGCTTTCTTGATCTTCAAAGCTCCACAATAGCAATTCCTTTAATTTTCCAAAACCAACAGCTAATATTTAGAATGACAGAAACTAAATTCTATTCTCAGAAAAATGCATGCAAATCCTATTTACCTAAATAGAAATAATTCACAGGTGTGCTACATTAGACTCTGGCCACTCTGCAGCCCTATAGGCACTCAGTGTCTGGAGCTATTCTTCAAAACACAGGCACAGGTAATTCTACTGTGATCTGATCTGGGTTTCTCCCCCTTCAACAAACGCTTTAATTACTTTCTTTTATTCTCAGCGCAACATCAAAATCAAGGCTTTCACTTCTAAACACTACAGGCCTGATTTCTGCCCAAGGAGAAGACGAGTCTGTCACCAGCCAGATTACATTCCGCAGCAGTGATTATGTGCTACAGGCCTCGACTCTGCATCAGCAAAAATCTACTGTACGGCATCAAATTCAAGGAGTTCAGACATTTTACAGCTCGAGGGTAATGCAATCATTCTATTGCCATGCTATTTACTTCATCCTTCCAATGCGTTTGTTTGTACTCTACAAAGTGAACTGTAGGTCACCAGGAAAACACTGACAGGAATAGCAAGCAAGGAGACAGAATTCAGTAAACCAAGGAAGCAGTGGAACAACATCAGCTCGATTTCCAATTGAAAGAAAAGCTTACAACTTTTTTTTTTTTTTTTTTTTTTGCCTCTTATTACTTTTTAAGACACAATGAAGGCTTTTAGTCACGCTCCAGTATATGTATTATGGAATACTTAGCAATATGGAAAACGACACCATGATCCCACACCCCATTTAGCCTGCATACAAGTCGACATGTGGTTTGTCATCATAGAATTCTCTAATCCAAATATACACTGGTATTTTAACTTCAGTTGGGTTTAGTGCAACAAGAAAGAAAAGACAACCAGTCAGGATGAGATTTCTTGGGTCCCCCCACACCTTCCAGGCGATGACAGCTATTGCTTTAAGTACTTGCCATTAACAACCAGTCACAATGTTAGTGACAGGATGTTACTAGCAGTTACTTAAAGTGATAGATGTTAACGTTTTTCTGCTCTTTATGACTCACACTACACCCTAGTCAGAATATTTTAGGAGCTGAAAGCACAGAGCGAGGTCAAAATGATGAAGGACATGGAGCCACCGGTTGAGGTGCAGAATGAGATGTGTCACTTAGGGAACATTAGGTCAAAGAGAATCCATGATAAGGAACTGTCATGGACTAAAGATTAAGGTTCATCCTTTTAACTATTTCACCTAAGGGGAATTCTCTAGCATTTGAGCATTTTGTTCTTCCACAAATTGAAGAGCAAAGTCAAAGTCTACATTGAAAATTACATCTTTGATGTTAACATCTTTTAGCAGCTCTACCAATGAGATACACATTAGGAAAAGATACTTTGATCCAATTTTAGATTGACGTGGACTGTGCTCAGAAAAACTCAAATGCAGGAAAGCACTTTTCAGAACAACACAGGCATAATGGTAAGCATCTGTGACTTCTGACCATGGAAACATGTAGCACAGCGCATAAGATCTGAAACCATAAACACCAACACAAGTGGAGTACAAAGGGGCATAGTAAAATTCTCTTGTAGAGGAGGAAAGCAAGAATTTTATTGATCTATGTATTGCTGTGGGTAGTTGATTTAGTTGAGCAGCTTGAGCAATGAGCGTGAAGCAAACACTGTGCAACCTTACATTTTATATTATTAATTATGTAAAATCAGAACAGGTTAGACATAAAACAGCAACATTTCTCCATTTTATATCAGCAATAATCAGTAAAAATTGCATTTGTAAATCTAAATCTACCTTGAGATGAAAAACACCTCAGAAGAATTACAGTCTCATGACTGAGACCAGAATGAATTCCGAGTGTGTGCAAGTAACATTTTTAAGTAACATTATTCCATTTCAATAAAAATATTCCAAACAAGGAGTCAACTCTTTGAAAGGGTAGATAACAGCAGGACAAGGGGAAATGGTTTTAAGTTGAGATAGGGACGGTTTAGGTTGGATATCAGGGGGAAGCTCTTCATAGAGAAAGTGGTGAGGTGCTGGAACAGCTGCCCAGAGAGGTTGTGGATGCCCCGTCCTTGGAGGTGTTCAAGGCCACGTTGGATGGGGCCCTGGGCAGCCTGGTCTGGTATTAAATGGGGAGGTTGGTGGCCCTGCGTGTGGCAGGGGGGTTGGAGATTCATGATCCTTGACGTCCTTTCCAACCCTGGCCATTCTCTGATTCTGTGACTTTTTTTTCCTTCCTCAAGAACTTTCCCCCAAGATGTAAAATTTAGTAACAGCTCTGAAAAGCAGTCAGACCACCTACCTTCAACATCATCTTGCACATCTTCAGCCTGCTCTGCCTTGCACTTTGTGGGAGACAGAGGCTGGCTTTTTTGTTCCAGTCCTTCTTTAAAACATAAAAAGAAAATAGTGAATATATTATATTTTGAAACAGTGTTATCATATCAAACTTTACCATACTTGATATCACAACCGAGAGTACATTTTATCTCAGTGCTCCATTCAGCGCCCGATATCTATCTTTCTCTTATGAAAATTAATTACTGCATCACACGCTAGAAAAGGATCATAAAATGTATCTTTCAGCTTGCAATGGACTTTGCCTAACTTTGCCACAACAGCAGGGAAGAAAGATCACGTCCTACTTCTTAACAAGCTCTTAATATCTTCAGAAAAAGAAAAGTTTGTAATTTTTAATTTGCAATTTTTAATGTAATATATGTTAAACCGTATTATAGAATTGTGAAATGATTCCCACTCAGCTCAATTCTCCATTCGATGTAATAACACAGTAACAAATGAATATTGACTGAAATGGGTAATGAAATGAGAGGCTGAGAATCAAGTTTGATAGTGAAGTTAAGGAAATGAAAGTTTTATGAGATAGAAATGTTCTGTTTGGAGGGAAAAAAAAAAAAAAAAAAGCCTTCCAACCCATTAGCCAGAAAGCAACAGGAAGATGAAGGAAAAGGAAATCCTTCTGAGTAAAAGAGAAACTGATGCAGTGAAGTTTAAGTGAGTGAAGTTCACAGCACCTAATATTAGATGGTTACTTTTTAAAAATTAAGAGGTTTTATACAACTTGAACAGAGTTTTTAACATAAGCATCAAGTTACTGTTAGCTTCCTAAGATAGACCTGTAGGTAGCACAGAAAGCCCATTAGCACAGAAGGAAAGCCAAGCTGGAAATTAATCATAAAAGATATTTGTAAATCAAGACATTTGAAAGAAGGCTCACTAATGAGAATATTCTTCAAATGGTTGCTTAACCAAATTCTGGGTTGAAAGCTGAGAACAGTAGATGCTTAAAACTCAATTAATTGCATGCATTGAACATATTCAGCAGCGATGGGAAAATGCCTTTTTGTCATTTGACTTTCCACCAGACCACCCAATTCCTTATGGCCAGCTGAGGGCTTGAGAGAGGAAGAAACCTAAAGAAAACAGATTTTACGTGCATGCTGAAAAGACATCTTGAATACTTACAACCAGATAACTTAGGAAAGCACATGGCCTTTCTAGATTTAGGCCTATTGCCATGCTGAAACAAAGAATCACCTCAACTCCATTAGTTAATTAGCAACTAGAAAAAAACACCCAACAAAACAACAGAAGAAGGAAGAAATGTACACGTGTATTATAAATTGCCTAAAGTTCTGAACAATCTGATCTCTTCTGCTGTTGTACACAATCCTCTACTGTTTATGTTGCTGGATACGTAAAAAGCTCTCAGCAACAAGATGCACAGTTCCTCATAAAGACTCAGCTCTGCTGATAGCTATAGATACTACACTTCCATATCCCACATGTATCTCTATAAATATAGAGAATCCAACTGCTAAAATTTTCCAAACACAGGTATGAAAATAAAGGATGTGAAAATGGAACTTGCAGTGTGAAAGGGAATACTATGTTCTTTGGAGAGAGAAACCATTGGCTCCACACGGAACCCAGAAAGCGACTCAGAAACATTCTCTGCCTGCCCTCCTGGGAGCCTTGGTTCTCTGCTGCACTGAAGTCCTGAAAGAGCAGCTATGAACTTAGAAGATGGCAAGAATTTACAATAAGCTACAGCTCAAAACGTTAACAAAACTCTAAAATGAAGATCTGCACGTGAGCAGTTGAATTTAGTTTCATTTGTTTAATTCTAAGGAGTGAACATTATATTTTAGGTCCAAAAGCCCAAACTGAATATTGTCCTTAAAAATAGCTTCCAGCACAGAATTTCTGTATATACAACTCCGTATTGTTCAGAGCACAAAGGGCCTTTACAGATCAGTAAATAAATGGTATAGAAGACACTTTGATGTTTAGCTTGCCATCAGGAAGAAGAACTTTCCTGACAGCACTTCACAGAGGACCATGTTCATGTCATCACATTTGTTCATCTGAATTTGAGATTCAATTACAATATTTAGATGAAATCAAAGTGCTAAGATCTATTTATTTCTAGGCTCGTGAGAACATAGAAGCAACCATAAGTAAAGCTGTGGGGAAAAGGCAAAAAACATGAAATACACACTTTGTCAATCTTTTACAGAGGTTATTCAAGAGCAGTAATGATGTTCAGCAAGAAGCTCAATGCAAAAGTGAGATCCTGAAAAATAACCAGGCTTTTAAAGATTTATTCCTGCCAACGCTCTCCCATTCTCTTTAAAAATAACCTGAAAATTTGTAATTGACCATATTGACAGATGGCCTCTTTGGTTCTAATGCCACTCTGCACTACCTGCTATTTTCCCTTTTTGGGTTAACAATGATTCACATCGGGGGACCAAATCAATAGGAGCGTTTCAGTCAACACTCACCCCTCCAATGACAATTTTTATCATCTAGCAAACCTTCCTCCAAGCCCAAAAGTCAAATGTCAATCAAACTTAAGTGCAAGTGTCCAGCCAGGTCTTTGGTGAGTATCTCAATACATTAAATAGCATAACCAACATCTTAATTGTCAGCAGAAAGACAGAAAGGGAGGAGGCTGACACCCTGTCAAAATAAATGGTCTTTCTTCACTCTATACAGAATCTTTTCACGTTCATTAAAGGACACAGAGGCTTTGTATTTATTTATTTATTTAGCAATTTTCCGTCATTTTAGAGACAGAAAGGGATCCCTTCAAGATTCAAAATAATGACTTTTGTTGTGGTCAAAATACAACTCTTCACCCTTTGTGCTTTACAGTAGTATGTCTTTCAGAGCAAATAGCCAAATACTACAGAATCCTGCTTGCCAATCTCTGTTTAAAAACAGAACACCTACACAGGTGTCTGAACCAATCATTTTCAAAGCTTTTCTAATCATGATCAGGTTTCTGAGCTCTAACACTGGGAGACATCATTCTTACTTGAAGGCTAATTCAGAGGGTTAACAAACCACTTAAACCTGACAGTTTCTCTCAAAGTAAGCTATTTCAAAAATCCCTCACAGTTACAAAGCCTTGCTGTCTACAAGTGTTTCCTATTTTCCTCCAAGTCTCCCTCCAAAGTAAAAAGTATCCAAGCCTGTGTGCGTACACAGTGGAACGCACAAGGAAATAGAGCGTTTATATGGCATTGTTTATAGTTGGCCTTCTCTTGTTAGTGTCAATGAGATCCTTTGGTCTGACATCCTATAGCAGGCTGTCACTTCTGGAGTAACTATCTGGTGGGCTAAGTAGGACACTTGGGGCAGAAATGGCATAACAAGCAGGGCAACACACATGAGCAACTATTAGATGAGATATACAACAGGTGGGTGGCAACGTTTACTCGGATGAGGTCAAAAGGCCTTGGTACAACATGGAGGGGGAAGCCAAAGAGGAGAAAACAGCTTCAGAACTGAAACACTTTAGCATGGGATTTTTTGTGCCTTGTTTTGTTTGTTTTGGTTTTATGGAAAGAGAATTAACTTATGTCAGTGCATAATAATGCAGCATTACTGTGTATCTGGACTATGCTTCTCATAATAGCACACGGTTCTGTAATTTCCAGATGCAATCACTGCAATTGCGCACATAATTATGGCAGTATTAGGGCTTATTTTGCACGCTTCTACGAGTAGGTATGTGAAGTTATGGATATAAAAGCCAAGTCCTTCTGAAGTTAAAGTTTAGAATAATCTTCCCTTAATGGAGCTTAAAGCATTAAGCATCATGACTGCAGCATTAAAACAGTGAAGTTAAAAGAAGACAAGGCTGTTAGGTCATACGGTCCTTCTTTTTGCTTACATAGGGTATTACTCATAAAGCCGAGATCTAGAAGTGCATTAGTCTGTACCTGACATTACTGAATCTGTTCTTTTGGCTCAAGCTATTCTAACAGCAAGCTGTATGAAATGTATTAGTAGCCATTCTCTCTGAATTAAGTGGTGCAGTTAAGCTAGCAGCTGCAACAAGAAACAGCATCCAGAATAACAAACACATGGGTTAAACCCTTGCAAGTTAAATGCTATTAGAAAAGCAGTCTTGAGTGTGTATATTTACTAACACTGGGTTATTATTACTTTTAAATATTTTTCTTATTCTAGCATATCCAAAATACGCAGTGATGTTACGTGATTGACTCATTAAAATGATCACTCATGTCTGTTTGATTTTACAGTATTAACATAGATATTAATAGAGATTACCTGGCAGACATGCAATTAATATTATTTTAATACTTTATTCCTACGGTTTCTCTTCTAAAAAAGGCCTTTCTACTAACAACACCATATTTGTACTTCAGGGTGGTAGAAATAGAAGAAAGATTACTTTCATAATGCGTACATCACTCAACAAGGCACACACAATATAAGGTCGTGTTACTTCTTACTCCCAGATAGTTCTTCAGCTGTACCTGAGCTCTATCCCAGCATCTAATGAACATATTCCCACCACTCCCAGATAGTTCTTCAGCTGTATCTGAGCTCTAATCCAGCATCTAATGAACATATTCCCACCAACATTAGCCGACACCAAACCAAAATCAGGTTTTTTCCTCTATCTCTTGCCACCGGGTTTTAATTAGGACTGGTTCTGTAAAGTCTGCAGTATTCTACTACGTTCTTCACACTGAAATTGGTGCAGATATGAATCTACGTCTCATTTGAGTCCCTCTGCTTCTCCCTATTTTCTTTTGGCTAGATACTGGCCCTTCACAAACACCCAACCAACAACGAATTGTAGGCACGGAGATTTAGCTGAAATTTAGAATATTTGAATCTCTGCCAGAGGTCTACACGACATGCAGTTTGCAACATGTGCTCTCCATAACCCAGAAGTTCTTTTACTTTTTTAAAAAGGTAGCTTTTTTTAAGCATGAGAACTGGAGAAATAACCCCAAAGCAGACAGGATATGGACAGTTCAACAAAACAGGATCATCAATATTAGTGCCAACTACCGATTCCAACTGCTGGAGTCATGGCCCATGAAGTCAAGTGAAATGAAAAGTGATTATTCAATTAAGAACTTGAAGTGGCAACTAGATGTTGATACTCAATTTTTCCCTCATAACTGTGAAAAGTTGAACTCTTTCAAACTTTAAGCTATCTGAATATAAAAAAATCAAAACTCCCCTCAGTGCAGAAATTAAATATGCATTTATAACTTCTGCAAATGCGTCTATGATCATTAAAAAAGTTCATACCCAGTCTTGGCTTCAGCTGGGACAGAGTTGATTTTCTTCATCGTGTCAGGCATGATGCTATGTTTTGGCTTTAGGAGAAAACACACCTATGTAAGTTGTTGCCTAGCAGCGCTATACAGAGCCAAAGACTTACTCAGCTTCTCATGCTGTCCTGCCAGTGAGGGAAAGCTGCAGGGGCACAAGGAACTGAGAGAGTACAGAACCAGCCTATCCAACAGGGCCAAAGGGATATTCCATACCATATGGCATCATATGAAAAAACTCAAAAACTGAGGGAAGTTGGCCAAGGGAGCTGCTGCTATTCAGGAACTGGCTGGGCATCAGTGGGTGGTGAGAAATTGTTTTGTGCACCATTTGTTTTGTAAAGACATACACATATTTTAAGTTATCATTACTGTTATTTCACTTTTCCTTTTTTAGTAAGTTGTTTTTCTCTCAATCTATGAGTTCTACCACTTTTTTTTTTTTTCTTCTCAGATTCTCTCCTCCATCCCACTGAGAGGTACGAGTGAGCAAAGGCTGTGTGGTGTTCAGCCGCCTGTTAGGTTAAACCACAACCGTACACAAGGAGGTCAAAATGACAAAACTCCCAACCACTTCTGGACTAGCTATAGTAAATACATTTGTGTTTGGTCACTGTAGGTACTGACTCATGACTGTCAGTGTGCTGATTCCCAAAATATCTTGAAATCAGAACTGAATAACTAAGTACATGTTGTTGATGTTCATCGTACCCTACAAACAAGCCTGTGAGATCAACTATGATCTCATCTGTATTACATGCACAAGGAAGAGGGTATGTAGGGAAATACCTTCTTCAAACAACTTAATTCAGTGATTATTTCCCAGAGCAGCTATGCAGCTTCACCTAAATTCATGAAGGATAAAAAAAGATATATTTATTTATTCTGCAAAAAAGAAAAGAATGGCTACTGAGTGGAAATATACTTCCTTTTAATTGTAATTTTAAATGCTTAAAAAAAACCCAACAATGTAATTTGCATAATCTCCACGAAAACAAGAAGAGAAAAAATGCAAAATAATTGACTTATAAAAACATGCATGCCATGATTACTGTAAAAAATGAAATTGGAAATGTTAGATGAATACTGAAAATTCAACTGAGGGCAATCTTTGGCAAATGTTTGTTGTATAAGGACAATCTTCATTTTCCTTCTTTTATGTATATATGTACAACTATATTAATCACACTAATTGTATTAAAATCTCTGAAAGTTCCTATCCAGTAATCTTGACACCAAAAAGTAATTACAATTATATGTAATAAAACCAACAGTCCAGAAAGCCATAAAAGAATGTGTTAATCCATCACAGTAACACATAACTATCTGTGTATATCCATGTTTGCACATTTATGCATATCCACTGTTATTAAAGAATTTATAATTTCTAAGCTAATTAACTTGTTGCATAAATCATCATAATCCATTTGTCTTCAAGACAATCTTGCCAGTTTAAGCAGCCAACACAGTGCTTCAAGAGCTTTTACCTCGTTTTCTGGCTGGCATATCTCTGCCTTTTTCCAAGTGGCTCTCCTTCCTGATCTCATATCCTTTCCCAAAGCAAATAACTGGAAATTCCAACACATCATATTCACTGGGCTATGATGGGATCAGGGTCACAGAGACCTGAGAGGTAGTACACACCCACGCACTGTCACAGATGGTACCCAGCTTGATTTACTACTCTCAAACATGGGAGAATCAGTAACAAACATGGCCAGAGACGAAAAGCCAGGCTTTGAGAAACATCAGGTGACTGATTTCAGGGGAAGGCTGGGAAGAAAAGGAGCAGAGTAAGGACCTTTCTGCTCACTAGATGGAATGGCACAAAGAAGGATTTCCAGGAATTGATGAGTGAGGAACAACCCAACTTGTGCTGAAAGATGGGATGTCAGCAGAAGGCTCACTTGCATGAGAATCATTTGGACAGCGCTCTCAGGTTTGAAGTTTGAGTGGTTCTGTGTGGAGCCAGGAGTTGGACTGAGTAATCTTTGGTGGGTTCTTTCCAACCCGGGATGTTCTAAGATCTAGGTCAAGGAATTACAACACAAAGTCATCGTGAGTGACATGCAACAAAAGGAGTGTAGAAAAGTACCCAGGGATGGAATCAGGAAGGCTGAATTTGCATACCAGTAGCAGTTAAAACTAGGTAGGAACATAGGGAATAACATGAAGGGATCTGACAAACATGTCACGAGAAAAAGCTAGCTGAAAGTATTTCTCAGCTGGTGAATGGAAGAGGCAACCTTGTAATAGACAAAATGAAAGTTAGAGGTGCTCAGCTTATGAGCAAAGCCCGTTCCAAGGTCCCATACATATAAGTGGAGTTTAAGAAGAATAGGAGCAGCAGAAAGGCAGTAGGCTGACAATAGCTTCGAGGAACTAGGTGTGCTAATTAGGTGAAATGGGATACACCTGAATGTGCTGGAAGAGCTGGTTGATGTGATTTTAGCACTGCATTTTTATCATCTATTAAGGAAAAAAAAGTCCCTGACTGCTGGTAAAAGGCTAGCACTACAAGAGAGACATGGAAAAGGATGAAGGGAAATACAGGCAGTGATTCTGACTTCAGTCCATGGAAAAAACACGTAGCACGTCCTGTTGGAACAGGGGGAGAACAGTGTATACAATACACTTTCGTACAGCTTTTTGTACTACATACTGCAGCATTCTGAGATGCTAAAAAGCGTTGGCTGAACAACTGCACCATTAGTTGAGCTGAAAGTTGGCTGATGTGTAACTGGCAAGTGGTAGCAAGATGAGTACTCCAATAGTCAATTAGTGGACTCCATGGAAATGAATTCTTTGAAATATCATCCAGTGACATTCCATTTATTCCAGAGTTTGCTGGAGAGTTCTGCCACTGCTGTCATTGCAAACAAATCACAGCTACTAATCACAATTGCAAACGACTCAAGAATTGCTGTATCCACACCTTTTTACGAGCAGACTGTAGAATTCTAATTATTTCCCATTCATGTTCAAACAAAATACTAACAAAAAAAGCTCACAAAAGATGATACTAAAAAGTTGGTTTCAGCCATTCTTAATAAGCATTATATACTATCAGGGATCATTTTCCCTATGTTGTTAAAAACTAAAGATGATTATTGTAACAATAGCAATAAATGATTGGCACTGCATATCACAACCAACACTATTTGTTTTAAGAACCCTTCCAGTTTGTTTCATCCTTCTCAAAATTAAATGTTTTAGCATAAAATATAACATACTCACCTGTCTCTTCACTTATTTCAGTCTCTTCATTGTCATCTGTTAAAAAAAAATAAAAATAAAAATCGGGAAACATCCAAAATAAAGTATTCCATTATTCAAACTGTACATATCTTAGCTTCCCTTCTCCCATTTAACATTTTGTAGGGAGACCTGGAGGTAGATGGGAAAAAAAAAAAAAAAAAAAAAAAAGCTTTTGATGCTATGAAGAAAGTTCCTTTTTCAAAAAGTTACATTTTGGTAACGAAGCAGTTCCATAACATGAGACCTTTTTGGGGAAGAGCAGTGGGAGAGAATAAAAAAGATTTGCCTTAGTTAATATCTGAGTAAAACAACATTCCAGAGCCTTAATCATCTAAGTCCAGTGACCACAGAGGTTTCTCAACTAAGCTCCTTAGTCTGTGGACTGTATTTATATCCTCTGAAACAGATTTGGGCAAGTGCAAATTCTGCAAGCCTACAATTTCTGCCTAAAGCATAGCATCTTTCAAAGGTCTGCATGTACGTGTTATTACGCCATTTGAACCCCAAGGAGTTCTGCAGTACTATGATCAATGGCAATGGAAATTAGCAGTATTATTTAGGTCCTAATTTACAGAATTGGATCTTTACACCACAAGCTCCACTGAGATTCAAATACTGTAATGCATGCCATGAGGACTGAAGACCTGCTTTCATCAAAATTTGGAGCTTGAAACATTTTACGTACAGAACAATTAGTAAATAACAGAGGCCTGCACTGGCAGTTCTGCTTAAATCAAAACATAAAACATAAAATAAAATCATGAGCATGAAACTTTTCATGGGGGCTTGTAAATCTACGCTAGATGGATCTATATCCATCCCTCACCACCTTCCATTGCGGTCACACCTGCTCTGCATGCATGGCAGGACTTCCAGAAGACACTAAAGGACAAGTTGCGTTTTTCTTGAGCACACTTCAAACTGGCACAAAGGATCGGGACTGAACAAAGTCGCCACATGCTTTACCTCCTTCCTCCTGACTCTAAAAACAATTGCTTTGGAGTTCGAAAAGGCACACTGACCCCTATCTGTACACAGAAACTGTAAGCAGCTCTGACAAGTAGGCTTTGCGATCAAGAAGAGAGAAGCGTTGAAGGAAGCCAGTGGGAATCCTGCCATTCACTCAAATAGAGCCAGGATTCTGAAACAGTCCTGACATTTTTCAACAAACCACTCAGAAAGCATTTGGTTAATACAAAGCTTATTCATTAATCCATTTCCAATAACATATTCTTCCCACGGAAATGTTTATAATGAAGCCAGCAGGATAAAATTTCAAGTTAATCTAAGACACGACACTAAATCAGTGTAATATAACATCCTAACACACATATATCACCCGTTCTTCTGTTGAAGGTCTGAATTATAGTTCTCTAAGTGACTTGGAATATGAAATTCCCAGAGCAACAGAAATAGCCTCTAAGTTGGTGATAATGGACACAGACAAGAAATTTGGCCTTATTAAGTAGTAATCATGCAATATAATTATGAGAAGTCAAAGACTGATTTTGTGAACTAATTGTGAACTAAGTGCTGGTTTTGGAGTGTTTTTTTTTTTTTTTTTCTCTCTGGGAAGAGGAACCTAAACCTTGCTGAAATGCAATGCAGTCTTCACATCACTTCCAAAAATGGGAGGTGGGCTCCTGCCCATGTTGTGACATGACCTCCAGGTCATTGTGGTGCCTTTGAAAATTCTACTCCAACCTGTATCTGAATCTGAGTTTCCTTTTGGCACACAGCACTCCCCAGTCACTTCATGTGTCTATAATTCTTATTCTTAAAATATTAATGCATCTGGTGGAAGTGCTTCTCTGTCATATATAAAGCTATCTCTTTCACTGACCTTGGTGTGGCTAGCTAAAGTGATAAACACCACATTTAGCTGTCAGAACTCTATGCCAAAACCAATTATTTTGGGTGAAAAACATTATTTTAGGAATCTTTATCCAAAAATCTTTCGCTTTTCTCCCAATAGTATGTTATTACAGGCAGTTACTGGGTTTTAAAGAAATGAAAGCACATAAAAGTTTTTTTGTTTTGTTTTGTTTGTTTTTGTTTTTTTTTTTTTTATACCGGAGCTATTATAAATATGAATATAGGACCAAATGAGTGCCAAGATTGCTATAAATTAGATCTGTAATACTAAGGTTTATTTTTCTTGCTCCCTATGCATATTTTTACCCCTTGTAGAATAAGCTTTCTAGAGTGATGCATATATTAAACCAAAGCAAACCAGTCTATCAGTCCCAAAACAAAATTGAGTAAAATCACAGAAGAGCCCAAGAGTCAGTCTCTGATGCCAGTAATCATTGCCTGGAAGAAACGTGGCCAAATTTCTTGCCCAAGCTCACATTTGAAAGCCCAGATGTGAGCTTGCTGCAACTCTTACTCTTAAAAGAGTTAACTGAATAGGAAAACATGCTGCAGAGTGTGCACAGATTCATCAGGGTTTGAAAAGACCTCTAAGATTCTTCAGTCCAACTGTCCACCTATCACCAATATTTCCCACTAAACCACGTCCCTCACTACAACATCTAAACATTTATTGTACATCTGTAGGGACAAGTGAGTTCCCCACCTCCCTGGGCAGTCCATTCCAGCACACGACCACTCTTGGAGAAAATTATTTCCTAACATCCAAACTGAATCTCTCCTGGAGAAACTCAAAGCCACTTCCTCTCATCTTACTTCTAGTTACATAGGATAAAGATGCCAACCCTCACCTCCCTCACTACAACTCCCTTCAGGCCATTGTAGAGAACAATAAGGTCTCTCCTTGGCTTCCTCTTCTCCAGACTGACCATCCCCAGTTCCCTCAGCTGCCCCCCATCACACTTGTGCTCCAGACCCCTCACAGCTCCGCTGCCCTATTCTGAACACGCTCCAGGCCCTCAGTGCCTTCCTTGCAGTGAGGGGCCCAAAACTGAACACAGTACTCAAGGCGCAGCCTCACAAGTGCTGACTACAGGAGGATGATCACTTTCTTACTCATGCTGGCAACTATTTCTGATATAAGCCAGGATGCCACTGGCCTTCTCCCAGATCTATTTCCTCTACACAGTCTTCCAGCCACTCTGCCTCACATATTGCCTGGGATTGTTGCATTTGGTCTTGCAAGCATGTGGTCGTTCTTGGTTACTCTTATGTTTGGCAGAGTAGAGCAGTGGCCTTTCACATGGCTTTGCCAATTAAAACCCTGTATTTTGGGGAATTCTACCAAGAATATTTTTCTAGGGGAAAAAAAAAAAAAGACAAATCTTTCAAGATCTCTTCCTGAAGCAAAAGGAAAACTGGCACTGACTCTCTGCATGAGTCAACCCATCAGCAAGAAAACTCATATCAGTATTTAGAAGGCTTGGGAGACAAGGAAGACATCTAATCCAAAACATTTCATACATTTGAAGGCACAAAGTTTTCCACCTACTAGTTCAGCTATGGTTCATAAAATCAAGGTATTAGGTAGGTGATATACGGGAGAACAGTTTCCAGTCAGTTAAAATAATTTACAATGCAGAATCAACCTGTGATGGAAACTGGCCCTCTAACTCTCACATTACATGGGTTAACTATATCTCAAAAGATCAGAGAGCTCTGCATTTGAGTGCAATTTGCTTGGTACGTATACATTTGTATAAATTACAGGCTTCGTGGTATATTCATGTATCAAGAGATGTCAGTTACCTCTTCATTCCCCTCTCCCTTGTTACCTGCTGAACTTGGTGAGAATGATTGCACCGTACCAGCTCCTACTGGCACAGGAGAAAGAGATGCCACCTTCTGTCATATACGTATTTTTCCTTTGCCTTGCTGGTCAGGTTCCTTCTCTGTCTCACTAGACACTGCATACAAGCAAGTGCAAGCCAGATGGCTAAAATCATCAATCTGTGTTTAGATTTATGTTAGGAACAAAGAGGTGAAAGGCTCTAAATACCACTGCTAATCCCCAAAGCCATTAAACTACTACTTCCTTGTTGCTCACCTTCTATTTGCATTGTTCATCACGTTTGCATGGGGAGAGTCAATGCTATGCAAACACCTTTAATTTCTAACTATGCATGCCTCATGGAGCTCTTACAGTAGAGGCAGCTCCAAGCTGCTCGAGGCAGCTGTTTAATCTGTACTCAGGGCCTGCATTTCAGGCTCCTGGTGCTCCCCAGCAGTGCTGCATGCTGATGGTTTCTTACTGCCTTCTCCCTTTCCTCAGCCTCTTCATCTCATCCTTTAGCATTTGTTTATCTTTTCAGCACTTTCTGCTGTTCCCTGATCTCAATCCTTACCCATGTGTCTCAGCTGTCTCTGTCATGCAAGTGTGGCTGCACAGGCTGAAGACAACTGTGAAAAGGGCTGGGAGCACAATGGGACCAGACCTCTCCCTTCTGTAGCCTGCATAAATGCACCGTGGCAAGCAGAGCAATGGGATGGGTGGAGCAATACAAGAGGCTGAAGGAACAAAATGGAGATTTTAATGCTCATGCCTCAAAAAACAAAAAACAAAAAAACAAAACAAAACAAAAAAAGCCCAATAAAAAAAATGCATGAAACCTCTCAGCAGTGAGAGCTGCAGCTATCCCATTGAGATTTTTTGTTGTGCAAAAGCAGGTTTCCAGTCCTCAAGCATTTGCCTAGCAGGGACTTGATGATCTGACCGTACAGCTCCCGCTAGAAGAACAGAGGATGTGCTGCACTAAGGTTTCAAGACAATGGATCCCATTTTAGTGCAATGTCTGCTTACTCAAATGAAAAGCTTCTTCTGTCAAATCTTGCAGTGGGTGGCAGCATGAACCAGGCTACCAGCCCTCTGCAAACTGCCTAAACCATGATAATATTGGATTTCCTGCAGACCGAGTACTCACTGTCCCTATTCCTCTTTACCACATTTGTTTTTCTGAAACTTTGTTCCAAAGCTTCACCCACCTATCTGCACAATTATATTAACAGCTTGACAAGCTTTCTAACGCTGTATCTATTATCTATTTTAAGTGAGGAAAAAAAAATCACTTCTTTTGGATAGCATAGGACCACTGCTGCTACCTGACAGGAGCTTCATAATAGCGCACAGACTCCATCTCAGAAAAGAAGATTGGTAGTGTAGTAAGGCACGCAAGGACACCCCAGGGCTTGACAAAGCCTGTATGTACACAGAGGGCTCACAGTAATGTAGGAGCTCATGAGCTCTTTTGGCTGCTCTGAGCCATGGAAGACTGCTCTCCACAGAGTTGATGCAACCGACTGACCAACAGCACAGAAAAGGGGAATGTTTTGTTTGAGGAAAAGCAGATTTGGAAATCTCTGCCTGATGAGATCAGGCAAGACAAGGCCTGATTCTTATCACATCTACTTGTAAAAAATATTCTCAGGAAAAAAAAAAAAAATCCTCAACAAAAGCAGCACATCCTTCTGCTTTGGAAGGAGAAGCGGAGCTTCTGAGCATTTGTACCCTGTAATCCTCCTTGCAGAACAATAGGTACTATATAAACTCCCAGCTGACGCTAAACAAGTTTGATGAAATTTTGTTTACTCTGTTGTGATTGTGCAGAACTTCCCATTGACACACCGCACATCCCAGCCTTGCTGCAGCATCGGTGCGGTTTTTCCTCCCATGTTGCTTGGTTACACCAGTCCCACAACACCAGAGCCTCGCTGCATGTAAAATGCTTGTAGCTTTTGAAGCCATATCAAATAGAAATCCATAGTACCAGCCTCTTAAGAAGTTACACTTTTTTTGTTGTTGTTTTTTACCACAAAGATATCTTTTATGCATCATATCACTCAATCTGCAGTAAAATGCATATACCCATATGAGCCTCAGGTGCCTACAAAGGCAACACAGCGGCTGCTGTTCCCACTGTGGGTGAACTGGACAGCAGAGCTGCAGCGCAGGAAGTAGAGCTCACAGCCAGGATCAGATTTGAATTTCTATTTCCCAGATGCTTCTACCTTACACTCTTTGCAAAAACACTCATCTGTTTTTTAAAAAAGAACCTATTTCTAAACTTCCTTATTTCTTCGATGCCTTAAAATACTGAAAACAACTGAGTTTTGTTTACCAGAATGTTCAAGTGGATTTCTCACCCATAAATATGCTAGTGTAGCATTCACACACAAAATGTTATGTTTTAGAAATGTGTCACCACATGCAAATACAAGCTTCTAACAAAATCTCATCAGTAACCTAAGACAGAGGCAATCAAATGAGACAAACACAAATTTAACGGCATCCTTTGCAATTAGAAGCACTCAAGCACATGAAATGACTCAGCATCAGTGTCCGGAGAAGATGGCATATTTTCGAGCATGATGTGAAATGCATTTGCACTGTTTTACATGGAATCTAAAAGACTATGCAAGGCAGCAGGAAGAAAAGGTGCCTGTTCAAAATTACATATCCGGAAGATATCACACAGGAAGGGCTTATGCTTGTTCACCTCCTTCTGCCAGGCATCCATGTGCAAAGGACTGAATAAAACAGCAAAAATTTCCCTCCTACTACCAGCTTCTTCCTGAGCATATCTCTTACAGGTTATGGTGTCTAACAGCCACTGCTGGACTAGTCCTATGCTGGTTGAGCTAATCTCCTTTTCAACTACATTTAATTCCTGCAGGGTCTGCAGCACCTCACAACAAGTGTTCCTACTCCCTAGCTATGTGTTGGGTAGAAAATTACCTTTTATAAATAAATAAATAAATAAATAAATAAATAAATAAATTCTGATTCATCATTTCCTGGAATATTTCCTGGCATTTCTTGTGTTGCAAGAGACAAAACAGTGCTCCGGACTCACCTTATAATTACCACACTCATCATCTTCCCTATCCTCTCCCACACTGCTAAGACATGCAGCAACCCTGCAAAACCCCTGTGCCTCGAAGGGCACCTTCATCACCTGCCATTTCACTGTTTCAATGCAATCCTTATCCACCAGGAGCTCAAGAGCTCAGGGATTTGGAGTGCAAAAGAGCCATTTTCCCCTATCTGCTGGTGCAACTGTAGGCTCTATCATCAGTCTCGCTATACAAGGAAAGGCAAACATTCAGAAAACACTATCAGAGCAAAAAAGGAAAAAAAAAAAAAGAAAAAAAGAAAAAAAGAAAAAAATGGAGAACTTCACCTCCTGAAAGAGCACTGAAATACTTTACAGACCCATTGTCTGTCCATACCCTGATCTAAGCAGTGCTGTTGCTGCTAACAAGAATGAGGCAAGCAGACAACTTTCTTTCTACAGCTCACATGCAGCAGAATACCACAAACTTGTGTCTAACAGTGTACAATCAGAGGATTTAAGCCCCATGCCTGAGGTGACCGATACTTGCAATACAACTAAACACTAGAGCAGTACTCTGCCAGCAGACTGCCAGGAAATAATTCAGAAGAGGTCACACCAGGAAGCTTCGTTATGATTCAGACCGAAGCAGAACTCCCCACTACCATTTCTAAGGCACTGGTGACCTACTGACGTGTCAGAAGGAGCTGGGACCCTTCTCCTGGTCTCTGTCTCCAAAGTTGCCCCTGAGCTGCTTCCTGTTCACCCTCCTGCCCCTACAGATCACCTAAAAGACAGAGATACTGGCAGAAAGGGCAAAGGAAGCAACCTCAACATGCAGTTGGACTGGCATAGTCACTGCCATGGCAAATTAAGACAAAAAGCAATAGAAAAAATTAGTTTCACAGTTCTGTGAACACCTTCAGATTTTACTTGGCTTGATTTTATGAGGTAAGTTGTTTCAGACACATCTTGAAAAGGATGGGTATTCTAAGCCTTATGGCTATATGAAGCTTTTGGATTGAGAACAATTTTTACAGCGAGCTATTTACGTTGGAGTGCACTCGATCAGAATCTGCAGGTGCTCTAAGAGAGAAATAGAGCAAAGCCATCATCCTATTGTGGTGTGCAGGCTCCTCCAGCTCCCCCAGACAGCTGTGCTTCCTTAGGAGCCTGTGTTACTGAGGGAAAGGCAACCACCACTGGAAACAGCAAGCCTGTGCCTCCTCCCAGCAGTTCAGACTCAAGTCCTCCAGGGAGGGGTCCTGTACAAGGCCTTGGAGGATGACACCCCTCAATACAAAGCTCAAAGGGGTTGGGGGGGGGGGGGGGGGGGGGGGGGGGAGGATTTCAAACCTTTGCCACTGCGTCAGCACTTCCTATCCGTGCAAAATCCTCTTTGGTCTGTCACAGCTCTGTCAAGACCACAATTCCTTCTCACTCACTGAAAAAGCTTCACTCATCTCTACCTGAACACGGGACTCCCCCCAGATTTCCGTGCTGTGGAGCACTGAATGCCCCATCTCCAGCCCCTCTGGTTCAAACCAGTGAAGAGGCACAGTGTTTACGTGCTGGGAATGCAGTGACCCGAAAGCTCTGCCCACAAACGAGGAAAGCAGCTGAGCCCAGCAGCACACTCAGGATGCCCTTGACAGGCAGGTGAAGACCAAAGGCCTGCAGGCTCCTTCAGCCGAGCCTCCCAGTAGCCCCAAAGCCCTGGTGGCCTGAACCAGCCATGAGCCATAGCTGGGTGACTTAACATGCAAGCCCCTACCCAGACCAGACCTCAAATAAAGGGTATCAGGGACTTCCAGTAAGCCAGCTGGCACCTATCCATGCAGCAAAATAAAGCCTATGAAAAATATTTTGTGGAATACATTCAGGTGACAAATTAACACAATGAATCTGCTCGTGAACACTGCAAATGCAAACAGAGAGGCAAAATTTATCAAACGAATTACCCATTTGATATAGAATTGCTTACAAAAGGCTAACTTATGATTCCTTTGCTCACGCTGAGGCCTGTCGTAGTCCCAGTGGGTTCTGCCATATTAAGTGCAGAGGGGATGCTCCTCAACACCAGCACAGCAATTACAAACTCTGCTTAACAGTTCAGTCACGTATTAGTGCAGGGATCTGCCTTTTTAATACAAAGCCCTTCATTCAGGCATTTAGACAGTTTCCAATTTGATTCCAAGCCTGGTAGATCTCTTAACAACGAATTTCCTCTGCAATTATAAGGTATTTGCACATTTATGCACAACTTCCTATTTGCACATTGCATCCTCCTAAAGTAATAGGAGGATTAATAGAGAACAGTAGTTCTCATCCGCATTGCTTTGGACAGGGTGGATAGCATTTTGGCATGCAGGGTAAAAGCAGAAAATGCACTAAATGTCATAACCTGGAATAGAAGGGAGAGAAAGCTTTTCAAGAAGCAATTTCTCTCTCTCTCAGCACCAACTGATGTGGCTCACAAAAAAAAAAAAAAAAGAACAAGCTGTTGGGCTCAGCATCCTTTCAATTAGCTCTGAAAGGACACAGAGTCTAAAAGCTTGCATCTTCCATCTATCAATTGGTCTAATAAAAGTGCAAATCTCTCCTCTCTAGCAATTTTAGCGATGCTTTAGTGAAGTAATTCTGTTACTGTGTTTAAACTAGTAAGAGTAATATCACCTGGAACGGGGCAGCTTCATAGTATACACCTTTTATGACATTATTTTGTCTAAAGAACATTTTCAGAAAAAAATGATTTCCCTTTCCAATCCACTGATAACAGGTGGTAGATTCAGAAGTACTTTAAACATTGCAATTTAAGACAAACCTTTCATAATGTACAATAGTCACCATGAAAAATAAGCATTTGCCAAAGGTCTCCACAGGATTATCTATCTGACATACTAAATAGCTAGCTACACACAGGACACAGGAGAAAAATAAGGTGTCTCTGCCTCCAGCTGGCAACCGTGTACAAACATGCTTAATTTTACTCACATGAATAGCAACCAAGGAGCACGTGTAACTGTAAGGTAAAAGTGAGCAAGTCCAGCTTTTCAAGGGGAACGTTTTCATACCGTTTCCTGGTAGGTTTGACAAATATATATTTAGTAATAAAAGTAATGCCTGGATTCCAGGCTCTGTGCAGAACTGTGTTAGAAGAGACAATGAATTCCAAGAGAAAAAATGATACAAGTATCAGCAGCTTTCCTGGAAAGCTCACACATAATACCAGTAGCAATGAATCCAGTGAGGTAAGAAGTACACATCTGAGCCAGGATTACAGGCAAGGGCATTTTATTTGCCTGAAGGATATGCAGCGAGACATCATCTCAGATTAACCAGAGAGAATGTCAGTATGCAGCTGAAGAGAGGATGTCTGGGCTGTTTCATTCCACCAAGAGAGAGAACACAACTGATCCACAGAAAAACAAATCACCATTTGTCTCACCTCATGTGCTAAAACAGTGACTGATTTTAAGATTTGTTGTCCAACAAAAAGTCTTCTATTCTTGCTCTTTTCCTACCAGGACGTTCATGAACTTCTCAGCAAAACCTCAGAGATTCCACTCTAAATTTTGAGTGAATCAGGGCACTTTTCCCTCTAAAATAATACTTTCCTGGGCCATTATAGGGATGAGATCTGAGTCTGAGTTAAAGCTTACATGGCATTACCCTCAGAGCATGTTGGCTTTGACTCAGGCTCTGTACAGGCTATTGCTTACTAAGATTGGATCTGAAATGCTGAGGCTGTGACAACTGGTCCGTTACTGAACAGCTATGTTACACTTCTAAGATATGAAATTACTTAGAAGTCTGCTTCTTCCCGTATATATTTAAAGTTTGCAAATGACAAAGCTCTTGGCAGTTGTCTTAATATCAGTACTATTACTCAACTAATTTCTTTGGCATCCCTCTCACAAAATAAGTCTAATGATATGTTCAACTAATGGAACAATTTCCCTGTATCTATATTCCACTTACTCTAATGCACTGAGGTGTAACTCTAGCTTCATTTCATTATCACTTGACTAGCTTAAGTACTTGGATGCCTTTTTGGATTTATTAATGCACTAGGTTTAAAGTAATAACTATTTATGTATATAACTCCATGAATATATTCTTCTTTCTAAGCATTTTTGTCCACATCTATTAATGTAGATATATTTTGTAATGTTTCTGAATGTGAGATGCACATTTAAAACATCTCAGTGTTTTTTTCTCTAAGCCTCAAGTAATATCTCAGCATTATTCCTTCCTGTGAATGTTCAGATAGCTTGCTATCAATTTAAATTTAGGGCAAATCTTTCCTTGGAGACTTCTGTTTTATTACACTAATAGAATCACTTAAAAACAAACAAACAAAAAACGCCATAGCAGTTTTGGCAGTTCTTTCCAGAGTCTACATATCAGGATTCTATTGCCAAAGGTACAGACAGTTGACACAGAACCACACCGAATCCCTTGTGGAAGAAGCCAGTCTTGAAGAGAGATGCAATAATCCCCAGGAGGGGAGTCTGTGGAGAACTTGTTGGAGCTTACATTAGGCTTAAATGCAGATACCAATTGACAAGAAAAAAGGAAGAAACAGTACACCTGACAATCCTTTGGTGATCACCATTAAGACCTACAGCTAATGTCCTCATCATTCAGCTACAGACAATTTAGGATGGGGCCAACTTCAACCTAACTGCTGTTGTGATGGTACCCAGCAGAAAAGTGCCACTTCAGCAGGGCAAAGGAAGCCTGATGCTGAACATCAATCATTAGGGCACTCTTCTGAGACAGAGGCCCAGATACTGATCTTTTCTGCAGGGATGCTATCGAAGTCATTTCATTTGTACACATCTTTTCTGCCGCTCTCCTCATAAGCTGCACATCTAAGTGACTCCTGTAAGAGCACACCACACATCCATGGTGTTACAAGAGATTAACATCAGATCTCCCAAATTGCTGACTACTGACCTAAACACAGGAAATCCTTCACTGACTCAGGGAAAAAATCTTAGAAGCCAGCTTGGTGCCTTTTAAAGCTCCAAACTTAAAAACCAGTAGATGTTCAAGTCCTTCCGGAAGCCTGCACTATTAAAGCAAAACTGGTATTCAGAATCATTAACGGTGAGAAAATTACAGCTGAAAGCCTATGAGAATAGGTCCTAAGATTTTTTTTAGAAACCTACACCAAATTATGGCTGCTGAGAAGTAAAGCATTTTTTCTCTAGAAAGCTATCTGCATGAGCATCAGATCCTGTGGTCCTTTTTCACAGTCACACACCTGCCAACTACAGGATGTTACTGCACATTAGAGGGTTCCCATCACCACTGCTTTACTGTGGTCATATACAAGTTCCCTGTTTTAGTTTGATTAAAAAACAATAAAAAAAAGTTAAAGCTTTACACGCATGAGAATAGACATGCTTTTAAAATTACAGAACTATGGTACAACAAATCACCTGCACATAAGGCAATAAGAAGTCTACACGCTGTGATGTCCAACACAACAGACTCTCTTTGTTCAAGACTTCAACAATGCCCTATTTTGACAACACAAAAAAAGAAGTAGATCTCCCTTTTAACCCTCTTTCCCCCTTTAGTTTTGTCACGCTTCAGCACCTGAAGCATCTCATTGTCTCTGGGGCTTTCAAACCCAAGAGAGCTTTACATTCGTAGTAACAACAGCAGGCTTTCATCTGGAATTTCAAAGACTTCAGTGATGGTGAGTATCAATACTGTAATCTGTTGACAAACTGCACAATAGTTTACTCTTCCTTAATCCGAAAGGCAGAGACAGAGGCAGCAACAGAAGACAGGGCACTGCTGTCTTGTCCAATGTGTACATTGACCAAAAAAAAAAGATAAAAATCATACACTATCCAGACTAGATGTGAATACAGTCTGAACAAATGTTCACTGTACTCCAGCCCAAAATATTACTACACAGACACCATTCTATGCTACCTGAATTATTCAGTATGTCTCTAGGCTTGCGATCACTGCAAACTGGAGATTACAAAGTTGTTAGTTCTAGTGAGATAAGGCAGAAACATCACAATATCCATATTACCAGTAAAAGTAGGAAAAAAAAAAAAAAGTCAAAGGCAAAAAAATTCACCATGGCTACTATGACAACATGGCCCTGTAAAATTAATTGAGAATCTCACAACACACCCAAGCTCTGCTTCCCATTACTCACAGGCCCATTCCACCAGGCAGTCAGTCAGTGCAGGGAGCAGCATTTAAGTGACTGCCATTTCAGAAATGGGTGATAAAAAAAAAAAGACTAAAATCTGGATCTTATCACATATAGCAGAGAAAACAGAATAAAATGGGAGAGGGTTAGGGTTGATTAAAAAAACCCACTGCTCTAACACGGATTTCTAATGATGTATGATAAAAATAAATCACAGTTATATAAGGAGGGGTGTGAACAAATTTACTATCTACCAGTTTTCTTGCATTCTAGAAAGTAACCTCCTGTGTGAGGCCTAAGATGAACGGCTAACATTTCCCAAGTGCTCCGGTGAGAGCCATCTTTCTCCAATTCATTCTCGCACAGGGACAGCTCAGGTTTAAAGTTCCCATTCAGACACAGTTGGGCTCTAACCCCTGTGGTACCTTTTAAGATGCAGAGAAACCCTACCAGCACTATTAGAGAAAGAGTAAAGCATACACAGTGTGCATGGAAAAGCCATATACGGTAGGAGCTATATACATTAGTGCAAATCATCTTCCTCCGCTCAAGAGAAGCAGTGCCACACAGCAGCCTTAAAGAGGAGATACGGATTACAGTAAGGACTGAAGAAACTAATAATACTGAGCATGGAAAAGCAGGCCTTGATTTTGCAAAAGCAGCATCACAAAACAGTTTTACCGGTTCACAGATTTTAAACGCCTGTGTTTCTCCAGCATCACAGCCTCTTTGTGCAACTGATCTCTTAAGAAAGTTCACATTTTAATACTTGGCTTAGGCAGTGAAAACAGAAAGGATGCCGACTGTTGCCTTTTCCTGCATCGTTTTTTGCAGTCAGATGGCAGTAAATTCCCATACCTACCTATAGGGAAAATCTCGCCCATTTTCTTCTTGAAAATTTTGTAGTCAACCTCCAAAAAGACGCAGAAGATGATACGATCCACCTGTAAGAAACAGAATTATTCACAGTGAAATGATTGCAACAATAAACATCAGCAATAATAGTTAATACCAACACTGCTTTATGCTTCAGGCAAGCAAGGAAACATCATAGGGACACGTGTTTTGATTTCATTGTGCATCTGTGTTGTAATTTATACAATAAAATTTGCAATTGTAGTTCAAAACTGTATTCTTTGTTAACTACCTCCTGTTTATGCAAACCACTCTTGAGCATAGTATAAATTACTTTTGGCATTCTAGATGAGTACCAGGATGCAATGTTTGATGAAAGTGTCACACGGGGGGGTTTCTAATAAGCATAAAAAAGAGTAAACGGGTAAGCAAAGAGCTCTTTTTCCAATCTTTGTTGGACAAACCTATTTGCGAAACCATTTAGTACTTTAAAATGGCTTTAAAAGGTTTCATGTGGTTTTAATTTACATGAAATCACTTACTCTTGCTATAATACAGGCAAAATGCAGCAAAAACAAAAGCTGATTAGATGACAGGTAGCACACGGGGTAAATAAAACGTTTAACACATCGTCTATTTAGTGAGGCTGAGTGTACCAATGAAACCACAGCCCACAGAGCACGCACCACCAACCCACCAATGGTTCCAAAAAAATCAGGATGGCCTTCTGTGTGAAAGGCTTTTCTAAAAGTGACAAAAAAAAGGCAAACAATAAAAACCAAACACAATTCCAAAGCCTTTAGGACTGAAAGACACCCACAGCGGACTCACTCCAGCTGTGCTATTTCTTTGCTTTATCTGTTCGCCTAGCCCAGCACAACTCCTGGAAGGAGCAGTGGAAAAAGAGAAGATCCACACAAGGCTGAGCTGCAGGACCCACCCACCCAGTAATCGAGTTCTTCTCTGAAGTGCCACGAGAGCATAATCAGAAAAGGATGAATTCTGAGCAGTAGCGAATTCAGCTCCTTGCCTGCCATTTTGCTGCCCTCGTGATTCCATGGGCAATAAGCCAACGTGCTGTGGCAGAGCTGCTTGTGAGCTGCATGCTACAAAAGCAGCAGCCTCCCTCCAGCAGAGAAACCTGCAGGACGGACGCTCACAAAAAAAGTGCCTTCTTTCCATTAACTTCACTAGAAAAAGCTGCCCTTTTGCTAGAGCTGCTTTTCGAAGCAAGTACGGGCCTTGGCTTCAAAGGTACCGTTATACTTGAGCAGCTCTGACTGCCATTTTAGAGCTCATTTTGGAGCAGCCTAGTAGAATAAAGAACAGAACAAGAGCAGGCAAGAATCAGTTATTCTGGAAAGTCCTGGTGGTTGGTAACAAGGACATCTCCCAAAGGCAGCTTCAAAAGCTGAAAGTGCAAAACAGACAGAAGAGAGCAAAGGTGTGGGTTATGTGGGCCCTAGGGAAGAAAGAGGCTGGGGAGCAGGAGAGAAGCAGCAGTAAGACAGAGCTTGGGAGCATTTGCAGACTTGTGAGCAGGAAAATGTGTTTGATTGTACGACATTCAGAGAAACAAACTGCCTTGTGAGGCTCTGGTAAACAATCCAGGTTAGAGCTTCACAAAATGCTGGACTGCATCATCAGCTGCTCCTCACAACAGATAAACTAAATAAACAAAATAATAATAGTATTTAAACAAACAAACATTAATGAAGGGCATGGGCCAAAAGGGCGTATTCATTTGCATACACACGTGTTTATAACATAAAGCTTCAGTGGTGTTTTTACAGCCGTATTTCACCTGTTTCCACTTTAACGAAGTTGTGTTTTCAGGATGGAAGCTTCCGACAGAGAAAGCTTAAATTGCCTACTTTGTACAACCTGATTTAGGATCGTGCTGGGGCAGTCCTAGATTGCCATTTTCTATCCCCACCTCTTGAGCAGAGCAGATACTTGAGCATTACAGCGATAGGTGCAATACATGCACCAGACCAAGCAGCAAGGATGGGAACTTACAAGCCAGAGGAGGAATCATACTCCCACACAGAGAAGTTCTGAGCCGTCTGGCCCTCTGTACGATCTCACATTCTCTGCTGTAAACACTACAGGCATTTCCCTCATTTTCTATATTTCAGCTTCTCAAGGTGCTCCCTTTACTTGTATTTATTCTGCGCAGTTGACAATGACAAAACTTTTGCAATCAGGAGAATTTCTGCTACTTCTAATATGATTCCTTAATTTAAAGATAGGGAATCTCTCCAGAAATGGCACACTATTTCACATTTTCTAGCATCCTGACTATACACATCCTGTATATAAACCTGTTCAATTTCTTCTTGGTGTGAGAAAAAGCGCTCTATTTTTAAGTATGCATAAGATATTGCGATGACAGCCAAAATCCTGTGTTTATCTGATTGAATGGCATGTGTTGGCAGATAGTAAATCTGAAATTAAACCATATTCTATCATCCTGCCAGTCACTGACTATTTTATCTAACATCCCCAGCTAAAATAACTTGGAAATTAGGTACAGAAAGTAACCCTTGTCCTCACTGTTTCCAAACCAGCTACAATAAGCTGCAATAAGGAAAGGTTTAATCCGAGTGGACCCAAAACTCGGTAATCTGCTGGCTCACAAAAGCTCAGCAGGCCTCCCGGGATGCACTCTCACAAAAGGCATTCCTTGCCCAAAGAGGAGAGCTCTCCCATTGCATCTGGAACATGGCAGCAGATGAGCAGTTGGATGCAGCCCCTTCGCAGAGGGCAGGCAGGGACCTCGAGGGACTCCGTGCCCGAGGAGCCCCTGGAGCCTTTTGTAGGTGCCTGGCTCCTCCACAGTTGACCAAACACCACACAGCTGCAACACAAGCCTAAAGGAGCTGCAAGCTGAAGCTATTAAGACTCATCCTTGATCGACAGCTCCTTTTTGGAAGCTGGTGTTAAAATCAACCAGCCCCTGTCAGAGCTTGATCAAATTCTGCTTGCTTCACAGCTATGAATAGTGGGATCAAAGAACCCCAAAATTAAGAGCGCCGTAACAGAGGAAGAAGGGACTTAAATTGCATGAGCTTAGTAGGCAGCTTCGCAGCCCAAGGCTCTGAGTACATTGATTTTCTTTTTCAGTTGTTTTTTTATCCTTGGGACCTGCTCTCCTTGCCAGGCTGCATTTACTTTTGACTGGGATCCATTCCTGGTGGTTTTGCTAGCAGCACTAAATGGGGATCAGCAAACTACCGGAGCTTCGCATGGCCCAGGCTGCTTCTGCAGCAGAGTGGGCCCTGACTCAGTCATTAATGCCAGCTTTGCATGGATGCATCCAAATCTTATCCACAAAACCCCTCACGCTAAGTATAGAAGCAATGCTGTTCTTGACAGCTCTGTTGACCTTAACACAAAGAAGCTGAGAAAAAATAATGCTTCCCTTTGCTCTTTGCTTAAAGGTTGTTGGTTTTTTTTTTCTTTTTCTTTTCTTTTTTTTTTTTTCTCCTTTATTTTGTTGTGTTCTTTCTGCCCTGAGGGGTTAGAGAGCACTTAGCATCAAGTCAGTTTTACATGTGCTGGTGGGCCATGCACCATGCACTGGGTTGGCTCTCTCTCAGACCACTCACAGTCAGGAAGAGCTGTGCAACCAGCTCAGGGACTTCACTGTCACAGTAGCATGGGCAAAGCTGCCCAGGAGGTCCCAGGAGCCCTGGAGCACAGTTGGGGCTGCACCTCTCTGTGGGAGCCCCACTACTCCTGCACACCACCAATCGGACAGCCCTGCCTGCAGAACGCAAGCAGAGCGACAAGATGGGTGTGCACTGCTTGGAGAAACAGCCACAAGGATGTGGCCCTTCCAAGGTGAGTCCAATTCCTCTGCCTTAACTTCTCTATCTGCTTAGGGGACAGCAATACTTAGTTTTGCACTTACACATCACTACCAAGAGGTATTGCCAAGTTTGATCTATAGGACCTGCCAAATAGAGCCATACGCATAGCTGCATGTATGTGCAGGTGCCAAGCCATACATCAGATCTTAAGCAGAAAACCAATCAAGAGCTGTTCTACACTACTTCATCTACTAAGTGTTTCCATGTCATTGCCACATCGTGTCCTAATAAAATAACTCTCAATGAATATAAAACCAGCTACATTTCAGCACTTCCAAGTACTCCATGCGTGTCCTCAGTACCAAGGCATTCACCCAGCAGGCACTGATTGCTTTTTATCATACACAGTAATAAGCTGCTGCACCATAGTTTAAATCTTACCAGAAAATACAAAATTGTAAAACAAAACAAAACAACAAAACAATTGTAATTTAAAAAAAAAAGTTTCCCAAATGAAAATAGCAACAAATAACAAAGAAAACAAAGTAAGAATAAGTCTCTCCTCCTTGTAGCAAATCTCCTTTACAAAATATGCTTATCTGATCCCCCAGAACTCACTGTCATTAGGGCATGGCTAACACCAGAAGCTTGCTGTAACATTTTCAGTTTATCAAACGTTCTGTGGACTTGATTCAAAACTCAGTGGAGCCAAACAGAAGCTTTTTATTGACTTCAGCATTCTTGGATCGGTGCCTATAGCCCATAATGCCAGAAACAACACTTGCCTCCTTAAGAATTAACTCTTCTGATATTCAAATTTTATTATCCTAACTCTTCAGATACTTTCTCAGATACTTCCCTAACAATCACCATTCAGAGTTGTCTGAAGCAATTAAGTCTCCTTGACTACAGTGCCTGTAAGGAAGAGGTCCTAAGCCTTCACTGGGCTAAGATCCCACATCTTCCCTCTGCTCGCAGCACTATTGCTTGGGCAGCTTTGGTGGCTTTCACTGTCCCAGATGGAGAGCAGTGAGAACAAGGCCATATCATCCCATTTTTTTCAAGGTACACTCTCACGGAATCAAAACCTCAATGCTGGGAAACAAAAAGGAGGAGGAAAAGATTTTTAACGTATCACAGAATGAGGCTATGAGTGTCTCACCTGACTGCATTGCACACTGAGTAAAACTCCCATTGCCATGGCAGCAGCTCAACCAGCCGTTCTGAAGGTGACAACTCTCATGCTCATTGTCAGGGACCCCGTTTTTCACTTCCATTTCACTGTTTTCCACCAGGACTGCTGCCTGCCCAGCACCAAGCTGATGCGTCACGTCCCCTCTTTGCACACTTCAAAGAGACCACCATCTGTTTCTGCTCTCTTCGAACACTGGTACATGATACTCTTGATGCCTATTGTCTCCCCTTCAGCCTAACCCCCGCCTGATCTGATCCTCCAGTAATCCTATTGCAACCAACTAGCAGATGGAAAAGCCAGCTCTGGAAGTAACTCGGGCAGATGCCATCTCCCTTGCAGCAGCAGCGAGCTCCCTCACCAGAGGCGCTGCCTTTCCTGAACCCCACGCACATCTGTCCAGCTTTTCAGAGAGCAGGCAGCTTGAATGGAAAGAAAGAGCAAAGAGGATTTCATCCCGCTTGGAAACGAGCCATAGTCGAAGCCAGAAGTTTTCACACACCTCTTCCAAAGGTGAATGCTTCAAGCCCTATAAAACCTAGTCATTTCACAGCGCCATAAATTAAAATTTAGCCTCCTACTATTATTACTAATTTCACAGAAACCATTAAAGCGTAGAGTCTAGCTGACTGTCTGCTCCTTTCAGCATGACATCATGGTCTATAATTGCAGAATTACTCTCAAAAAGAACTTCAGTTTAGTATTTATGGCAAATACAAAGCTTCGGCGCCGCTTCCATCCTCATAAGAAGCTTTAAGCAGGGCAGAGGTGTCAGACTAGTGATATGGCAGATTTGACAATCAATGAACTGTGCGATGATGTTCACAAAGAAATTCATCTGCTCTTAAGATCGTTACACCTGCCCAAGTTCAAACCCACTGCAGACCTGAGCCAAAACACAGTCTGCTTAACTTGAGTTGGCAAACGAGGCCAGCGTCAGGCAAACAGACACCCTCTGGATCACTCCTGCTGGTTGAAGGGGGGGAGAAAGACGCACCCTGTCAGGACAGAGCTCTTCATGGACTTGAGTTTTAAAATTCTTTGAATCCAAAGCAAAAATCTGAATTAATATCCACATTACTGCAAGCCTTCTGAAAGTAGATATTGACGAAGCACTATGATTTCACATCAAGAGCAAATACCCACTGAGGACTAAGCTGTAAGGAAGCAACTCTTACTTAAACCACTGTGTTACTTAGGCAGTCATTGAAAGAATGAAACGCAAAACATTATAAATTATAAAACGATTTATGTTTATCACAAATAGAGATGAATGGTTTCTATGGTGGTCTTACTGAAGTTAAAAAGCAGAAAATTATTATTGGTGCTTTAATATCCTATTTGTGAATGAAAGCGTATTTGCTTGGGCTGAAAGATAATTAAAAGTCCAAAGGCAATTAAAACAAAACAAAACAACACAGAAACCACCATCAGAAATTTATTACAAGTTTAAAATATTAATGCAAACATCCCAAAGGAACTTTAGATAAGGCTTTGCAACAACCCCAGCCTGTAAAACAAAACGCAATAGAAACAGAATTAGAAATGAAACCCAGGATAAATTTAAAGCATGGTCAGAACATCTCTCCCTGTCTGCTCTTCCTACTGCTCTGCTCACATTCAACAGATGATGGCAAATTACTCTCTGCATCTCATGGGTGTCAGACACCTCTGCAGCTATTGCTATGACATAAGCCTATCTCCATGCAACTGAAAAGCATTTAAACCCACAGTACTTGCTCGTGGAAAAGCACTTTTACTCATAGATCTGAACCAAAGCTAAATTTTGCGACAGTTGATAGAGTCTTGCCACCAGGTGGACATTACAGATGCCCACGGTCACAAAGAACAAGCATCAGAGCTAGATCTTAACCCCAGGATTTTGTTCTACTGTTCTCTCTCAAGTGAAGATGTAATAACAAAAAGAAAAACCTATCAATGGTCACAAGCCAAGGTTACAAGCTTGACTGCACTCCATCAGTCTTCCTCTGGCACATCCTTTCAATGCACCCATTTATTGTGAGAATCAATAAAAGTAACTATTTTCCCTAATACGTTGGTTGGTTTTTAAAGGTTACTTATTCCCTCTGAGAGAACCCAGTTTTTGCTTTCAATATCTTTTTAACAGACTGTGTAACTGAAGGACAGGTAGGGCCTTCCCTTTTGGACCTGGCCATTCCCTGTGCTGAGCTGTTACTTCTTTGTGTGAGCAAAGCACCTGTCAGACAAGCAGAAGGGCTGTCCCAGAGAAGCAATTCAGATCAAAAATAGGAAGTTATGATGACAATTTATGACAAATTTTGAAGTATCCAGCAACAAAATTGTATGCATCCTAGTTACTGACATACTGCATGACAAATAAGACATAATGCTTCCCTAGCACTAACGTAAACACAGGCAGACACAGGCAAGAAGCTAACCAGCAGTTAATAGGCCACATGTTCATTTTTTGGCCAGTGACTAAAATCTTTCAGTTTCCTATGGGGTGAAAAAACCTGCAAAATCAGTCTAGGATTTAAGGCAACGTCTCAGTGTGTTTCCTTTGATGGTCACTAAAACTTGTCAGAGAAAGGGCAAGAGAGTACTTTAAAAATGCATTTGTTTTTACCAAGGTATCCATCAATCTGCACAATTCACATTTATGCCACACAAACACAATGACATAAAAGCCATTAATCTTTTCTGGCTTAATACCTACTGTCCTTTGAAGATACATGTTTGGAATATCTGAAGGCGACCTCCATTTTTCACAGTTACCAGTCATAGGGCAGCTGACACAGCCAAGATAATCCTGTATTCAGCGAAACCGGGGGAATGAATGGATTCTGATGAATGTAATTTGCTATCTCAGTGACAAATGGGAAGAGAGGGTATGCATGCAAATATAACTGCGTTAAATAAGGGCTTGTGAAGGATAGTACTCTGAAAAATATCTGATAGACAGTTTTACAACTACCATGCATTTTTGAGGAGATAAATCATCAGCTTACATTAAGTTATCATTATATCCTCATTGTGGCTCTCCAAAGAATATGACAGTATTGTGGCATACAATCAAGCAGCGTGTTGCGATCCCAAAGGTCAACTTTCTCTACCATATTTTACCTTACAACATATTTTTTTCCCCAACAGTCTCTTTAGTACAATTTGGGTTAAATACACCCAGGTTGCCAATAATCATGAGATTCCAAAGCCTGCTTGAGTATCTAACCTGCGGCAGATCCATTCCCAGAAGATGCTATGTTTCACTACCATCAAAAGCTCAGCAAAGATACCCCCAGGACTGAGGTGTCACTTGGCAAAAATTCTTCTGTTGTAGCACTGAGTAATACCCACCAACATGATCTGTACTCCTTCCCAGGGTCAGGAGGAGAATTGCTCAGAGCCTACCACTCCAGGAAGCATACGTACTTGAGAACAGAGATGTAATCTCCTCCTAACCATCATCTTTGAGGCTGCTGCAAGATCCTGAAATCTAAATGAGTCTCTGATTTTATTTCAAAAGCTTCCGATCTAAGCATTCTATGATCCGCTCCATGCAGAAAGACCAGGCTGGTTCTTCCTGTCCTTTAGATGATACAAATAATTTAGGTTTGGATGCTACAGGCAGCCCCAGGAGAAGAGAAAGCTATCTGAGGCTGCAGACCAGCCAGGAGAGCATCTGCAAGGGGAGGCAGCAACTTCTAGGTATTGCCCCAGAAGTCACCAGGTCCCTGCACAGGTGTGAGTGTCTTGCTGGCATCTCATGGTTGGGATTCAAATGGCTGAGAAGCCCTCAGCAGCCTCATTCAAGAAGAAATGTTTGAGCTACAGAAAAAGAGCAGAAGCAGCAGTTGATGGCTTAAGTAACTTTTAAGCGTGTGGCTACAGGCAGGGTAAAATTGCAGTCATGATAAACTCAACAATTTTCTCATCAAGATTGAGCAAAGGTTTTGCCTAGCCTTGAGGGTAGGGTATTTTACAACTGGTGACTGCTTTCACTTCGGACACTTCGCATCACCTTCAAAACTACTGACAGAGAAAAAAGAAATCTGGCTTATCAAGTTGGCTTAAATTGCAACTTACTTCAGTATTTTCATTGAAAGAGGCCAGATGACTCTCATGTACTCAATTACACAAACTCCTAGATAAGCTGGGAAGTTTTGCTTTTGCAAAATATATGGTTTTATTTAGAAATGCCTCAGACCTAATGCAACTGACAACAATTCCCAGCAGCTCCCAGTGGGTATTTCCCATTTACCACTGCCTCTTTAATCATTCCCACATCTCCATCCTACACGAACACTCACATTGATTAGCCCTTAACCAAAAGCCATCGACTTCAAGAGAGGGTTTTGGATCAGTGCAACTAGGCTTTACCTGCCTTGGTGGGAAGACAGCACACACTATGTCCAACTACAGTTATGTTTCCCAAAATGCAGCAAGTGTCATAAAAGCCACGTTTCTTGAGATGGAGGACCTTCACTTATGCTGCATTAACAGCTCTACCACCACAACAACTCCCAACATATTTTGAACACTCCTCTCTATCTCTATGCTTGATTTGAAGAAAAATGTAGGCAGAGATAACTCTGGTGTGAGAACTTAATAATTATTCCCCGTTAAGGCAATTAAAACTCCTGCTGTAGGAGCAAAGTGAAGGCATAACATACCTGCCATCAAGGCTACAAAAGAATGACATGTATACAGAGTCTGCAAAACTCTTATTCGGAAGGTTTGTTGTAGATAAAAAGGATCCCTTCTAAAAAAAAAACCAATAAAAATTGCTTTCCGAAGAATAGAAGCCTCAGAACAGAACTTGAAACAGCTCTGAAACCATCGCTCAGACTGAAACCTGGACTGAGTCTCGATTGTATAAATACTACTTTATCTCACTTCTAGAAGAAAATGTTTTACAATTTATCTGTCATTTATAGATGAAATTAAAGTCATTAATGCAATCCATTAAAGACCACTTTGACAGGACAAAGGCTGATTTTCTCAAACACTGTATCTCTCTCATTCCAATGCTAGAGATAATCTTTTTTGCCATCACAAAGAGACAGAGCCAGGCAGAAAAGGAAGCTATTAAATTTCAACTACTACAAGAAAAAAAAAAAATAAAATCACTTCTCCCAAGATGCTCTTCCAGCGTCTCCTCCTAGAAGATCAACTAGGGATCATTTGCTTAGCAAGCACCAGGTAGATGCCAGGCAACGAAAATCTCCTTTTTTAAAAGCTACTTATCTCCTTTCTTCACAGAAGTTTTCTTTTTTTCTAGAAGGTCGCTTGTTACAATTACACCTTGTTCGTGCCTGAGTCACTTTGGTACCTGTGACCAAATGACATGTTTTTGTTAAATAAGAGTGACTGGAGCAATCGCTGAATCTCAGCATCCCGAAAGAAACCAAGTCAGGGGCCAGTTTGATCTGCACACAACCTCTGCAGTGTTTCTTGCCACTCAGGAAGGAGAATGAGCAAGGAGACAAGAAAATTTGATGCAAAATCCTTCTTCCTCAAGTTTAGAGGGGGGCTGGGTCAGCTCAGCTCAGGGAATGGTTGCACTTTGGAGACTGCTTTTGGAATATTTGCACCTGTTAGAGTCCAGGATCAGTAAAAAAGATACATGCTTGAGAGTAGATGTGGTTATAGATTTGGCATGTGAGCTCGGTCTGCAATTCAGCAGGGATGTCCTCGTGAAGGGTCATTAAGCAAGCTTGATACAGTTGACGAATGTCTTCCACAGAGGATATTGCAACTTTAATATGGGTTGTTTAGAAAAAAATGCGCTGAGATACAAATGTCAACTGCATGCCAGCATTTTTCATGAGAATTGGGAAGGGAAAAAAAAGAGATCCATCTCTTGAGGATCAGTTTTCAAATGATTTTAATAGATGCTAATGGCATGAGGGTTCTCGGAAAATAACCAGCAGATGCTCTAACACTTCACCAAGTCTCGTCTAACCTTGGGTACATCAGTTCTACAATATCCATCTTCTAGACAGAGCTCTGTTTCTGCAGCTAGAATGCTAATGATGGCTCTTAGTGGTTTCTGACTTTTACCAGTGGTTTAATTTCTGTGGCAGATCATGGCATGCAAGCCACTGAGGCAAGTAAACACATATTTACATTCTATTAGAAAGGACAAGAAAATACCTTACTGATGGTACATTGCTATCTACAGATAACCTTTCCTCTATGTATCTCCTCAACGTAAGATAAAAAGCATCTAAATTACTAAGACTTTGCTCAAATACAATTGAGAACATTAGCACAATTTATACGAGCTGCTACAACGCACTGATGCATACCAAGTCTCCAAAACCATTTATTGCCAAAATGTCAATGCTAGAAGCACAAAAATGTAACTTATTTTATGCCATTAATTAACTAATGTTTGCACAGCACTTTGAAAATGTAAAAGCACTTTGAATACTAAGAGCTAAGCAGTATTATTTTTACTTGTGTGGACTCACTGTATGAATCATACATAATAATCACCTCTTGCGGAAAGTATTTTTGGTCCAGAGCCAAAACCTAACCTAAGATCTGGCACTTCTGTTCAGCAAAGCATCTGTAAATGGTCCTGTTTGGGTTTCTGCTGGAAATTTTTCACAACACATTCGTTATTGAGTTCTTCACCCTACATGTTAGGGTCTAAAGAGCCTGCACATTTGTGATTGACTTTGTATAGCAAGGCAGCAAGTAGTTTATTGTATTCTCCTCATTTGTCCAAAACATTTGAGAACAGTGACTCAACAGAACTAGCCTGGATTTAAACAATTCTAGTCAATCAAACTGAATGGATGTAACACAGGAATGTGATTCCCTTTCACCTGTGGGAGCTACGGCTCCTTCTCCATCACAGGTTATGTTGTGGTCTCTTGGTGAGAAGTATTAACAGAAGAATTAGAGGGAGCCATCACCACCTATCCCTATTACGTGATTCCTCCCATCTGACCACCCTTGTCTAGGCTTTTGTGACTGAGGCGATCCTCATGAATGGGAGTTCTTCCCTTGCAAGAGAGAAAAGACAGCTTTTGCAGAGCCACATTTCATACCTACAAGCACATCTGTCACAACAGCCTTAAAAAAATACACTCGGCTAACCCATCTTTGCACAAAATTGCTTCTCTATGACCACATTCATGGGGGAAATTTAAGTTAAAAAGAAAAAAAAACACACCCAGAAACCACCAGAAATTCATCATTCTCCTGTTCTGATTAGTTAGCAAGAACAATGATGACTTACAGCTGGCCTGATTACCACCTGCAGTTGGATTGGCCCCAGGTTTCCAGAGGTTTGGGCTTCCTGGCTGACCTGCTGATATGCTCCATCATTTCTGTAACTCCCAAATCAGAAGATATTTTATGCATGTCTTGTATTTGTTTAAACATATGTCTATCCGTAATATAAATTAGTCTGTGTGGGATTAACCTAGCCAAGATTTTTTTTGCTCCAAGTCCATCCGGACGTTCAGATTTAAAGAGTTTGAAAGTAAAGAACCTGATCTGTAATGCACCACACCCGTCTCCTGTGAACAACTGCCCTGCTATGCCTCTGACAGATGATAAGTATATTTATTCCCCATCGCTTTCTATTCTTTAACTGACGCAAAAAGAAAAACAAAAGTGGGAAATACCTGATGTGGCTGACATCAGTTTATAAAGCTTGGACCTATACTCTTCACTCAATGCAGGGAAACTTATTTAGATTTAAGGGGAAGAAAAAAAAAAAAAAAAAAAGGAGAAGAATGAAAGGATATTTGAACCGACTGACTTTGAACAGATGAAACGTTTTACAGTGTTTACAGTTTAAATTTACAAACCGCTCCGGGGCAGCTAGGCTGCATCTCCTATCCATAAGGTAAACACGGTGAGGCTGCTTGCAGCATGGCTCCCTGGGGAGAGCAGAGCCCGGCTGGCTGCCAAGTGCTGCTGGGGCTCCATGCAGAGCCCAGGGCTGCACCGTGCCTGGAGCTTGCACAGCACCTGCTCCTATTCTGCCCAGTTCAGCAGGAAGCACCCAATCTCATGTGATCCTGGAGCAACATCTTGATCTCCGTTTAGCCAGACAGAAAAAACATAGGTTTATAAGTCGGCGCATTTCAGTGAGCTGCAATGGGGCTACAACAGCAAGACTCACCCTGCACATTGCTTTCATGCACTTGCTTTCCATGTCAGGCTGTGGTGTATGGCACAGTCAGGATTCCGGATGTAAGCTATGGATTCACGTAGTACTCATGAACTTTTAGTTTGCAGGAGGTGGAACAACAAGAAGAATAAAAGCACACCTCAGGCAGGTAAGGTAATTAACTCATTTCAACTAATCCTGCCTGCTCCTGTAGCAGACACGAATCTACCAGGTGCCTCTATACAGAAACTCCCATCAGTTCTCTACATCTTTGGGTTTCAAGAGACAGGGGAGCCCTACATCTCAGGTCAGTGTCAGGTTAATTTGTGGAGCTCTTCCCCATTAAACTAATCAGGGCCCAAATACAACACCGACAGACGTGAGTAGCGCTATTCAGGCCCATCACCACTCACTCAGACCCCCTCCCGCAAGCATTTGCTGAGTTCCTACCAAAGTGATTCCTCCGAATGATTTAACTTCAGACTTGAACATTCTGCGGTTCCCCGTGTTACAATCCACATGGCACATTCCCACATATGCATTATTCATGGTTATCCGAACAAAATTATTACCTGCTGTGGATCGTGCAACACCCACCGTGTTCCGGTATCCGGTGACTCACCAACAAATTTCACTTCTTTAAGTCTAGCGTGCTGAGCGACAACATGAAGATGTCAAAATCTCTAAAAAACCACATCCATTCTCTCACGTATTTTCAGTTATAAAAATATTAGCTGCGGGGTTACGGTTTTTATGCCAAGCTTCAAAGCAGAATGACTCCATACAGATAGATCACAATCTTCTAAAATGTGGATTTATAACACGTATAATGGAAGTCTGGTAAGTATAACATTTCAAATGTGACGTTCTTACAAATGCCCCTTTTCGAGTGATGCGATATGATAGCTTGAACTGCCTCCTGATCCATGGCAGGACAATCTTTTCTTCCTTTTCTAATGGAGGAAGACCTCCATTATTTTCAGCTTACGGAACAGAAAGAAGAAGGCAGTTTCTCAGAAGGCAGCTCCTTGCCCCACAATGAAAGATCCTGCAGGAGTGATGGATGATAGAGCTCCTACGGGACTAGTGCAACTTTCAGTTATTGCTTGCCTTGTTCCCTCCTTAGAACTGAAAACGTACTGTTGCTGAACATACTGCACTCACATCCTTTCCATCCATTCAAAATGATGAGGGCATCTTGAAAATTGCAGCATTGTGCCAACTGATAATTGCAAGCATCTCTTTTGCCTTGTAACATTTCTAAGTATTTTAGGAACTCAAGTCACGTTTTCACATGCGTCTTCCACGTACAAAGACTAAACAAAACTTAAGTAAATAAAACCCATATCTCGAGTGTCTCCAAAAGTCAGGTTTTGAGGAAAACATCAAATATCACAAGAATTGGCAACAATAAAGACTGCGCTATTCTTTAAATGCATGGGAAAATGAGAGAACTACCAAAGCAGAGGCACACGACCGAGCTGAAACACTATGCTGTTATTTGTAAGGTCACTCCACCTCTTGTCTGATCACACCAAACGCTGTTGTACTTCTTTGATTAGAACAAAGGGACATGGGTCAGCTTTCTGCAATGGTCCTCACACACTTCTGCCTCTGTGGATGCAATGGGTCACACTCAGCCTTGCCATTATCCATCTGTAAGTGGTGACTCTGTACGGATATATATTTTTTCTCTTTACTGTGCTGAAAGGGGAGGACAGCATTTTTGCAAACCAGGTTGTTTTCCACCAAAAGGAAAGCTCTGAGGGTTTGAGGAAGCAGCAGATGGAACAGCTCTGGGAATTAGTTTTATTTTGCTGTGCTTTTCCTTACCACATTCCCCAGGACTCAGATTTGTATTTCCAGGCTCTGTTTCCTTGCAGAGCTCCTCCACCAGATTCTATAAGGCAGCTAACACCACCTTATCTGCCTGTATTGGCAGATAACACCACTGTTATGGAGGACTTGCCAGGCAGCTCACACACAAAAATCTGCCACTGTCCAAAACCATGAAAAGGTCCTTGCCTTTTGCATGGGAAGCCTTCTTTGAGACTTTCTACATGGAGTTTTGGCCTGACCTAATGTATTTACCTGGAAAGCAAACAGCTTTACTAATATTGTCTGTTGCAAACTCCTGCAGCTATGTGTTGCTTGATTTGGAAGTCCACAACTGGGAGGTGGTGAGTGGCAAAGTGCTGCAGGAGGGATTCCTCCAGCTAATATCAGCGCAACTCAAAAGGGAAATGCTCACTTTACAGTAAACACTGCCATGGACAGGTTTTAGAGCCTGATACTAAACACGTTCTGGCAACAGAAAGTAGCTATTAAAAACATTTTCAACTGGGAGAACTGAAATGTGTTCCACGCTCAAGCGAGACAAGCACACAAATCATTGAGTTTTGGGAACTTCCATTTCTTTTACCCCGTTGTAACATTCAGAGCCATTTCCTTCCCTTTTATTCACATTGTGTTTATTTAAAAGGTTCAATCTGACTAAATTCAGAGCAATTTTGATCGCCAAATGTTTTTCTTTTGTTTCGCTTTTAATCATTCTTTTATGTGCTGTTGGTTTGTTTTTTTTTTTCCTTTTTCTTTTTCCTGTGAAGCCGGGCTCCAGCAGCTCATCAAAAATAGGGCGGCCCGAATTTCATCTCGCTGTTTTTGTGACATAGCTGCAGTGGGCAATCTGATCTCATCAAGAAACAATTGCAGTAAAGACATCTAAGTGGATGTCACAGCTCTGCTGAAAGATAATAAAGTGAAATGAACCAAAAAACCAATCTTTCCAATACAAATCACATAGTTAAGTTGTAGTGATTTGCAAGCAGAATCTAGAAGCAGAGTTTTGGTGAGGGAGGGGGGAGGATTGAATATAATCAGAAATGCCTGATTAACACTTTTAAGTAATTTTTAACATATTTGGGTGAGGGTATAGTTAAGGGATTTTCAACATGAAAACCTGGAGCTGTTGTGTACTGTGCCCTAAATGAAACTCTCGGTAACAACAGAAAGGGCGACTTACACCACCCTCCACTGCAGCTTGAACTGCTGTCTCCTAAGATAAACACTATCGATTACTTTTAAGCCCCCTCTCTATTAGAAAGAGACTTCTAATTTGGGGAAATCAATAATAAAAAAAAAAAGCTAAGAAACACAGATTCTGTCCACATAAGCCTGCAAACAGGAAAGGGCAGAACCTTACATTACTTTGGAAGATCCCTGCTGAGTTGCAGGGCAGAGGATCTGCCCCTTGGGCTGCATTCTTCTTAAACACCGAATCTGCATCTGCATCCACAGACTATTGTTTTAATTTCCTGACAGAACAAAACTTGCCACACATGTTTTAAGATTGTTATTTTTCCTTTTTAATGTCAGCTTCGCATTCAGTGTCTGAAAATTAACTCCTTAAGTAGTTTAACAAATATCTCTTTTTTCCCCAAAGCAAAAACTTTTGTTAGAGAGCGAAATAGCATCAGCTTTCAAGCTGTGGGGTCCTTTCTACTTCTTTTGTCTATTCAGCAGCAACGGAATGGTGTGGTGGTATTGAATTACCAATGCTGATGTGTTGGGAGGCTTGGGTCTGTGCTCTCCGGTAGGGTTTTTTTGGGGGGGTTGTTTTTAAAGGCACATGCTATAAGAGCCCAACAGACAATGCCAAATCTCCAAGAGCAGATATGCACGGAACACTTCATAAACCACATTTGGGCAGACACTGTACATTATATACCATGCAAGATGGCCTGCGTGCCTTCCAAGAAAAACACCAACACCGACTGAACGTAGGCCAAGGATTTTCTCATTAGCATGACTAGAGGTTAGGCAGGCACACAGCGTTTCCCTTTCTGTTTTCCATTTACAGAGGCAACCACTCCTAGGCATATTATACCTAAAACACAGCTGGATCTTCTACAAAGGAATAGTTGTGGTCTTTGCTTGACTTTTGCTGCTAAACTCCTGTCTGCTCAGAATTCACGTGATTTCCTCTGAAAATGGTGAGGCTCACTATAATGTGACACTGCTTTTCTTACGGTCTTCCAGGGAGTGGCCATCCCAGGCTAGGATTAAAACAGCAATTTCACCGGTGACTCTCCTGTTAAAGCAATTATCTGCGGCCGGTATCTGAACGTATCACTTAGTCTTTGATTGGTTAAATAAATAAGAGGGAACTCGGCAACAAAAATAGCTAGCAAAGACCAGGAGGTAATTGCATGGTTAACTCTGTAGAAGGCAGTCTTATAAGAACAGCGGAGGAATTTTTATTAAAGTAATCACAAACAGATTAATAGCTTCGAAAGCAACAGGGGATTTTCTCTTCCCCAGTGATGGGATTTTCAGCAGACCCAAACCAGCTCTTGTCTAAGTCGAAGCGTGCTTATCTATATCCATCTCCCCTGATCACCTCACTTCTCACCATAAAGGGAAATCAATACGAGGACTTGTTATTCAGAAGAGTCTCAGGAGTCAGGCACTGTGATTGCACCTCTAATCCTACAGGAATCCATTTCCAACATCTACATCAAATCAAATGCAACAGGCACGCTGCTTACAGCTGCTTTGCAAAGCCTCCAGTCTAGGGAAGCAAATAAAAACCAATGCAGGCTATCTAGCTGACCCCTTACCTCTGAATGTGGTGCTGAGTACCCAGAGCAGCCGCCCTAAAATAATCCTCTTGATTGCGTGCAGTTTTAGGATGGAGACCTTTGTTAGAACAGAAAACTGTTTCGCTCTCTGCACCGTGCCTAAGTATGGATTTCTCTTGCAGTCATTTGGGTGACCAATTAGGAAAACAAGGGCAGCATGAGGGTTAACAATCGATCTCAGCACCGCGGCGCTCCCTGGGCACACTTGCAGAGCTGCTGCTAATAACACTGGTGGCAGTTTCCTGAGCTGTAACTCATAGCACGATGAGAACAGCTTCTGATTTGATGAAAATCCGTCTCTCACTGCTGAAAAACAGCCTATCGTTACAAAAGTTTTGAACGTGCTAACAGCTAATTTATTAAAGGGGCTCCCGCAGTGTCCATGTTTACAGGGCTCAGATGACATACAAAGGAAAGGTGCATACGAGGGGAGAAGAACTGAGCTGTATTTTTGGAAAAGCAGCACAGTGTGCCAGAATCGGGGCTGGACCGATGAAAGGAACAGCTATGATGTTGTGCTGAGACTTCTTTCAGCCTTGTCTAAAAAAAGCACAATTATGGACTGGAAAAGAAGGCCAAATAAGTTGTATTTTATAAGCGTCAAAATAAAAAGGGACGAGTTTAGGCCAGATCTTTCCAAGATGCTCAGATGTGAAAAGACAGAAAAGCACAAATGAGAACTGATATCTTGTTGTACGGTATCTTCTTTGCCTATGAAAATTTATACTTTTCCCCATAAATCCAAAGCTAAAACATCTCAGACCAAAAATCACTGACAGTTTGTGCTTCAAAAGCATTACAGGGATAGGAGAGCGAGGCTGCCTTTCTCAAAGCCTCACGTGGTAATCAAGAGAGTAAGATACTCTCCACAGATTTCAGAGGAGATGAAATCCCCCTATCTCTCTCTCCCAAGAAGCAGTAACAGACATTTCCAGCCATCTCCAATAACAATCATACGTTCCAGATGTCTCTTTTTGACAAGCTGTTAGACTGCCAAAGCCTGAAAATGGAAGAAGTCCAAGAAAGAATTAGGTATCCTCTAAATCTAACATTACCTCATTACCTGCGAGTAAATATTAGGCATAGTCTGAGTTTAGAAAATAAGGCTAAGTGCAAGGAACACCTGCTTAACAAGCTAATGGACTAAATCATTCTGTCTAATTTTCAGACACGAACACTTATGTTAGATTTCCTCCTCCCAGCTGTGTCATTTTGCAGAGAAATGTTCATAAAATAATCTTAATAACTTTGCACTATTCACTTAAACTAAATATATACACTTCAACTTTCACTAAAACACCACTGTTAGAAGCCAACCACTTGATGCATTGTCAAGTGACACTAATGAGTGTGACTTTTAATGGGCTTTAAGCAGCTGAGGGGAAAGGAAGTAAAACCACGGCAGTGCTGAAGATATGAGCATCTGGTCAAGGTGCTGCATTGGCCTTGAGCCTCTGATGTGTGCTGTAGTGAAAAAAGACACTCCTATAACGAGCAGGCACGCATAAATATCTTGGTGCTATCTTTTCCATCTTTCATTCAGCCTATTTTTAAAGCATCAACTCGAAATAAAATCACAATATTTTTGGATCTCTGAATACATTTACATATCAAACAACATTAACTATAAGAAGCAACGTTCTGCTCCTTGCTGCATGCAGCCCAGGCAAGCTTCGTGTCTGAACAGCTTCCCTGCCCATACTCGTGGTACATGCAGCCTCCTTCCTACAGCACACGCTGCTTCACTCTGCACAATTTCTTCTTCATTCCGTTCTGGTTTCTATCATCTCAAGTACTCATTCTACCTCAAAAAGCCATCTTTTACAGGAAGTTTTTCTAAGAGCAGGGTGCTTCTTGTGGATGTGTGTGAGGCTGTCCAGTTTGCCCCGCTTGCTCTACAAATGGATTTATCTGCGAGTTCTCCACCACGGCCTCATTAACCTCCTGCAGCTGACCAGCAGCTTTTGCAGCACTTCTGCTGCTTGCCCCGGGAAGTTGTTTTCACATTTTCTGCTCCTGCTCTTCCCTATGATGCTCAGCAGGGGCTCTGAGATGCCCTCAGTGATTTAAAATATTAAAAAAAAAAAAAAAAAAAAAGATATGAGACAAAGCTGCTCCTGAAGGAACTGCAGGCCCTGATGTGCTTTTACAGTAGCACCAGGCTGTGAAGAATCTAGAGGGGCTGTGATGCGTCCAGCTGTTCAGCCCAGGAACAAGCATGCATACAGATCTCTCAACATTTCTGCACCTCATTCCCTGTCACGTTGGCTGGTGGTGGTGCAGGGCCTGTCACCTCCTCTCACCATCCCATTGCCATCTCTTAAAAAGCAGCTTAGAGCACTCTATCAAAGTGTTTTATATGGCTGAAAATATTTTGCATATGAACAAGTGTGTGATGTTTGACATGAAGTCACCTGTAGCTATAAGGTACTGAAAGCATGTCATAGAATCATAGAATGGCCATAGAAAAGGAGCACAGTGCTCATCCGTTTCCAACTCCCTGCTGTGTGCAGGTCACCAACCAGCAGCCCAGGCTGTCCAGAGCCACATCCAGCCTGGCCTTGAATGACTGCAGGGATGGGGCATCCACAGCCTCCTTGGGCAACCTGTGCCAGTGCCTCACCACCCTCTGTGTGAAAAACTTCCTCCTGATATCCAACCTAAACCTCCCCTGTCTCAGTTTAACCCAACACATTTTTCTGTGTATATACTCCTGCAGTGGTGATGACATAGACACACTAGGCTGAGAGGGCAAAAGTATTTTAACATTCAGCTGTTAAAGGGCCTGCAAACTTCCCTTTGGAAGGTTCAGTACAGAATAAAGAAAAAGCCTTTATTCATTGCTGACAGCCCTGTTAAAACTCACTACAACAACAAAGAAAGTGGGAAAAATATTTTGGTATGTTGCCTAACTAGAGGATAACAGGGAAAAAAGCTCTGCAGGCTCTAATGAGGAACTGCATTGTAGAGGCATCTGTCCTGTTGAAACACACTGCAGTGTGTGAGTGGTCTGAGGGCTCTGTGGTGCAACACAGTTTTCCTAAGCTGCTGAGGATTTTGATGGCAGTCATGAACCAGATTCCACTACAGATTTTAGTTCATAAAACCAAATTAGGCAGAGAAAACTCTGCTTATTTGTACCACATTTCCCTGTTGAACCATGGCCTTCTGTATAGGTGAGGAAAAGTGATATACTCCAGGAAATCCTGGCCATCGTATGGATCATAAAGGCTAAGCCAGTCACCATGTGAGGATGCAGACATTGGGCCCTAACGCCGATAATGAGCCATAATACCAAACCCCAACGCTGCAGGGTGCCTCCCCCTCACCACCAACGTCTTTGCTAAAGGTATACTTAAGTTTAAATATCACGGGGCCAATTTTTGACAGTCTCTAAAAACATTACTGCTGCCAGATTTGCAAAACAGGAACAAAAGAGCCAACATCCAGGACAGTCTCCCTCTGCACATCAGATTTGTTCACTGTCCAAACCTGCCAACTTCTGTCATCATTTGGTACGGCAGAAACGTCTGTTAGAATAACAAGGAAAAACCTTCTTCCAACAGACAAAGAACACTTAAAGATTTGTTAGCTACGCGCTCTCTAATCGTCTGCTCCGATCCTGTGGCTGGGGCCTAATTACACTATCTACTGATAAAAAAAACCCAAACATATGCTATGCTGTGCATTTTACTGAAAATATGCTGTAATGAATTTCTGTGGGAGAAGAAGAGAAGGCATTTAAATCACGTGGTAGAAATGTGTTTACAAAAATCAGCCCCCTAGGATGCAGAGATGAGAGGGAAGCATTGTTACCTATATGCTAACAAGAGCTGTAACGCAGGTACCCCAGAGCAGGCCAAACAACAGATGACAACAACCCCGTTCTTGGGGCTCAACTTCAGCACTGAGCAAACCGTAGGCTCATTTCAACCTGACAAGTACAAGCGGGACCAGAGATTTACTCTTAGAGAGCAAAACAGCAATTAAGAAACTTCACATTGCTTGAAAGAACCCACGTGCAGAAGAGGCATATTTCTAATGTTTACTCTGCTTTTTTTCTTTTCTTCCCTCCTTAACATAAAAGCAGGACCTACTCCTCCTCATCCCTGTGTTTTAGACCACTCTGGCTTTGCTTTGGACGTGATCGAAGGAGAAAGACCTTGCAAGTGACGACATATTGCAGTCAAGACCTTTACATCATACCTGGCAGACAGCTTGATAAATAAACAAAGAAATCAACAAATACAACAAACAACTGTTTTTTAAGTGGTGAGTACATCCCAACTCTTGCTAGCATACAGTGCAAGGTGCTCCCACCCTCCCCAGCAAGGAGCCGGGCTCCCATTTCCCCACTTTGTGGCAGCTCCTCTGCACGTTGTGGTTCCTGTGCTTCTGAAGTCCTGGCCCTGTGCTGCCTTTTGGCCAGATGGGAGATGTTCTCTCCAAGCCTCCGTGCAGATCTGCATGGAAAAGGCAGAGTGCTCCAGCACCAAACAGACGCGAGTGGGGAAACAGCAGGTGGCTCTGAAGAGAGGAATTATGATAAAGAAATCCCTCTTTTCTCTTACACGTTAAAGAAAAAGAGAAAACCCAAGAAAAAAGGAGTCATTTCATCTTTCCTGCGTAGAAGGGCAAAATATGGCTTCAGCTACCAACTTCATTATTTTTGCAGTCTTATAACTTAGAGCTCAAACAAACTGCTCTCAGTTCTAACATTTGTTTCTGGTTTCAGACTAGTAGAAATCTAATTTCCTTCTCCCCAAGAGCAAATGTCAGCACAAGCGGGATCTAAAATTTGTTGCTTGACACCTGCAGCAAAGAGCTAAATTGAGAGTAATATTTCAAAGAGGTACTTGGGAGGTATGCACCAAAATTTGGTTAACAGACAAGCAGGCTTGTGTACGCTGGTCCTGCATAGTGCCTCAATAATGTGTCCCCATTGCCCTGATTGACACTGGGCAAAGGAAAGGGAACAGCACTGATTGGAACCATACAGGCCAAACTCAGCGTCTCAGGAAATTTCATAAGTCTGCCTCTAGAAATGAGCATTATGATCTTACGCTTTCACGCACGTGCTTGAAAGAGCCTGCATAACTTTTAAATCATTTGCTGGTGTAGCCGTGAAAAGAGCCTGTATGTAAATATAGAAGGTCTGCTCCTTGTTACTCCGGCTGAGCCCAGATGCAAGGCTGGCACGCTGAGCTATCGGCACCCAGGCAGGCAGCAGCCTCTCTCCATGCCCCAGCACCAGGGTTGTGCCAAGACGGTTGCTTGCAGCAGCGTGAGGTTGGCAAGAAGGAATAAGCAGCAAGTTTTGGCTGTGAGCTACTACAGCCACCCAGAGATGTCTGGAGACTTCACGACAAAGCATCCTGCAAATGGCTACCTAAAAATTCAGCATTTCAGTGTATTTCCACACTGGTCATTGTTCTAACTAACCGTTACTCTAAAATGCACTGTCCCCACTGGCTGGGGAATATAACCTGCAGTCTGCCCCACAGCTTCATGTCCCTCTCATGGCTGGGAATGCAGAGCAGCTCTAGCCCAGCTCTGACTCCAACTAACATAAGCTCCCAAACTCACTACATTCTGCTACTTAACCACTGCAGCTTGTGTGTTCCTTTAAGTACAATTGCTTGGCACAACTCTGAAAGTCTCAGCACAAATTTCTCATTTTGGCAAGGGCCTGTGAGCTGGAAACTGATAATACTTTGAACTACATTGGCAACTTCTTTTCAAAGATGTCAAAGTGCATTTTCAGATGTCACATCAGCCTGAACAGACGCAGATTTATATACAAACAAACACAAGCAGAGGAAGAGAATCGAGCCACAGAAATGGAAGCAGGGAAGTGGGTAAAATTAAAAGTCAAACTGCTTGTCTTTTTGTCCTCTGCTATAAACACAGAAGTACAAGAACGTACATGGTATTTCAACTTAATAGAGCATAACTGATGTAAATTAGCATTGCTTTCACAATGCAAAAGAAGAAAGCAAAACTAAAAGGATGAGACAGATCTCAAATTGATCTAAATTGGCATAGCTCCATTAAAGTCATAGGGACCGAGGCTGTAAATCCAGTTGTTCTCAAGACAGAAGTAGTAATGTTTGGCCGCACTGTTTATTAGGAGTTATGAGGATTTCTCCTGGCACAGGACTTCTTTAATCTAAAACCCGAGCAGTGTCTCAAAAGCACTAACTGGAAGATTGCCATTCCTCCCAGCCCGCTTCTAAAGCCGAGACAGACCCGATAATTAATGCAAAGGGCAGATTATGCACATGCAGTAGTACAAACATATTAGAAGTCCCCATTTAAGTAAGAAAAGAGATTGCCCGTGGCCTGCCACCCACAGGGACCGTTCTACTATTTTTAAGTCAATTACTTCAGCTTCTCTCAAAAGCCAGCCCTCTCTCTCCTTGTTAGTGGTGACAAACACAGTTTACTGCATTTGTTATTCCTTGAGCAGCTCAGGAGAGCTGGAATACATTAGTGCTAAAGGCTCCAAAGGTCATTTATCATTAATTTCTTTCAGTATGAAATGAAAGTCATCTAAAAACTCCAGAAGGGCCGTGATTACTAGAAGCAGCATAACTTAGAAAAGCTGAAATAAAAACCTATCAACACCTGTATTTGCGGATCAATGCTTCAGAATTAGGAGAAGATTGGAATCGTTGTTTCCGAGCTCCTAGTGAAAATAAGAGAAATTGTTTTCTCAACTTTTAGAAGCAGAAACGCTTCCAGAAGAGAACAGGGCAGTTCTCAGGCACAGCACTGATAGAGAGCACTGAAGTAGCAGGAGCAGTTCCATCAGTTCTATGAAATTCAGTATTGTTCCATAAAATTCTATAGCATCATTGAGGAGCTGCCTTAGTCACCATTAAATCTGATTGTCTCCCACGAGAGCACCTGCAGAGACCTAGTAAAAGTCCACAGAAATAATCTATTTCATTGCCACTCACTCATCTGGGGCTTTCCAGAGGTGTTAGATGATAAAAATCATTAGATGTGTTTTAGGAAAAACAGTTCGGGTTTACGCATAAAAAATTAATTACTTATAGTTACAAAATAATAATAGGTATTACCAGATAAATAATCTCATCAATTCCTGTAAAGAAAATGCTTCTAGAAGTCTTTAGTGAGAATTAATTGAGTTGAACAGGAAAATAGCCTGAAAAACTGCAGAATTTATCAGAGAATGACAGGCTCTTTATGTATTTTTGGTCCATCTTATGATTTGTATCCCATGGGCATAATATTTTCTGCTTGATTTTTTTAAAAAAGATCTGCAGAAATATTATCATTCCCTCTTAAATCTCTTATTTTGTTTTTCACAAGGGAAATACTTTTCACTTTTGGGAAAAAAGCTTCAGTACGTAAAAATGACTTCAATGTGCATGCATAAATCTGGAGGGAAAAAAAAATAAAAACATTTAAAGAAAGAAGCAAAACAAATGGAGAATTTTTAAGCCACATCACAACAAAAATGTTACCGCAAATGGATCAAGGAACACTGCCTGTAGCTCACACCTTAACAGAGAGACAGTAATAAGCTATTGGTAGAAATAAAGATCAGATAAAGACCCCTTAAGGTATCTCTGCAGACAAGCACTCAGATTAGCTCCAGGGTGGCTTTGCACCCAAAGGTCAGCTAAAGCCAGAAAACAGCAACCCCAAACTGCAAACCCAAAGAGCACCAGTGCCATCTTCCCTGGGTCAGCAGCAGCTGAGGATCACTCGAGTTATGAGCACAAAATGCTGGGAGATGGCTGAAAGGAAGCAAAGAGACATCCTCTGAGTGCTTGGACAGCACGGCTGTGTCCTGCTGAAAGCATCCTCTGAGGGCAGGAGCAGCTCATTTACCACCGAGTTCCTTACGGTTATCAAACCCACTGCCTTTTGCTGAGGCTGCTATTTGGCATTTGAGATCTTCAGCTACAAGCTGAACAACCCAAAAGCTGACGTAACTCAGTGCTGCACAGCAACTCACCCACACACAGCAACCTGCTGCTCTCCTAGCGCTGGCCAGTCACATGTGAAACACTTCAGCCTGAAGCACAACACTTCACCCCGACTTTATAGCATACAGACTTGTTAAATGGCAGCAGAAGTCGTTCAAAGCAGAGCATTACAGAAATTCCTGCAACTTTTGTATGGACAAATTAGAGCCATAGACATCAGCTTGTAACTTTACCTAAAGCTGTGCAGGTCAAAAAGACAGTGCTATGAAAGCATTAACACTTCAATGCTCAGAATTAATGCAGAGACACCTCTGTTACTCAACTTTTCTGTGTTTATTTTAATTACGTATCAAACATTACCACCAAAACACTGGTACTACGCAGGAAACAACACAGTTAATCTGTGTTTTTTTTTTTTTTTTTTTTAAGGATATAAAGACAGAAGTCAGAGAAAGGGATAACTGCTTTGAAAATGCAGAGCTGGCATTTCATACTTAATAAACCAGGAAGCACAAACCTACCTAGATGCATATTTATGAAAAGCACAGCATTTAACTGCCACGCAACGCTCAGAAGGTCTGTGCAGCTCGGCCTGAAGTGCTCCCACACACCTACAGGAGCTGAGGTGCAGGCATGGCAGGGCAGGTACAGGCAGCAAGCGCTACCACACGCCAGGGAGTGATGATAAAGGGCAGCAAGGGGCTGTGCATGGCCAGACGGTCCTGCATGCATGCGTGAGGCACCTCGGCATGTGCAGGTGAGACCATCGGTGTGCATGCAGCAATGGGTGTATTACCACAGAATCACAGGGGTTGGAAGGGATCTCAAGAGAACATCAACACCAACTCCTGCTAAAGCAGTTCCCTACAACAGGTTGCATAGGCAGACTTGTAGATGGGCCTGGAATATCTCCATAGGAGACTCCACCACTTCTCTGGGCAGCCTCTTGCAGTGTTCTGTCACTCTTACCATAAAGAAGTTCTTCCATATGTTTGTATGGAACTTCCTATGCTCAAGTTTTAGGCCACTTCTCCTTGTCCTATCACTACACATCACTGAGAAGAGGCTGGCCTCACCCATTTGCCACCCACCTCCCTTTAGACATTTATAAACATTCACCACCCCCCCCCCCTCAGTATTCTCTTCTCCAGGCAGCACAGCCCCAAGTCTCTCAGCCTTTCCTCACAAGTGAGATGCTCCAGGCTTTCCACCATCTTTGTGTGCTTCCACTGCACTTCAAGGAGATCCCTGTCTGTTTTGAACTGAGGACACAACTGGACACAGCATTCTAAATGTGGCCTCACCAGGGCAGAGTAGAGGGAGAGGATTGCCTCCATTGACCTTCCAGCCACATTCTTATGTCTCACTGCTGTTATCTCAGATGATTCCCTTAACTGCATAAAAAGCAGCTTGTTCTCAAACCATGCAAGTTTGAGACATTTTAGAGGGTCTAATTGTTAAGCATTAATAACATTCTGTAAACATTTTCATTGTGCCATTCCTAAATTAAACATCAGCTGAACTCCTCTAAAACCCTGCAGATATATACGAGGCAGGTGTTAACTATATTTATGCGGGACGTTTCTGCTGTACTGCTGTAAACTATTTTTAATGCAGCAGATTCTGATTCAGCACTTTGCTTTCAGGTGTAAAACTCATGCAAAAAGGGGGAAAAAAAAACAAAACTAACAAAACCCAACAGATTTTTTTGTTTCCTATAAATACACTAAGGAAAGCCACACTTAATTAACTTCAGCGCAAATGCATTAATATGGTAAGCGCACATCCACACCTGATAAGTAGCTGTGCAACGATAGCAGCCAGCAAAAGGGAAGAACAATTAGCGTTCCAAAATGAATGTAATTAGTACTAAGGGATCCCCTGTAGTTAAGCTAGAAGGACTGAGTGCTGCCAAAGCAGCTCCTGCACTCAGCCCAGGCAAACAAGAGGGCACCTCTACACCAACTGACCCAATGCAGCAGCAGCTTCTGCTGCACAGGGCCCACCACAGTGGGTTTCCACGTGCCCTTCCTCCTGCACCAAGGTGAGGGGGATTCCCTTCCTTTCCTCTGCTGAAGTACCACCTCTGCAGGAGGGCAGAGAAAGGTTCACGAAAACAAAATGCTTGCTAGCTGCTTCAAAGAAGCCAGAGGGTCCAAAAGGAAAGCAAATCTAGATCAAAAGTGAGACGAGAAGGAGGAAAAATAGCCAGTGAAAGAATAAAGAACTAAGACGGTAGGAAGAAACATTACTTAAATACAGCAAAGATCTTTTTCAGTAGCAAATAGAGAAGGGCACCCTGGGTTATAATCCCTTCCCCCAAATCCACAGGAGACCAAGGGACTTCCCGTTGACCTCTCCCACTTTCTTTGCTCTGCTGCAATCCCAAGCAAGATGTGGGGAGGGTTTTCTTTCCCTTTACGGTCAGCAAATTTGGGGCAGAGAGAGAAAACGAAGCGCAGCGTCGGCAGATGTATGGCAAAGAGTCATAAACTAATGAATTCAGAAATAAGGCTTTTTGCTCATTTCGGATCGTATTTGTGTAGCTTTGCAGAAGGAAACCTCCTGAGACTCACCTAAACGTGGCTCTGTATGCAGTTACTGACAGCAAAATCCCAAACTTTCAATTATTCCTAATTGCCCCGAGCTTAGTTCAAGCCATTTTCTGTTTTTGCTTTTAGCAACATTCTCACTAATAGACGGCCTCTGACCATGGACTCCACCCAAAACACGATAACTTCATTTCAGTTGTGCAGTGCAGGAACTGCTGTACGGAATAGACTGCAGGTCCTCTATCCTTGTCAGTGCCAGATGCTTCAAAACAAGTCAGATTAAATTTTACTGCTAGCAAGATTAATTTAAGTATCAATTGATTTAACTGAAGCCAAGAAAGTGGTAAGCCCCAGACCAGATTTTGACCCTTACGGTACAATTTACAGCATGAGAAAACAGGAAAGATTTCTCCTGACCACAACAGATGATGCCCTGGAGCAAAAGGACTGATAAAAGATTGGCATGAAGCAGTAATTTCATTTAAGCTAGTAAATCCAATTTGGTGTTTTGGTCTTTGAGAATAAAGCTACAGGATAACATTTTGAGAAGAGCCCAAGCAACCCCAGCTAGGTAGCGAGGTAGCCCTTGAGTACTGCTCACTGTCAGTGAGGTTATACATTAAATCACTCAAGGAGTATTGAAAATTTCACCAGTAGACCTGAAGCCCTCAGCATAAGCCAAGAGAAGTAGGCAGGCTCTGTACTGCAAGCTCTACGGTTGTTTTGTTGTTCCTGAGGGCTGAGAAGCAGCTTTGATTTCCATTTCTGGTCCATGCCAATCTTCTACAGTCGCTATGCAGCAGCTGACAACCCTCTGTGCTGTCACCCTGCTAGGGCAGGAAAAACAGGAAGCATCAGTCAGCCCCTCCTGTGTTCATCTGGCAAATCTGCTCCGCTTCCCAAAAGTTGGAGGAACTTCCCCTCTAGCAGCCTGGCTTCCCGCCTGACATCCAGAGCACGTTGCATTTCACGCTTAGCGCAAAGGTAAGAAATGTAACAGAAACGCAGGTCAACTCATTTTAAACACTACTTTTGACTGCTGGCACTTCATTATTTCTTTTACGGACAGGTCACCAGGACGATCCGCACCTCATATCATTAATTCAATTCTGTTGGTATAATTTAACATTTCAGATTGCTTTTTCCACTCATTGGCTGTGTCTATCACCTCATCTCTTTGAATCTTCACTTCCTACGAATTATAGGCTGCTTGTGTCCTTTAATTCCCACAGATTCTGTTCTCTACGTTCTCTTTTCACTCCGCATTCGCCCTGGGATGTTGAAATGACATACCCAGAACATCACTGCATGTCACTGATGTATCCTGGGTTAGAAAGCATATTCCTGATTTGATGGATGGGGTAAAGCTCCATTTTTCAGGTGGGAATGTTCTGCTGAGTCTATGCAGATGGACTATTTTTTTCTGTGGCAGAGCAACATGAATATGGATATCCAGCTGTAGTGCTGAGGTGTAATCAGGGAGGGAGATGCAAAAACACAATGACAATAAGGTCAATATGTTTTGATCTAATAACAAATCCTGCTGCTGGTGCAACAAGAGAAAGAGCTGGAGGGAAAGGCAAGCATTAAGAGAAATAGATTTCAATAATTAATCCATTCCAGGAAATACAGTGTTTGCACAAAGTAGCCACCAGAGACCAACTGTAGAAGATACTTTGATTGGAAATGCATAAAACCAACAGATTAATACACAATAAATATTGAAAAGATGTATTAAATGATGCATCAATTAAAGGAAATGTATAATTCACATGCATCTAAGAATTCTCAGAACAGGCAAAAGCCTGTCATGCTCACGCTTGCCCACAGCTCCAGCTGTACGCACCATCACAGCCAGCCTGCGTGTGCAACACAAGCAAAGCACATGGACGTCAGGACGCTGGTCCTACACCCTGCTCCATGGGTCATCGCATCCAAGCCTGCAGTTTCCCACACAGCACAGTAGGGCAGATGGGGCACCACGACCTCCTGGTCCATCCTATGCGTTCAGGGCACAAGTCACTCTCCTGGGGAAGCTCCCTGCAGCAGCACTGACAGCGTAGTGGTCACTGGTTAAGTGGGAAGCTTTGGCAAGAGTAAACCTCTTCGTATGGCTGTTCCTATTGCCAACTGCCACGAGAAAACCAAGAAGTGAGGTGCTCCACAGAACATTTCTGCATGCAGTCTGTGCTTCTCAGGCCCACCGAGAATGATACCTCCATGGCATGCGTCATCACTTCCTCAACTTACCCATTTCTGTGCTGTATCTCAATTGTGCGTCAATCCCAAAATTTACCGTCCACAAGCAGAATCCATCTTCACTGACGATGCCCCACTACACCAAACTCCATCCCCTAAGTGCTGCAAGAAGCTAAACTGCTGACAGCAATTTACAGTATTTCAATTCATCGATCCTTCCACTGTTCAACCAAAATATATTCCCATACAACTTCGATTAGCCCTGTGAACAAACTGACACCTGGCAAACAGACCCATAAACTACCCTTTGATGTTATCACATCTTAAGGGGAAGTAGGCAGGGGCTGTTTATTTTACTGGCTGGTCTGCATTCCGGAGAATGCTTTACAAGAATTAAGGAACCAAGTGGACTATTAACACCTTTGTTCCTTGTCTATGGGACACTTCTGTAGCTATTAGAAAGTCCTTAGTCCTTTTTCCTTAGAAAGGAACAGAACAGCAAGGTGCTGCCACTAGAAGGGACATGATAAATATTACAGCCTCATAAAATACTAGGAGATAGAAAACGCTGAGCTGTATATTCTGTGCTCCCTTCCAACCAGCAAATACGTAGTGAAATGGAAAAGTGAAACAAAACAAAATGCTGAAAGGAGAGCATTTGAAGCAGTGAAAGGCAGCGAAAGCGTGCGATTCCGAGCACACGGGCAGGAGATCCTGGATCCTGCCCCTGCGCCGCTGGTGGGGAAGCAGTCCCTGTGCCCTCAGCTCTACCCGCAGGCTCTCTTAACAGTAAACTGATGGAGTTTGGAGTAAATCACTTAATATTCAAGAGATATAAAGTCCTTTAATAGTGTGAAGTGATACTATAAAATATTATGGTTGCACAAACAAATCAATAATCTGAATATGGAAGAGCAGCCAAAGACTGAATCAGGAAGATGAGAGAAGGCGGTCCAGCACAATGAAACCATCAAGATGTGGTATTGATAATGCTGAAACTCTTATGTTCTGATGAACAAAGGTCCAGAGGTCGCATAGCCTGAAGCTTTCACCCTGAATACCAAGTGAGCGAGTAAACGATGTAGCCATGACTTGGCTTTTCCAATGACTACATTTCATTTGAGTCAGGCACTCAAAGCTGCTGCTGAGATCACTCACGGTGATCGCTCCCTAACCAGCATCTTGAACAAACTGTTTAAAAAACATAAATAAAACCATTCTAAGTAATTTTTTGAAGCATTTAAAGGTTAGATAGTCTTGGCCCACATTCAAGATTTTGTCTTCTGTGCTTTGTTTTCTCACATTCACTGCCAATGAGCCTGAAACATCAGGGATCCCATGTCAGAGCCTGAGATGCCTTGGTTGATTTTGAAGGTTTTCCCACCCAATCAAATCAGCTTCCGGGATAGTTTAGCATTAGATTAACTGTGTCTTGCAAGATAAACATAATACCCTCAATAATTGATAGCCTGTTGTGCTAAATCTGTTAAAATTTAAAAACTAAAGCAGCAAAACTCTCAATATACATTAACAGCAATTAAACACAGAAACTAATTAACAGTATACCCTGCTAGATACATTCAAGCGTACTTGACCTAGAGGACAAATGGCACCCAGGCACATCACTTCACCAACGCTCCACAATCCAAATTTGTCCTTCAGGACTGCAAAACTCTTCTCTCAGTGCCAGTGGAAATTACAACCGTTCTGACTTTAAAGATTGAGCTCAACGTTACAATAAAAAAGCCTGACTTGAGCTTCCAGACAAAAGAACGTGAGCCAAAGCCTCATCTGCAGTTAATCAGCATGGCTCCACTGAAATCAACAGCTCTGTGCTATTTAGCTCTAGTCCAAAAACTGACCCTCCGTTAGTTCCCAGCATACTGTCTTCAGCTGGAGCTGCAGATGTAATCAGCTTGATTCCAGCATCTGAAATATTTGATCAAGAGTTAATTAGGTTACTGCCAGTCAAGTATCTTAAACTCCCATCATTTTGATGTTTGCTAAAACAATACTTATTCTGCAGCTGAGTAAATATTTCTTTGGGGAACACAACACATGCATTGGTTCTCACTCCAGATGTAGATCACATTTGTACAAATTTGCACTGCGGCTTTGATGTGAATCCTATCATCACCTGGACTGTAATAGGTGGATGCCAGTAGACTCATAGCTTTATCAACAGCGATATTCTAAATTTTCATAGTGCCTTTTTCTATTTACTGCTTTACACACATTAATGAACTAAACCACGAGGATCCCTGTAGGGTAAGAATTTTTCTATTTGTTTTACATATGGGAAATTTATGATGCAGAAAGATAAAACAACTTGCCAATGTTGTGTGAGAAGTGTGGAGTTACTCTGGAGAGAACAGCAATCAATACAGAGAAAAAGTTCCAGCCTTATGAAACAGCAAGAAACATTTGAGGAATTCAAGCCACACTTTTCAAATGTTATTAGGTCAATAAGCGTCATTCAATATGACAAGAAATAAAAAATCATTATTATGTTTTCAAATTGAATTTCAATTGAATTGAGAACAACGCATTTATTAAGTTTAAGGTTTGTTGTCCCCTCCCCCTCCCACCAAAGTAAATCACTTTCCCATGAGATTTCAAATCACGTATATTGGAACTTCCTTTGCTGGGGAAACAGCCTCCCTCAGTGCCTTCAGTAATAACATAGCAGAAGGAATAAGTGTTCTGGGTGGAACTTTCTGGCATTTATTAACAACACCAGCTCAGATGTGCAGCATTTCTGCAAGTGCTCGGAAAAAAAAAGAAAAAAAAGGCCATTTCTTCATTGACTTCACTGACAGCAGAGGCAGACCAATCTTGAGCTATTTTTAAAATCCAGCCCTCTGCCATGATATCTTGAAGTAGAAGGAAAGCATGACTCATTGATTGCCCCACAAGAAATCCAATTTTTATACAATGATTGCATTTTCAAGTTAAATAGTGCAAAAAAGATTGTAGACAGATATTTAAGAAAATACTATATATCCTACAGCTCAAGTCAGACAGTGTTTCCAAATAACGATGGTTAACTTGACAGTCAGTAAGACAAATAACAACCTGCGGCATTAATGGCTGCGGCAGCAGAACGCCTGGGGAGCAAACCACCCTTGACTCTCAAATGGCTCTTCCCTTAGAAATGAGTCTAACAGCATGTGAGAATGAATTCGGGAAGGACTACCCTATCATTAGCCGTATATGCTGTCTTTGAGGCTAGGATGGCAATGCAGATGCCGATTTAGGAAATCTTACTTGTTCGGGAGCAAGAAGAATCCACACCTAGAAGTCAATAGACTTAATCTTGTGCCTTTTAAGAGTTCCTGACTAGGGATACACCAAGTGCCTGAGTCAGTATTCTAACAATAAGGAAGAAAATTCTGTCATCTATTTAAGAAGCAGTAAGCTTAGGCAGAACAGACTTTCTAACAAATATCTTGCTCTACCATATATAAAACAACAGCCAATCTATCATGCTGAAGTTCAAAACTACTGAAGTACTGAATCTTCTAATTACCAGATAATATTCTCTCTTTAGCGTGGAACCGCCTTTTTTCCTGGCTAATGTTCTGTATTTCCAGTGGAAATACGGCAATTTATTGAAAATGATTCTCTAGTCTTGTGCATTTTTGTACTTCAGAGGTCAATTTGCATACTAATGATAAACCTCTTCTCTTCTTCATTTCTGAATATGAACAAGTTTATTTGCAAAATGCAGTACAAATTGATAAGGCATAATAGTTTCTGTAAAAAAATACAAACGTGTTACCACTGTCAAGATACAGTTTAAAGCAGATCTTCCTTGTAGGCAAAGTTAATTTGCAAGGCGGGTAGTTGTGGAATTGCTGGAATTCATGGTACAGACAGCTTTTTTCAGAAGAGGAAATATGCAAACAGGGAAGAAATGAAGTTGCTAGACAAGAGAAAGCTTAAAATGCAGACAGAAAAAAAAGGAGGAAAAAAAAAAAGAAATGGAATGATGCATGTTTTAAGGATAGATGAAAGGGAAACAGCAACAGAATCAAGGCTAATGTTCAGCACAGAAGCAGACATCTCAGAGCAAGAGACAGCTCTTGACAGCACCAAATAGTTCATAATAATTTACTAAACTTGCTTACTCTATACATAAGCATTTGCAAATGCACACTTTACTCATTTTTTTTGTAATTTTTTTTTATAGACTTGGCTTTCCTCACGCTCTTTTTTGACAAAAAAAATTAGTAAAAGAGCTTTTTTTTTTTTTAAAAAAAACTAATTCTTCAGTGACACACAAAAACACCAACTGCTCATAAAACACTAAAAAGAAAGCATCACAGGAGAGTTCTTGCATGGCTGAAAATAAAACCTAAAATCACATCAAAAGTGTTGGCCCAAAGTCATTTTCAGTGAACCACAACTGTTACTTCTCATGCCAGCTGGGAACATAAAGAGATTTTATTAATGCATGATTTCTGCATTTACCTCATATTTCTAAGTTGGAATAAATTAGAAGCAGACTTAAAGGCCCCATTCCACAGCACGAAGTAAACAAATGTGTTTTACTATATACGCTTTTCAGAATGAATTAAGTTCACGCAGCATTTGTTCGACTTGCTTACAGCAGACAGCTTTCATTCTGCAACAACAGACAATGCAGGGATGTCTGGCACTCAGCTTTCATGTAACAGCAGCCCCAGATACCTCAGCTTTGTTCCCACCACTCCTGGGTCACTGCACTGCACAGCACTATATATATAAAATATGTATATATAAAAAAATATGTATTTAACATCAACTACGTTTCTATGACTGCCAACTGAAAATACAACTGCTATTCAGTATCTGGTTAACAGGCAAAAACACTGCTATCTCAAAATGTAACACTACTTTAAGGCAGGGAGAAGCAGCAGCACAAAGCTCCCAGCTTATCCCCGGCAAAAGCAAAGCAGCACTCATGCAGGGCAAGGCTGGGAAAGTGGCAGGTGCCCAAAAGACTAGAGAGCTAGGCAGAGAGAAACCTGGTGAGGCCCAACAAGGGCAAGTGTCAGGGGCTGACCTGCTGGAAAGGAACTCTGCAGAGAAGGACCTGGGTGTCCTGGTGGCCAGCAGCTTGGCCATGAGCCAGCAATGTACCCTGGTGGCCAAGAAGACCAACGGTACCCTGGGGTGCATTAAGAAGAGTGTAGCTAGCAGGGCGAGGTGATTCTCTCCCTCTGCCCTGGTGAGGCCACATCCAGAGCACTGTGTCCAGTTCTGGGCTCCCCAGTTCAAAACAGACAGGGATCTCCTAGAAAGAGACGAGTGGAAAACCACAAAAGATGATTGGATTCAACGATCTCTAGAGGTTTCTTCCAACCACTGCAGTTACGTGATTCTGGCTATCTGTTAAAAAGTTTAATCTCATGGGCTGTTCAGGGAAGGACCCACAGACCAACTTGTGTCATCTGTTAGCAATATCCAACCTGAAGAGTCCTCCCTTTTGAAAACAAGTTGAAATGGGTCTTGACATTTTAGAGGTCTTTTCAAAGCATTGCTCTTCTCAAATGAAAGATTGTCTCTGTTCCCAAAAAAAGAATACCAAATTCCATTCCACGTGGAACCTCGCGGATTGAAGGCTGAGCTGACCTGAATGGCTATTTTGGTCAATGTCAGGCTGAAGGCCCTGTCCTCTGTCTAAAAAAGGGAGACAAAAACAGCTGCAATCACGGACATGCTCCTCAGGTCATTTTTATGAGTCTTAAGATCCACTGCTGGTACAAGTACTGCTTGAAAGTATAGCTTAGAAATGCAATGACTACCTTATAACAACATCTCAATTACTTTTGTCAATGTCAGCAGCAGGCTATGCTACACTGACTGCATTCTCCACTACAAGACTTTCAAACCATGCTTCCACTAAAGATACTAACTGATGATACCAACCTCTAACTGAAATCAAAAGTAACCACTGCAGTCTACATGCACAAGATGTTTTGGTATCAATCAGGTAAAAAAACTTTTAAAAAAATCTCATAAACAGAATGCACTTTGGATTAATCCCTTAGAAGGGATCGAGCAGGACACCACTGCACAGACTGTTCTGGTATGTTTTACCGAGCAGTGTTTCGCTCTTCCAAAAGATCCAACAAACATCAATAAAGTTGAACTAAATGACTTCAAAAACACAGCTGCTATCGTACACCTGGCCAGAAACACAAGGGGCAACTCATTCCTCTAGAACATTGTTTACTTGACAGAGAGGCTAAAAGCTCCATCAAAGCCCAATTCTCTTCTCATTTGCTGTTGTGAATAACAAAAATGTCTGAGTGTGCATCCAACATAAATAACAGGGGATTCGCCTAAGCAAAGCATGAGAATTATTTTAATTCTGAAATTTCTCCACTTGCTATCGTTTACAGAGAGACCTTAAGAACATATGCAATGAATATTATGTTTCTCACAATGAGGGTTACAGTCAAGTAAAAAAAAATTGAAGAATAAATATGAGAAACGCAGGTGTTTGAAGTTAAATACACAAGTAGTGCTAATAAAATACATTTTCCAAGCTGTTTTTATGACTTTTTTTTTTTTTTAACAGGCATGTGAACTTTAGTTGTGTAAGCACCGATTTCCATAAATAATTTTTTAGTTAGATTCACCTCACCTTGATTTCTGTTTCATATCAGTTTTTAACATCAATGAAAAGAATCTGGCTACACTGCTAAAAAAACCCAACAACTCAATTCCTACCATTGGGTGTCTCAGTGAGTTATTAATTTACTGACAGCAATTTATGTTCCAAAGGAGATGCACGACACACAATGAACGTAAGGATGTGAAATAAAATAAAGAAAACATTAAATCTTGAGCTATTCCCTCTGGGATAAATATATTCACAAGGTCTGAAAGATTAATGAATTAGGTCATTCATATAAATCTCACTTTTCTTAAGTAGATTGTCTGTTTAGGTCCCATGTACACTGCATTTATGAACAACAGAATGGCCTGGGTTGCAAAGGAGCACAGTGCTCATCCAGCTCCAACCCCCTGCTGTGTGCAGGGTCACCAACCAGCAGCCCAGGCTGCCCAGAGCCACATCCAGCCTGGCCTTGAATGCCTGCAGGGATGGGGCATCCACAGCCTCCTTGGGCAACCTGTGCCAGTGCCTCACCACCCTCGGGGTGAAAAACTTCCTCCTCATATCTAACCTAAACCTCCCCTTGTCCTGTCACTGTCCACCCTCATAAACAGCCGTTCCCCCTCCTGTTTGTGCTCCTTCAAATACTGGAAGGCCACACTGAGGTCTCCCCAGAGCCTTCTCTTCTCTGAGCTAAACAAGCCCAGTTCCCTCAACCTTTCCTCGCAGGAGAGGTGCTCCAGCCCTCTGATCACCTTCATGGCCCTCCTCTGCACCCGATACAAGAGCTCCACGTCCTTCCTCTGCTGGGGGCCCCAGGCCTGGACGCAGCACTGCAGATGGGGCCTCACAATGAATAAAGGAGAGATTTTATATCTCGTCCCTTTGTACCATTCCTGACCTGGTGGTTCCACTGAAAGGGATACTCGCTGCAGTATAAATAAGATAAATCATGAATGCAAAAGCAAACATAATACAACTCCATCCACCAGCACAAACTGGAAGGACAAATAATCAAATATTTAGCAGGCACACCTAAAGGCTGCTGAATCGGGGTGTTGAACAAGCACTTTAGGCAGCCTTCCATTACTGTGTTACAAGTATCCCTCCTTATCATCGGCCTCCTGAGAAGGTTATCTGATCTGTCACTTTTAAAAGCGTAGTGAAAGCCTAGTTCTGCTCCTTCAAATCAGCATCAGGTTACTGTACTTCTGTAAGACAAAAATATTTTTCTTGGAGGAAAGAAGATGGCATCCATCAAGTGTACATAACCTTTTGACCGCTACATGTGTTTAACCAACATGCTGAGCAGTACAATTACATTAGTGAAATGCTGTCAGTCAGGGAACATTTCAACATCCAGCCGAGGGACAAGAGGAACAAGGGTCTTCAGGTACCAACAATTCCGGCTCCAGTTCAGGAGAGCACTTGAGCATATTCCTGAGCTGAGCACTGACAGCCTTTAAAGCTACCAGACCATAAGTGAATGTTTAATTATAGAATTTAATATTCTCAGAATTCCATCCAAACAGCTTGATCTTGCAGTAGATAAACACTATATTGCTGCCTCTATATTGAGAGTTGTTAATGCTCAGTGCTCATGTGTAAATGGCTGGGATACCAAGAAACCACATCTCTAGCACTGGAAGAGAGGCAGAAGATCAGCTGCTTTTCCTCCCCTAAAACAAACCCAGCCCTTTGAAAGGCTGTATCCCACCTCTCGCCCCATGAGGATAATTAGTACTAACGATCTTCTGAGCAAACCTAGAGAAGTATGAGCAGCTCAGAACAGAAACCAGAAAAAGTTTAGAAGATGGCAAGGTTGTAGAGTAGCTTTGACAACATTATCCTCCGTGGTCACGATAGTTTGGGATGATTTCTGCGAGCAGAAGTGGATTTTAAGTGTTTGAAGTGAAATCTAATGAAAGGCCCCTTTCAGCCTTACCTTGCCTTTAGCAACATTATTTCGTTATTATCAGCCTTCAAGTTTATTAATTGTCCATTCAAAGTCTGAAAGTACTTTTGGGTAGCTCTAATAGCAGCACTTTCTGCGACAGAGAGAGGACTTGGTTAGCACTTAGGCACTTGAAATGTGTTAAGTGCTTCGAAAGTGGTGCAACTCGAGCCTGGAGGTGAAAGTGTAAATAGATTGTGGAATATCTGACAAGAGGGATTTAGATACATATATCCAACAAATGTACACAGCACAGACAAATGTCGAAACAGAAGGATACGTCACCTTCAAAACGGCAGGTTTTTTTCTTTTTTTTTGAACTCTGAGACTTTAAGAGTGCATATCTGATTGCTCAGTAAGCGATCGTTTAAGTGCATTACATTGCATCTTTGCCAGATTTTCTATCCAAACCATTCAACTGTCTTTGCTCTCTGCTTAAATAACGTTCAAATTATTATTTAAAAAAAAAAAAAAAAAAAAAAAAGAAAACACTGGTGCAGTTTGGTAATGAAAAGTTCAAAAACCACGCACGGTACAATTACCGTAATCCCAATCTCAGCCTTGAAAGCTCAAATGTTTCCTGTTTATATTATATACAGGACAAAGACTACAACTTCGTACTCAACAGCAAAAAATACGACCAAAGAATGCAACATTTTAGAAGAACATAGGCATCTTTCCCTTCATCATATACAAAGGGTGCTCCAAAAGTAATGCCTCCTATTTTACAACGTTAGCCCATGTGATCAGAGGCTGATGGTGGAATGGCAGTAGAGCCTGAACCCTCCCACCAATAGCCTGCCACATTTTCTCTATTGAATAGTGTTATTGCGCTCTTGTAATTTCCATGGGAATAAATAGAAGGTGCTATTTTCAGTGACCTTTCATATATATGGCCTATATCCATTTTGCCATAAATACATTGACCTATGAAAAATATAATCTCTACCCTAATTAAGGAATAATCATCAAGAAGCTAGCCTGTAGAAATAATGGCAGTGATACTAGAAACATACATGACCTAGAGAAAATTAACATTTTTATCTCCTATAGCTTGCCTAAATAGGAATAATTATTATTATTTTTTTAATATATATATCTTTACTATGAAACCCATACTATGAAAATCTCGCCCTCCGTGCCTAAGAAGTCATTGACATAAAGGCGGGTCAAGAAAAAAGAAAAGAGCAACTCAAAACAAACTGAAGATACTCATTTATAGAAATGGTTTCCGCCTATTTTCTTTCATGGATTTTTCATTAATAATTTACAGAAGCTGCAGTTGCAATTGGGTATGCAGAATATTATGCACAAGTGTACAACATTATAAAACCTGCCCCGTTCTAGGAAACATTAGTGAATCCAGTAAAGGCCAGTCATTATAAATGCAAGGATTAGTGCTCTTGGATAACCAGAAATTTTCAGAACAGAAGGAATTTTCACAATATTTTCATATCGTCCTCCTAAAAATATGGTTACTTTTGCACAAAAACACAACGACTTGAGTGCCACTGTGAAACTCAGCCTTTGTGCTGAGACTGCTTTCCTACTCAAATAAAAGTTACATTTTTCAAGAAACAGCACCACACAAATGGCAAGAAACAAGAGTTACTTCTAGATTCACAGTTTTTCAATTACTTTGAATCCTGTGAACTTGGATTCACTAAAAACAAGACACTTGGCTTTTCTACAGAAGCACGCTTGGACCAACAGCCACATGCTGAGCATAAAAATCCAACAGACTACATGCTCATAAGCCATTAGCTTCTGCTGGAACAATTTCTAATACTGAGCAGAAAACTCATGCTTCCATTGACTAGGACAGTGCATGACAGAGAACTCAACCTAATGGGCAACAGATATTCCCCAAGGTTGGTTGGTATCAAGCACTACAAATTCCAAACAGGATTGCATTCCCTAATCGTCTATAGATGTAAAATATATATATGCTACACATACGTATGCCACATAAAAATTAAACTCTGTTATTACAGAAAGATATATCTATTTCTTCAGCTAGAAATCAATGCTTTTTTCTTCAGTTCAGCATATTTGAAGAGAATTTTCTGATTTTTGACCTATGAAATGTATTTGAAAAATAGGGATTTTAATTATTTTGTTCTCATTTCTGGGCTCCCTTCCTCGATAGTGAAGCTGAGAAAAAGCAGTTTGCAGCCTTAGATGGGCATAAGGAGTCCATCCACTTTCTTCATTCAAGGCAGCTTTTCTGGTAAACTATTTCAGAAAATATCCCAAAATTTCTCAGCAGGCCTGCAGAAATGCAGCTTTAAGCAGATGCAGAGCAGCCAAAGATGTGGCTCCTGTTGTTTACATACTAATATTTACATAGAGTTTATTCAGAGGCCACGTCCTCCCCGTTTCAGCTCTTTGTTGCCCACCAGATCTGCCTGCCACCAGCACAACTCCTTCAGGTGGCCAGCAACTACTCAACTTTCTGTACTGCAGGAGTTACTTCTGAGCCGTTCTCTGAGCCACACACCGAGTTACTGATGCACCCACATGTGCCACTGAGAGGACGAGGCCTCACCAGCACAAAGCATTCTGCACAGCCCTCCCGCCTCCTACCCCGCTCACCCCATGCAGCGAGCCCAGGGAACTCACCCACTGAAGACAGATGCATTCAAAAGCTGGGCTTTTCAGCTGTTGCGGATGCAGAACGGCTGTCCCGAGGGGCTCTACTGGGTTTTTGCTTTGGTTTGAAAGGTGAGATCTCCATCCAGAGCGGACACCTTCTGTCGGGCGCTCCCTGCAGAGCGCTGGCTGCAAACAGTGCAGCAGCTGCATGCAGGCTGCTCCTTCCCTCGGTAATACATACAGTGTGGGGAGCTGCCTTTGAAGCAATACAGAAAAACTTCCCTCGCCACAATCTGGCCTTTTGCCTCTTTATGCTGTGTACTGGAAAACACCAGAAGTTTTCACTACTGGCCTCCCTCAGTCAGAACTTAAACCTTCGCAGATGCCAGCAAATCTCCCGCTTCACTTTCACACAGATGACAGAAGCCAGCAATCCTACCATTGCTTGTTAGGCATTTCCTTACACCAACAAAAATTGTACACATATATTTGAAAGCATGCTGCATCCCAATGCCAACTCCGTTTGGCTGCACACAGCAAGGCCGTGCCCCGCAAGGAGCCCTGTGCATACATCCGTGCACAGATACTGAACAAAGAGAAGGGGTCAGAAACATTGCCTCAAAAGCAGCTTCCTTGCTTCACTACTTCCTCACCAAGATTTCCTTCACCTCAGTGCAAGCTGCTTTCATTCCAGAGCGGTAAAATTCAAGCAGGGGTCAGGCTGAAGTAGCTTTGTCAAGGAAACCTTTTAAAGCCTTGTAGCATCAACTCAGTAATATCCTTTTGGTTTCTACAGCTTAGGCACCTTAGGTAAACAAAACAGACTGTTCACAACTTCCCAGCACTGAAACTTTAAAAACTTGGTATTCCCACGACAAAATGCACATAAATGCACGTAGGTTCTGTTTTGGAAAGTCCCAGACACAAGGCTGCTTGGAGAAACTTGTGTTTTCAAAACAGGCAACGATCGGTAGCTATCAGAAGTGACATCTCCATGGTACTGCTCTTTTATATTTTGCAGGCATCTGGGTTTGCCTTTTGTACAATGCTATCAGCTGTAGAACAAGTCACAGGAGCTGAAGGTGACTTTACTCTCCCTGGACATGAACGCATCCTTATATTCTCCACATTCCCAAATCCTAGATAAAGCTTAGCCCCTACAACATTCTTCTGCGCTCTTACCTTGGCCCATAGCACAACTGCAACCTGCTTCAAAAGTGAGCATGCTTCTCCATCCTACACTCCTGCTTTTCAAGTGGACTATGTGAGCACGGGACCACGCTTTAGCCATATGACAAGACTCCCTGCCAGGGAGCAGGGTGCTGGCACTGCAGCAAAGCCCACGGGGCTGTGGCACTGCTCCATCCATACGCTGGAGGTTGGAGCTGACACAGGCTGTGCTGTGCTCCCTGAGCCCGATGGGCTGGCTCTGCGTTAGGGAGATCAACTGTGGTACAGCTGCACGTATAGAAATGCAAAGTAACAAGACCACATTACAAAATGAGGGAAAAAGCTGCATCGGCAGCAATTCAAGTTCTCCTTAACGGTGGCTTCAGTTAACAGTCCCAAGGATGTTCTTACACGGTGAATTAGGATTCACCAGGAGAGGAAAGACTTCATTTCGTGTTTGCTTCTGATTTTGAAGCACTGTTCTCCTGAGAGAGAAGGCAGTTTATTATTGTTATTATTGTTTTAAAATCATGTCCAGGAGAGCTGTGGCTGAATCACTGAACTACAATAGAGATGCTAAGCTCACTAACCCACAACGTGAGCTTAAAATGGCTGGGGATCCCTGAAATCCCATGGAGCTATATTACACCACGCTCATTCCCAAGCCCCGTGCTCTCCAGGAGCAAAGGAGCAAAGTCAATTCTTGTTCTCTCATACAATTCAGATGGAAAAATCATTAAGAGACAAGAGGAATGGGGGTAAAGTAAATACATATTATTACAGAACCATGTTCAGCAGTAAAGAAAAAAGATAGGTATGTCTGAAGGTTTTACGCATCTTTAAAGCCAAAGCTGGCGTCCTCAAGACTCTCATAAGCCAGCCCTGGTGTTCTAAACACAGTCATAATGTACCTATACATTACCCCTCTGTCACCCCATCTGAATCATTAATGTCACAATGAAGAAAACAGTCTTACTTCCTAGGTAATTATTGTATATCTATTAAAATGAATTAAGTCTCTATTGAAAACGCTTGTTTGTTCCATATCCATCCTGCTAATGTGCATCTTTTCCTTCATTATATCTGGTAAAATGTCAAGGCCGCTATGTTGGGGAAATCAATAATTAAATAGCCTTACAGTAATTACTCCAATAACACACATTCTTGTCACTTAACAACACAAATTAAATCCACTAAATTAAAGTTTACGCTAACAGACAAAGATGGGCACGTCAAGCACTGGCCCTCAAAGAGCATCTACAGCGGTCACAAAGTCATTACACAGCAAGACAAGGCTCCTGCAGAATATTTCATGGAGTCTTTTCCTTGCTCATTTGTTTCCATCATCGGTATCTCAAGGTATGAGAGGCAAATCAATACAAAAGCAGGGCAAGCAGCAACTGCGAGGAAAAGAACAATTTTTTCCTCATTCAGCATAAGCAAATTGAAATTATTTGCAAATCATTGCAGTGTGGCTGACCTCCCTGCACCTGAGCCAGCACTTACGGTAAACGCCTACATGAAGGCACACATAAGACAATTAATATGCAGATACAAACAAGATATTTTCTCCCCTCTGCTTATGTGCACACACGCACTACTTTCAATAGCATGCATAATCAGATGCTGAAGATACTGGGTGTTTCGCGTATTTTGGGAGTTGACTTCTTTTTCCCAAATGAACTGACTTCTTTCATTATTTATCTGGGAATTAATATTTCAGTGTATTCCAACTGAAGAAAACCAATGTGTGCAAGCAGGTGTAGCTGGAGACACGTAGGCAGTTCATCCCTGATTATGCTGAGCACTGCCACTGCAGAATCTCCCTCCACCATTATTCATGCCAGCCTAGAGAAGACGTTGACGGCAAATTTTTGATACTGAATGTGTCCCTGGACAAAACCACGGAGTTGCACAGCTAAATCAAGGAAGCCTGTCCTCTCTCACCCGTCCTGAATGTTTCCTTACTCCTCTATCACTTCTACTCTGATGCAGCCTCACTGTAAATTTGCTTGGGAATGGGAAAGGTTAATTTTAATCTGCATCAGAGCCTGAGGCTGGTGTGAAGAACAGAATGGCACTGAGCTGATGCTCTGCACTGTGAGCTTGGGATAACCTTGTAATTACTTGAATAAAATCTGACTTGAGTATACTGTATTAAAATCTACTGACATCTTATGCACCATTTCTTCATCTATTATCATGGGTATTTATGTCCCACACACGGAGTTAACTAACAGAACTGAATTTCCCAACTGCTCTGAAATATGCATTAAAGTTATCTTGATTTCCATATTATTATACATATGCAGTGATTTCATTTATGGGCTATCTTATTCGGGCTTAAGCATTGAGCACAGTGGATGCATGGGTACCCCTAAGCTCACTGTTCTGAGTAACACTGCTCTAGAGAAACTCCATGATGTGTCCTACAGATTATTACAGATCTGGATCTGGGCAATTTTTCGAGTTTTTCTCTCTGCTGTGGTACAACACAGGAGGCAGCTCAGCACCACATCTCTACTCACTCAGCCTCCACCCCAACACAGGGTAGGAGAGAGAATTAAAAAAAAAAAAAAAAAAAAAAAAAAGAAAAGGTCAAATTCACGGGTTGATATGACTGCTAATAAAACAGGAAACAAAGGGAAAATAATAATTAAAAATACACAAAATGTGGGATGCACAAAGCAATTGTTCATAGCCTGCTGACTGTTGCCCAGCCAGTCCCCGAGCATGATGCCTTGCTGTATGGGACATCCCTTTGCTCGGCTTGGGTCAGCTGTCCTTTTGCTGTCCCCTCCCAGCTCACAAGGAGCCAAGAAGTCTCTGACTCCATGTAAGCACTGCTAAGCTACTGGTAAAACATGGGCATTATCAGCATTATCCTCCTCCTACACCCAAAACACAGCATCATACCAGCTACTAGGAAGAAGATTAACTCCATCCCAGCCAAAACCAAGACACGCTCATTTACAACAAAGACAATCTCTCATTTTCTAGTTCAGCAAAGCCACTCTATTCAATTTCTGCTGAGAAATTTACAAAATAACCCCTTGGCTTTTCACAAAATATCAAACTTCTCTCACTATTCTTTCTTTAAAAAAAAAAAGAAGAAAAAAAAAGAAAAAAAAAAAGCCCTGCTTGACTGTGAAGTACAGGAAATAAATGCACTTGACCAGCGCTGCCTAAAGACCAAAGCCAACGTGCTTTCAACCAAAGTACTCTTTGGGCCACCACCACAATTCCTCCCAAAGTTATGACAGAACCTTCACCGACAGTAACTAAGTTCAACTTTAATGCCTCTGGTTTATGCAAGCATACACAAGAACAATTTAGATGTTGGCAGGCAAGAACATTTCAGTGAGACTGAGTAGGACAGAGAGGGAGCTGGAAGAGCTGTCACAGCTTGTCCCTACTACCAGCCTCACCACCCAGGACATTTCCCTTTTCTGTCTGCTCAGGGCTATGGCTCAGACATAAGAGTAAGAACTCTGCTTTGGCAGCAGGAAAGCAGCTCCTGGGAAAAGCAGCAGGGTGAGCTCTGCCGGCAGTGACCCTGAGGAAAGCGCTCTCTACTGGGGTGACTGATCCTCGAGATGAAGGCACTGCAGATGCTAAGCGTGCTTGCACTGTCATTCAGGTCAGAAAGGTCTAAAAACGTGGAGGAGACCAGGGAGGGAGTAAAGCTTAATGACAAGAAATAAAGTATTAAAAATAAAAATCAGATATATCCACCATGGAAAGGACTGCCTCACCTACTGTTGCTTAACACAGCTAGCACACAGCACGCTATTCATGCCTTTTTATAATATGCATCTTTTCTTCTTTGCATGCTCCAATTTATACATAACAAGATTTCCCATTCACCCTCTCTGCTCCCAAATAATAAAAATAAAAATCAGAAAGAAAGCCCCCCTGGCACTCAAATAAGCTAACATTTATGCACTTTGATGTTAGGGTAAAGAAACAGACAAAATCACAGTCTCTTGACCTACATGGGAAGCATTGCCATTATGCTGAGGCAGCACAGGAAAAAAAGATAAAATGTTTTCCCTTGAAACATCTCTGAAATATTGCAGACTTTGCTGAGTGCTAAGCGTATAGATACTGTTGCTCTGGCAAATGCTGAGGTGTTTTCTGCCTACACTCTGCTTCATGAGATTGGAAAAAACACCAACACAAATAACAGCCAGGAAAACACTTGAATGGAGCTGAACTTAAATCTTTTCTGCCTGTTGGGTCTTGTTGCTAGATAGATGTTTGACATCTCCCCTGACTGAATGAGTGTTCATCTAATTCGTTGTTCTGACCTAGACTTTAAATTGTACATTAATTAAGAGGATATGGCAGCAACTTCTGAACTACTGCCCCGATTGTATTACAACTGGGAAATGGGATTGTATCAGTCTTCAAAAAATATAAATAGTATGGGAGATCTGTGGGTTATGAATTAACCATGGATACTAAATAAACAACAGATAACTGGAATGCACCCTTTTCATCATATTCCTCCAAAACAGAAAGAATGCCAAACTGCCATCAGTTGTACAATGTCTGAAAATAAAAGCATACTTTCTGGAGATGTGATTATGTTTGAGCTACCTCTCCTGGGCCACGTTCTCCCCAGCCCTCCCCAGTTACAGCTCTCTGCACATACACGCGTTCTCCAAGGAATTAGTGTTGCTTCAAAGGACAGGAGGGCCTCGTTGGATGCTGTTCTAGGGAAAACAACAGAAGTTTTGGACAAGGATGTACAGAAGCAGAGATACAATGCTGAAGACCGCCCTGCTTTTTGGCACGCCGAAGTACAGAACTGTGATACACCTTTTGCTCTGAGGCATTATTGAGGCTACAGGGATAATCGTAGAGCCAACTCAGGAACAATTCACAATGTCACAGAAGAGCTATTTAACATTTATGGAAGTAATGGACAAAGACAACAATTGCATCTCATTACCTCTTCAGATAGCATTTATTCCAGAGCTGGGAACAACCATATGCTGCTGCCTCGCAGATGAGCGGCACAAACCCAAGGCGCTGAGCGTTAACTCCCTGGCTGTCTCATCAAGCTCCTTTCCAAATCCTGGTTCTGCTTCACGGCCCCAGGAACGTTGCTGATGTGCAGCTGGCAGGCCCAGGTCCTCAGCTGGAGACCAGCAGGCTGGAGACAGCATCAGAACAACCAGCGCCTTCCTCACCGTGCAGCCATGTCAGCCGGCTGCCCAAGCTGAGGATCCTCCTGAGCACAGCCCGATTCTGGCCCTAGCACATGGATTGCAGCCATGAGCCCCAGTCACAGCCTTTGTCCCAGCTCTGGACCTCCTCTAAACCGCTTTCATTTTGCGTTAGAGGCAACAGCAGAGCCTTGCTTCAGCTGAAAAGGAAAATGTTGAGTTCCTTCTTGGAAATCATAAGGAAGGTTTATAGAAAATGGATATGCCCCCAAATACAGACCGCATCAATGAATGCTTAACTTCTTACTGCAAAAGAAAAGAACACATTTTCCAGATGTTCTATGCACTTATTTACAGTATGCATTTTCCAAGTATCACAACAAATGCTAGATATAAATTGCGATTAAGCCTTGTGATGAATCTGCAAGACGGCACACGACTTAACTAGCACGGCATGCTCTCTTTTTATACTGATAATGAATACATTCATTTTTCAATTACGCTATTTCTTTTATTTCAGATACAAAAGAAGAAAAGAGTAATAACATGTGCTCACAAAAGCACCCCAAGTCTATATATACATATATATATATCAGTCCCTGAGTTGGCAGTTATGGCAGGCTCCCACTACAGATTTGTGGGGCAATAGCCACCCAAGCCACAACGCCGCACTATAAAAGCCAATGAAAGATATTCTGTGTTCAAACCAGTTCTTAAAACTAAGGATAACAGAAAATGCAATCTTGCTTTTCTTAATTATGAAGTAGTCCCTTCAAGCAGCAGCAAGGAGCTGTAATTTTTTCTGATTAAAATATCATTATTACCCTATGTGAGCTGCTGAAGGAATGGAAAAACGTTAAGGCTTCCGAAGACAATTCGTTTTTCTTTCCTGCCTGGTAACTGCAAAATATGCTCACTTTCCTACTGCCAGCAAACACCTAGGATTCATTCAGTGCTAGGGAGCAGCAGGCTTATATCCACTGCCCAGTTTTTATAGTAAAAGGAATATTTGTGTAACACAGTTTGTCTGAAGCCAAGTTAAAAATCAAATAAATGATAAATTTAAGTGTAATCATTTTCTGGGAGTGACTGCTTAATACTAAGAACACATTTTCACGTTATGCTAAACTCCCTAATTCCACAAAATAAAATACACTGAAATGCATACCTCCTCTATTATATTTACTTAGCAGCTTGCTACTATTGTTCACTCACTGCAATAGTTTCCCCAAAATACTCTGGAAGAGAGCAACTATTATTCCACAATGGAAAACAAACAACCAAACCAGGAGCAATTGTTAACCACAGCAACGCAGGCCAGATGCAACTAGAACGGCATAACGTCCTCACTACATAAAATAAAAATTGAACAACTACATTTTGCATTTCTCTGTTGAAATCCAAGATTGGATACACTAAGACATTGCCAATTAATCTAGCACACATAGCAGAGGGTCACTTCTCTCAAAGCAAATTACTCATGTGACACGTTACATCCTCATTCATATTTCTTCTACAGCTTTACATTTGGACATAGCCAGTACCCTCCTCAGTAGCATTAATGGCTCTGATATTTATAAATCCAGATCAAACAGGATGGACTGCAATGGGAATCCACTGAACCATCAAAACACCACTGGGCTTCACTCTCATGCTTTGCTCAGTGGTTTTATCAGATCTCAGCCAGTGTTACTCCTAAATGTCAATTACTGCAGAAGATTCATCCAGTGTCAGTCACTGGCATATAAGTCATGCAAAAAAAAAAAAAATCTTACTTGCCTCTCATTTTAAACAGTGTTACAAAATGCTGCAAGAAAGTAAAATGGCACGTGAGAAATAAGTCTATGGAAGAGAGCGGAGAAGGCAAATTTTGCCAGGGCAGCAGCCCTGAAGATGCTGGTGCTCTTACTCCATGTAACCACGTAAACACACAAGTCCTCTGTTGGTAAAAGGAGACTGGGAGGGGAGAAAGCAAACAGATGAGGTGGGAATCATGTTACAACCGAGTGAGGAATAAGGCTACAAGCATTGGCTGGAGCTCAGGAGTAGAATGACGTTCAGGCACAAAAACCACAAAAGTCAAGAGCCTCATGAGTGAAGATTTGGCTTGAGAAAGCAATGGGAAAACAAACAGGCAGACACAATTATGGGACAACAAAAAAATCCAGGTCGGGGGAGTAGACAGTTTGCTGTGCAGGATGCCAGCATATCCTGCTGTTCTTCTCTGCTAGCAAACATCTCCAAGATGCATGGGGTGTCTTTGGTCCTGCTTTGGGCTAAGCCCAACTGCAGTCACCAGTTACTCTCTTTGCTATGTGCCAAAGGAGCTGATGGGTCACAAAGGCATCTAAGGGATGCTTCATTGCAGCTTCTGCTTTTAAAACCCTATGCTACCTTCCTTCAGTTCCCTTCTGCTTACGCAAAAGTTGTGGCAAGCCAGAGCACGGAGCAACAGAAGGTGGCTGGATTTTGAGATTCAACTCTCAAAACCAGAGTTCCTTCATTTTTTACTGCTTTGCAGCCATAATAAATACTGCTCGTTTTAAACATTATCAAAGGCCATTTTTTGGTTCTTTTATTTTCAGTATGTAGGGGGCTCATGAATGCTATAATTACAACTTGGCATGTGCAGTATCACATTCTTTGTACCTGTTTTGTAAGGCTTGGCATTGAAATTGAAGCCTCTTGAGATCGTCAGCCTTTTTGTTCAGTGTATGTAATCTTTTCTAATATGAACTTATATGTAGGTTTTGTAGCATTAAATTCCTCCAGGCACACACTAATGCTTTTTCCTCCTGGACTAAATTGTTGGAATGAGCTGCTTTGAAAGCTGTCACAATGACATAAAACACTTACTGGATCTCCCTCTTTCTTCACCGCCAGTGGGCAACATTATTTCATAAATAGTCTACTGCCCAGCCAATGTTGCCCACAGTTAAAAAGAAAAAAGAAAAAAGCTTCACAAAGTCAAAAGGCAGCTCTTTCAAAACATGCATAAGGTCTAAACACATGTACAATACCCCCAAAAACAAATGGGAATATTTTTACACTACACGTTAAGTAGCTAGTGGAAATGGAGCAGAAATAGAGCAGTGGCAGAATAATTATGGCATCTTGTTAGAGATTAGGAGGGTCATTTTCAGACGCTGCTCTGAGCATACAGCCTCCCTAAGGTAAGGAACATCCAAAATCCTTTCTCTCCCACAGCCTTTCTGAAGTTACAGCTTAACCAAGTGAGGCAGCCTAATGCCACCACAGTTGTGGTGAAGTCCTCAGAGGCTTTGATCTTCTGATTACTAGAGGGAGCATCTAGACTTCAGGTTGGATGCATCTTTGGATGCAAGACGTAGCTGTCTGTCTGTCCAGTCAGTGCTGCACCAAAAGCAAGCACTGAATAAATACGATGCCCCTGAGAAATGAAAGCATCCATCCGACCAGTCAAGAGTGCATCCACAACTCAAGTGTCTAAGGAGAATCTGCTCAGCCTCCTCTGCTCAGCACTCCCACAGCAGGTTACAGCAGCCAGGCACTCTGAGCATCCTTTCTTTCCAGCACAACAGCAAAATCACAGAGGTGGTGAGCTCACAAGAGCACAGGGAGTTCTGACACTAAGCCTTCTTCCCCAAAGTGTTGTCTTTCTCCCCAGGAAAAGGGGTCAACAATAAAAAGAAAACAAACCACAAAAACCAAGTAATAAAATAGATCTTTAACCAGATTGTCTGAAATTGTACATTACAACTGAACTTTAGAAAATACTTTGCCTCCATGGCAATATACTCATTGTCATCCTCTTGCTCATCACTGTTCTATCTACCACCCTGCCTTTTCATGGAAGCAGTTGGAAAATCCCCTTATATCTTGATCCTGCTTTTCTCAAATGATTGCTGCGATCCAAAGGAAAGCCAGAAGTGGAAGAAAACCTATTTCCACTAATGCAATTACGACAATTCTGTAAACATATTAACAATTTCCTGCCTCGCTTTTAGTTTTATTTTCTCCCTCTTATATTCATTTAGAAGGATAATGATATCATTTATTTTTCTGTCTAAACTTTGCTGAACATACAGGGTAGGGGTAGAAAGACAAATGAGATTGCTGGCATTTAGACAAAAAGGCAGATACTGTGGGACATAATTTTGGGATAACAAATTATTAGGACAGGTACGTACTTGTAATTGGTACTCGGGTGTGAAAGTTTATTACAATGTGATTGCATCTGTAATGGGACCACAACAAGTCATTACTTGAAAGAGTAAATCTCACTCAGGCGAGTCCCCCCAAATTTAGGACAGTCTCTTCCACAATCAGAGCTCACAGAAGTCAGTGCTGTGTGAGCTGGGATTGATAGATATGTTCAGTGCTGTTATTTATGCTTTTTTCCTTCTAGTTTATTACTTTGAAATTAAATTTTATCTGTAATTTCATTCGTGGAAAGTGGAGGCTAAACATTAAAACAGCATGCTTTCAAATAAATCCTAATTACTTACAAATGTAAATGCATCAACCAGGCTTGGACATGCAATTAGATAGCTAATTATTATAAAAACAAAACAACTGCAGATCGTAACACAGCGTCAGGTCCTGTGCTCACACAAAGGAGCGATACGTTTGTGTGGCTTGGGAAGGAAAGCGATGCTATGTTTCAGGGGGTATAAATGACAAATGGGGTCACTGGGGGAGCTGACAGCCTGCTACAGCAGATAGCAGGGGATTGAAACTTCTCATGGCCCCAGAACCAGCAGAGAGCGAGCCATGAAGCCACGGGGCTGAATAACTCCACAGGGACATGGTGAAGCTGTGGCTTTCTCCTAAGTGCTGCAGGCTGGCCCCAAGCTGCCAGGTGAGCAATGGAACGATGCTCAGAAGTGAGCAAGAAGCAAACTCGCCAGTTCTAGGACTTCAGTATTCTCTTGTCTGGGGATTTTTCAAAGTGGAGCTCCAATTAAATTCATATATTTTTTACCGTTCTGCTTGGGAGTCTGCTAGGAACTTCTCCAGGAAAACTTCCCTGCCTTACTCAGACCTCAGGCCTCTGCACAAAGCTTTGAGGCTCATGCCTCTCCTTGCAGGCACGTGGCTGGACCCCACAACCCAACACCAGCAGCCACCGACCATAGGAAAACAGGGAGGGAAGGAAAGCAGCATCCCCCGAAGTGCAGTTCCATTGCCAGGCTGCTGATAGAACACCTAGCTGCCACAGAGGTAAAGTGGAACCTGCTCCACGTGATCCACGGAATCGGATCAGACCGAGATCACGATAAAAACAGATCTGCCAAAAAGCTGGTTCTGCAGAAGCAATAACCTGTGAAAGATACACCTTGCAAGCTGCTCGCTGGCTGATGTAATGGAGAACTTAATCCTCCTTGAAAAATCCACCAGAGAGGAATAAAAACCTGTGTTTATTTTATGTTACTTTTAAACATTTTCCTGTTGATAACATCTACAAGTGTTTCCAGATGCTTTTGAAGCTTCATATATCATGGTTCTGATAGCAATTAAAACAATGCTTTATGAACCCATCTGACATAAGTTATCTTTTCATGCCAGCATTTCACCGTGTGATATTTCTGCCTGTATTCTCTCTGAAATGCTTCTGCTGCATACAGAAACGTGAAACAAGTCTCTCACCTTCATCCACTGTGCCAAACACAAGCACACACACAAAAAGTAAAAATCGCTGATAGCATTTTCAAGCATTCCTAATTTGCTTTGCCTACCAGGAGCTTCAAAAACTTTTCCAGATCTGCCAGGTAACCGAGCACCAACACAAAATATAGGTGGCGCTGCTATTTGGGGTGTGTTCACAACCCCCATCCCTGCTGCACCATTCCCTGCAGCAAGCATCTTTCATGCAACTGCTTCAGCTGATTGAGTCTGCTCGCTCCTTGAGTTACACATCAGCAAGGGCAACAAAAAGTAAAAAAAGATAAGCAAGGGGCAAAGAAGATGGGAGACATTCAGCAAGCCATGGTAGAACAGTAACTTGTTTTCTTCCTCCATTCCATCTTATTCTATTCTAGAGTGTCATATGATTTCTTTTATTATTATTTTTTACGATGGAAGTCATGCTAGTTCCAGACAGCACAGAAGGAAACACAGTCAGGAGCCACAGGAAAAAACCTCAAGGTGCTTGCAATGATATATAGACAAGATAGACATACTGTGTCCTATCCCTGCTGCAATCTCTGATTGTTTAGGCAGCAGTCTCTGTCAAAATCCATTTCAATAACACCTTAACTGGCTCAGCGAATTCTTCTCATTTAGTAGATTCAATCACTTCTTGCTGATGGAAGGCAGAAATCACAACTAAAGGATGCCATTTACTGTACTTTTGTTTTCCCCATGGCTGTGATGCTTTATCACTTAAAAACTTTTGGATAAAATCCTGCATCTCACTGAATATGTCATGAAATGAAGAAGCAAACAATAGGCAACAGCAGTGGCAGCTTTGTCACATCTTTACTACGTTCTTCAGACAATATTTGTGCCATTAGTGAACCAAAAACCAAAGGGACAGCAAAGGTCCAGAATTCTTCCTGCAGTTTTAGAGTTCCCCACTCTAAGATTAACAGTATGAAATTCATTTGTGCTGTTTAAGTCATACCTATCACTCAATTACTCAAAATTCTTCAGCATACTCAATATTTTATAAGCCCAGAGCAGAACTAGGTTAATTGGTTTGCCTCAGATTATGAGTCCAGTTCAGGAACTGCAGACCTGTAGGTCAGATTAACAGCACTTCAGTCCTTCCTCAGAAATTCATAGCTCTGAAAGATTCTGATCCTAACACAGTGGGAAAAAGTGTGGGAAAGCTGTCATCAAACCAAATGAAAACACTTTCAAACAACAAAAGCAATTCAGTGTTTGTTGCAGGACAGAAGACATACATCTTATCAAGACACATTCAAGATGTTTCTAATATATTTTTCCTAAAAATAAACCAAAAATTTAGAAAGCTGTTTGTAACACAAAACATTAATTCCTGGAGTGCTTTGGGGGCTATAGTTGTTTCTGGCTGGATAAGTAGATTATTGGAACTAATTTGCTTTTCCTGCACATTCCGTGTACTGAACTGAGGAGGAAAGAGATCCAGTGGATTTTTGCAATAAAAAGCATTCATTCACAGAACGCCCTCTGATGTGTTTATGGCAACATCAGCTAATGACTATTCATTACATTAAGTGAACATCTTTACAGCTTTCTCCCCAGGTCTGCCAAAAGGAACAACAAGAAGAGTGCAAAACTCATACAACGTAGCCCCTCTACAAAGCCCTGAATCGTGTCGTCTTTGCAGATTCTCATCCTTGCTCATCGAGAAAGGCTCTGCTTAACAGGTGTTGAGCACCTATTATTCAGACAGAGTTTTTGCTATGGGCTTAAACTGAGAGCTGATTCTGCAACACTATTAGAAAAACAATAATAATCACTTTGCAAGCACTGCCTCCTCATTACTACCTTCTACCTTCAATCTGCAAGACAGAAATGCATACAAGCCATCCAGGACACAATGAACATAGGCCACGTCTTCCAAAGTCACTACCTGGCACGAGAACACAGGTAGACACAGCTCATGAGTCCTGTGTGCCCAGTGGCTACAACTGGCTGCCTTTGAGCCCCGCTTTCCAACTTCACTCAAATTTAATGTGTTTTTTTCTGCCAATGACTTCCCTCTTGCACACTATGTCCTCTGGACTAGTGGTAAAAATCAGAAGGTGTTCTGAGGAACCGTGGCCAACTTTCGAGTGGAAGGAAGGAAGGTACAAGAAGTCCTCACTCACCACAACTTACTCCGCAAGGAACTGGAAGGACATGGAAAACCCCCAAGAAAATACCAGATTCCCAAGATTGCTGTGAATGTTATTCAAGCTCAAATCTGGATAAGTAATAAATAACAAAAATCATTAATAACTATTTAATCAATTCTACCTAAATTCCTATCATCCTTATTGATCAGTTAAATAAAACAATAACTAATCAAAACTCAGTCAAAGTTGATGGTCATTAAAGGACAGGCATTTCTGACTAGAATCTTCAGGAATCATTGACATTTTTATTCATATGAACGAAAATAAGACTAAATATGTATCAGAAGTAGCTACTCTTTCAGAATAGGGGAAAAAAAACACCTGACTTTCACATTTTGGCAACACTGGATGAAAGGAAACCTAGACCCTATATCAACCAACTGCATATCCTGTATTTGCGCTAAAGTAAATAATTGACCTGCAGATGGGAAACACTAAAATCAGCCAGAGCACCTGTAGGGATTCTGTAATTTACCCTGCTGTGAGACACAGAGAACAGGGCAACTGGTTACCCACAGAGGGTATGATTACCCAGCGTGAAAAGGAATTTAGTGACCTTGCAGTGCCCTCTCTTTGATAGCCACTTGGTCTCTGTGATCAAATGTACGACTCTGCGTACCATGCCACAGAGTTAATAAACAGTTTCTTCAGGAAATCTCCTTCTGAGCGCCAAGAGACTGCAGATTTCTACAAATATGGTTGACCTTTGCATGACACTTAATTCCCAGGTGGCATCCAAAAACTGACGGGCCCATCTGTAACATCATTCTTTTATCAAATTAAATGTTTGACAGCATCCAGCAGATTTAACTTACATCTAAGTAGAGAGATTGCAACCTCCCGTTTTCAACGATCTGAATTTTGAAGGTGAACATACTGATTAATTATCTCCTTTCTTAAACCACTGCAATTTTTCATAGAGAGCTCCAGCTATTTAGTGCTGAATGTGCCTATAAAGTAAGGATTAAAAAAAAAACAACACAGAACTGAGTAGATGCTCTGAGATATGAAGATAGGCATGTGTCACAATTCATCTTCATAACACACCATCCATCAGCTTTGAGTTCTCCTCCTAAAGTTTATATTTTTCCTTCTACTGCTACAGTAACGATGTTTTGCAGAACGCATCACCGTACACCTTATCTTCTCCTACAAAAGCAATTCCCATTCCCATTCTCAAGTATTTAAGCTTAAGCTTTGCATTTTTGATGGAGTAAATCATAGAAAAGGTATGTAACTGGCAAAAAATGCATCCTTTAGTATTTTAAACTCCCTGGTGGCTACTAGCAAAGGATAGCACACACCCCACTAAGAAGTGTTACGTGTCTGTATACAAAATTTACTCCTAATGGCTTATTCTTTCGGAATAAGATTACCTCATTAGCATGGTAGAATGAGTTTGAGTAAATGAACAGTACCTGCACTGTCAGTAAACCAAAATACTGTTACATATATATCTTCTCCAGGGAGATTCAAGTGAGATTTAAATCAATTCACAGCACATTTTTTTTATCATACAAAAAAGGAGGAAGAAAACTGGTACATCTGGTGTGAGCTGACCTTCCCTTGGGACACAAAACTATTGATCCCGTCTTCTCCCAGCATCTGCTAGATGTCACGGTAAATGCAATTAAATACGTGGTATGCTGTAATTCTCATTTGTCATGCCTTCCTCGCAAGCAGAAATCACCTTTCCAAATTCTAATATTTACCTCTTACAATATGTTACTTGACAGTGAGGACACAACAGCTGGACTTCGCTAATCAGGAGGAAAGTTCACTTTGCATTCTCTTCTGAGCTCAGACCTCTGATGTTTTTCTAATGAAGAGACGACAAACTGATCTGTCCTTCATCACCTGATTTCTGCATCATCTGCAGGGCGCTGACCCACTCAACTACTCAAAATTACAGGTGCCAAACGAACAAGGTCTAATTAAGCCACTTCCTATATATGTGACATCACAGTAATTTAACTAAATTTAGTGTGTTAATACAGGTTGTTCTGTATTCCGACAGAAATCCAAACAACTTTTTCATTACTTGCCAAAAACACGTAGAGCTTTCTATCTTTGGCATTCCAAGACCATAAAGTCCCATTAAGAATGAAAAAAACAAACAAACAAACCACCAAAACCCTTCACTTATCACTATTTAGCAGCTATCCAGTCCGGAATGCACTGAAAGTCCACGTGAACCCCTTACTATAACAGCCATTAATTCAACCAGAGCTTTGGACCAAAGGTGCAAAGAAAGGCCAAGAAGGTGGCATGAGGAATCCTCTAAAATACACCTCTCACATTACAGGGCAACTTTTGAGTAAAACACCAGAATTCTCTCTTAGCAGCAGCCATTATTCACAACAGCTTGGTTCAACTTCAAAATGAATTTGCAGAGAAATTTACCTGCATAGAGAACCTGAAGGTTAAAAGAAAGCTGACTAGCACAAGCATTTAGTTTCCAAACACAGTAAATTTTATGATGTGCCCATCCTCCGTATTTTAATAGGACCTTAAACCTCACAGAGATCTCTGAATGACTGCTTGCCAAGTATTGCACCACATACTGAGAATAAAGCTCTGACTCTCAGTGGTCTGCAGCGTAAAAACTGTCAGACTTCGCAAAAGATTTTTACTGAAGTTATTTTATTAGCCAGAGATACAGGGAAATTAACGTGGCCTCTTGGTCCCCATGCAAACTTCATTTGGTATTACCATCTGTACAGGCTAGTTAAATGTATTTGTGTAGCTTCTCTTCCTATTCCATCCTTCAGATGATGAGACTATTATAAGAGCCTGACCAAGATTGTCGCTTCTCTTAAGCCAAAGCTAAGAAAGCCTTTACATTTACTTTGGAGGACGAATTGAAACCCATCACTTGAAAACTTAATCTCTTAGTTTTTTAAGGCTTGATTAAGGCTTGACCCATTTTCCATTTTTCTGAGGGCAAAGAAAGCAAAGAAGTAGGGTAGAAACAGAGTTGTCAGTAAACCATTTTGGCCTGGGGCACATGATGATATCCATCTGACCACTACAAGGGCTGCTCCAAAAATAGTGCCTCCTATGTCATTATATTGGCCTATGACATCAGAGGTGGCATGGTAGAGGAGGCTGAATTCTCCCACCAATATCCCATTACATTTTGTTGTCGTGCAACAAAATGGCAGCAGGATCATTCCAACATGGAAGCATACGTGAAGCAAAGATGTGGAACTGAATTTCTCCAGGTGGAGCAAGAAAATAGCACCTATTAGCATTCACTGATGCTTGCTGAATGTTTACAGAGAAGACCAACCCGTGGCTGTGAGCACAGTGAGGTGGTGGGTGGTGTGTTTCAGCAGCAGTTACAACAGCAGTGGGTCACTTCTGTTGGTGCAGAAGATTACGAGTGTAGCATACAGGCTCTTGTTCATCGCTGGTGAAAATACATAGCTAAATGGTGGAGACTATGTCAAAAAAGTGTTTTGTAGCTGAGAATTTGCTCCACGAGATAGCGTGACTGTGCTCTGTTTAGTTTCCATGGAAATAAATAGGAGGCATTACTTTGGGAGTGACCTACGCTTTTAAGGTACTGCTTTAACAAATTTTCTTCACATAAAAAGCCATCCTTCCTCTCTCCTTGTTTTTGCACGGAAAAGGTTTGAGAACTTCGCACAACTTGGAGCCTGCATTGAAACATCTTGACAGTCGCAAAAGTTTTGAGATCCAGTTTAAACATGATGAAGGAGCAGACCCTGACCCAGGAAAGCCCTTTAATGTGTGCTTTACTTCATGGCAGTAATCCTAGTCATTCTGTTTTACTGAGCTAACGCTTTACTACTGAAAAACAGGTACTTCTGAGTACGCAAAAACACAAGAGGTGCCTTCATGAACTGGAGCTTTGTTTTGCAAAGGTTTAGGGAGTTTTTCCCTCAGCTCATTTCACAGCTTGAAAGAAGCAGAGAAACAACATTGTGTCTTGTCTGAAGGCAACAACTGTCAACTTTGCCAACAGAAACACACAATTCACACAATTTTCTCTTTGCTGCTCAAGAATAGATTTCAAACAAAATGAAAAGGCAGGAAAAAGTTGGTTTGGTATGAAACATTAAGGCTTGACGCTCAGGCATTGGCTTGACTTTTTGACAGGAGAAGGAGAGGGTGGACCAGCAGCCCCAAGAGCTATCTGCATGATAAACAAGTGGGAAACTCCTCAGGACAGCTGACTTTTTGTTTAAGTGGAAACACAGGCTCAGCTGTAAACTCTGGGGATCTTGATCAAAGCAGGTCACCCACCCTTGCAAAGCAGACCATCTGATCCCTATTTCATACTAACAATAGATGAACTGACAAACTAGCCACAAGTCTGACATAAGAAAGGCAGAAAGCTTTCAGCCTACAATAAACTTACCTTGAGGCTACTTGAATGTCTTCTTTCAGTGTTTTCAGGCATTACTTGATCTGTCTCACCCAATTAATATGAACACATGCTCAGCTAATACAAGGACTTCAAAGATATTCAGCCAAGCAAAATTTCAGTATTCCCGTATTGGAAAATTCATACATTCTTCTTCAGCATCCAGTGGCTCGAAGTTTCTTAAAAGCATTATTTAACACTTCTAAAAACTCACCTGCCACTCATTCTCAATGTCTTTTCTTTTTTAGGACATTATCAGTTCTTTTTGCACACATACACACGTGTTAAGTAAAGGGATATATTAATACACAGGCATTCAAAAAAACAGCTTACAATTCCCAATATTTCTTTTCAGTCAGCACGATCACATTCTTGTGAGGAAAAGATCTGCCATTCTTCTATGCAAGAATGAGATTTTAAATTTCTTCCAGAACTGCATATGAGCTAGCAGTCCTCGCAATGCTGGCATGAAGTTTCATTTACCTTGAAGAAAACCAGGGTAAAGGAATCTAAGCATAGCCTCCAAACACTTTCAGGGCTAAATAGCTTCTCTAAAGCTTTTATCTACCCTGAACTCCCATTGGGAATGTCAACATACCTTGATCTCTTTGTACTCTATTCCCCATCTATAAAATGGGAATATTAGTCAATGCCAAATAGGAGCTCTGTAATATATTACAGAGTGTCAGGTTCTTCAATCACATGAACCCCATAAATTCTTAAGCAACACTGTACAAATAATCTTGCTTCTGATACCAATACAAAATGTTTTGGGCTTGAATTCAAAATTATAACCTCTCTTTTTAAAGCACAAAAACTCTCTCTTTTGCAGAATCCGAATAAAAATAATCTACAGAGATGGCTGCAATCCCAGCATAGTAATTACTGCATCTTCTAATCTGCTGATTTTCAATGGCACGCTTACAGGGTACGAAAAGCATGTGTTTGGCAACACAGTAAACTAAAAAAAAAAATATAAGTCTAAAAATGCATTTTATAGGCAGTTGAACATATTCCACAAAAATTGATCTCATTGCTTTGTCTAATCTCCAGACATTAGGTCCCCCCTGTCACCAACGCTCTTACAGTTAACCTTCGATTTTAACAGGCAGCCCGCGCCTGACATTTAATTAGTGACCCAATTAAATCTTTTGCTGTTCTCAGCTTATTTTATCATTTAGCAGCAAAAGAATGAAATCAAAGCAGGCTTCCACGAGGAAGAAATTGCAGCTGCTGTTATTAGTTGCTGGAAGAGTCAATCTGGCAGTATAATGAGATAAGGAGTTCGATCACTTCTTTAACTTTGGGATGTTTGTCTTAGATGCTCATAATCACTCTTTCAGTAGTTGAGAATGAGAACGAAGAAATTATCAGAAATAAAGCATCTGTCTACTGGCTATACTGATGTAAACATATAGTCCCTCCACTGCAGCATGATGGAATGACGTCCACAAACATGATGGGCTGTCACAGATCGATGACGAGCACCTAAATGCCAAGATGTGTCCTTTCTTCAGTTCAATTTCATTCCCTCTACAAAATCCCCACCACAGACCAGTTATACATTGTGAAACTGTGGCACCAGCTCAGTGCTGTTTCATTGTATTTGTACAGCACAGTCTACTAACAATCCTGCATACTTGCAACAACATTAAGCACCTTTCCCTCTCTCCAGCTCAGAAGAGGAATGCTTTTGTCCAACAAAAACCTCCTCTTTTTAGATATGTCTCCCCTGATGTTGTGCTTCTGCAAGACAGTCCCATAGAGGAAAAGTTTTCTGAAAGTTACAGGTTTAACTGAGGAGTCATTAGGAAAGCACTGGTGCAGTCTGTGCAAGCAGCAGCATCCCTTGCCGAGTGCCTGCCGCCCGCCTAAATGTGCTCCTCCGATGGTTTTGGGAATTACTCCTTGCAAATGAACCAACTGAAGCCTAATCCCATGGAATCTCCATTACTGTTACTGTCCTTGTATCTCCTTTGCTTATTATTCTTCATCTGGATCCCACTGTGTGCCTGGCACCACAGGGGAAACCAAGGGGCTGGCCCAGAACGCAGAAATCACCAAAAACAGAACTCCTCTGCCTCATCAGGCTAATGGAGGAAAACCGAAATCCCCAAACCAACCAGCTCAGCATTCCCACTTGCAAAACTCCAGCAGGCCTTTTTTGCACAATTGCCCTCTTAGTGTTTATCATGTTCACATGAGAGCAGAGCAGCCTAATATTCTGTTCCATCCCTCCTTCAATCACTGCACACAACCATCCTACGCAGAGAAGCATAGCTAAGGGCAACTGAATCAACTGCTCCTTCCTCTCTTGCTAGAGGGGATCTCAGGCCTGAGATGATGCTCATCTTCAGCATCAGTCAGGAAAGGAATCAAGGCAGGAAATTTTTTTTACACTCTGAACCAATTTGACTTTTACTTATTCTACTGCATTCATTTAGAAATCAAAGAAACTTTCTTTTCAGTAATAATTACTTACAGAATTGTTGAGGTGACGGCCAGAAATGCCATCACTGAGTCTGTGCTAAGGGTGCCTCATTAGAGTCATCTGTTTACAGATTGTCAAAATGTATTTATAATTCTTTAAAATCAACATGAAAGTGACCGGCAGCACATCATTTTCCATTTTTACTAATTGCAACTGAAGAGCAATATTAGGATGAGAGAGTTATAAACAAAGCTTGTTGAGCAGTATGTTGTCATTATTTTATGACGCTTGGATCGTACCAAGTTAATAGATGGGACTTAGAGCCCGTGTGGAAAAAGTAGACTTTGTTAACCCTTGCTGTGCTTGTAGCTGATGGCCAATTGTATTCCACGAAGAATGCTGTGCAGCATCAGTAGCTGCACAAATCTGACGGCAGTCAAGGGGTTAAGGAACATCTGGAATGTGCCTTTTTAAAGATCGTGAGCACATCTGTAGTACTTTTATCTTGGAAGTGATTCGGTATATCTGATCTGCTGTGGTACAAAAATGGAGGAGCTGTCACAGTTACGGAATGTTTTGAAGGGAAAAACATTTCCAGCTGTAACGTACAACAGTTTCCATGTTATTCAGAACACATTTAGAAAATTATCTTTTTCATGAGAAAGGAGTGAAGTCATTACACAGTCCTGAAGGACAGCTAAGGAATATACACTACGACTAGGATTTTAAATTTATCATTGAGGATTTGACAACTGGATTTCCTGAATTACCAGCTCCATCCTCCAAAGTACTGAGATAATTCTTTTTTTCCTTCTCTATCATAAGCAGTAATACAGTTTTCTATTTGAGCGGAAGAGTTTGGTTCACTTAATTCTTCTGTTGCCAACACTATTTAATGTGCTTTGGTCAGATTTCAATTGATGTCTGGCTAAACGACGGTAAATTCACAAACCTATATAAGTAATTAAGATCTGACAGAAGAACAACAGCTCCAAAATGGAAGAGAGTTGTATGATACAGAAATACATCCGCAGACATACAGCACTGGAGATCTCTTGAATCACAGCCCAAAGAAGTTCTGGCTGTCAAACTTGCACATGGTTAAACATTGCAGTCTTTTCTTTGCCAGAGTGTCAATGAATTTTGATTATGCATTAGTCAGTGCACGAGTTCTCCCCCTCCCCTACCAGACAGACTTACTATCTGTAGCTGAGTTAGAAAACCATGAAATGAAGCTGGCGTCTAAGATGACGGTCCTCGCGCTTAGACTCCAAACAGTAACAAGCCAACCAGCAGGATCTTTGCCAATATGGTTGCAGGCTAACTCACACAGTGAATGCTTTGTTGCACATACCCTGGGGTCTTCAGCATATTTGCTTGGTTTAAAAGAGGGATGAGCTACTTGGTCAATCAGTCTAGTAGGGTATCACAGCATCTTTTCTTCACAGCTAATTCACAAATGATTTATATCTGTGACATTCCACAACGCACTAAGGAGATCTCTCCTGCTGAACTTTATCACTTTCTCTGTGCAGCATTTTAGCATAAGAATAAACATACTCCAACAAAGCTAAGCTGGAAATAAAATGCCTTGTTGCATCTATCCGCACGTCCAGATAAGACGTACATGGCCACAAAAACATCTGCTCTATTTTCTCTACGTTGAGGAATGCAGTCTCTGCAACAACATACTCTTATCTGAAAGCTAATCTGTTTTATCTTCCTGATAACAATTGCAGATTATTTCCTCTGAAATATTTTGGAATTACTTACTGCTGGCTGCACAGGCTTACATCTTACATGGAACTACCAGGTCAGTCAGCTGCCTTTGGTTCAGTTTTCAGGATACAACTGAGAGAGTTTCACACTACTAGCCAATTGACATCCAAGCTTTCTTTAATGGAAAGAGAACATTAACTTGTGTGATTCTGAAGAATAACTGCACATCACCTCTTAAGATGTTTCTGCAACGTCTTCTTTTGAGTCCACTTTCTTCTTCTGTACCACGTGCTGTTACCTGCTGCAAGAGTCCTAGCGTATGTCATTTCAATTGTCTGTGTTGGATTTCTGCTTACTGATTCTCAGTTTTGTGCAGTTTACAAAATAAGACCATCTACTATGACTTTTTTTTTTTTTAACTAAAGACTTCCTGATAACATTTCTTAAGACCATTCATTCTATTTTCTCTCACTTTTTACCTTATTATATGCCAAATTATCCCAATATTTACCATTGTTTCCTTCTTCTTAAAAAGATCTCCTCTCATTAATTTGTCATTTTCTTTCCATAGTTCCTTCCCCCCTTTTAATCTCCTCTTGTCCGCCTATTCAGAAATTCCTTTTGTTCTCACCATTTAGTCTCCCACATCTGCTCAGTGACACACATCTGCCAGTCCCTGTCCTGCTCCCACTCTGGCTTTGCTGCCCAAGTTTCCCTCCCTTTCTCTCACACTTCCTGCAGACTAGTTCACTGCTCTCAGAGGAGACATATAACTGATTCAAAACCAACGTTATCTGTTACCACAGTTAAATAATAATTCCCTCTTAGCTATCACCACCAGCATGCTGCCTGCACATACACAGTGTCTCATTTTCCTGAGCTCTGTCTCAAGATCTGAATTCTAACCTTCCAAACCCTACTCATCCAACTCTGCTTCCAGAACCCAGGAAATACAGATGCTGCTTTCCTAAAACTTTCCTTCATTCTCCTCTTCTTGACAGGAAGATCCTTGGCCTTGATGAAGATGGAGGAGAAGAGCAGGGTGGGCTGTCAAGTGCCCACATGCTAGGAACTCAGCAGCCACGTGCCCTTTGGGATCTCTGCAACTTTGCACAGAGGAAGCTATGGAAACCCTGTATGGCATCATCCATCTTTGGCAGGCATGCTAGATAAATTGCCAAGTCCACTAGAAGCTGCCTGATCCCACTTAAAAGAGCAATTCAAGAATGCCTTCACGGTTCAGCCACTAATGTTAATTTTAAATACAAACAACACAGTCCACACTCTTGTTCCCCAAGTCTTCCAAAGAAGAATGAAATCTGTCTTCTCAAGATGTTTTGTTTTCATGTCACTGTAACAAGCAATAATTTTCATCTGTGAATTAAATTTCCTTGACAAAGTAAAGAAGCCAACTTTTTTTTTTTTTTTTTAAACATTCACATTTCTGAGTTCTAATTGCAGCTTGTCGTAGAAAGGCATTTCAATATTTGTGTTGAGGCACAACAAGTGCTCTTGTTTTTCCCAGAACCCAGCTGGCTGACAGGGTGCATAGCAATAACCACAGGGATCCTTTTTGCAACCTTAAAGAAACATTTCTCCCTAACGTAGCAATGGCCTTTTCCCCCTAATTATTATGAAGATCGCAGCACTGAACAGAAGTCCTTCCAACTGGATGCATTTCTTCCTCCTCAAAATCATAGTCTACCAAAATACTAAAGCTACAGCTGATGAAACAATAATGCTATCACAGATGGACAACTCGAGTAACTTCAAACGTGGAGCAACTTACAGGTAACCGAGGAACTTTAAATGCACAGTCTAAGAATAGAAATGGAAATGAATGAATGCCCAAGATTTAACTCAACAAATGCAAGATTTACCCTACATATAAAGCTCTTTAGCTCAATTTTCTACCTACATGCTACTCACTATCATAATGGGGAAAAAAAAAAAGCAAAATAAAAATAAGGAAAACAAAGCTAAAGTTTTTAAAAAGATAAGAGTTTACTACTTGACAAAATGGATACTACTTCATGAAAGGACAAAATACTATTAGATCCTTTTGGGAAACAGCTGACATGCAACTTGCCAGATGTCACAGTCAATAAGATTTATTTTAACCTGTTACACACTGGTGCTCACAAATGCCATCTTCTGCTTTCTCTTTGGAAAAACATTCAAAGCATTGGAAAATGCTCTGGAATGGAAAAGCCGAGCATTGCTCAGTAACACAGAAGCTGGTACAAACTAGTTCTTCTGCTAAAGTAGAAATGAAAATGGTGGTAAAAATACCTTTTTAAAGAAAAGCCACGTGCAAGTCCACCCACAAAACAAATACTCTAATGCCTTATCGTCCTTTAGAGCAACAAAAAGTCTGCATATATAAAGCTAATGAAAGGATTGTTCAATTTATCTAAGCAGAAGTGCTTTTAAAACCTAGATAGAACGTACAGATACTCATTAAACATTGCAAGTAGCTCACAGGCAAATGGGCATAACTTTCTCCCATGGGAATATGCAGCAGATGATCAAAGACAAGCAATGAAAAATAAAACTGGCTAATATGACAGTCAAGGCTGGAAGGATTTGCTGAGATAAGAAATGGTTTTCAGAGTCCTGGCAAGTGTATTGTTGTCAGACGTTTGGCGCTTTCCTTTTGCAGATAGTTTCACTGCTCTTTTATTTCAAGAATTAGCATATCAGAAGATGAAGCCTGGAGCTCTGTGTTTTTTTTTGCTTATTAGCTAATCAAAAGCTCGTCTTCCTTTACTTTTGACTTAGAATGTAAAGACAAAAATGAAGAAAATAATTCCATCCATCTTACAAAACTCTTGCTTCTCTCAAAGAGCTTACTGGTTACCTTAGCTGAGGAACTGAAACAAATCCCTATTCAGGTATCCAGAAAATGCACAATGGAGAGAACTAAACAGATGTCACCAGCTGCCTTGCAACTTACCGTCAGGAAAGAAGGCTATCTTTACCTAAGAAATACAGTTTTGCACAGGTAAAAAACAGAAAACAGACATCAGTGAATAAACAGGCTTGCATGCTTAGAGTGGTTTAAAATATAGAGGGAAAAAGGGATAGCTGTTAAAAATGCAGTGGGAAAAGCAATCATTCTTTAATTATAGACAGGTCCGTTCACTTTCAATGTAAACAGAAATCTTTATATACATTCTTTTGCTTTTGTTACATGATTGGTCAGTAAGACAACTAACAAGTGATGATGCACTGCATGTACAATTAAAGGCAAAGTAAGAGGAGACAGAAGAAATTGGTGATTATCATAGCTTAATTGTGTGGTTTTCCCTTTTTTTTTTAAACACCAAATAATGTGTGCTGGGAACAGAATATGACACAGAAATATTTCTTGTTGATAGGCAAACAAAAATGATGCATGTCAATACTGCGATGCGAAAGGGTACAAACGTTCAATAAATTTCCCTCTACTGTATCTGGAAAATAAATCAGAAGATACAGTCACACCATTTAATGATCTGACATTTATCTTTCATTCTAAAAAGTAGCTGAGGGTTGAATGTTGAATGGAACTGTTCTTCAGTTAGGCCTTTTTAAAGCAGCGGGCCTTCATGACCTCCAGGTCAACGGCTTCAAAGACTGTTTATCAAGGTGCAAGTTTTACCTTCAACATCAATTTTAAATAACTCTGTGAATACTAAGGATATCTAAGGATATTCCAAAAGATTGGAAAAAAGTAAGCAAGCTATCATAGCAAAAAGAATGTTCAATGACCTAAGAAGGCAGAGGCCTGCCAACTCAAATCAATCTTGGGCAACACTACAGAACAGGCTGCATATCTTTTTTAAATAAGTAATTAAAGGACTGCATCAATCAGCTGTGTTCATGATCTTGTCAATCTAACTCAAGATACGCACTAATGACATTACACGCTATAGGGCTAATAAAGGTGCTGAGAAAACATACTTCCCTAAGGTAAGCAATTCTATGCCGTGCAATATTTTAAGAATTAAGAACACTACAAGCCCAACGTAGTACATTTAATAGATGAAAGTTCAGTTAACAGACGAGTTTTTAAATTGAGCTGGACGTTCTCCAAACAAAGGCCAAACCTCTACCCTACTGCTCCTGAGCATCAAATCCATAAATCCAGCTGGTCACAATAACTAATGCTATCTGATGCCACTGCAACATCACCTTTGAAAAATGTAGGACAGTTGTGCCCACCATTAAGAAACAAGAGGAGAATATAAGAAACTGCAGACCAGTCAATCTCACTCCAGTGTAAGTCACAAAGAAAATTCTCTTGTAGCCTTCTCCAAGAACATGAGGGTGGCTAGAGAAACCACACAAAAATGCATCACAGGCAAATCTTGGCTGGCAAATCTAGCTGCTCTCCACGACTCAGCAGACAAGACTTTGCTGACCTTCATTTCAGTACAGCTTCCATAGCTGCTATTCTCGTAGTGTTCAGCAGTCACAGCTTGTGAGGTGGTTTGTATAAAACACCTAAAATAATGAATCCCAAACCTTGGAAAGATTCAAACTTCGAGCAGACACAGGTCAGATCACTCGGATCGCGTGCTTCCAGAGCTCCTTTCCAACCTTAAATGTTCTTTGATTCTGACTGTGATCATCCAAACATAAGCTCCTAATATGATGCTCCAGATTCTTTGGCCTTTCAGGCTAAAGAAAATGGATAAAACAAAGTTCAATAAATCCAAGCTAGAGGTGAGGTGCAAATGCTAGCTGCAATGCATCTGGAACCTTAGTGACCTTACAAACAAGTGATGGATTTTCTAGTTGCTAGTTTTTCCCCCCTCTGATATATTCCAGCTCAAAATTGAGAAAATAAAGTCACAGTACTTCCATAAACTGCCACTTCCAAAAGGCCTGCGAGTTGATCACAATCCTCTTCTTAAGCCTTTTAATCTACGCATCTCCAACAAGAAAACAAGATATTTATTCCTCATTCTAATTCTTAAGAGACTTGTACTCCATTATCACAATGATAAAAGGAAGAAATAATAAAGGAAGGTGAAACAATTGCAGCAGAAATAAACTAAGAATAATGTTCTAGCTTTCAAGAATCCAAACATTGGAAGTAGTCCCATCAGAACATTAAATCACTGCTCCAGGATGCCATCAGAAGTATAAAGCTGGGTAAACTATTAGAAACTCTACAGTTGCAAGTATCACTTGGGGAGAAATTCTGACAGAGAGAAGTGATAGGCACATCATGTGAATATACAGCATTACTACTTTAATGTTTATATGCCCACAGTGTTTCAAAAACAAATGCTTTGTGCATAAAGAGACATAATAACAATTCGTACTACTTCACAAGATCTCATTTTTTGTGAAAATATTTTTCCCTATAAACATTTGATGTACGCATCTGCTAGAACTGAAAGCAGTAAACCGTTTTTGTGGGTGTTTTTTTTTTTTCTTTTTTTCTTAAAAACAGTATAACAAAACTAGTAGTAAAACCTGCAAAACACACAATGTAGTAGGGAGTGAAACTGTTAAACTTCCCGTGCTGATTCCCTGCACCTGAAATTCCCAGATACATAGCATTCCTTCTGAAGACTTCTCCATCAAGAACAGTAATTGGAGTTTTCATTTTTCAACTGTATAACTGTGATAATGTTATTCAAAGTTCTGATTCCACAGATGCAATTTTCAAAATAAAATTGTAATTGGTCATAGCTTCAAAGACAATTTGAAGAACTTAATTCAAAGTGCTTCTTTCTCTTCTAGAATTAAAAACATAAGTGACACCAGCATTTAGCAGTTCATAAAACAATTATATCCTTTTTAGTGCATTTTGTACACCTGATTTTGTAGTGTGTATATTAGTCCCATGACCGAGGAAGTTATAATGTAATATTCAGTTTTCCAAATAATGGAAGCAAAGCTCAATGGATGCAATGCATAAGGCCAAAACCCTGCAGGATTTCCTGTTTGAAAAGCTGAAGCTGCTTCACCAGTTCAGCTGTATTTGGATCTGCTCTCTTCTACATTTGACACCAAGGAACACGGTTTCCACATCAGATACAAAGACTCAAATGTCACTTATGTTTATCTTTTATCCCCTTTCTGCTATCATACCACCCACCCTTCCATCTCAGACCTCCCACACAACCTGATGATTTGGATTTCAGTGAACAGATACTCTGTAACATCCACAGTACCTACAGGTTTTGCCATTTGCACTTTTATTACTTTTTAAGCATTTATCTAATGCTGCTTTCTGACAACAGGCCAAACATTTCCCTTTCCACAGAGAAAGCGCAACAAAGGGAAAGCAGAAAAAAAATCCCACATCTCCTCCCTCCTTCCTAAATAAAACCAAGATAGCTTCCTTCAACAACAGCAAGCGGGCAAAGGGGAGAAGTGATGAACCCAAAGCAAGGGTCTGAATGGTGGCCCTGAGATGTGAACAGCTGCAGTGCTGCAGAGAACAGACAGGCAGATGCGTGCACAGGTACAGCTGATGGCCACTCTCAAAGCATGCAGAGCTTGATCTCAGTTTATTCTGCAGAATAACAGTGCCAAAACTGCAAGTATAGAAATAGATATGCTCTTTTTCTGTTTTTGTTGTTTTTTTTTTTCTCCCCTCATTTCTTTTATAGCATGCTTGCAGGCCAGAAAAAAAAATAAGCAGCCAATAAGTAACAGAGGCAGAGAGCAGCTCCTATGTATTCATTCCAGCTTTACACGACTATCACACTGAATAAGCAATGGTTACTGATTGGTTAAAGTTACTAAACTGATGGGTTAGCAGCCTGACAGTGATTTTATAACACTGTGGTGCAAGGATATAAATTCTGTAAGAAAAGAGCTTGTAAATTTACTAAGAGCAATAAAAAGAATGAAGGTCCTTTCCTTACAAATACTAAAGTAATGGATAAATGGGGATGACTGCTGCATTCAATGCTTTTTTGCTTCACTCTTCACAAAAATGTTCCATTAAGATGAAACCCCTAACGTAATTAGTTTCAACAACAGAGAAGGGGGATGAAAAAAAACTGAGAAGGAATGCATTTGAACACATTTAGGTAAAGGAATCATCAAAAGAGCTTGACAGAATCCTTCCAGAAACTCTAAGGAACACTGACCACTTTCCAAGAGAATTCATGGATGAGGAAAGAAAATCTGAAGAGCTATTGGGAAAGGTAGGCAAAAAAAGGAAGAGAATAAAGATTTAGGAAATTACATAGTGAAAGAAATCAGAAAGAGTATTATTTAAAAGAACTATCTAGAAAGTCATCCCTAAGCAAGCAGCCAGAGGATAACAGTGCCTGAAGATGGCTAACATGGAGCTGCTAACAACAAACGTTGCCACAGAATCACCGAACTGTAGAGGCTGGAAGGGACCCTAAGAGATCATCAAGTCCAACACTCTGCTAGAGCAGGTACTGTACAGCAGGTCACAAAGGCAGGCATGCAGACAGGTCTTGGAGCTCCTTCTATGGAGTTGTTCACAATATCTCTGGGCAGCCTGTTTTGGTACTCTGTCACCCTTAACATAATGAACTTCTTCCACATGTGTGTATGGAACTTCCGATGTTCAAGTTTTAGGCCATTGCTCCTTGTCATATCACTATGCCAATAAGGGTCTGGTCTCGTCCATTTCCCTCCCACCTCCCTTTAGGTATTTATAAACATCAACCACATCCTTCCCTCAGTCTTCTTTTCCCCAGGCTGCACAGCCCCAGGCCTCTCAGCCTTTCCTCAAAAGGGAGAAGCTCCAGGCCCTTCATCATCTTTGTGGTCCTTCACTGCTTCTAGGAGATCCCTATCTGCTTTGAACTGGAGAGCCCAGTGATACAGAATACAGACACAGTATTCTAAAAGTGGCCTCACCAGTGCAGAATAGAAAGGAAGGATCAGATGGCGTCTCTCAGCCTGCTGGCCACGCTCTTTGTAATGTGCCTCAGGTTACCACTGGCCTTCTTGGCCACAAGGGCACACTGTCAAGCCAACCTAATTTCCTAGAAAGGTCTAAAGTGAGCTAAGAAGAAAGCACTGGATGGGATCTATCTTGACTTCAGTCATGCTCTTGACATATTCCACATGACAGTCTCCTAAGCAAGCTGCAGAAATGTAGGTTAACATGAAAGCAGAAAACAAAGCAGGTGCAGGGCTATCTGAAAAACTGCTCTCAGGAGCCATTTCTGATCATTTACTGACAAAAATCAGAAAAAAAAATCCATCAACACAGGCATCACTGACTCTGATACTTGATCGTTGATACCATCCACATTGGAATAAATACACATATAGAATTGGCTGGTAACAAAATCAGGAGGAAGGAAAATTGCTCTGGAAGATAAAACAAGAAAACAAATCTTGCTGAATTGGAGAAGCAGTCAAAGGCAAGAGAGAAGCACTTCACCTGCAACAACAAATCATAAATACAAATACAGCATCAGAGCATGAGAACAGCATTTTAAGAGTTTAACATATATTACAGTGTGAGTAAATAAACAGCGCAATGCAAAGCTTGCCACTGAGGATGAGAAACATTTCCCTAGGAATGAGTTATTAGAAGCGCCATTTGTAGCAAAACTGAGAGCCCAGAGGACTCAGATGGGTACAAGAAAGATCCCAGCAGGGAATCTGGTGAGACTCTGGAGCAAGACACAGAAGTTCAGGAATGGTGCCTTTAGGATGGCTTGGAGAAGAAGGTACACATGTTCAGCTGACAGAGATAGTTGAGGAAGAAGTTCCAACAACACGCTCAGACATGGCTAAGGAGACAGAAATGCTACACAAGTCTGGTCATGGGAAAGCGAAATCTCATCAGCTGAACTTGCAGCAACATAAATTTAAGGCACTGGATTGCATTACCTCTGTACTTTCACAGTTAAGCATTGGAACAAGGTAACCTACCTTGTGTAACCTACCTCGCCTACCTGTGCAACCTGGTGTAGGGAACCTGCTTTGGCAGGGGGGTTGGACTCGATCTCTGGAGGTCCCTTCCAACTCCTACAATTCTGTGATTCTGTGATTCTGTAACCTAAGAAGCAGTGCTATCCACATTATTGGAGGATGACTTTAAGACGCAGGTTGGTACTGACTCAGACTGGAAAGAGCCACCAGTAATCTGCCCAAGGACCCTCCTGCACCTGTCTCTGATGAGCCTTCGTGTTCATTCACAGTCTGTACAAATCTGTTCCTGAACTATAAGTTACTTTACTCAATAACTACAATACTCAATAACAAGTATTTGTTGGATGAACTTGAATCTAGCATTAAGGTCACTTCAAACTGAGTCACTTCAGGTCCAGCTGCCATGACTACGAGACAACCGCCCAACACATGAAGCCATGTGCTTTAATGGAGCTCCTACAGACCAGCTCACTCACGTGAAAACAAGAAATCCTCACCCTGCCCATCTTCTAAAGGCAGACTCAAATCCGAACCTCATGACTAAGTGCTATTTCTGAAGACAGCTAGGACCTGGCATCTACTGACACTGAGCCTTCTGCTTGAAGCAGTTACAGGCAGTGTGGCTGCTATGTCTGAGTTTATTTCTACTTCAGTGGGATGAACACATCAAAACACACCTGGTAGGAGTTAGGCATGAACAGCATCGATAAAAAGCAAAAGCCTCAAGAGACCTGGGGCTGTCCATGTGAACACGTGGCCCTTCAGCAGCAAGCTGGTGCTTGAAGTTGTTCAGCTACAGTCGCAAGTTCAGCCAGCAAAATCTACATACAGATCCTCACACGTATCCTAAGGGTGAGAACTGTTAAATATGCCTGCCTGAGCAAAAGGCAGCAATATAAAGCAATGGTTGTTTCTGCTCTAAACTGTTTAAGGATCCTTTATTTCTTTCTTTCTTTGAGAATTATGAGGGTAGAATGAGCACACGTCTAAGGCAAGCACAGAAATAAGATCCCTCAACCAGTAATTTGTAATCATACCAATCTTCTGAGAGGAATATAAACAAAATATTAAAGTGCTATTTTAGCATATATGCAGCCTCTGGGGTTTGTCTGTAAAACATTCTGGATCAGATTTTCAATATCAGATGTGTAAGTTAAGCCAGGAAAAATAAAAAATAATAATAAAGAAGCAGAGCACAAAGCAGATTTCACAGCATGCATTGTCCCTCCCAGGCTTTCTGTGTCACACAGTGACCTGTCTGCAGAGTGCCATCCTCGGCACCATCAGCAGGGCATCAGGCCAGCTCTGACACGTGCACTTCATCCCATTCACTCTGTATTTTTACATGTTCTGCCAGTGAATTGAGAAACATGCATGCTTAATTCTGAATATATGCTGCCATAGATTAACTGGCCAAAAGAATAAAATGCAAAATAAAAGCTCAGGGACAATGAAAAAGACGTACGCTTACTTTATCTTCCAAAAAGAAGAACAATTGTAATTAGCCTTTTCCCTTGCTCTTTCTCCATGGAAAAAAAAAGCATTTAATAGATCTTAAACATCAAGCAATCAATCCTCACAATAATTTGCGGGACACGTAAGCATCCCATTTCTTTTTATAGAAGCGAAGCAGAGATGGATCAAGGTCTGGGCTGTAAGCAACAGCTCACTGGAGTCATCGCATTGTTTCAGTGACGGTTCTGTGAAATAGCTGCTCCAAAATGGAAGTAAAGGTTCACAGGTGTGCTTTAAATGATTCTCTTAAGTTCACAGTGCAAATCATTATCAGAAATTCAATTTAATCACAGGAGTTCCCGGGGGTGTTTTATACGCTCAGCCCATTACAGTAAGCTGCCGCTAGGAACAATGCTAAGGTAATAAAGTAGCTCCTGAAAAACTTATTAAACGTGCTTTTTGTATTACCGATACCCACAGAGATGACTGAGTCTTTCAAAATCATCATGCCATTCTACAGATTGCTTTATGCAGAAGGGGTCACAAATCCATTTCAGCTATTTAGCTTTGCACCCATTAACAATTTTAAAGCTAAAAACTTCCTTTCTGGCATCACATTATCAGGGATGCAGTAATATAGAAGGAGAATTTGCTCTATAGAGAACTAATGGCAAAGAAAACGTCATCCAAAAGGGTAGCAAGGGGAAGAAATAAGAGGAAAGGATGGAGGAAGCATATTATTTGAGTGCTTCACATGCAATCCATTTGGGAAGCTGCATGCTAAGAGTAGGGGCAAAATGCAGATTTGAAGACTCAGAAGGAGTCTTCTGGCCGAAAGTCCAGACATAATTCTGGTGCTGGCATTTGAGTGTGATGCACGAGCTCCTTCTGAGCCAGGAATCCCTGAGGAAGCTATAGATGGAAAACAGAAAGACCTCCCACATTGATGTGTCACTGCCCCGGGCCCTCACAGCCTTCAGAGATGCACATGCCCATCTCTAACCCAAAACCTCACAGCTCTACTGGGCAGGTGCAGCCTCCCTCCTCCATGCTCTTTAGCTGCTTTCCCCGCTTCTAGCACCTCCCTCACATTAATTACAGCTAATTACACTCTGGCCAGTGTTCAAAACCAAGAGCTTGCGTAACAAGGCAAGGTAATTGCTCCTGAGAGCCACCTGAATTCCCAGGTATAGAGATATATCTCTTTCTATTCAGAAGCCTGCTACTGCTCTGCATGTAGCTCCTGGAAATTCTCTTGCCAACACGGCTGCACCTGACAAAGGGGCATCATCAGACTGCCTTACATTACACGCAGCAACAAAGCTGCCAACAATTTACTCCATTTGTGCACCTAACAAAAACTGTGGTTGAAAATAATTAGTTACCAGGTTATTAAAAAGAATTATCACATCAGCTCACGCATACTATTACTGCAGCAGCAAGCATCAAGCATCATTGCTACAGTTCCAGGAAGGCTATGGGAAAATGAGTCAGGACAGCAGTTTAGAACGTGCTATTTTACACCAATGTCAGTACAACTATTTTCTGCCTCCATCGCAAGGATCTTTCAAGGATATAGCTTACCTATTAGTCTTCAAGAGCAGGTCAAGCATCCAAGTATCCAAATCTACACAGTTAGTAGGACCTCAGTAGCCGAGTGCTCCCTGTAGCTAATTTTAGGCACCTGTAATCTTTCAGCAACCTGTACTGAGATGATACTCCCTTGGAGAGAAAGCATCTGCTAGAGGGCTCAGGGCTGGTCCTTGCTCTCAATCCCCAGGGAGAAGCCTCCCCAGCACTGAAAAGGGAAGGCAGCGGGGAGCTGCAAGCATTCTATAAATTCATGCTGTCTCACTCTCTTTACATCCTCGAGCAGAAAAGCCCAACAGAATAGAGCAGCTTTCAAGACAAATTGAAGTCCCTCACAGGCTCCATATAAAGAATTTTCCCTATGACTGATGTCTTACTTATTTTGTGCTATCTTGTCTGTGCTGCATATAACTCCATCTAAGGCAACATAATATATGAGCCTTGCAGTAAAAGTTGTGAAACAGGGACTCCAGATGCTATTATTCTTTAAATCCTGGGTAGCATACTCCCCCAAACTGTTGGAACAATTCATTTCCAAGTTATGCATGCACTAAAACAACTTAAGTCTGTTGTGAACAATTACAATACAAAAGTACTCTCCGGGAAGCTCTGCACTTTATGATAAATGCTAAAAGGAGATTAAGTATCTCTGCTGTACCATCACTTCAGCCTGAAAAATCACAGAGAAAAACGCACATTTATTCCTGGCATTCTAACTAATATTTATCCATGGTATTCTAACAAATTGCAGACTTGTTTTCAAGGCAAGCAAAACCAGCGACTTACAAACATTACACAAGCCTTCACTCTGATATTTGGGATGAACTGCTCGTTAATGATCAGTTTTATTACTGAACTCTCAGAAATACTAATTATTGTCATTTTTAGAATAAAGGATGCAGTAAGTTAGTTACAAAGCACTGGGATGACGGCAGGAAAGCTCTAACTTACTATTTGAAGACCATTAATGCAAATGAGCAACAGGATTTAGGACAGCTGGCCATCACAGCTTTCAAAATTCAATACTTTTTATTGTAGACATGCTTATTAGAAAATGAAGACCTCTTCTGAAAACTGAGCCAGGTAACGGTGCTGGGCAGCCCTCCCCTGCACACTGCTGTGCCACATGCACAAAAGGCTGCAGAAGAAACTTTTCTGACAGTTAAATACGAGGAGCAAATTTTTCAGCATATTGTTTACAGTAACTCAAAAGCTGTCACGGACAGCAAAGTCCCAGGAGGAATTAATGAGGCATCAGTCCTTGGGCTGCAACCTGTAAATGTCAGATAGGCATTTGCAGCTTCTTACAAATTTGGTACAGGTAAAGCAGACATCTTATGGACAGTTGGCAGAGTTTAGACAACTCTTTTTACCCCGTTGCCAGTGGCAACACGACAGAGCTGCACTTTTGAGAATCTCAGCCTGTGTGAACATGGAAGACTCAGTCAATAAACATTATGAGTCCAGAAGTGCTATGTTGTACCTGATAGAACCAAACCTCATGCTGTTGTACAGTACTGTAGCAGCGACTGGGAATGCCAACCTGATAAATTACCAGACTTTTTCTTGCTAGAATGTCGAAACCCTCAAGCAAGCAACTTTCTCTTATCATTAATCTAATCAGTCTTCAGAAGCCACGTGGATCAAGATTTTATTCTCTTTCCTCATTTCTTACCATCATCCCAACAAAACTAGTGCATTCACGTGGCTGCAAAATAAAAATGTATGCATATTTTTATTCATTACAGATGATTTTCTGTGTCTTTTATACTTTTTTGTATTCATCTATTTTCATTTAAATTAAAGCAAAGGGGTCATTTCCAATCATCACATTTTGAAACTGTTTCCCACCTTCAGGTTTCCAGGACATTATTTGGTGATGTAAATCACTGCTCTAAATTACTGTCAGTTATTTTCTCACTTTCCCTTTCCTCAAACTGCAGTTAGCCCTCCATGCTTTTTCCTACACTCATGCTATCCTCCTGCCCTCAGGAGGAACCTCTATATCTTCTTCTAATCATCTGTCAAACTCCTCTTGGCTATTTTGTACCAAGCCATCCCTTGCCAATAAAATATTTTATCAAAACCTTCTGTTACTCAACACTTCCTAGATATCAATCCCTATTTCTCTGTATGTCATTGGTTCAAGAAAAGCTATACACCCTGAAACATCTGCTTCGTCCTCATCGTTTGCTAACCAAAATGGCAAGCATAACTTTGAAGTGAATGAAGTGAATGATTTATTGTCATCTCTAAAACCTCTGCTGGCGTCAGAAATAGTGGCAGACACCCACGCATGGGGAAACCAGTGGAAAACACAGATACTGCAGCTCAAGAGAGACTGATAAGTGACGATGAAATGAGATCAAAAGGGCTCTTGTTGAAATCCTAAAATTGCACCAATCTTTTGAGCACCAAAGTTAGCAGCAGATCAGCGAGGGTGAAGGATGGACTCCTCACCCAGTTCCCAGGCAGCCTCCTGACAGCTACAAGGCTGCAGCCACAAGGCACGTCAGTTCTCTCCATGTGCCACATCTCTCAGAGGGCACTTTCTTCAGACCGAGCGCTTTTAGTAAATTCATCTCCAGTTATCTTCTCTTTTTCACTTCTCATTACTTCGAAATTATCAGTCGACTTCAGGCAGTAGAGTGTTTTCCATATAAACCATGCTCAGAACCTCTTCTGAGAATTAATACAACCCAATTCACAGCCCTGGACAAATTGCAGAAAGTAGCAGAAAAACACACGGTCATATCACGCCATTGATTTTTTTTAAATGAACTCTCAATTGCAGTCAATAATGAAATATGCTTAAAAATCAATGACATGCCTACTGCATGGTGATTAAATCTCTAAAATGAAGAAAATCCATTAACACTTTGATACTTAAACACTCCCAAGTCACTAACTTCCCTGTTTCTGTAATTCCTCGACTGCCTGTCAAGAAAATGTATTTCATTCAACTGCAGCATTAAAGAAGTAATATTACAAAAACCCCCAAAAGCAAATTATTCCAAGAGCTGCAACACAGAGAGGCAGTGTTTAAGTTATCTCCAAGTGCCTCAAGGCCAGTACTTATACTTCTAAGCAAACGTTGCAGGATTACGATGGAAGGGCAGAAGATGTCTCAACAACCTCTCAGGATGCAACTGTTGACCAAGCAAAATTAGGAACAGTCTTCTCTGTTTAATCATCCCCTTTTTACTTCATTATTACACAAATTCAAAGCTATCTTCAGCCCTCCCCTAGGAGGTTGTTAGTACAAATTGTTTATGTTTTACTAAAACGACACGCAAAGAACTTGCTAGTGCTACTGAGATAAAACCAGGTCCTGTCTACACCATCTGCAGGAGAGCAGCACCAACACTGAATATTTGCCAAAATTGGGGATGAAGTGATTCAGTTTCTTACTGAATGTCCCTGTGCATAAAAAGAAAAGAAATATCTTTAGCTTCAGGTTCAGCAGCTGTCACGGATGAAAGCAAGATAAACCGGACTACTACTTAGGTCCAGATGGCAATTTCTGTTCCTATGGTCTTGTGTATTCACTGAAAGCAACATAGCATTGTTTTCCTGTTAATTAAAACGCAGGTAAAAAGCATGGCATAACAGCTATTATCATAGCAGTCACTAATTACTATGCTCTCTAATTGTTCCAGGTGCAGTCAGTAGCCAAAAGAGCCACTTCCAATTACACAGGGATTCCTCCTCAAAAGTTAAATTACACCACCCATGATCCCACCCAGAAATACGGGAAAAGTTGATTACTCCTTTTGGGTGATCTTCAGAGATGAAACCTCTTTACTGAATTGCAGGGCTTACAACAAAGAGAATTCTGCTGGCAGGTGGGAAAGGAAGAAAGGCCAGGAAAAGTTGGAAAATTAGTGAATAATAAATCAACACAACACTTCCAAGCAATATTCGCATCCCCTCGGGCAGCTGACAAATATTTGAGCTCCAGCTGTCCTCCCAGTGTTTCAGGTGGTAAATGATGTAGAACTTGTCAGTATCCGTTGCTTTCCAGTATTTTTGCAAGCCTTACAGGTTTGCAGAAGCCAAGACTGTTAGAGGAGGCTAAAATTTCAGCAAGTAATTCTCTAAGGATCTGTAGCTTGAGCAGGTCCTTCACCAGCTCACCTAGCCAAGTAATACCGCATCCTTCATCTACTGGATTAGGCAGCCCATACCAATACAGCTCAGCTACTTGTAAGCTTTAGTTCTGTCCTTCATGCGATACTTCAGTAGTGTACCAAACTTCCCCCTGCACTTGAAGCTACCTAACCACACCACAACTCCACATTTCCTTCCCTAGCCAGAGATAAAGACACAGCAGATTCTAGAAACAAAAAGCAATTGAAAGCTTTTGCCACCATGGAACTCATCTCCAAAAATAGTATGCACTCTAACTCAGTCACTTTCTTCTCTTTGTGGCTGGATGTGGTTTTAACTATGGACATCCAGCCTTGCCTGTGACCTTCACCCACACGTGCTGTATCTTCTCTACTGTTTGATATCTCCACCTGATCTTACGAACACCAACTTTTCACTTTTAAAGACTGGACAGAACGGATCATTTCCGGGTCATACACAGCTGAAGACAGACAGAAAATTAAGCCCTTGGATAATTTTAATTTATCTCTGATAGATGTGAGTACTGCTGTGGACAGGTCTCACTTCCCTTAACAGACATCAAAACCCAATCATCGAACATACTGCCGCCTCAGCACAGGACTGGTCTCAGCTACAATGTTTTCCTTGCACGTCATTTTAAAGAGAAAGCAGAACCTATATTTCATAGAGTATTTCTACGTATTTACTGTTAATCCCGACTGATCACTGTTTCACTGCTTTAAAGGCACAGAAAGATTTTTCTTAAGTTCACCGGGAAGCAGTGCAGCAGGAAAGGGAAGATTACCTCTTTAATTGCTTTCATTTCGGTGCTTACATGTATGCATCATAACCACCTAAAAGCACGCATATAAACTGCAACAACAATTCAAATGCTGTTTCAGGCAGCACTAAACGTGCTTAAATCCAGGCCCTGTGACTAACAGCACACATAAAGCGAGATAATGCTGAAGTGTTTGTGAAAGCACAGTGCGCACGGGTATGCACACCCACGGCCCTGAGGAGGAACGAGCCTTTGCACTGTGCCCTCAAGGGGTGCATAGCAGGTAGTAGAAGGCATATTTCAAATTACAAGCAGAACAGCAAGCTATCAAGGCACCTGGTCAGCATTTGCGTCTCCTAACTTGGTTTAAATAATTTATAGAATAGCAGAATATTAAGGTCGCAAAAGACCACTAAGATCATCTAGTTCAACCACCAGCCCATCACCACCATGCTCATGTTTTAAAATCGTTAAGTCAAAATTCAGTTGACATCAACCATTGGGGATGCTATCAATGCTGTGCTTCTCCACTTTGACCACTCTAAAAGCCTGCAGACAACTTAATAGTTCAATTACATAAATGCTGTGCAGGGCTTTGGTGTGTAACATATTTTAACCCTGATCTTCGTAAGGATAGATTTATATTTATTTAAGATGCATCAGCTGACTTAAACATCTACAGTCAGGCAGTTTTGTTGGCATTAACCAAAATATTGAGTAAATTATGGAATCGATAAAATAGCCACGATTTGTACTTTTCAAAACTAGTTGCTGCATTCCTGATTTATTAACCAGAACTTCAAAGGTTTGTCATAAAGATAAATAAAAGAGCACGGATGGGAGCATAAATACACGGACTCGACAGCTCTAAAATACACTGTTTACAGTGAACCAGGAGAGAGCAGGATTTCAGGTCATATTTTATCTCTAGCAGAGCGAAACATCAGAACTGATATAACCGATAACTGCTATAAAGAGTGCAAAGCCATTCTCTCTCAGATGGAAAACCTTCAGAGATAGCTGACCAATGTCCAGCTTTAAAAACTGAGAGCAGTCCACGTACTACAAATGCATTCATTTTCACTGTGATCCCAGGACCCTTCTCAACGAAAACCAGTAATCCTATGGAAAAGGGAAGAAATCAAGATTTCTCTCCACATACAATAAACAATGTAAGAATGCAAAAAGGAGCACAGTTAATTGATTCCAAAGATTTGTGCATCAGAAAAACAACAACAAGAAGCATCTTGTCCTCTGCCTCACTAACCCCAGGACAATGATATTTTATCCTTCAAAACTCTATTTGATTCGTAAGCTGTAATACACAGTACAGGCAAGCGAGCAGCTTAAAGACATATGAGAACAAGACAAGTTCAACCCATTTTACTCCACTGAGAAAAGAATCAAAGCAGACAGCAGCTCACAAGCAACACCCCAGTCGGTCAGGTCAGTGCCAACACTGCTGTGCAGTTTGCTGAGGTCAGGCTTTCACAATGTCCCATCCTATCGCTTCTTGGCCATGCAAGCCAGATACTTTTCCAAATTGAAGACCAACCTGTCATTTCTCACCCTGTTTCCCTGCCCTTCAACAGTCCCTAAAGCAACACTACAAGCAGATAGTTTTCTAAATGTTTATGCACCAGGAACTCGTTCTCTGCTAAGTATTACAGTCGCAGAACTGTTATCCCCAATAAGGTACAAAGCAATAGCATTTACTATGTTGGTGCACACGTAGCACACTCATTAACTGGTTTCAAGGTTACAACTCTGATATCAGTATTTAATAGCTCAGAAACACGGTTTTTAATTTCACTTTCCATTTATACCATTTCTCTTAAAAATGATAGTGTGCCATCGTATTTATACCCAATTTCACAAGCAGTGAGATTTACTTTATTTTTTTTGATAGCAGTAAGCAATTAACTGGGAATATATAAGCAAACACTGAATATTCAAATAACCGATTAAAAGTATAACTTAATTAAAAAAAATACATATTGTCAAGAACCACAAGATTTAAGAGAAACCCGGGGGCTAAACACAGCTATGCTTTCGTATACCGCAGCTGATTTCTGGTCAAAAACTAAACTAAGCCAGTCAATCCAGAGTTAACTGAAAACCTTAACAGAAATATATGTAAGTGAATGTAATTCATGTTCACTCTCTCAGGAATCAGATTCCCAGCAGGATAGCGCGGTCTCACGAGGTGCTATGGGCAGGTGGCACGCCAAGGGCAGCAGGCGCATTGTGGCTGCAGGGCACGCTCTCCTGCAGCAGCCACACCAACCAAGGCATTCTCCTGCACCTTACAAACTCCCAGACAGCCGTTCCTTTCCAGGTGTGAGACACCTGTTAATGAAGGTTTTGGGTTTTTTTTTTTTTGTTTTTTTTTTTTTAAACAAAGGCAGCAAAGGTCACTTCCCAGAATTTACGCTTGAGGGGATCCAGCCTCTCAACTCCTCAGCACCACACTGCATATTCTCCTAGAGAGCTGCTGCCTTCCTGCTTTATGCAGCAGTAAAGTCTCTGGTACCTCTAGCAGAAGGTTGAACAGCTGTAAGCTTGGTGGTGTTTCCAACAGCACAGTCATACTCTCGATAGACTTTATATGCATCTAGTTTTTGAATCACTACTTTTTTTTCTTTTAACCTAAAGACAAGCACTCAATATTCATGGAATCATGGAACAGTTTGAATTGGAATTGCTGTGGGCTGGCTGTTCCCCACCAGCTCAGGCTGCCCAGGGCCCATCCAACCTGACTTTGGGTACCTCCAGGGATGGGGGACCCACAGCAATCTGGGCAGCAGTGCCAGGGTCTCACCGCCCTCTGAGTAAAGAACTTTCCACCCATATCTTCCCTCCTTTAGTCTAAAGCCAGCCCATCTTGCTCTATCACTATCAGACCCTCTTGTTTATAAGCTCCTCTCAAGTCCTAGAAGACCACAATGAGGTCTTCCCAGAACCTTTGATTCTCCAGGCTGAAGCAGCCCACCTCCCTAAGCCTTTCTTCATAGGAGAGGTGCTCCAGCCCTCTCCTTGTCTTTGTGGTCTCTTCTGGACCCACTCCAGCAGCTCTGCATCATTCTTGTGTCCAGGTCCCAGGCTGGAGACGGTGCTGCAGACAGGGCCACACCAAGGAAGAACAGAGGGAGACAATCCCCTCCTTTTCCCTGCTGCCACCCCTCTCAGCCCAGGACACAGTCGGCCCTCTGGGCTGCAAGCACTCGCTGCTGGCTCATGTCCAGCGTTTTGTCCCCCATGACCCCCCAGGTGCTTCTCCACACAGTTGTTCTTGAGGTGTTCTTCTCTCAGTCTCTACACACGTCTGGGGATGCACCAACTCAAAAGCAACACCTTGCAATTGGTTCTGTTGAACCTCATTAGGGCCACTTTCAAGCCTGTCCAGGTCCCTCTGAATCACATCCAGACCAAAGGAGTGCCCTATGAAATGGATAATGCTGCTGGTTAAGTTCAGCTGTTGCCTCTCCCATGGGCACCGAGGACTCACAGGAGAGGTGACGCTCCCCCAGCTCCCTCCTGATTTCCCCCTTTTATCAAATACATTTTGGCCTCTAGAAGAGGAAACTGACTTGCTGTCTCTGATGGCTGCTCTAACAGTTGATTTCAATGCGAGTTTTTACAGTGCGCAAGGAGATGCAGAATCTCCTTGTATACTGCATGCTTGTATTCTCCATATTTTAGATTAATCAGGTCTAAGAAAGAAGCTCTCAAAGGATCTTCTATGCAAATAATAGTGGAAATGGCATGCTATCATTCCAGCTAGTATTTGGAATGAACAATGGTGCATTTACTTGGCCAGAACCATACTGCAGCCCAGTGATCTGATGTTTTCAAACTTTTAAGTCTGTAAGCATGTGTGAATGTTCCCAAAGACTGACAGTGCGGGCAGGCTGAGTTCATGATGTGAACCAAGTGAACCAAGTGAGCCAGCATTCAGAAAGAAGTTGTATTTAACTGCTCAGAGACCAGAAGTTAAGGAAAAAATACTCAATTCCTTTTACAGTGAAGCTTGAAATTTAGAAGATTAACCAATGACAACTTCAACAAAAACTCAATCTGCCTTTGCCTTGCACTGCTCTCTCCTAAATGCTTTTAAAATGTCACTGCTCAAAAAACAGACTGATGTCCCCAGATCCTGAAATCCTCTGTCCAACCTTTCTAACAACGCCAATTCCAGAGCAAAAAGGGTTACTCCGATTTTCTGCCCATTTCACCCGTGACCTCTGTCAAATATGTCCAGAAGAGAAATGCAGAAGAGCAGGAAAAAGCATGTGCCCACTCTCCAGTTGTTCACTTGATAAAAATAAATGAGCATCCTACAATATCTCAATTTTCTACACTTGCCTGCCTGCGCTCCAGTTGAAGCCTAAAACCTCTACATGTTCAGCACGTTCCTCTGCACACCTAAGACTAAACACACCATACTAAAAAAGCAGTTAGCGCTCACAGCTTTTTGCCTGCGTTTAATCAGCCTGAAATATATTTCCTGGCCACAACAGTAATAACCCCAGCTGAAGTTTTAATCCAAAAATCTGAAATGTCCCTTAGTAAAATTTTTCATGTAGCAGTGCAAACTTCAGTGAGTAGTTCTTCAATGCAATGAAATGAATGCTCTCCAGAAATAGAACAAACTTGCTTCTCGCTGGCACAGTGCTCTGAAACATAAAAGTGGAGCACTGCTCCCAACCTAATGCTTTGCTACAGACCACAGCTATTTTCAGAAAGGAAACAACTGAACAACTCTCATTTAGGAACCTGTAATTTCTCATTCAACTGGACAAGTGAATGGACGCATGTAATCAGAGGAAGACTAGTGCGGGATACCAGAAAAAGCTAATGACTAAATTTGCAGATCAGAATTACATTAAGTCCATTAGAAATCTCTCGAGATATACTGCTATGTTCTGCTGCTTATAATTGACACAATTCCACTCAAAAAGGCAGAAACAGAACAAAAAGTCTGATCAGCACACCGAAGCACTATATAGTTTTCTCCTGTACTCTGCGCTCAGGTAACGAAGTGGGATAACACTACAGTGATTTCCTATCTGTCAAGATTGCAGAGCAATAACATTGTCTTCTAATAGCCAGTGTGTCCATCTCCTTCAAGAACAAGAATATGCTGATGTGCATTGCAGAAACACTTTTTTTTTTTTTTTAATGAAACCATTTTGCTGTCTCTCAGCCTTACAAGCTACATCATTAGTTATTTTCCAAACCATGAGACTCAGAGATTTAGGTAGCTTAGAAATGGAACTCTAGATTACGCATATTTCTGAGGAACTGCACACCATACAGCTCTCCTGTTGGTAAGCACAACCCATACAAGTCCTCTTTCATGACACCGCCAACAACGTCCCTGTAGTAAGCCTGGAAGATTGAAATCTTCCTATATATCCCATTCTCAGCAAAAAACCAATAACCTGTCTCAGAGTTAAATGCAGTAACGATACAAGATGATGACGTGGCAGTCATTTACAAATGCATTCTATGTTACATATTGCTACATATGCCAAAGATACTTGGACTTCAGATCAGCAAAATCCATCTGACATTTCAGTAAGGTTTTCTGCTGCTTTCTCAGATGACAGTTCTAGTGCTGCCTCTAACAATGCTACACAATCAAGATTCCTATGCAAATTAGCACATCCTAATTGGCAGCAGCTGAGCCTAACTTCTAATGAGCCAATCCAATTGTATATTTAAATGCCTTCTGGGATTGATTATTGGAGCTAAATAACAGCATTTGGAGTTGAGATGTCTTGTTTGCTTCCCTCCACCCCCAAAGAGTTTTAAGATCGACTCAAAGCAAGCAACAAAACCTTAATTTGGCTACAAACTATTTGGTCATGTCAATTATAGAAATATATTTCTGAACAGTTCTGAAATCTGATTTAAGCGCACGTAAGTGAGAAGTGCCACACAACGGAGCCCTGTGATGATATTTCTAAGAGATACTAACGCTCTACTCCAGAATCTCTCATCCTTAGAACCAAACTGACTATCTGTCCTAATTCATAATGCATCTCATTTTTTTTCTGAAGGAGATTAAGGAAAGCCGCCCAATTTCTGTCAGCCTGTCAGTTACACAGCCTGCAGTCTGGCCAGGTTAGAGCACACCAACTTCTTTACCTAATGGCACTAGAGGGGAAAACGTAACTACTGTCACATCTAGGGCAACTTTGGCTTCTTAACCCTTACTGACCAAACAGCTATCAGTGCCTAGCTCAGAGTGGGATCAACCTTCAGCATGAATCAACAGCTGAAGCCTTCGAATTGGTGGTTTATTTGCCAAGGTAAGAACAGCAACGCTGAGTGAGACAAAGCTCTACATGGTAATGCAACTAACTGCCCTTATTGCTGGCCAGCAGGGAATCTCACTGCCAGGCCACCAGACCTCAACCACGTCTTCAAAGAGCATTTCCCTGCCTCCTCGGGACCAGAAACAAAGCTGTTTCCCTGCACTTCCTCGCTAGTGGGAAGGATTTTGCACTCTGCTGGGTGTCATCGCATCAATCCAGATAATGCTATTCACGCAGCACTCGCAAGCTGAACGGCAAAATGAGTCATTGATTCTCTCAGGAAAGAATTTTGCAATCCAAGTAAAAAAGCTCTGTTGGCTATGAACATTTGCCTTCCAATACTAGGAATTTGGAGCTGTGGAAAAATCCGATTGACTGTTTGGTCCCTGGAAGAGAAAACTCTCTAATAGAACACTAGTAAATGGACCATGGGTATGGATGGAAACATCTGTTACTTAAACAACTTGGGCTTTATTTTTCTTTCGACGTGCTAATATGAAGCACCGAAGAGAAAGGACATCTGGCGCAGAATACTTAATTGTAAGCTACAACTTTTGTGACTTCTAAATGTACTTAAACTGAGGATGCAGAAAACACAATTAACAACTATTTACCACAGCCAAAGCACTGGGCAGAAAGCACATTCTTGTATACACACACACACACACTCTTTCCTAATTTACTCCATTTAAAAAGTAGAGCGATTTTATCCTTTCACACTCCAAATGCAAGCATTAAAAACTCTGGAAATCAAAACATTCCTGATGAATTTGTGTAAGCAGAAAGGCAAACACCAAGTGACAGCTGTCACCTGAAATTTCATAGGAAAAGCCACTACTATCGCTCTTTCTGTATTGTTGCTGACCAGATGGTTATTTATGGGCCTTTTGACCTCAATTTCTTTTAAACTGGGAGTAGTAGAGTAGAACAGAATATAAGATAAGGGTAATTATTTTTAAAGAACAGTAATGTATAACCAAAGCGTTGTTGTTTTTTTTTTTCCAGACTGACATCAACTTCAGTACAAACCAAAGGCGAATTGTCTGGCAGGAAATGAGACCATTTCAGCAGCTGATTCCAACTTTTACTTCACGTTTTTTATTTCCCTAGGTGGAATATATCAACTACAGAAATCATCACCAAACTGTGCTAGAAGTTACCCAGAGAGCACTGAGTTTATATAGAGAAGTAAAAGATTTGTCTTGATATCAACGTGAAATCGCACAGAAGTGATAATTTAAATGCAACTTCTGTTAAAGGTGACTTTTAAAATCACATCCCTGCAGTAGTTATTCAATTAAAGGAGTGTGAATAACTACTGCTGCCTTTAGAAGCAAAGGTAACATGGAGGTTACAATCATTCTAAAAATCATAACTTTAGAACTACTCTAAGCCTGGTATGAAACTAATTAAAAACTAATGGCAACACAAATAATAAAATCTTCCTGTTTTTTTTTTTTTCTTTTAAGAGAAAAAAATCTCATTTGAACACACACCAACTACGATGACAAATATAATCACCTATTGGCCTTCAGCACCATTAGCACTATGCAAATTTTTGCTAGAAATAAACGTAGCTCAAGATATTTCACCTTTCCTGTTTGAAGATCTTCAGACTGCCAGTTCCCCTGCAGCCCTACGCCAGAGTCCTTCCTTCTATGATGTGTTATTTGTCCTGCAAACGCAGCACAGAACACCCGCTCACTCCCAGCTCTCTGCAGTCACTGCACTGCTCAATGTCCTTATTCTTAAAAAGCCAATACTCACTTATCCATGCTCATTTTAAAGGAGGCCATACATTTCATTTTTGGTTCCTTCAGAGAGAAGGCTGAAAATATTTTAACTACCTCTCAATCCAGTATTTGATTACGAGAATTCAGTTTTAAGATGTATGAAAACAGGAGCTCGGCAGAGCCAGGTACCCATCATGTTTCCTTCCTTTGCCTCTGCAGAAGGCAGGGATGTGGGATACATTCTCATGTTTGTAATTGCTACCCCAAAGCGACAGCATACAGCCATATGCAAAGAGTAGGCATAACTGGTCCGGCACTGCTCTCCTACAACCTTCCTTACCAGCATGGAGAGGTGTGCACAACATTAACCACTACTTCAGCTGCAACAGCAAAGTAGCCAAGAAAAGGTGACAGCAGATGTGCTGTACGTTGCTCATGTCCACAGAATAATTTGTTGCAGGAACTGGACAAGCAAGCATAGAAAATGCAAAAAAATGTGGACTCTCAAAGAGCCTGGATAAAACAAGGAAACCTTGCTTGTATGGCGAGTAATAAAACCAACCTCTGGAGACAGAGAGGACAGCTATGAAAGAAACAGCAACAAAAAAAATGCACAAAAGACGACCACAAATTCTTGTTCCCCCATAAAACTGCCATAGCTAACTTCATTGTGTTTACATGGGATGTTGGCTTGAAATTAAGGGAAACACTCCCTACACCATATATAGTTGGCAAGAAAAAAAAAAGTTCTCTCCAAAGCTTCTGGGAGTGCGCATTTTTCTGAATACATGGAATAAAAGTAATGATTTGTGCCATTAGAATATATATTATTCTACAGTGCGTCCGCATGGCTCAATCAGATTTCTTCGTTTAAAAAACATAATGCAATGTAATTTTATTCAACTTTCTTGAAGTGAAATGCAACCCATGAATAACCTCTTTCAAATCTCCGCCACGAGAGCGAGTTCTCCAAATGTTATTCTGAAGCACCAGATAATGACTCCCAGCATCTAAACCCCAAACCACTTGTGAAAATTCAGCCTTTCAAAGTGCTCTAACTCTATTACTTCCAGCTGCTTGCATCTGCCCAAATGCACTGAATCTCACACACAAAGCTAGTAAATCAAAAGAGGAAAGTGGAGGAAAATGAGAGTAACAGAACTCTAAAAAAAACATTTACTGAAAAATAATTTGCTGCTATTAGGGTCTGCTGAGTTCCACGTATTTTCCAAGACATCCGAAGTACCGAAGTTCCTAGACAGCTCTTTCCACAAAAGAAGCCATTACCAACTCCAGCTTGCCTTATATTTCAAAGTAATCTTTTCCTCTACAACCTGCATATTACCACTTTCAGGAACTATTCCACATGAAATCTTACAGCAAACACATCTTAGTCTACTAAGTTTTAAATACACACATATATATATAGCAAGTAGCATAAGACAACCAAAATTATTCTTCTAGACTCCAATGACAAGTTTTGAAGAGTAAATACATCCATATCCAGTTCAAATTATCTGTACGTTTCTCATCAGACGCAGAGACTGAAAACTGGCAGCCTTCAGTAACTTTGAAGACAAACAGCTTAACAAATGGATGCAATTTCTGAAGTTTGAAGATTTAAAAGATCAAGTGATTTGTAGTCTATTAAAAAAAGATGGGCTTTTTAATTAAGACATGTTAGAGTACTTTTGATTTAATCCAATTTTTTTAAAAATACTTCTCTAGTCTTTGTATGTTTAACATGAGGAATTGTGATGGCAGCGTTCCATCGTCCCCTTTGGTTAAGTTACTTATAACAAAGATGTAAGTGTCCATGTTCACACGCATAAGCATTCAGTAGCAGATCCCTCACCCTCTCCGAAACACACGTCCTTCATCACCAGAAGTAAAGGGGGCTGGGAGCCACAGCAGTGTTCTCATCCTTCCCTCCTTCCAGCCACTGGAGAACCACCACTCATAAACACACATCTAATGGTGGACGTGCCGTATGCCCCTCCTTACCATAAAACAGTACAGCCCTTTCCGTGCCTCCTGTTCAGTTTTTCAGCAAATACTTCTGACTAAGTAAAACACAAGGCTGGAAACAGCTTTTTTTTTTAAGCAGAAATATATCTTCACGGGTCTAACTTCAAGTGAATGGCGTTTTGATCTCATAATCGGCCTCAGGTGGGAGGCACGTACCTATAGGCATTACCTAGATAAATCATATAGATGACCTAATTTCCTTTTGTTTTTATTTTCCTCTATTTTGTCAAATCTGGCAAAATGTTTTTGAAGTACAGCTGAACACAGGAAATAAAACCCTGGTTCCACTGAAACCAAAGAATTTGCTATAAAATTCAACTGGAATATGACTTCAGTTCAAGAAAACGCCTTGAACTGTGAACAAATTAAAGAAATATATTATTAGATTTAGGATTAAATCAAGCTGTGAACAGAACCGAATTGAACAGTAGATCCCTAAGACTACAAGCCTGTTTTGGAAGCACACTGGCAGACTTGCAAAAACTATTTGCTAGCTTCTGTACGTAGCATATATACACATGAGCAAGCAGCCCTTCTTACAGACGTTCATCCCAGTAAGAAACAGGATTATTTCACACAAACAGGAGTTAGTCAGGACTGCATCCTTCACTTTGCTCTCTACTGTTACAGATTTCCCCAGAGTAAGCACTAACAGAGAGCTTCATTTTACACCAGTCCAATTAGTATGGGCTAGGGGTTACATTAATCTGGAGTCCGACGCTCCTGGTTCTTCAAGATGTTGATTCTGGCATTGAGCTGGCTGGACACATCCAACATGCTTGATATATAAACTTAAGCAGAGGTCAAAACATTCAGCCTACGTGCTGTGAGAAGACTGACAACCGTATCTGGTATACTGACGATAATTGATCTTTATCATTAATGATCTTTATCCTTAATTAAATCATTAATATTTACATCACATGAGGAAAGAACGTAAGGAAGTGGAGAAGAACAGTCTTTAGATGTGCCCCAAATTGTGTCCACTACAAATTGATCAACACTGAACAACAGACACAACTAAGTAACAGTAACAAATCACTAAAACATCAGAGCAATAGGTTAAATCTGAAATTTTATGGGGGTGACTTGTAATAGAAATAGAAGCACGCTACCTAGTCCAGGCAAATTGCACCAGTCTGGTAAACTAGACAAGAAATTGAGAGGAAAATTCCAAGGATACAGCATATCTCCATCTCTCAGATGAACGACCTGGTCAGTTTGAGAGATGAAGATTTCAACTACAAACTGTGAGAAAAAGGTACGCTCATGCAAAAATGAGCTTCCAGAGTCATCCCACACAAATGCACGTGGTCTGCAGTATTCATTCTGCCCCATAACAGGGAAGGGTAAATATATGCAGAAGTCACTGTTTGACATGACACCGATAGGAGCATTAAGACAGATGGCATCTGGAGAGGTGAAGCACATGAGGAAAGCAGCGTGAGCTGAAACTGAAAGATGCACAAGGGAAGCCTTCTTCACGTCTTGGCTAACAAAGAAGGCATGAGTTAGAACAAGAGCTCCCAGGACAAAGATCAAGAAAGGGTTTCCTCAAAGCACAATAGCATCTAAATATTTCAGATGATGCCCAACTCAAATGATTACTGTTGTTTGCAACTAACAGTAACTTAATTATAAGAGCATCCAAACAGTTCTGGAACAAGCTGCACATGTGCTTAAATCTTCACTCTTCTTTTGGTGTCTGACCCTCGTAGTACTTGCAGAGCTGCTGCTGCATGGATAGGTCACTCACCCCTCTCCTGCCCTCCCCATCTCTGCCTCCTCCTTTTTCTGTTTACCTTACATAAGGCACTCAACATTCTAAGCATGATACAGAAAAGGTGTATGGGATCTTGTGAGGTCGTCTTATTCTTGATAATATTTCAGAAATCCTGTTTAAAAATCAAGAAATGGCATAAAGTGAGGACCAAAAGTGTCACTTGAAATGTGAACCACAGAATGGCTTGGGTTGGAACCATAAGATTTCAGCACTTCGAAAGCCTGTCACTTTGAACAGCAGAGGAAAGATTAGAGCCACAAGGCTGCAGGTGAAGGAAGTCACTCGGCTATCTCCTGCATGCAGGGTCTCTGGCACTAGGAGCCCAGGGAGGCAATACAAGCAAGCTCCTGCAGGAAACACCCACACTGCAATGTGGTGTGTGCTAAGAAAGCATCCTTTACTTAGCATCAACAGTAAGGCAGATAAATATTTACAAGATCAGCTCAGCACAGGTCTAGGAATTTTATCCATTTGCCATCACAGTTGTCACTCTGGACAAACAACTCTTCAAAAGTAGAAGTAAGGAATACTTAGAAATTAGAAAATGTTGCAGCATGATTATAGTACTCTTGCACTGAGTTTCATTCGCTCAATTCAAGAGTTAAAATTCTGCTTTATTCTGACTTACTGTCTCTTACAAAATACTAAATCCTTTTCAAACATTTTCAGCCTAGCGTCTAATTATATTTTGCCATACAAAATAGTACAAAATAAACATTCACTTTAAACATCATTATCTTAATTATGGTAATGGCTTCAGGAGAAAACCACAGAATTATGGCTGATGATATTAGTGTGCTCAATCTTATAAAATAAAACACACCCAACTGCAATGTAAGTCTAGTAATGAGAAACAGCCAAGCAGAGAGGTAACTTCAGCTGAAGTTGCCCTGAGAACACTGCGAATGCTGCTAAAAATCCCTGCAGTCCTGGATCAAGATGTCCTGCTATCAAAGCAATCTCAGTACTCTCTTGCCTTTTAGGTTTAGTTAAGATGACTTATTTTCCTCCTGTCAGTATCCAGACTGGCCTCTTGCTAAGTAACAAGCTCCCTCCCTGGGTGGGATAGCATGTTACTGAGTGAGGTAGACTCCCATAGACTGAAAATCCAGAAATATTTTCTAGGAGTTTTTCAGCCTGCACTGAACTGCACTCCTCTATGAACACAGCGGACAAGGAAACAAGAGGAGGAGACGGAAAAATTTAGCATGTGACAAATGTAAGGGAACTATGATCAAAGGAGAATAAAGACAAGGCAAAACAGAATTAGGGAAGCCTTCACACCATAAGAGATGTAGCTTTGCCCCTGATCTAACGCCACTGCAGCATGCCTTTGGCAAATGTCACCAGAGGATAATAAAGTGTAAACAGCAAGAGCAATGATGTACAACCACACCTCATTTATTTCAGACTTCAGCTTAAGACTCAATTTCTTTTCTTGTAGCAACTGCAAAAAGAACTGAATTGGCTGCAGCAGGTCTCACCAAGTAAACGTGATTTCAGCTCACATCAAATTCCTGATTGTTTCTTTATCGCGGTAACACAGGAGCAAGACATTGTCTTGTGCACTGCTGAGTGACGCGGGTTGGATGACCAGCATCTGCCTGGCCCGGCTGTCCCACCCTTACCAAGTAAACCAGTGTTCTCAGGATGCCTCAGAGGAACAGGACTGTTCAAAGCTCCTCTGAACGTGTGCTGTTATTGTGAATTAATGGCAAGATGCAGCTGCGACTCTTGCTAGTAGATGTCCTTTGATCATACTGAACAAAAGGATGGCACTGTTGTCATATTTCAGAGAAAGAGATAAACAAGTTGTGCCCATATGGTTTTCTGAATCTGAACCACCATCACTCTCTAAATACCTTGATTTCAGAGCAAAATGCCTGCTTATTTTAGAAAGAAGAAGAAGAAAAAGAAAGAAAATCATTGCTAAGTAATAACTTTTTGCTTGATGATGAATACCCAACCAAGAACACGTGCCTGCCTTCTCTTTCTTCCAAGGAATTACACCGAGCTGCAGAAAGTAGACTACGCTGTGCTCCATATAGATAATGATGAGAAAGATTTTACAGTCAAAGCAGCAAATCTGTTTGTTCTTCAAACGAAAAGCAGCTGGTTACCTATGAGGTTTATTTGCTGGCTTGCAAGGGTTGCTACAGGCAGCATACTTCAGCAAAGCAGCAGCAGACACAGAGCCTTCTCACCACCAGTGTCACTTAAAAATAGGTTATATAAAGGGGATGCTAATGGCAAAGAGTGTGATGATAACATATAGGCAGAATCCCCTTCAGTTATCAGCAGCCTGTCTGGCCCTGACAACAATAGCTGTTTGCAGCACTTCAGAGGTCACTGGCATGGGCAAGGCTCACTTGAGAAATGCTGTGTGAACATGGAAAAAATAGTCTTGAATTTTACAGCCTCATTATAGGATACGAGACAACAGATGGATGCAGAGAGATGTCAACTATTTTCTAAGCATTACGCCAAAGGATATTTTAAAGAAACACTCAAATGGTTTAAAAGATTTTAGCAAATATTTTCCGGGAGCAAAAAGAATCATTTGCAGGACACACAAAAAGAAAGGCTTATCACAGAGTATAAGAGTGAGAGGTTGGCCCAGCTGAGGAGTGTGGAATAAGGTTCCTACGTAAAAAAGGCCACACCAGCGAACAAGGCCATCTGCGGTGCTAGAAAACAGCAAAGCAAAAAGGCATGGGATGGCCAAAACAAGAATTAAGGATGCATCCTTTACAGCTAGAAAAGACGTAACGCAAACATATTAAAGTCACATCTGAATAACTACCTGAAGGGAGGTCCTCGTGAGCTGGGGGTTGGCCTCTTCTCTCATGTAACTAGTGGCAGAACTAAAGGGAATGGCTTCAAGCTGCACCAGGGGAAATTTAGGCTGGACATTGGGAAATACCACTTTTCTGAAAGAGTGGTCAGGCACTGGAATGGGCTGCACAGGCAGGTGGAGTCACTGACCTCGGAGGTGTTCAAAGAATGTTTGGATTTTGTATTGAGGGAAGTGGTTTAGTGAGAACTATTGGTGATGGACTGGTGATGACTATTGGTGATGGTTGGACTGGATGATCCTGTAGGTCTTTTCCAACCTTGGTGTTTCTCTGATTCTGTGAAGAAGTTTGGGCCAGAGTTTCAGCTCCGTGGCTGGTAAAGAATGTGCATCTTATAACTCCTCCAGCCTCAGACAGGGCACAGACCCAAGGCTATATGGAGCAGCAGCAGCCTTTCAGTGCAGCACAAGATGCAGCTGCCTCAGATGCATCACCCCATGAAAGGGATGGTGAGAACTGTTCTATGTAAGGTGCTTGAGGTTGCTCAGAGCAGAGATAAAGGTTGAAAAATAGTAACCCTTGCGCTTGGATAAGAGCTCACCCTCAAGCATATGCTTTAGACCAATTTCTGAACAACAGACAAAAAAAGCGCAACAGTTTAAATTCACTGTAATCTTTCTCAAATAAATAAAAATAAAATTGCAGCAATAGCACTGGAGCAGTTTCACACATGCATGTAACTGTAGCACATCACTCTTACGAGAAATAGTTTCCTGAAAGAAACTCTCTTAATACGTTGAGTTGTATGTGCTTCAACCATAAAGAGGAGCCAAGGAAGCGAGGGGAGAGCAATGCATTTCAGGCAATTAGATGTAAGATGACATAGCTGTCATTGCTCATTGACTTCCTTTGACAATACCTACCGCAAATGGCACGGATCCCTCCGGAAGCCTTTCAAAAGCTTACACTATTGAATCTGCAGGCATTTTAATTAGAAATAAAAGCGATATTTTCTTCAAACAGCCCGAGAACAGGGTGAACAACAATGATCCAGACAGTCTTAAAGCTCTTGAGGATAATGCTTTCAACAAGTGATACGCCTGGCGCGCACGCCTAAGCCACACAGCTAGCTTGGCATTTAGGGACTGTGAATGGCAAAATCATGAACATGTTTTCAATGGCATGAAGAGCGGCCGTTTGATTCATTCTGCAAAGAATCTGATTATCTCGTTCAGCTTAAAGCTAGAGGCAGGGAAAGAAAGAAAAAAAAAAAAAAAAAAAAAAAAGGAAAAGCAGAAGCAGGATGTGGCTAGAACATAAAATCCTGCCTGGCATATGTTATGGCATGTTATTGAACAGAAACATGCTGTGCCCACATGCTGCTGCTTACAAAGAGATGTCACTACCACTCATTTTGTCAGAATGTCTCCTCTCTCATCCCATGAAAGAGCTCTGAAAAAACCGGCTTTGGGCCAATATCTAAGAGGTGAGGACAACAGCAACAGAAAAAGGCTCTAACCTTCAGCCCTGGACAATTAGCAAGGGGCTTTTCAGATGACCAGGCCCATCTCCCTTCCATGCTGAAAGGGAACACTATCCATGTTTGATGGCCTCGTGTGCACGTAATCCAGACTCTGAACTGTCCAGGCTGCCCCATCCTGCCAATACCCCCGAGAGCCCAGTGCTCTCTGGAGCAAACTCCTCCAAAACCCGCTCAGACAGCAGCTGGCAACTGGCAGCCCATACAGCAAGCCAAGGAAGCGCTCCTCTGTCAAAGCAAGGATTTCTCACTTTATCATCAGTAACACTTCTCTCCCACCTTGCCATAAATTCAAGACAATCAAAAGCACATCAAGCGGAGCAGCAATTTATACAAGCCCCTGTGTTTATCCCAGCTGCATGCCTGCTCCAGGAGAGGAAATGCTTCACTTCTGAGCAAAGCATCAAGTGAACACAGAGCTACTGACAGTGCCGTCATTATGGAAGGAAACAATAACAGTTGATAGCAGGAAAGTATTGTAGTATTGATTTTGCATCAAGTTTGCATCTGGAATCAACTGTGCGCTGCACAATGAACCAAGCAGGTTCCATAAACAGAGGGTTTTCAATAAAGTCACCAGGCTGCTCTTCCCTCTCTGCTCTGGGACTCCAAGACAACTTCTGAAACAGCCTTCTAATATCTAAATTCTTATATATAACTTGAATATTGAGAAAGCAGTGTGTATGACTAAGCCAAGCCCAACCAGCTAAGAAGTTTTGCAGTAATAATGACAGAACAGGTGGCAGAAGTGTCCCGTATTCCACTTGTAGCCTAGCAGAATATCTGTTTCTAGCACAAAAACACTTCAGAGAGAATTACAGGGACCACAGAATTCACTGGGAGTTTTTTCCTTGCAATCCCCGGTACATTCAGCTTCTCCAGCAATTTTTAGTTCCCCGCTCTGCTCCATGTTTCTCAGCAGCACAAGCTTCAAGATTTTTCCTCAGGAGAAATCTTGCACAGATTGCTTGTACCAGTCCAGCCACAGGCTGAGCAATCTGTTCCTGTTCCCCCCTGCCCCCCCCGTTCCTTCTTGGCTTCACCTCAAGGAGCTCTTTAAAGGTACCACAAGCTTTCTCCCTTTATATTAAAAAACAAAAAATGCCTTCAGATTTGAAGTTCCCTTTGCATTCTTATGCTTTCTAACGAGTACGTGCTCTAAGCAGATGTTTAACTGAGCAGGAATACAATAGCTGACACAGATTGCTACCAGCAATTTGAACATTTATCATTTTTGACACAAGACCTTGCAAGAATTACATCCACAGACCAGTACAACTTCACTAATAAATTGCAAGGTGAATTTCTAAAAGCATTTTCTTCCAGACTTTGGACTTTAGAGAAGTTTTAGGTATACACAGGGCTTTCATGCAATCAAGCAGATTTATATGCCTAGCTTATGCGTTTCCTTAGACCTATCAACAGAAATCTGGCAGCTTCTTGTTACTGCTATGGGATCAGCTAGCAGCTATGCACTACTGAAGCAGTCCAAGCCATCAGCATTGAACTTCATTCCCATCAACGAGAACAAAAGCTTGTCAAATGCTGTCTCAGATGTCACACCATTGCTGACAGACGAGAGGCTTTTGGGTCATTTTTGGTTTGTGCAAGTTTATACTATTGTCTCATTTTGCAGACAACAGTGAAGCAGTGATTATTTGATTCAAAAACACCAACAGCTCTGGGTCAGAGCCAGAGAGGATCTCAGGCTGTTGGGAGTCCCTGCCTCGTGCATCGACCACCAAACCCCATTTGTTATTGCCTGCTGTAGCTCTTGCTTCATGCCCCCACAAAATTACATCGCCATTATCAGAGATTAGCTCATCTTCAGGAGCAGAAGGGTGGAAAAACTAAGAGTACAAGGGGAAACGACATTTCTAAGAGTAGATTACTTGTCCCTCATCCCATCTAACTCTGGATATCTAACCATCTTCACTGAGCTGCATCAGAAACAAGGAGGCAGCAGCTCTGATACTGGGGACAAGGTAAGCACCAGCTGCTTTCCAATGCAGAACCACAGGGGAAAAAAAAATAATCTTAACTAAGTTTTATTAGCTCCAGATAACATCAGGAAACCACCCTTAAAACCAAAAATAAAGCTTATTTAAAACTATTCATATGTTCCTTGATACATCTCTTGGGGCAATGAGTTAAGGGCTTTTTGGGCTGGATGTTGTAAATGGCAGAGCTGCCACAAGACAAAACTTTTCTCCTTCCCACCTGGAGAGGAAGGCCAGTGATCAAGCACTGCCCCAGAACACAAGGATAAGTTGTAAAGCTTACCTGTTCATGATTTATTCATTTCGTCTTTTCAAGTCCTCCTTTTGGGCAGATAAATATATGCTCTTAATGGAAATGAAATGAAAAGGGACACGGGTTTAATAATGAGAATGAAAGGAGGAGAAATTCACATAATTCAAAACTCATTTTGTGATATCCAAAATGTTTGGGAAAGAATTTTATCGGCGCTACAGAACTTCAAGTTGTACGAAGTTCTCCTATTCCTAACTTCAATAGTTAGCTCACTAAATATTTTCCCAGAAGGAACATGAATTAAACATGAAAGGAAAAATTCCACTAAAAACAGCCTAGAGAAAGCAGGTGCAGCTCTCAGAGAAGTGCCTGGCCCCAGTTCAATTTGATGGTGTAAATTACATCTCCAACATCCATGTTGTTGGCATCAGACTAAATTAGGAGTGGAGTCTACGAAATACAAAAAGTTACGCTGATATAAAAACACGGTGAGTGAAGGGAGAAATGGGATCGTGCAAAGAATGATGAGGAAAAGAGAGTGAACGTACAGAGTGCTGTAATGTATATGAACAAACAAACCCACTGTGAGTTATGGTCTCCATTAATTCCTTTCCCTGCTGTATTTACTTCTTTTTGCCTACAGGGAAAGAAGCATACAGGCGAATTCCATGTTTCAGATTATGCCTCTATTATCTCCCCAAAGTTTCCAGAACCAATTGGAGTCTGGAGACTTCAGTAATGGGACCCATACATCACGGCAGGTTGTCCAAATAAACTTCTGTTCTGCTTTGCAAAGCCGGTTATTTTTTAAGTGAAGACCTGGGAAGAGACCAATGCTAAAGAGCACTGAATGCCTCCTGCAAGGCACTAAGTGCCTTGAATGTCCATTAAAGTGAGAATTGAGAGCAGCCAGCACTTCGCAAGATGCACTAAAATGCTTTGCAACACTGAGATACAGATATGCCAGACCCTGAACCCTCTTCTCATTTCTTTTATACATACATATATATATATATAAAATTATTATTATTATTATTATCATTTTTTACTTTTTCCTCACTTTAACAAGATCTGTGATGCTGCTTTCATCTTTGCTCTTTAGAGGTGAAGACAGCAATGGAAGCGTGGCCGTACACAGCACTTTGCCACTGCAACCCTCTGGTTTTGTTCTGAGGAGTACATGGGGATGTGAAGGAGTAGTGCTGCTCGTGCTACTGACTGGCACCACGGGAAGCTGTGAGCTGCAACAACGGCCAAAACACAGCTGTGAACCGCATCCCCCCAGCATGCTGCTCAGCCTTGCAGAGGAGCTGGGGCTTGCGAGGAGCACAGGGGCAGTGCCGTGATCTCAGGGCTGCTCAGCAGGCACATGGTTAGGGCACACAGTGAGGGCACCTGGCTCACAGCCCTGCCCAGTGCCAGGCTGAGTGCTTGGGCTGCTCACAGCTGGGATGTGCATGTTCTATCTGTGCAGCAATAAGTAGTGCAGGAAGGTGATTTGCACTACGAAAAAGGTTATCTAGGCAAAGAATGGCTTGGATTGGAAGGGACTTCAAGAATCATGAAGCACCAACCACCCTACCACGTGCAGGGCCACCAACCTCCCCATTTAATACCAGACCAGGCTGCCCAGGGCCCCATCCAACCTGGCCTCGAACACCTCCAGGGTCAAGGCATACACAATCTCTCCGGGCAGCTGTTTCAGCACCTCACCACTCTCTCTGTGAAGAACTTTCCCCTGACATCCCACCTCAATCTTCCCTCTCTCAACTTAAAACCATTTCCTCTTGTCCTGATATTATCTACCCTTTCAAAGAGTTGCTCCTTTCCTGTTTATAGGCAGTGGACAGTGATTCCCTGACAGTCAAAACATACAAATGAGTTTACTGTCATCTCGTTATAAATGCTCAGCTGTAATGGAATGAGGGATTTTCACAAGGAAGTGCAGGAGCAGACATTTGCTGTGGTGGACAGTGCTACTCAAGGCACTTTCATCTTGCATTCTCACAGCTTGTCACATTAACAGAAGTACTTATTTCAATTTCCATGGTTTAGAACAGCCAAAGGGAAACTTGTGACTGCTATCAGACCATGAAGCAGGCTGAGTAGCTTTAGAGCAGGCACAGTATTTTCACAAAGCGCTTTCTGTGAATATAAAAATACTGCCGAGACATGACAGACCTGATCTTTAATTACCTCTATTCAGCACACAAGCGTGTCTGACATAACAAACGTCAGGAACAAAGCTAAGAGGAGATCCTGTGAAACAAGGGAGAGACGCAAAAACTATTCCAATACGAATAAATTGACTCCAAACAACTCCCTGTCCACTGCCATTTTGACAATCAATTACACATCTCCAGTAGGATGCTGCAACACAAAACAGAAGCAGTCAGATTAAGTGACACAGACCTTTAAAACAAGAAGAGATGCAGCCCATTCTTTGATAAAAATGGGAAGAGGAGGGAGAAAAGGAAAGAAAAGGAGAAGAAAAAGAAACCACCTCCCTTCAATTTGACAATATCTCATTTACATAAAGTTAGTCCCAAGCACAATTTAGGATATGATTTAATCCTGTGATTCAAAATCATATGATGCCCAATATAAAGTGATGGAACATTGAGAATAATCCTTTCTAAAGCAATGGTCCTAATTTATTGATTTCCATTTAGCACTTGCCAATACAAAGCTTTGTTAAACCTCTCTCTTTTTCAAGTATCTGTCAAGGAACTGAAAACAGTTCCTGTGCTTTTATTTCTCTTTAGAAAATTTCTGACTGATAGGGTGAAATGGGAATCAGTGAGACAAGTGCAAAAATAATTGGGACCTGCACAATCTCTGTTGGTACAAACATCCCAAACCACAACCCAGCCATTAGTAATGTAAACTGCAAGGCTTTGAGAGGCCGGGTGCATCTCCTAGGATACGTCCTGGCATCCAATCGTGGGTGTTTCAGAGATGAGCACTGCTGGGAACACGGGAATTTGGGAGGTGTGTGAGTGCCAGGACTGCGGGAATCTGCTTTCAAGTGTGAGCGACAGTCAAACCTACACACAGAAGATGCCAATGGAGAGAACCCAGCACAATCAGGTGGAGAGTGAAGGATGTCGTAATGAAAAGACGTGCCAGAAACAGGAAAATTTAAAAAGCAAGATGAGGACTATGCTTCCAATGGTGGAATGCTGCCTGTATATCCAGCTGTAACTTTGTTGGGATACAACAGAAAACTAGTGATGATATAGCCCTGAAAGCAGAACCCTGATCCAGGAGAGCAATTCAAACATGCCACAGCTGCTGTGTGCGTTCATAGCCTAAGAGCAGTGTAACCAATACAAGTAGCCAGAATATAATAACCTACAACGCACCAACCAAATGACAACCTGCCTGCACAGCTCTACTACAAGTTCTGGAGTCATTTTAGAAACCTTTGGTACTAAAGACAGTAAGAGAATTTACTTTAAGTCAAAAATCTGACACCTGGCAACACACCTGAAAGCGCCCAAGAGGCCTTAGAAAGGTGCAGCTCTGCAGCATCACAGCACAGCTCAGCTTTGGCTTCATCCTCCCCACAGGCTACAGGAAAGTCCCAGGGCACAATCATGCGCCCAGCTCCTGACTGAGCAGCTCAAGATAGGCATGACACCACCACCAAGACCCTGACCTTACCGTTTGTCTCTACTAATCCAAAGTTAAGTCCCAAAACTCTACCCACCTAAAAAGAGAGAAAAATAACCTGCCACGTGGGTTAGAAACTGCATTTTGCCGAGTGCTCAGATTGCCTTACCGTGCCCTGGCCTGAGAGCTGAAGAAACAGGAAAGATTTGTAGAAGCAAATAAACTGCAGTGATGTGCAAGAGGAGGAGTTGTTCTGAACAACTGACAGCATTAGCCATGGTTTTAAGGAAGGCCATTAAACTAAGCATCTGCCTAAGCTATGAGTATCCAGGCACTCATATACCACGTCAGTCACAATGCACATCAAGATACAAAGCCTCTCCCAGGCTCCAGGGATGAATAACCACAAATGAAAGCACAATTTTTTTTTTTTGTAATTCTTGTACAGGTAAACCATCTCCAAATGCACGAAAGTAAAATCCATGTATAAGGTCCGATGAACGTCAGGAACCTTCAATGCTGTGCTAAGTAGCACACGGAGGAAGCATTTAACAATTATACATTATAAAGTTATTCACGCAAATTAATCATGGGGCAGATTGACATTAAGATCATAAACACACACTGGAAGCATATACATGCATTTCTACGTATTCGAGATGACACTGGTAATCTCAGGGGTTCTTCAAACCAGGACAACAAAAATAATAAAATAGCAAAATTGAATTCCAACCTATTGGAGTCAAAGACAAAACTGGCACTGACGTCAGCAGCGCTTGCAATCACAGCTACAAGAGGGCAGGGATTCTTAGCAATGGCATAGATGGAGAGACAAAAATGGTCAAACAGCAGGATGAGTCGAATGTGAAATGAGCAGGCGTGCATTATAAGTGGGAATCTATTCAGACTAAACTAGCAATCTTCAGAATGCTGGTATTTTATAAATCTCCTATGTGAGTTGCGTTCACTGGGTATGTCTTATCTCCCAAGTACTGAAAAATAAATAATGGATAATGAAGATACAAGAGATATTCAATTCACCTAAGCTTTTCATGTGATAAGGTTAAAGAAAAGGTTCAATTACAGTGCAACAATCAAGTTAGCATGAAGATAACAATGGGCAGGTACTCATTGCTTGACTATATGAACAAAAGAAAAATGAAAGCTTGGAAAAGAAAAAAGACTGGCTAAAAATTAATCAATCTTGACTACCTACGCAAACATAGGTGACACTTGATAATGTCACTCATTAGAATTGCAGAAACATTCTTTTTTAAGTAATGCATATCAGTGGGATGTCTTGTCTTACACGCTATTTATTCTCCTTGTCTCTTAAAGAAATTCGTGTCTTCTCACAACAACTTGCTCATTAACCAGAATCTGGATTTAATATATTTGTTGTGAGATACTACATAATAAAGCAAAGAATAGCAGTGTATCATGTTGTCTTACAATCAGCTGGGGCAGATTTGTTTTCTTTAGAATACCTGGTATGACGCTGTGTATTGGCTCTTAGAAAAAAACAACGTTGATAACCCACCAGTTTACAGTTGCTCTAAGCAGTGTGGCACAGAGCCATGGACATTCGCAGGGAAGGGCCCAAGGAGCTGGAAGGGAGCAGAATTAGGACAGTATACTTGAACTGGCCAAAAGGATATTCCATATTGTATGACATCAAGCAGGAGTTCTGAAGGGAGAGGTGGTTCATCTTTCTCTTCTGCTGCTCATGGGCTAGCTGGGCATTAGTTAGGGGGTTGTGAGGAATTGGTTGCGCAACACTTGTTATATATAATATATAAATATATATTTGTCAACTATTATCCCTTTTCTTTTCTCCATCTAGTAAATAGTTTTATCCCAATCCATGAGTTATAGTTAATTTTTATCCCTTGATTCTCTTCCCCATCACACTCAGAAAGGAGGTAGAGAGCAGACAACTGTGCAGTGCTCAGCCACCTGCCGGGTTAAACCACAACATACAGAGGGGAAAAAAAAAGACAAATTCACTTACACAATACCTGCCAGTCTTTTTGATTAGTAGATGGCTAAGAAAATGCAACTAATTCTCACAATATATACCTGCATACTCTAAATGACAATTTCTGGTAAATAAAGATGAAAATTATCTATAGTATTCCTATTTCTCTGTTCACAGTAAAGGCAAATGTCTTTTCGAAATGGCTATGCACCAGTGAAAGAGTAATCAATATTATCACGAATACTAGCACCACCTCTTACAGAGAATTTCATTGTCCCTAATGAATAGGGTTTTTTCCAGCTATTTTCTCACATAAATGCAGGAGCGCATCAGTAATTCTGGATGCTCACAGAGATGCGTGTTGTATAAAACAAAGCCACTGTTGCCAAATATTCTTTCTACAGGAAAGGATATTTCTAGGAAAATGTTTTACTCAAACTTGTGCCTGCCACTGTAAACCTAAACAGGTGAATAATGATAACGCAATAGGAGCTGAGTGTTTTAGCTGAGAAAAATGATGCAAAGACATAAAAGTAACACAGTACCTTCCCCAGTAAAACAAGTCAACCAGGGCTGTGGCTCCAGCACTCAGGCTCTCTGAAAGTTCTGCATTTTGAGCTACAGGATTGTTGTGCTCTCGTCAAGCAATTTAATGTTTTCCACTGGACAAAACTAAAGAGGAGGAAATTACTCCAACTATTGAGTTATTCGCTATCACCTGTGTAGGTTTCTGGCTGATTTTGAAATTGCTCCAGATTATCAGTGGTAACCTACAGCACTCCAAACCCATCACCCAATGCATTTGTTAAAAGGCAACTCCAGGAGTGTTTATTTTGGGTGTAACATCAGATGGCAATTGCCAACCTATCTCAGGGTTTGCCATACTTTGCAGTGGATGTCAGAACACTTAACCTCAGAAGCCCAGTGACTACAGAATCTCTGACCACTCTGCAGAAACCAAAACCTCTCTCTCCAATCTGTGCTTCAACTTCCTCTGCTAAGTTTTGGGGTAGACCACTGGGGACAGAATATCAATCACGTTTACTGTTACCTCTACTCAGCCATAGTGGAACATCAGCTTGTAAAACTAGTTCACTAATGGTTTGACTTGGGAGAAATTTGATTAAAGGCAGCGGCCCAACATTGATGCCTTAAATACCGATAGCCACTCCTGAATAAATACCTGGAAGAGCATTCCAGCACATACCATATAACAATCAGCTGTGAAGTATCATCAGCTTCTCAGCTCTTGGTGCCATAAGCGTGCCTGTGACAAAAGCCGTGGAGCTAGCTCAGCATACAAAATTAGCTGATAATTCTAAACATGAGTGGGATATAGAGCTAATTGGAAAGTCCCCCAGCATTAAATAATCCCCATCTGTCTTCAGAAGCACAGTATCAATCACAGTGACTATTGCAGCGGTCTTCCTTTTCTGGCATTCTCAAAAGAGGAAATGGAAAATGTACAGAACATATAAATCATTTTGATATAAAAAGAAAGTGCTTAGGCAGCCATGTAATGAAACCCCAGCACTATCATCTAGGTTAAAGGCCATAAGAAGTTTTGTAAGGCTATGAGCATAAACAGTAGAGCATAATGGAAACTTGGTTTACAGTCCCCAACAACAATATAAAACTCTCTAAAACAAACACCAAGACTAAATTCTAAATAATCTCTTTAAAAAGTAACCATAGTAAGATAAGGAGTAAGCTATTTGACCTACTCCAAGTCTTACTTTGTGGTATGTTTGTTTGGATTGGTTTTTTGGGTTTTTTTCATTTGCATTTTTGTTGCAAATACTGGATTGCCAGTTAGATTGGCTGTGCTGTGAAAAACGTCTGGCTCGTTCTCAAGGCACCTTTCTTTCACACTTGTTAGAAAGTAGGAACTTGAGAACTCAAGAGCCAAAAGTGATGCTATCTCAGGCACTACAGAAAGACTACAGGTTATCTCTAGTCATAAAAGCCGTTACAGAGCAGTTACCAGATAAAGAATAAAATGTTTTCTGCCTTATTCAGGAACAGAACCATGCTTATTGTTAAAAAATAATAAAAACAGGTAGGGCTAAATTTAGGCATGAACAGGTTTTCTCCATCCTACTCAACACATGCCATCCTGGACAACTTCTAGAATGTCAGCAAATGTTTGTTGCAGACTCTGCAATATGCTGTCTGTGCCTGCAATTGCATTCGCATTATTTATAAATTTTTGTTTTTATATTTATGTTCATTCAGAACCAGCAGTTTTTAATCTGAGAACAGATACTCTAAAGGGTCCTGGAAGGAAAAAGAAACGAAAATAGAAAAAAAATTGAAAAAAAAAAAAAACCTTAAAGTGAACAGAGAAAGAATTGACATCAAATGAAGTTCTAGATAGACTTGAGGGGGGCCGTGTTCCCCCAGCCACAGCCCTGCAGAGCCATGCTGTCACCCAGAGGGAGGAGAAAAGGTCAACTGGGAGGTTTGAATTTGCCCTGCCAACATCAGCCTCTTCCTCTTCTCATCTAAGCAGGCCTTCGAAATGGCTCAGTCCATACATGCAACATCCGGCAAACACCAAACATATTTGCCAATGAAAATCAGAATGTGAAGTTTACTTACTATTAATGAACTAATGGATAAGTCTGTCAAAATGTTGGCTTCAAGGATTCTTGGAATATTCTTTGGCCAAAGTACCATGCAGAATAACACACAGGTTTAATGGGCATGAATACATTAAGAAGAACATTTTAAAAGATACGTGAATTTGACTTTACATAAAATTATCATGAGACCCTTTAGGTACTGATTAATTTTTTTAAGGTCAATTAATATAACGATGCTGATTTTTAATATACTTTTTAACAAGCTGATAAATATTCATGTTACTTCAGCACTGTCACACCGAGACAAATGAACATGATATACAGCTCACCAGGAAGTTCAATCTGAGCACTAGATGTATGCATTAGAGAAAGGATATTCAGCTGTAACCGTACAACTCCAAGCTCCATTTAGTGTGGTTTAAGAAGAGAGAAGCAGAACTCCTAGGCTATTTAATGACATTAATAAGGGCAACAAATTTTATTTCCTTTTTCTGCAGCAGCCAATTTCATTTTTTTGAAGTTACAGAAATGCCTCTGTTTGTGCTATGGACACCAACACAGTGCTTACAAATCTGCCAATTACTCACATTAGCTTGTAGAAGTTGTCTTAAGCTTTCCCCAGCCACCATTAGATTTTATGAAACTTTTAAGATAGTTTTATGTACATAGTTTTCTCTCCCGATTTTACCAAGTAGCACTTCAACAGTATTTTACCTCTACCATATTCACTTCAGCAGTATAATGAAAGATCTTCCTAGGTTTTTCGGAACTTTTCTTCTGTTGCCATAAAACGGTGATCTGAATTTCCACTTTCAGTTGATACTTAGCTAACTAGCATTGCTGCTGTTTTTCCTAGCTTCTCCAGAAATTCATCCATATTTTCCCTCCGTATCAGTAGGAATCATTCTGAACTCCACCACTCACTTAACACAAGGGTCTCTCTACAGCAGTCTCGGAGAGGCTCTGCATCAGGCCACCCTTAATACTGAGAGATAGGTTCACAGGTAATTCCTTTACTAAACTACCAGACTGAGTCACGGAACCAAAGGCACATATTGAAGAAATAGGTATTGATGGTAATCTTCAGTCAGGTGGGTTTAAAAATGACACACAGCATGCCTTTTCAAGTCATATGGTAAAAAACACCATACATCGCTTGGAGGGCACTTATTAAAGAGCAAGCAATGACTCCTAGTGTGAAAAAAATCCCCAATTCCAAAAAGCTTCTGCTACAACTTTCAAAAATGTTAATTTTCCAGGAGTGCTGCATCAGTAGCTCCCCATTGACGTCATTTCCTTTATTCAGCTGCAGGCAGTACAGGCCTCCTCCGCCAGCACTAGCAGTGCCACAGCAATTGCTGCAGCTATTCAGCATAAACGCAACAACTGTCTCCAACTCTCTTGGCTTCTTACTTGCATTCACTTTTCCATTTGCCTTTGAATTGGAGCATAGTTGATCCCGTGTTCCACTACTGCTAAAAAATTAAGACAACCCAAGTTTTCCTTCATTTTCATTCTAAGTTTCACAATGAATTCAAATTTTTGCCTTTCCCAAAAACCGACTTTAACTTGCAAGAAACCCTGAAGTTATAGAGACTGCATTAACAGCCTGATTTGACAAATTCCTACTATATGGTCTTTTTCACCATTTCTCATCTTTTATCCAATAGTTTAACTGATTTAAAATTCATATTTAAAACATTCTGAAACAGCCAAGCAGTACTGTGAACTTGCTTTCCAACTGAACACGTTTATTGAAGAATTACTTTCCACTTATTCCGTACATTTTTTGTACTTGCTGAGAAAACAGGCAGGCCCAGACTATTTCTTATAAGATTTGAATATTTAGTATTATTTCATGTTTATCTAAGTTTATTAAATTGTTTGGGTGCTTGCTGTCAAGTGAGATTTATTTTTGCAAGTGGAAAAGTTAATGAAGACATTTATTCCAAAAAAAAGTGTTATCAATTATTGTTTTTTTAATGCTTACTATACTTGTGATAATAATAAAGAGTAGTCAATAGAAGGCAAACCTCCTGATACCATTAATAAGTCATTAATTTTTCATCTTGATATCAATTCCCATTCTTAAGTATGTTTTTCATGTGCCAGTTTTGCCATATGCAAGCTACATTATTTGTTCTCTTAGCAGAATTAGAGAACTATATGAAAACTGTTACTCTCCGTGGCATTTCTGCTCCACAACCTTCTCCTGAACCTTTAAACATTACTTTATGCCAAATGGTTGCTACCTAAAGCTAAGTTAAAATGTAACGACGATTTTAGCTTTTTGTGCTAGTCAGAAATTCGCGTCCTGCTGCTGTAAACATGCAGATACAGATGAAAACGTTGAAATTAATCAGAATAGTCAAAAATAAGCTTGGAAATAGTGGGGAACATTCACAGCGTTATGAATCTTCGTTAGGTTTGGAGCTATAATTACGCAAGATTCACTTTGCAGATGTAGTGCTTGAAGACTGACCAGATTTACATGAGTCTGAGGAGCAAATGTATCCCAAGGCTGATGCTCATATAGTCACTGAATGGAGCAATATTACAGCAGCTGCTCACCCTGGAACTGACACATTCACAACACAAGCTCCGTAGTCGCTGCGTTAAAAAGATTCTTAGAAAGCACACTTCATAGAGAGCTTCCTAAAGCCTACCTTAGTGCCTCTCTCTGGGACTTCCCGCAGTCCTCCCATGCTCATGGGAAATCAGAGCATTATGCATTTCTGAAACCTCACCTGCTCCTATCAGTGTCCAGCTTCAGACACACAGAAAAAGAGGACACATTCTCCCAAAAGAAACAGACTGGTAGATTGCTTACTAAAACCTTCTCATAATGCATTTTATGTCCTCTCGCAGTTTGAACTACTTTACAAGTGCTCAGAAAATGTGACCAATTTTGGCACTCACCTCCATTACAAAAGATAGCTTCCTTTAAACAAGCTCATATCGTAAGGAACACGATTGCAAGAATTAAAGACAAAGACTGCGTAAAATTCTCACAGTACTACATGAGCTCAGTGATCCCCAGAGCTGTCATCTCTGCTCTCCCAGAGGGGCTCACACCTTTCTTCCTCAACCTGACTCCTGGTGTGAAAGTGCAGCGAGAGGACTGGTATGTGAGAAGAACTTCCCAGCACTAACAGAAATGGAGAACGCTTCCCAAAGAAAAATGTTACTTCTCTAAGTAATGAAGAGGCTGATGCAAATAGTACAACTTAGCTAAGCAGCTTTTCTAATTAGAGTGGCCTTGGGTGTCCTGCTGCCACAGGGATCAGGGTGCATAGCAACCTCATCAGGGCAGGTACTTAACAACAGCTGTAAATACTGGAGATGCTCTTCCCAACATGGCAAAGATTAAAACAAGACCACAATTAATCTGCCTGGAGAAATCTAACCTATGAGAACTGGGAGGTGCAGACCCACCGCATGACGTGATGAGAACATGCAAAGGCAACCTGGCCATCAACGTTCCAAATAAGCAATTTTTAAAAAGCCAACTCCCTCCTCTCACATGATGGAGACAGCAGTGAGAAGCAAGGAACACCTTGTGACCAATCTCACAAGGAACTGGGACTATCCGGCACTGCTCTTGTGCCTGGCTCTACAGGGAAGCCCACGCACAGCACGAGGAGGCAGGAGACCCTTCTCCTGGCCCACCAGTCTCCCCTACTACACGTGTGGCAGTTTGAGAAGTGCTGTCTTACCATCCTACAGCTTTTCCTTTCTCGAGTCTGAGAGCTCCAGCACAGAATCCATGCTACAAAGGGGTTTCTTCAGGTAGGGAGCATAGATACAACTGTAAACTGAATTAATGCACAAATACATGAACGCACCCTTAGAAATCCAGGGACCTGACGTGCTGTTTTGGCTCTGAGGATTTGAGTTTATTACACATCTTCCTCCTCTTCTGCTTTACAAGAATCCATTTAATAGCTGTCAATCTAATTTTTACTGCAAAAATAGAACTGAAAATTTTGTCACAGATTCAATGGAAAACTACATTTTAATATGAACCACACATTTTCCAATCCCTGCTGCATTAAATTCTCCTCTGGATAACGAATCAGATATTCTTTTATTAGCATACTTCATTTCTAAGCCTTTCAACACAGAAATAATATTTTTAGCAAGAGACGGCTCTTAGACAACGGAAAGATATTAAATAGTAGGTTTAAAAATTTCCTTTCTTCTGGAAGTCCATCTATATATGCAGAGGGTAACAGAACAATTGTGTTACCTCAAGATTCATTAACTGCCAATCTCACTAACAGACGGGCAAGAAAGAAAACGAGGACGGGAACCTTCTGAATATTTCATTAACTCTGATATTCAATTATTATAACAATGCCACTCAAGCGAGCTTGCTGTGAATTTCTGTTACAGATTGCATTTTTAGGAAAATGATAACCAATCAATTTGAACACTCACAAGATTGTTTTTCAGTACCATTAATAATGTATATTATTCATCCTGCCACTGGAAACAGGAAAAAGCTGTTCAAACTAAAAATCTTAAAATTCAAGACCAAGTCACTTAAAATTTTAAACTTGGATGATTTTCCACTGATGCAGTCCAATATATATGTATATACCATTTTTGTATTTTGCTAATTGTAATGCATATAGCAAAAGGAGTAACATTTCTTTCTGGTCTTAAATCTCACCAGACCCTGCTTATATTACACAGTGACTTGTGGAACATAGTTGTTCAAAACGCACTTCAAGATCTTCAGCGTGTCCTGTCCTGCAGAATTCAGTAGCTTGCAGCAAGACCTTTCTATTTCATGATAGGAACATTTCTATGTTGCATTTACTAGATGTCTACAATACAGATAGGCCCTCTGAAACACGTGCCATGTCATCAAAAGCCCTCAGCAGAAGTCATCTTATAAACGCTCTCACATGAGAGTGATGCAGCATTGTTTCCCCCACTCTGCTTCCTGCCATCCTGAGACATCCAGAACCAAGAAAACGTTATTTAAATGACTTTTCATTAAGCTAATTAGAACAAAACTGCTCCTGAAGGTAAACTAATAACAACAGCAACAACAGACACAAGAAATCCCACGTCTCAGCTGATGGAAAACCTCTTGCCACTTGGATGCACAGCAACCAACAGAAAAACGTCCGCATTTTAAGTATGCAAGGGATCACACCTGAAAGAGGTTTTCAAAGTCCTAATGCCCATTGGAACTCACAGCTGTGCCACTCGGCTCCCTCCCTCAGTTGAGGGACCTGGCAGTCTCTCCCAGCTGGGCAGCAGCTCACCCACACAACTTAGCATCTCGCTGTTTGATTGGTAGGCACTCAGCACGACCCTTGAACAAACTGAGCTCTGGGAACTGCTTCACTGCAACAAACCCCACTGTGTGATTTGTGGATGAACTTTGAGGCTAGTTGCTAACACCAGGCTGCTCTGCATCTTGTCACAATTATGTTACCACAGGTATATTCATAGATCGGCACACACAGGAGAAGTGACAGGAGGTTGCTGATCTCCCCATTAATCTTTACTTTAAAGGCGCTAATTATTTTGCAGTCTCATATTGCATCTTTAATAAAGATCAGCTGTCACAGCTGCATGTGCTGGTTATCTAATTACACACAAACAAAGCACATCCCTGTATATTTTGAAAAACACAGTTAAAAAGTATGTTTCTCTTGCTGAAAGCCAATTCTGTTCGATTCCATTGAGTTCAGCGACAGCTGATGAGTAAAGTTGTCCCTAAAACACGAGCAGACAAAATCATCCCAAGACAATCCTTTTTTTATCTGCAGCTAACAATTATGTGCCATTAGCGTTCTCTGAACAAGAGAAATCGCACCAAACCCACACTGCAGAGAACATAAGATATCAATTATGCTCAGCAGCAGCTAGCCCACATATGAGAAATGTCTCATCTGTAGCTCTAGCCTCAACCCAAGCTGTTGCAGTGCGGTCACACAAGTAGCCACTGCAAAATTACTGCCAATGTTTATACGGCTTTAGAACAAGCTCTGTTCAAAGACTTGAGAATTCTGGTAATAGTTTTGAAGTCTGTCAAAACAGAAACAAAAACAAACAGAACCCCACCAAGCACACGTACATTCGGATACTTTGGTTAAAGCTGTCTGAGCCTTATGTTCCCCATTTGTGCGGCTCAGGCAGTAACACCAACGTCACCCACCAGGGCTGTCTGAACTGCGTCGGTTAGAATTTGCGAGGAGCTTTGAGGTGCAGAAGCAGTTGTCCCCAAGCTGCTCTTGGTGCTAACATCATCCAGATTCTTTCTGGCCAGCTGTCAAACAGTGGTTGAGAACGAGCCGACCGCAGTCAGACAAGCCTCAACATGAAAGGCTGCACTTGAGAATAGTTGTAAGAAGCAATTACCTTTGCAACTAATGCCATCTCTCCACGTAGGAAGATTGTGCTTTATTATTTTTAGATGTGATGCCCATCCATACACAGAATTAAACTTCGGCTGCTTTTGTCATAGGAAGGGGCTTGGTACATGTAACATTAAGACTCTGTTTTAATTATTCCCCTTAACACTATTATTGGCAAGGACATTTATTGTGCAAATTGGATGGATATGCCTTTCCCCCCCCCCCCCCCCCCATAGGTAAAATGACACAAACATGTAAATCCCTTACCTTAATTTCAATATAACTGTTTTACTTCAGTTAAAAACATGTTTATTAAAGATTCGATCATCAAGTATAAACTGATCTTTAACTCCCACTGACAAGCGATTGCTTAGGGACTCCTGTTCATCCAAACAAGTGAATCTGTGCTCCCTACATTTCTCCTTGCTTTTACACCATAAACTATTTTTATAGTACCTTCTCCACAAAGCATCACCAGGCACTTTATGCTATAAGACTAATCAGCAGATAAAACACTGCCGGAGCTTATAGCACTGACATAAAATCCAGCAACTAGTAAAGCCTAAATCAAGAAATAAACTTTCTACGCTGATTTACAAACTAATGGAAGCATGCACTCCCCGCACACGAGGATGTGTGAGAAGTCTGGAGATGGGGAGTGTAGCAATTCAAAGCTTACCTTCAATACAGCTCGCATGCAAACCTTGGAAGTTACTGGGGAGATTTCCAAGAGCCTAAAACGCACACATACACACACAATGAAAACATCAGCACACAACACACATACAGTTTTCAAAGAACCCAGGTTTTAAATAAGCATCAGAACCCTGACCAAAAGCAATTCCAACTTCTGCAATATTGTCTGATGACTGCTCACATTATTTCCACCCAGGGAAGTAATAAGCAGCTCCTTCTCTCAACACAGAAGTGGCCAAATTCGTTTAATGAATCACTGCAAAGGTAGAAAAGTAAAAATGGTTTGGAAGGCCAACCATCTCAGCCAAAACCTGACGAGAAGCCAACAATTCAACACTTAAAATGTTTTGGGGGAAAAAAAAAAAAATAATCACTCTCTATTCTATTATTTTACTTAATAAATATTTGCCAGGAACCTGCACTCCACCCTCACTCATCAGTACTCTTGAATATCACTACTGTCTCACATGCAGCAGGGGAAAAAGTCCAATCAATCGCTGGTAGATTGGTAGTGAATTGAAGAGCCAAAACTTAACTGATGAAAAAAACAGTACTTAATACAGTATGAACAAAAATATTTGTGCATAGGAATAACACTCCTGCAGTAGCCATTATCAACCAGATTATATCCCATTTAAATCAACCTTCTGTGTATTTCAGCAAACAGGGAGATTTAAGAGGCTAAAAAACTAAAATGCAGCAGTGACATAGAAGTCGGGACTCGTAAATCCGGAGCTCGGATCCAAAACAACTCTTTCCCATAGTTAGCCGAGGAAAGAAGCAACCCTTCCATAAAAAGGCCCTGAACTATACTTTTTAAAACTAACAGTAGCAAAAGACAAGCTTCATGTTGAAAAACAACAGTGTAGCAAGTTCTCCAGTGTGGGAGGGGTGTGCATCACAAGCATCATCACAGGATCTATAGAGAAAGCACCATTAGGTGGGCTGTAGGTGATAACAAAACCAGCCCGAAGAGCTTTAATATAAGTTGGCATATGGATTTAAGACCACAAAATCAAATTAGAAGTATTCCTCTAGAATGAACAAAGAATCAAAGAGGGAAAAAGGACTTGATACAGTGTGGTTAATGAGCCCAAAGGACAGCCAAGCCTATTAGCGATGCTAGAGATGCAATAATAAAACAAGATCTTCTGGGATCCATGTACAATTCCATGTATTATAATTGGATTTGCAATTCAACAGTAAACATCTTTACAGCCCTACACTGTGGAAGTGAAAAATACCTATAATTATCTTCTTCTAAATCCAGCTAACATACTAGCAGATCCCAGTTAAAACTCAATGCAGCAGGAGTTAGTTATTGCTGCAGCCATTGTACTGCTTGGCTTTTAATTAAAGCCCACTGTATGCATTGATTATTTACAAGAGAAAACAAAAACCAAAACGTGCTCTACTGCCTGGTATATGTCACTGATTGAAAATAATAGTTTAAAAATGGTTAAAAAAAAAAAAAAGATGGATACATTTTATGGCTCAGAAACCTTTATGCCACATTGCCTCCCAGCACCGGCACTTCCCCACGTGGGTACCCACATAGCTCTGCACCCAGAGCATCCCACCTCTGCAATGACCTGAACAGAAGGCAGGAGCAGTCTGCCTGCACCAGGGCTGTCCTCTGCGTGTTGGGAAAGGGGACACGGTAACATGTCCGAGTCTGCAAGGTGCAATGGATTCACGGTAGAATATTTGAAAGATTTCTCTGAAAGGCAGAGAATTAAGGCTGTGCTCGAGGCACCTGCTCTGTAAGTATACTCTGAAATGAGAAACAAGAAAGCGTTCAAAAAGAAGAAACGTATACCTTGATAAGTGGCTTAAAATCCTTGCAAAATAATCCCCAATCCTCTTATATTTCCTAGATCTAATCCACAAAAACACCCACGAAGATAGTAATACAGAGAGAGTAACACAGAAGAATAACCTTGCAAGATACTCTTGTTGTTGCTTATGACCTCGCAAGGTCGTGAGCGGAGCACTCGGATGTGCTCCTATTGCTCCTCATTGATCTTAAGCTGCCAAGGCAGCGGACACAGAAACTGCAGATCATCTGCAACAGATGCAGCATACTGTATGCTCTGATAAATTCCTTCACAAAGCCAAAACAGGGCTGTGAATAATTACAGGGGAACAAGTGACTATTAAGGGGAGCGTGGCCTGCAAGTTGAACACCAGTAACAAAGAGCTAAATTGCGAGGATTTGTGAGCGACTGAAAAACCCTGCTCAGAGGATTGTGGTTTGAAAAGCTCTGCCTGAATCGGCCAGAAATTTACATGATGATCAAAGGTAAAGTACGTTCAGCTGAAGAATAGCAGAAACACGCTCCCATTTCTTAAGGCAGAACAGGAGACTGGATACCACAGGCGGAAAGATGGGAACACAGCTCCACTGCTGCAAATCAAGGTCAGTACATTTGCCACTAGATACAGAATTTGAGTGGAATTAAGTTTTTTCACTAAGGCTCAGAATAGCAAGCCGAATGGACACCAACAGCCAGACTGGACAGAAGTACAACCACAAGTTGTGTTGGCAACAGATCTGGGTGCAAGGGCAGGAGACAAGAAGAACTGAAGATCCCAGTCCCAGGGTAAAAGGTCCTGGGAGCACACGTGCTTTATAACTCTGCTTAGCTGCTGTTTCCTCTGAAAAACCAAAGCCTAAATAAGTGAATAGACATGCATGTATATGTGAACATCTAAAACAGAGCCGTTTGAATGTCAGTCACTCCCAACCCACTCCTCTCTGCATTCAGGTCTCATCAGCACACAAAAGCTTTGACTCCAGCAATGTCAGAATTCAAATCTGTTTTTAAGGATGTTTCTAACACCACCAATTCAAATAGCTTCATGATCTAGGACTGAACATTAAGAAGATATCTTCTTGTACTTCTCTCAAGCTGGGCATGTGCCATATAATTATACATTCCTGACATTTCACTAAAGAACATCCACAGTAAGTTTGACCTTGGAATCGTCAGAAGTAAATCTTGTACTTTCAAGCTGAGGCACTCTTGATGCAACCAGTACACGAAAGTGTCTCTCCTAATGTCTGTTTGCAGAGTTATGTCAGTAGGGCATCCAAGAAATCAATGCACCTTCCTCCAAATGAAGAGACAGCAGCCTATCTTACTACTTAGGGGACAGCCTCAACCTTAAGTCCTCCTTTGATAACATGCTAAAAAATAACATACAACAGAACACATTAACAAAACAAGAACTCACTGCTGATGTGGAGATGGTCACCTTTAACAAATTCCAGATTTAAAGTTCTCCACTTAATCCAGCAAGCAGTAAACTTCCAACGAATCTGGTGCGTTAGGATAACCAGTAACAGGTGGTGTTCACCCCACAGAAAAGCAAAACTGCTTCTGACGGGTTCTCGGCAAGACCAGATAAAGCATTCACAAGTAGGCCAAAATTCATGTATAGAAACTAAAATTGAACTCACCCAACTGGTGAAGGGGCTCTCTAGCTGTACAGCACACCAACTTGAGAAGCAGCCCAGGTCCAAGAGCTACTCTCCCTTCAGTGGTTGGCTTTTATATGTGCCCAGGGAGGTCCTACTCTGATTCCACCCCTCCTGGTCAGCTGGGGAGCACAGCTGCAGACAATTAGTCTGTGCTCCCTGGGCAGCCACAGCCCTTCACCAGGTGTGCAATCAGCAGTTCAAGCCAGGACCTAACAGTTCCCCCACGGTTGGTCACTTAGCGTAACTATGCCAAGAAACCAAATGGCAGCAGGAGGTGGAACAGCTACAGGCACCAACGTGGCAGGAAGATAAAGGAGAGCACTGATGGCACTATGGAGAAAAGATCGGAGAGTGCCAAGATATTGTCATAGTGTCCTTGAATAGCTTTCAACTAGGCCTTAGACAAGCTTAAAGTGCAAATAGCAAACTCTTCCCAATTTGATCCGCATAAGTAATGCACTTGCTTAATGTCTTAATGAAGATCTAGTCAGAGAAGTACATTTTTATATATCAAAAAAGTCCATAATCGGATCATTATCCCAAAGACTGAGACATGATTTAGTGGAGGGTTGTCAGTCAGGGTAGTATGGTTAGGTTGCAGCTGGACTTGATGATCTTCAAGGTCTTTTCCAATCTGAGCAATTCTATGATTCTATGACTGCTATTGAATGGGTGACACATCCAATTGCTGTATTTACAGTTCAAGGGGTCAGCACGGATTTCTCAATGGTTCACATTCTCCTAGGCCTGAAACATTTGCTCCAACAATCATCAAAACAGCAGCACAACAATACAAATTGGTGAATTCGTGAAGGAAAATCATCTCACAACCGTGAATAGACATTTACTAATACTGTAGCACGAGGGAATGAAAACCCAGGATGGTGTTAAGTCAAAAATTTGTAGGGAACATATATTCAGGAGAGCAAGCATTTCCGAGAGTTCTATTCCTCGCAGTAGGAAAATTCCCTGACAAAGCTGTTGCTAATTTCAGCTGCTACCTTGCTCCCTGCATTCGGCACACCTGGGGCTGGCGATGGGGAGCAGACAGACCCAGTTGCAACAAACCATGTCCTCTGCGAAAGCCAGTTATTCATGCTTGCAAACCTGCTAAATTTTTGACAGAGTGAAAAATGTCTTTCTAATATAGACAGATGAGCTCTAACCTATGGTAATCTAATACTCTACTCTGATGAAGAAACCGGAGTAGAAAATGTGAGATTAGATTCTGATTTCAGTCATAGGAGGAAAAGCAGCACAAGATTGATACAGCTGGTGTCCTGCCCTTTGAGTTTAGCAACAAAACCTGACAACGGTGTCTCAATCACCATCCCATAAAATGTATTTCTCAATCTCCTTAAATGATCCAATGTTGACTAAAGCATGTGCCAAACTGCGGTTTGCCTGAGGTTAGCTCAGATTTTCTGTGTACGTAATGGTAAGTCTTGCAGTCTGCTGTGAAAAGTCTTTGGGTTCTTAAAATGGCTCAGGAGTAAGAGAAAAAAATAGGAGAAAGTGGTAAAATACACATGGAAAACAAAGTGGAATCCTAAAGAACTGACAGCATTTAAAGTGGAAGAGAGATGCATGCTGAAGCTTTGGTACCACACAAACTGCTCCTGAGCTGGATCAGCAGACGGCACGGAAGAGAAATCAGCTTCCAAAGGACAATGCAATTATTTCAACAGGTTCTTCCTGGGAAGACATACTTATATCCTTGGAAATACCAAAGGGCTGAATAACAAATACTGAACTGCCATGGTTTAAGGAAATGGTTCACAATTCAGAAAAATCAACAGGCAATTTTACCTTCAAGTGAAAACAACAAAAAAAAAATTACTTATAAGCATGGTTTGAAAAAAGAAGAAAGGGGAAAAAACAGCAACAAAAAAGAAAAAAGAAAGAAATTGGATAAGAAAAAAAAAGGGGGGAGGGGGAGAAGCATTTCATATTAACAACATTCCAATTCAACCAACATTTGATTTTACAAGCATGGAGTTTAATTATACAGTAGGCTGAAGAAGATTAAAATAAGTTCATACACAAACTTAATGAAAAACAAGCCTGGTTGATACGGAGATGAAAACAAGGAAGGCTGGCTAACAATTCTGTCATGAACAACTGAATTCCTTCATGCCCTTTAGCCGCATTTGCCAGCAATAAAAATAATCTCATTCCAGATTTTAAGCATGACATACTGGAGAGCTTGGCCTGTCCCTCACAAGAGGTTAGATCCTACTAACTGCATCATGTATGCAACATTAGGCAAAACGTGGAAGGAAAGAATGTAGTTTTAGGGTTGTTCACAACTCCTTTGCTTCAGATGCTTCCAAGCAAAAATGACGCAAATTGAATAAAAATGTGTCCTCTAGATTTTTAGGATCATATTTTTAAAGTCGTATCTTTTACTCTTTCTATGACTGGAGGCATATGTCAATGGGTTCCTGCAAAATCCACTTAGAAATACATGCTCTGAACCCAAAAGCTGCCAGAGGTTAGAGAAAGTAATCATCTGGGAAAAAAAAAGAAGTTACACACAAAAATCCAAACCTAATTATTTCAAAAATAAGTTCCCTCTGTATAACTTTCTATAAATGAAAACAGACTTAACAATTAATTTCTGAGATTTTCTTTAAAAAAACGTAGGAAAATTAGGGTCTTTCATTACTTCAGTCTTTGCTACTTCACAGACTTTCTGGACCGCTTGCCTTCACTGCCTTGGGGAGCAGTAACTATGATTATACGGTACAAAATAAGTAGATTAGCCCTAAGGTTGGATGAAACACCTAAAGTTTTTTTTATTCCTTTCAGGGTTATGAAAATGTCCACTGATTTTTTTCTTAATAAGATGAGTAAGTTGTGCCTGAGGCTAGGAGAGTTCCAAGCAGCTGAGCTAAGGAGTCTTAGCAAAAGCGTAATCACCCGTTGGCTTCATCTGAATGACCATTTCTAGCTCCTCTGTACATATTCCAATTGGCCTTAAAAATGTGCACTTTTTTTCCTATAATAAATTCCCCTTTAAGGTAACACTGCAAGAGTGCAGGTGCAAATTCCCAGACAATGTCTTGTGGAAATTCTGATCTTTCATACTGAAATACGGAGAAAAACAAAAAGATTTGATAAAATGTTTTGCTACACAAGCTGATACAAGTGTGCCGGGTCCTGCACTTTGGCCACAGTCACCCCAGGCAACGCTGTAGGCTTGGGGCAAAGCGACTGGAAGACACTGTTGAGAAAATGAACCTGGGCCGTTAGCTGATAGCCAGCTGAACGTGAGCCAGCAATGTGCCCAGGTGGCCAAGAAGGCACCCCGGCTTGTGTCAGCAGGAGGGCGGCCAGCAGCAGCAGGAGGTGAGTGTCCCTCCACGCTGGTGAGAACGCACCTTCAGTGCTGCGCTCAGTGCTGGGCCCTCATGGCAAGAAAGACACCGAGGGCCTGGAGCGTGTCCAGAGAAGGGCAGCGGAGCTGTGAGGGACGTGGTTTAGTTGGAGAAATGTCGGCGGTAGGCGGACGGTTGGCCTAGATGATCTTGGATCCAACCTTGGGGATTCTATCATTCTACGGAAAGGTCACTGTTAGGAAGAAACAATAGGAGTTGATCAAATTATTAATCTGGTCTAAGTACTTTGGCCTTGCATCTAGGTAGTCATTTATCTAAGACTTTTTGGCAAGCAACCAGATTACAATAACAAAGTGTTATTGTCTCTTCCTACTGCTTAACGTCATACTGTAGGGAATATCTGTGTGGTGGAAGCTGTCATTCCTATCTGTTTTACTGCCATAAAAGACAGTTTTAGCGAAAGAGATTATTATGATGTTATCTCGCACATAGCTGTTAAAAATCTAGGGATGTACAGTGCGCTGAGAAGAGATATTTGCAGGTCCCATGGGCTTACAACATGCAGAGATACCTAATAATATCGCTCTGGATATTGCGCATCAACATCCTTGGCACCAACACAGACATGTGAGGACAGGATGCAGCACACGTCTAATGCTGCATCTAAATCAGTATTCATCATTTTACATATCCACTGTTTTACTTTAAATTAAGTGTTGCTTTCAATAATACGACTGTTTGCCTTAGGGAGGAAACTCACTGTATTTTAGGAGGTTATCAGAAAATGAAATATTAGGGTTTGACAGGCAATTAGCACAAACACCTTTTCCAATAAAAGTAAAGATGCCCTTTAAGTAAAGAGGACAACACACTTTATTACGTGTTCACAGGCTAATACTCAAAGCACCAAAAGTAAATTTAGGCTGCTACTCATACAACTAGGAAACGGAGGATCTGGGAAAGTGAGCAAGGTTTGCAAACCCTAAAAACTTTTACTGAAAAGACATTGTACTCACGGCAAGGGAATTTTGACAAAGCAGAATAGGAAACAATCCACAGCTTTTATCAGCCTTTCTAGGATGGATAAGCTCAACAGAAAACAGCACTGTATCATTCTACACATATAAGCACTTCACTTCACGGTCCTCCCAAACCCCTTCTAAGAAATTTGTAGGTGATCTGCAGGTTATGGCTCTCCCTGCGAAACAAAGCTCCTAGGTAAAAAGCAGAACTTGCCTTTTACTACATTTGATACTGTAATGAAACTATAATGGAATCGGGCCAAAAGTTCAGTCCCTTTAATCATCTTTAAGTCATACTTTCAGGAAGCAAATCCCAATAAATCATAGCATATCCCCCAGCTCAGTAGTTTGGCCACACTGTGCTCCTAAAGAAACAAGAGGAAGATGAGTAAAAGAACGTTTAGACAACCAGCATGGCCCTGAAGCTCTAGTGGCAGGCAGGCACACTGACATGCTCCCAGTGACAGCTGAGCTCCCTGAGTGGCACTGTGGCCAATCCTGAGCATGCGGTGCAGAGCTTTCCCATCTGGCTCACGGAGCTCGAATGGTGTGAGGGCAATGAGAAAAACTAGAAGAACCACATTTGGAATATTCAAAATAGGCAACACAGTTACACAACTTTATAAAAGATGGTGATGAAGAGATGAAGGAAAGCAATGCTTCAACTGCTCATATTGACTCCTTGCTTTTTGCAGTTTCACTCTGTGCAGTTTATGCCTCGGGTTGTATCTGCTAGACAGCGCCTACACTTGAGCTCTGACAGGGACGTCGCTATGAAGGGGAGTTTCCCCATGGAGAGCTTCCAACAAAAGAAAACCCTTGGAAGCCCCTGTCAGAGCTCACCCTCCAGTAGCTCATCTCCCCTCAGCGTGCATGCTTTTAGTGCCAATATCTCCTTTGAAGTTTCCCAGGTGTCCAATAAGATCTGATCTTTCATTCCAAAATGCACTCTAATCTCTCCTTGTCCAAACAATTATCTGACTACTTTTTCTCTACTAAAATTATCACTTGTTTCCTTCCTTAGAGATGCAAATGTCTTTCTAAGAGATAAAGGCATGCTGAGTGGTTACTGAGCAACTCCCTGCTTTCACAAAGGAAGGCCTCTCCCTGCTGACCTTCCTGGACTTACTGCTGGGCTCCTCTATCTATCAGTACAACTAAGATGCAAACATCTGAGAAGAATAAGCATGCAATTCCTACTTTGGCTCTAGATAAACATCATGCTAATGAATCTCTTCAGGGTTATATTGGACTTGAGCAGACCTTCTTGTTTTAAATCATAGAATGTCTTGAGTTGAAAGGGACCTCAAAGACCATCTTAGTTCCATCCCCCTGCTCTGGGTAGGGTTGCCAACCACTAAATTAGGCACAGCCCCATCCAAACTGGCCTTGAACACCTGTAGGGATGTGGTGTTAAGCCCACGTTGTCACTAACGTGTCCTTCTGAAATAAATACCTGGAAACTCAATACATCTTTCAGATGCTTCTCCAGTTGTCGCCAGGGACTAAACATGAGAAGTTTCAGAGTAGATAACTGTTGTATATGGGCAAAGCTGATGTTCAGGGTAGATGGAGAGGTACACAGAAACACAACGCTTGCTCCATTCTACTTCCCTCATACCAGAGCAATCCTTTCCCTGCAGCACAGGAAACAGCACCCAATGCTCATTCAGTAGTCAGGAAAGCATTTTTTATAGTTTAATAGGCAAAAGATAATTGGAACCATTCAGAACTCTGATCAGGAAAACTGACAATAGACACTACATGCACAAATCCCTGTTTATCATCCTCATCTGTAAGCACAAGCTTTGCCATGTTGTTAACAAATTCCTTGTTGCATGGACTCTCACCCAAGGTGAATGAATGAATGAATGAATGAATGAATGTCTCAATTATCCCAGGAAATCATTCTGATATCCTGGCAGCTTTAACGCAGTCACATGGTTTTTGTGTATGCCTTGTCATTTGGTAAAACCATAACATTTATCTGGAGGCTAAATACTTCAGAGCCAAGAGAGATAATCCACTCCTTACCTGCAAGAATGCACTTACACAAACACTGGGTAACTTGCTCTTGACATTCTGTCCTCTGCATCCTGCATAGCAAATGTTAAGTTTGCCATTTGCTCCATTTACTGTGTGCCTTATACATGCACACAGTCTGCTAAAGCACTCAGATATAAAGAGCAAAAAAGATGAATTATTTAAGAATATGGTCATATACAACATTTTGCACGTTGTTCTTCAGCCAGCACACAGCATACTAACAGTCACAAAATAAGCTCAGGTTGAAAACACTGTACCTCTGAACACAGAGGGGAACTAAAGAGGTAAGCACTCCTTTCTCCATACCCCCATCTCGCTAAATGAATATTATTAAAAATGTTAGCTTTTCCCTAGCATGCGAGTACAGGGTTTCTTCAAGATTTATGGGCATTTGTGGATTTATGCCAGAAAGGAAAACAAGTGATACTGAAATACAGTTTACAGACAGAGAGCTATGGACATGAAGAAGGAAGAGTTAAAAAATAAAACAATATATTCCGCTATATTTTAGCATCCTATTTAGCTTTCTCACTAATGCTGAGTCTAGCCTTCCAGCCATCCCAAGGCAAACCTTGAGATCTCTCCTTGGACATGTGAGAACCTTATGTTAAAATCATACGGGATGAGTCACATATAGGCGCAGACGGGCGCTAGTTCTCAAGGCAGCTTGCTTGGCCACAGCGTGATCCTTTCTCTCTTACACACATCCATCATTTTTTTCATCTTCTCAATCCTAGTACATATGGTGTGACACAACATCCTTATGAAGCTCCTTGAAACAACAGCATCTTTTTTCTACTTAGCTGTGATTTGTCCAAAGCACATGCCATCTGTGCCTCCTGGAGAAAAAAACTGTAGCTAGCAAACGCTTGGCAAACTTTTAAGCAAGGAAAAGCAGGTCATAAAATGGGACATAATGGGCTGCCATCAACTGCAGATCTTGAAACCAGACCTCCCTAAATTATACATGCTAAGGCATTATATGTTAATTTTGCTGCTGCACATTGATGTAATGCACAAATCTAAACTACAGATCTGGATGGCAAGCCACTGCTATCACCGCTGAGATACAGTTGTGTCTGTCAGGTAAGCAGTGCCACATTGTAACACCAGGTTAAAGAAATCCAGCCTTTTTTCCATTACTTATTGTTAAATAAAATGGTTTAAGCATGACTTTTCAAATTTTCCTTTATAAAAAAATATAATCCTGTATATGAGCAATGTCCAGCCTTATTAATACTGCTTAAGGGTACATATATCCTTCACATTATGTCTTATCTGTGCAACAGCATTTATTTTTTTTTACCAAAGTCTCAATGTCATTCTTCAAACACTTGAGCCAGTTCTCTTCAGATTCACAGGAAAGCACTTTTCAGCATTATCATGCAGGATGATTCACTTACAGTACTGTGTTTCACCAAAAAAAAAACAACAACCAAAACGAGTAAATAAAATCCCTTTAGAAGAACACCCAGAGCTATTAGCCTACAGTATAGAAGCGTTTTAATGAGAACCTCTCCATTTTCCTTCCGAAAGAGCTAATTACAGAATCACACATCCAGTTACTATAGTACTTAGCAAATTTACAAGTTGTCCTCAGACACATCTTCTATCATTGTTTGTTTTCACCTACACGCAACCGCTCTTGGAATTCTGAGAGGAAATTTGCATTCGCTCAGCCTTCTGCTCTGAAAGCTACATTAAGTGGGCTACAGGCTAACCCACAGGTTAAGTGGGGCTGCTGACAACTGGAAAACATAGCATTTTGACCATTCTTTTTATCAATGATTCAATTTGCAAATAACGATTTCTTTACAGGCTACAAAGCGATCTCTTCTCTGTTCATGATCTCTAGCTCTGCCATCCCAGGGCTACGGCCCCACCTCCCAGCCTTTTGCCAGCTGTACACCCAGCACATCCTCAACAGGCACGAAGTGTTCTAGAGTGAGCCGCTGCAAGAGCAGGAGGAAATCCAAAATAAAAATACAGCTCAATATGCAGACGATGAAATGGTGGTAGGGGGAAAAAAAAAAAAGACACACTCCTATTCCTCCATGGGATAAGATACATCCTTTTCATCATCTTCAATTTCTCTACATATTCTACAGGCTGTTACAAAAGATGACCTGCAGGCACTTCCTGTCAAATGCCTATCAAAGTTACACTGTGTGTAACAACCTACAAGAATAGCAACTAGGCTGTGCTAACATTTCTTAATGCATTATTTGAAGCTGTTACTGGTTTGGGGCTGTATTGTAATACACTATCTTTACTGCTACGGTTTAAAGTGATAGCAACTGACAGCGTAATTATCTTTCAAGGACTATACTGGTGCAGCTAATACTCCTTGTAGTGTAACTGGCTGTTTATACTGTATTGGGAACATGCAAAACATCTGGATAAATTTGCACATAAGGAGGATTAGGGGGACCTAATTCAAGCAATGCAGACCACTGAAAGGGAGACTGCACTGACTTCTCCTTACAGCACCACGGCAGTGCTCCTTCTTCTCTAGTGAACCACCATCTATACAGTTGATTGAGATTCTGTTCCAGCCCAATACACTGCTAGTTTTTAAACCCTGAAACATGAGCAAACACATTAGCTTACGTTTATATCCATTTCCTTATCTTTTCTACTCTGGGAAAAATAACTCTACTTTCGTCTTTGTTTTTTAATACCAACAGGTGAGAGAATGACAAAAAATACCTTGATTTATTGGTTAGATATTATTTTGCTGTCAGAAGAATTAATAATGTCAGATTTTACCGCCTTGTTTTGTAAAGGTGTTAGAAATACATTTTGGAATATTTGTGAAGCTTCACTCCTACCAGCCATTAATGGCCACAAAAACCAAGTGTGGGGAATGCAGCCATTTGGAAATGTCAGTGCATACTTGCAGCTGCTCTCTTGGAAAGTTACAAGCCTATATCAGCATCCTGTAGAGACAGAACAACGTAGGCATCCGACAGCACGTTCAAGTAGCTGTTTAGATCCTAGTGATGCACTTCAAAAAAAACACACGACAGAGTATAGGGAACACTTTTATTCCTGTTGCTAAAACAGCGAAGGCAGATTCTGAAACACGTATCTGGCTTCTCTAGATTTCTGATGCTTAAATATTTTGCCGCAGCAACAGCTCTTCTTGGTGTTAATTTCCTTGGTGTATTTACAAGCCTAGGTATCTATGCAAAAGCCTGAGCTCTTCAGAAATCTCACTAAACACAAGCAAGATGCCAGTATTTCCTGGGGAAACCAAATCCGACAAACCTACGCTATTGTTATTCAGCTGCTTAAGCACAGAATTGAAACAGTAGCGTTAGGTGTTGGTGTTTCAAAATTAATCCAAAGAACAGCGCGGCCTCTTCAACTTTACCTCTCTGCCTTCAGCCTCCCTTTGCCAACAAGTCAGGAACCACCTTCCACAAAGTAATTCAAGTCTGTCTTAAAGCCAATGAAGCTATTTTGTCCCCTGCTGGACAGGTTGCTCTCTGTTTCTCCACTCTGACAGTTAAGCACACACTTGCCAGCTTCAACTCATTTGTGGCCAGTTTATCTCCATTTGCTCCAGTGCCAGCATTGCCCTCCAGCTTCTGCAGCTGCTCGTGCTGTTTACCTGCCCAATATACTTACAGAGAGCAGCAATATCCTCTCCCAGCTTACTTTTGCTGGATTTAACAAGCCAAATTCTTTTAGCCCCTCCTAACAAAAAGCTCTCCTTATTGTTTTTCCCATTCCAGCTAGCACCTTTCACATCAGGATTGTGCCCCTCCTTTCAGGAGAATATTTCACACCGTTCCTCCTAGTATTGCATATGCCTTAGCCATGGCTTCAGATGCTCACTCACAGTTACTGTAAAATTTAATAATCCCGAGTCTTTTTCCTCTCTCATTTCCAGCTGACAAACCGACATGATGCAGCAGAAATGATTAACCATAATACGTATTACCTTTTAACTGCCCTGCAAATTTAATCAGCCTGTTATTCAGTCTTCAACATTATCCGTTATTATTATTTATAACACCTTGCAGCTTGTCTCAACAAACTCTACTGGTTTCATCTAACTCTCACAGTGAAGCTCTCAGTGGAAATAACAAAATCAGAACTGTGGCCACAGTTTGAGAGCCATGACCTTCCTCCAGCCTGCTGCTCGTCACGGCCCTGCCTGCTCACTAGGATTTTTGCAGCTCTCTGCCTTCTGCAGCTAACTAGAGTTTTCTGCATAATCCTGCATCACATACGTCATTAAAACACAGGTTAGGCCTAATGCCTCCCTTCACAAAAGCAGTTGAGTCCACCCTCCGAGAAAGGTACTGATGTGGTATCTGAAAATGTTCTTTGGCAATGCCATGGTCGCATTTTATTCTGCAGTAAACCCTGTGCCTTTAATTATTCTTAACTTCCTTTCTTGCTGAGAAAATCTGCATATTGTCCAGGAGAGATTAACGAGTTTTCAGAGGGATAGATTGCTTGGTCTTCCTCTTTTGATTGGACGCTCCTGATTTAAAAGACTTATTACCAACCCTAGTAATAGAGAAACTGTTTCATATTATCAGGGCTTTCTGAATTCTGGAGAGGAAATTATGTTGACTGTCATGACTTCAGGGCATTTATGTAAGGACTTCAGAGCTTGGCTTCCACCTTCATTATGATAATATTCATTTCCATATACTAATTCCTGTGAGGCCCTCTGTCTCTGCCCTACCTTCTCAGTGAATGTCTTTATTTAAACTGTATCTGTGCTAGCTTTAATTTTTCAGAGAAGCAGATTTCCATGAAGTAGTCAATATTAATGAGCGAGATGATGCCATCCCTGTGCACACTGAGAATATCTTACTTTGAAAGTGGTAAAGAAATCAGCAGGGTTTCTCACAGAGAAAAAATTACTTGGTGTGAATAGAGACGGCAGAAGGCTTTTAAGACTTCCTCGGAGAAGCAGACCGACTGAAGAGCAGCCATAGGATAACCTGGAAGGAAAAAAAGCCATCTCTGGGAAGAAAAAATGCAATAGTGTGCTCACCTCCACATTCTGAGACAAGTGTGAGCCGAAATGAGGAGCCTTCTGCCAGGCTTTTTGAAGGAAGGGTCAGGACAAGAGACTGCTAAATCACAGCCTGCACCTTTCTGAGAGTGCGGCTGTCAGACTGCATTGCTCTGGGAGAAAAGCAGCCCCTCCAGTGCCACCCTGCTTCGCCTTGCTTTGGTCCCCAGGTTTTCTGCCCAGAGAGTGACAGAGGCTGAGGACAGGCAGCACCTCGCTGGGTCAGAAATACGAAACTCATCTGCACTAAGCTGAGAATGTGAAACTAATCTATACTGCGAGGAGAGCTGCCAACTTGGGCGGCTAAAATTGACAGTTAGAGATAGCTTCTGGATGTGTGAACTAAGCCGGGATGAGAACCGCTTTTATAGCAAAAGGTGTGATCAGCCATTGCTGGGAAAGAGAGGTTGAAATGAGAAGCAGGAAACACCAAGCCATCGTGGCAAGAAAAAGCTGGTTGGGATGTAGGAGGGCTGTGAGCTACTGCTCTGAGTAGGAGTGCAAAGCCTGGTGACAGCAACAAGGAGGGGGGCAGGAAGAAAAAGAATGAAATAACAAAGGCAGAAAAATAAGAAGTTGTTTCTACTAAATAACGCAATATTGCTGCATTAGGCCTCGTCTCATCCAGAAGAAGAGAGAGCCACATTAAACAAATTCCTATGAAAGCACTTCGTATCCTCCCCTTGGTCAGTAAGTAGCCGTCCCCTGAGACTGTCACATCAGCTCTGTAGGAAACCCAAAGCACTTTCCCCAGCTCGTTATCGCAGCTTCATTTGCCAAAGACATACACAAAGCCAACTGCATCTGTGCTCCAACTGACTGTCCCAGCATGCAGCAAACTGTGATGCCACAGTCCAGGACAGATCTCTTTCCAAAGCTGCGCTGGCCAGAAGTGAGAAAGGTCTCTGCGCTGAATCAAGTTGCACTCTCTCTCACCTCCTGAATCTGTTCTCAACATTCACCTCTACTTTGATGCTTGGAAGAAAGTAGACAAGCAATTACAGCTAAATAGTAGCTGGGGATGGTGTATTTAAAAAAAAAACCAAAACAAAACACCATAACTTTTTGCAAACAGTGATGCAACAAATAGCCACTGTAACAATGCAATTTTAGTCTGTGCTACCGCTATTATCCCCTTCTGTTTCTTTCATTCATCACACTTGTACTTCAGCTGAGACTGTTACCTATTTAGAATGGGCATTTCTGTCTATGTGGAAAATGAGACGATGATAATAAAATAATACATAATACGTGCACGGGGAACTAAGTAGGTTCTTGTTTAACAAAGACATCAAGAAGAGATTCGGTGGTATCTTTCACTGTGGTATCACCACAGTTTGTTTTGCTGTTACTTTTAATCCCTATGTATTCCCCTAGGTTGACACTGTTATAAAGGAAAGCAACTCAAAGCCACCGCATGTGCCAGTTTAATGATAACCACTGCTAAATAACTTACTGCAGAGGCTGAAGAGTTTCTGAAGACTCCATTGGAGCATTCCGTGCACTTTGACCATCTTACTTTCAGTGCGGAATGCTTTGGTTTGATTTTTACCCAAAGGCAAAACCCTGTCACTGAGGATGAGCTGCAGAAAGTGCTGATTTGAGGAAAGAAAGCAATGGTGGTGATGACAGCATTTAGCTTCAGTCCACCGGTGGCAGATATGTCACTTTTGTGCAACTTCATATAGAGCACATTAATGAAACATGATCAAAGTCTGCTCTACTTACAGCAGCACGCAGCTGATGATATCACACCGTGAAAAGTCAATTTTTAAAAGTCAGCATTTTAATTTTGCTAGCATTTTGCAATTCATCATTTTAAAATATATACCTTTAAAAAAAAGTTCTATCAGTAAAACCATATACTCTGTGTTGTTGTTTGGGTTGAAGTTGTGGAATATACTACCATTCACAGCCCAGCACTCTGAAATTAAAGCCCTGAACATTATCAAGTGTACTAAGATGCATTTATGACAGCATTAGTTTTTGAAATAGCAGCATCCATGGGAATGACCCTGTTACAGGAAAAGCTTGTGTTTGAATACTGTACAGTGGTATTCTGCCTGATGTAATATCTAGGCACCAAGACTTTCCCATCTTCTTCACAGAAAAGGCCCAGAAGTGGTAACTCATGACATTTCTGGAAGGGAATGGAACAGGCCTGAACACCTCCCAAGAACAGCCCTTCGTAAGGAGTTTTGTCCCTTTGCTTTGAGCTCCAGCTAGATCCCAGGAATGAAGAAATTCAAAGTGTGGGACGATAACACACTTCGAAAGCAAGACTGACCGTCTGTTCTTCCATTTCCCAGAGGTTCATTTTTATTTCAGGGATTAAACTTCATGACTCTTTTTAAGTGAATCACTTCTCTTGAACATTTGCTTATCCAGGGGAGTAAAAAAAGAAACCAAGTCCACCAACCAACCAAACCTTGTAATAACACCTTGTTGTTTGGGGTCCGCTGTCTGAAGGAATTCTCTAGCTGGCAGGACAGTGGCAATTCCAAGAGGATCATATGCACTATACCTTATACAGAGAGCCCCTGTGCCTCTTCGTATCAAAGTAACAGCTAAGCTTTACTGAGCGCAGAGCTTGTCATCTTTTCCAGCAAGACATGACTGCTTGAGAAAGAGGAGCATGGGGTGCTTTTAGTGGTGATAGGTTGGTGGTTGGATTTGATGATCTTAGAGGTATTTTCTAACTTTAGTAATTCTACAAAGCATCTTTTGGGTCACAGTATCAAAAGAAAAACCAACTTTCTTCCAATACACCTCGACAAATGCATTAAACGAACAAATAGGTTGCCAAAGTCTTCAGATCACCACAAAAAACCAAACCAGACCTGGAAACTGGTAATGGAACAAACTGTAGATTTCTTAAATCTGAACAGATCCTTGTGATCACTGCAAATACAGCAATTAATATTTTCCCTTCACTTGTGTTGTTTTTTCTTTCCCTAGATCTAAAGCATTTTCCCAGAAAATGTTCTTTGTTGTCAGCCTCATTTACATCCACACTCCTCCTCCAGCAGAAGCTAGGAGCCTATACTATACAGCGTATGCTGATACATGCAAATATCAGCATTGGAAGCAGCACACTACAGTGCACAGCTCTGAAAAGAGGTTACAATGAATCATTTCAGCGTGCTGATTTGCATTTTTACTACTTTTAAATTTCATCTTTCATTTTTTTACTGCATCTTAATGCACTGTTCTTTCCATCTTTGGCTGCCTGCAACTCACTGTTTGTAACTAAAGAATTCCTTTCCTGGTTTATCTCTGACTGTAAAGTAGTTTATGATGTTCTGCATGGTGAATAGCATATATAAAAATAAATTGTATGCTAAATACGTTCAGAAGGTAATATGATAGCAAATCGAGAAACGGGCAAATTTAAACCTCCCTTGCTGCCTAAAAGACAAACAGCTTAGCAGAGGAGGGGGATATCAGCTTTGGTTCGATCTCCTAATTCTTCTTTAGCATACACGTTTATATTACATATACAGACATGTTTTATAATAATAAATAGTGTCTCACACCACTCCAGAATACCAAATTAAAGGCTGTACAGGCAGCTGCGTTTCAATTCTGCACACAAAGCTCAGGCAGTGGACTTCAGCTTTTACCACCCTCAGGAATGACACGAGCCCACAAATCTCATGGCACCAAGTAATGCCCCCGAAACAACTGTCCGCAGAGCACAACAGAGGCTACAAAGTGTCTGCATGTCTATGTACAGTTCATCAAAACAATTTGAAAAAGCATTAACTTAAAACAAGGTCTTCAGAAGTTAAAAACAGCAATTACTCTGTGCTATACACTTTGCTACTCAAGATCACTGAGGAGGAAACATGCAATGATAAATAACATGCTACGTTTAATAGGGAGACTGCATGAGGGCCATATATCAAAACCTGCTATTTACTTGACACAATTCACACAGTAAGCTCATTTTTGGTGTAAGTAAATCACCCCAATGTAAACAAGGACTTCAAGAAAAACAAGCAAGAATTCATAGTCTAACTCAGGAGAACCATAAATCTGAATGTTTCTGTATGAAATGGAAAGAAAAAAAAGACACAAATCTACCGCTTCCATCAATTTTTTAGCATCCAAGAAATTTATCTTGTTAGTGTGCATCATATCATTACAGCACTATTTACTGAGATGCCAGGACTGAAGACTCCCCAAGCAGCCTGAAGTGGACAGATGGGTAAAGCTTTTATGATGTTCCCAGAATGGCTGTTTTCATGCCATGCCTGAAAGAAACACAGATGTATATATGACCCTTTATAATTTTTCTCTTCCCAGTCGCTACGCTTCACTGAACAAGACGCAGTTCAGCAGCAGGTCTCAAAGAGCGACAGAAGCGAAGGTTCCATTTATGGCTCCAGAGGAATAAAGATCTGGGCAGTGGGTCCCACTCTGAGCCAGGAAGTGATACCTGTTCTCCTTCCATACGCCATGCAGAGCTGTAAATATCACACTTGTACGCCCAGTAGAATTGCTCTGTGTAAAGAATCCCCATTGAATAAGGTAGGCAAAGGCCATAAACCTGAACTGTCCTCTCCTCTCACTGGCACCTCACTGGACTTTCATCACTCGGTAACTTAATTTTACCTAACTAACAGGAAACTTCCCTGGCTCTGACACCGTCTTCATGCCATCCCGTAGGCCACTTGACTGCAATGATTTTTAGATTAAATTCTATTGATAAAGCAGGGAAGTGTTAATAGGATCACACAGTAAATTTATGTTTTGAGCAGCTAAAACCACAGAAGCAGAAAACACCAGTTATAAATCTGCTTCATACAGTTCCACTCGTTTTTCTGCAGTCGGAAACGTTACTCGGAACAATTCAGCCCACATTCTTATGGCCAAAGGAGGAAACAAGCGATGGTGGAAAACCTCCTCTTCGAGCATTCAGTCCAGAATTAATTTCTGAACGTCTAATTTTGTGCTGATGACTCACAGGAATCACAGCAAGTATACTCACAGTGCTGCTCACCAGCAGCATATTTTAATCCTACATGCTAAAACATCCTGAATGGAATTACCTGTAGTGTGCTCTCATGCTGAGCTGGCTGCTCATTCGACCCTGCAACACCAACATCACCATGTGACTTAAGACTAATTAGCACTTCACAAATTACGAATGGCAAATATTTCCACTGAACTGTTCCTAAGTAGCCTGAAGACTGAGAAATAGATACAGGAGATTTTTAATTTTTTTAATGGCTTTTTTGATATTTTAAAACATTTTTTATATATATATTTTAGCAGGGAAAAGAAAGTAGCAGTATTCTTTCCTATTTGTTAGCTGAGCAAGAGACTTGGCCACAAACAGAAAGTAAAATAATAAGCAGCAAGAGGAAGAGATTTGTTTAGCTTTCTGACTAGAACTCACTTTGGTTTGACAGATAATAGAGCATTAAAAAAAAAAAAAAGGCATTTCAAAGGAGTAAGTCTTAAGAGCTGAAGGTTTTAAAGTACCCAAAGAATTAGGAAACTGTATTAGAGTATCTGCTTCCTATGCAGACTCCACATAGAAGCACGATTCCCCAAACTAGTTGGCTGATGGGATTTAGCATTTATTTTTAGCTTAATGGTATCAGCACTTGCTCTCTCCTCTTTATACCAATGTTCCCTAAGCAAAACTTTAAAGTATAATGCCTGAAGGATAAGAAATTTGTCTGTGAGGACTACTCTTTCCGTGTTGAATCGATCAGTGCATAAACTGAAAGTCCAGTCCTCAGGAGCAAAGTGGGAGCAGCTTCAGGGAGGCATTTGATCATTTCATAACAACATTAAACAAACAAAAAAACCAACACAGTGAGCAAACCAGAATCAAATCCTATTTACTCATGTAAGTACAAAATCTCATATACAGGTCCTGTTGAGGTTGGCGAATCTATTAGTGAGAGCAGCTGCTTATGAGCATAAACAAACATTCCAAGTCAGATGCCCTTGCTGTCATTCAGTGTTCACCAAGCAAAATTCCTTACAAGTAGAATAAGGGAAAATGCAAGAGCCTCCATTACATTGTGTGAAGTGTTTATTGCTGGTGCTAATCATGCTCATATCTACTTTGCCTATGTCAAAACTCCGTGATTGCTCCAGTACACACACAAATAAATACTTAATATTCTGTTGACATCAAAGCAGCTTCGTTAGTGGTGCTGATCAGCAACAAATAAACTTCACACTGCCAACACAATCCAAACACATATCAGTCTCTGATTGTTGAAAGCCGGATTCCACCATGACAAGAGACTTGAAGACAATCTTAAATTTAACATGCCACATTAGTACTTTCCGAAAAGTTAATTACCTTGCGATGCCAGCCCAACAAAAATAAATCTGACCCAGCCTTTCAGTCTAGCTCTTTGAAGTTTCCTCTGTAGCCACCAGGAAAGAAACAGTTTTTCCCTTTTCAATGAAAGCTAAGATTCTGGTGTGATTATATGATGCCAGCACCTCAGGCTTCAAGGCGAGCAAACTATGCAAAATCCACAGTAAAATCTCACTATCAAAAAAGCAGAATTATCAGGAGCAAAAATTACTCTTTTTTCCAGAGGCATCAAGGTCATTTGGCATGTGCCTTCTGTATGTGCATACTGAGTACAATCCATTGCTGTGCAGACAGACAGCATGAAATCTGTGAGCCGCTTCAGTCTCGTTTAAGACTTGAAACTAGGACTTATGTGATGCATTGGCCTTCCAGTGGTGGTAGCACAGAAGTGAATTTTATCCACAATGGATATTGATCTCATCACAACTGGGGCTGCTCTTATATTAGGTGTAAATTCATGCATAATTCATTTTAGATAAACAAAATGATTCTACAGCTACCAGGCATTAACTTCCTTGCTGAATAAGCCACATGAAAATTCCATAAAAAAAACACAACAAAAAAACAGAACCGATTTTCAAACCCATCCTCATACAGAGAAAAGAAAGCAATGTACTGCATTACTTCCAGCTTGTGATTTCTAAAAATACCTATTAGAACATGCCAGGCCAATGAACCCAGAATTAAAACTCAGTAAAACCATAAGCAGTTTCCCATCGATAGGCCTATGACAGCTAAGCAAGCATTTCGTAACAGAAAGTCACTGCTGTCACAACCGACTCCGATATGTGTATTATCAAGGTTGCTAAGGGATTTGAAATGGAGTAATTCTAGACCCTTTGCACATATTATACAGCAGTAGAACACTTCAGGATTTATAGGGCATGGTAGAGAAAAAAATGCTGTTTTTATCAGGAAGTAACACCGTGTAAAAGCAATTCAGAAATTCTGACAGCATTCTATTGAACGGTTCTCAACAGATCTTTTTATTTATTTTACACAGGGGCCACGTAACCAGAACTTCTGGGCTCTGCAATGTGATATGTAAAAAGAGGGGATCCCCCCCGAAAGTTTGATTCTCAAAAACTCACCAGAGACTACTGGTGAGTTTTTTCAGGCTACTATTTACTGAAAATTTTAAGGTTGCCTTTGGAAACTGCCAACCCAGTGCACAGCAGTCGAGAAGGCTAATGGAAGAGAGTGACATGTTAACTGTGTGATATATACAGAAGCAAGTTCAAAGCCACAAATATAGTGCCTGAGGAGAGTGGCGAAGAGCCAGATGCTGCTTCTGGCAGTGTGTAGAGGAACTGCTGCACTGACATCCATCAGGAGAGGACGGCGCGTCAGGAGATGGTGAGTGTAAGCTCCACTTCCTCTCATCAAACACCGAACGCTGATTCCGCTTTTAGTAAGACTAATTAAGGAGAGGCTGATATTTGGACAAAGAAAAAGACAGAAAACGCGATACCAAATTGCACAAAAAGGCTCCGTAAGCAATGGTGCAGGGTCTGCAGATGGACACGTATAGGACAGCTAGACTTGCCATGGCCAACCCCGTGTGAGCAGCTTCAAAGAAACACATTCTGATAACACTATGGGGATCTTGAGCCAACGCATTTGTTACTTGCCATTGGATTAGGATTCAGCAGTGAAATAGCCAAAGGGCCAGGAGGAGGTGCACGCGCTGCAGGGACACAGAGATGCTGTGCTGCTGATTCCATCTGGCTACAGGCATCGTGGTGCTGGTTCCTTTGGGTGAAGCTTCACTAGTGGACACAGCAGGGGCCCAGCTGAGCTGATAGTTTAGTGGAATGCATTTTGCATTTATCCTAAAAAGAATGGGGATACTTTAGAAGCTTTCATCCCAGCTCAAGCTGTGAGTTTCTGGGTTCTTCCCTCCAAGAATCTGACTCATCTTGCAGTCTGTGGAAAGACACAAGGAGGAACATTTGTAGCTCCTCTTTCTCTGTGACATGATCTGTAGCTGAGTCTCCTTTGTGGTAAGAAACATTTGGCTGGGAATATGCCTGGAAGGAAGGAAGTCAGTGCTATCTAGTCGGAGCTTCTGTACCATATTTTAAAAGCAGCATCTACGCAGAAAAAAAGAAAAAAAAACATATCCAAGGTTGGCTCAAGACTTCAGGAGCTGATTTAATGCTGCGGATCTTTTTAAAATGCCACAGCTTAAATTCAGTTGGATTAGAAGTGCCAAAGGAAAAGAAACTTGATATGAATATGTAAGATGTACCCTGAAAGTGTTCAGACAAAACAATAATGGGGAAACAAGCTCAGATGAACACAAGAATGCAACTACCCTAATCCAAAACAAATACAGTATCAGCAGGATGTTTAATGAAGAAGAAAGATCACCTGAAAGAAACAATACTCAGAAATGGAGGGCACACAATCTTAAAGCGTAATGCAAAGACCTACACCATCATATTTTGCATGTAATTGCTAGGGATGTTATTGGATTACATATTCCGAGACAGAAGACATAATGAATCCTAGAAATTCATGAGGAATGTGAAGTCAATATCAAGTGTTTAGGTTCAGTAATAATATACAACTTAGGCATGAGCTCTCACAAACGAAAAGGAACAACTTCTGGCAGATTGTTGACAGCATAATACTGGAGATGATCGTGTTCTGATGCAGAAATTGCTAGTGCAGCTATTACACTAACAGCACTCTAAGAAATGCTATACCATTTATTTAGTTTCCAAGGTAGGTTTCATAGTTTCATCTACTGATAATGTTAAAAACAACAGACATGTTTTTAACAAATGATTCGTTAGAAATATAACTTTGCCTTTTGCTTTACACGCTTACATTTGCAAACTGTTGTTAAGTGCCAGAGAATCACTTACTCAGTATGAATCTTCATGACAGTGACATCGCAAATCAATCAAATCCTTCTTCTTCTGCCAAATTTACAGCATCTATCAGTTTGTGAGCACAGATAATAAACAAAGACCTCATAATCCAAATATTTGATGGTTTTGATACCTTCCTCTACTTCCTGCATGTCTCAAAGTAGTTACAAGCACATTCACAATCACTTGCAAACTATTTAGTTTTCTTTTTAGTGCAGCCAATGAAGCAGAGATTGCTAAATTACGATTTTTCATCACTTCCTCAATTGCTAACTTCCAAAAGAGGGCCCAACCACTTTTACCAGTAAGTATGAGGAAAATATTTATCAAATGTTAATCTGTGTATGCACGCATGTGCACACGCATACAGTCTTCTCTCCCCTCTGAATCATACGACAGTGAAGATTTAAATTAAATTTTACAAAAAAGAGAGAAAGAGAAGTAGGAGTTAAACAGACAAACGGGTGTCTGCTTTTGCCTGCCTGAAGGCTCAATCCTGCTGAGAAAAAGCAGCAAGTGCTCCATGGATTCATGAAGGCAAGAGATTTATTCCCCCAAGCTGTTGCCTATGTGCTGAACGATCATGGGAGATCAATGCTCTGAGAAACCAAACTTAGGAAAAAATATCTTTTTTTTTTCTTCTCCTTAAAACTCAGAAAGGAGAGGAGCTTGGATAACTGTCTCTAGAAGAAAGATTTTCGTACAATAGGGAACTAAACAGTTTATCAGGATTACATTATATGATCAACAGGGGTCTCATGTAGCTGATTTGCAGCTTAATATTTACCTTGTACTGCTGATATACGGGCACACAGGTATTCACTGGACTGTGAACGTACCCTGCAACTCTTTCATCTTTCAATGTGCCTCTTGTAGCCTTGCCAAAAGTAATAATTTCCCAGCATCCTGGATTGTTCCATAGCCAAATGATAAATGCTTTCTCAATGAAGAGAACATCGCTTGATTGGATTTTCCCTTACGCTCAAGCCTCCCTCATAGTAAATATATTGATCAAAATTCTTCCTGCTTGGAAACAAAGGATAAATTAAATAAGTACTTCAGTATGAGAGTGCATACGTGTAGGAATCACTTCTATGAAAACAGCTTCGGTGAATTTGCTGAGACTGGGTTAAAAAAAACATGTACAGATTGATACCTCTAAAATTCAAGAAAATGGGATCACAGTGTAGTTGGTTAAAAGGCCTATTAGCTACTGAATATTTTGCATGTGTTTTGTTGAAGACATGTGGCTTCAAAATAAGAGGATTTTTAGACAGTTTAATGAACTGTCCTGCTCTGTACAGTAACATGAACAACACATTTGTGCCAAGTCAAATCTCCAGTCTCATTTCCTCGTTACACACACAAAGAAGCAATAGGCTACTGCAGAGTCCTTACTTTTGAAACAGGTGTGAACCATTTGCTTCACATACAGAAATAGTTGATTGCTCCAGTACTGGGAATGGGCTGTTGGTAACCTGGAAGGAAACCTGACATAACCCATCAATTATTTATACAGAGATTCCCTGAAATATGATTCTGCCATGTCTGTTACTGCAGCCTATCAGCTACTGGGGGCCATTGAAAGTAGTGAAAAAATACCAACTCATGCACCCTTAAAGCACCTAACTATGCCAAATTGCCTGACAGCTACCAACTACAGATGTGAACCACCATGGTGGCCCAATGGGGCAATGTGTATTTGTCACCACAAAAAGCATCCATTATAAGTTGGAAGCATTCTAAGAAAAGCAGCTACTAAAGTAAGCCTAAGTTGAAAGACATGGAAAAATCTGCCTTTAGAGTACCCCCAAAGTAATGGCAGCAAGCTTATCTTTAGTAGAAGGCATGAATCTCCTACTATGATGGTTTCATAATATCAGGTCTTAAATGTCACTGGTCCCACAGAAAGGCAATGATGTGCTTTGGCATTGGTTCAGTACTGTCTGGGTATGCACCAGGCCTCGAACCAGTTTAGCTTTCATTACCTGAAATGTCATTGTGAAGGGTTCCCCATTTAATATATAAATGCCAGATGCCAAGAAGATGTTCAGTGACCTTCTAAAATAATAGCGCTATCATTTTGCTTTAAGGTACAGTGGTTTTCTCCTAGGCACAGTGCCCAAAAACCAGCCTATGTTGTAGTGGTACCATCATAGGATACTAGTGGTGGAAGGAACCTTTGACTGGAAGTGACAGAGGACATACAGTGCCAATTACTCTGAGGCACAGTCCTGGCAGTTTAGATGTGTCTGTATTTTCATGCGAGATATTGGAGTCCAACGGAGGTGAAACTGTCAGAAATACATCACTGCCTAGGAGCTCTGGTTGCATTGCCAAAGCTTACTTGGTTACTCAGGATGCCAATTACCATGGAAAGCTTTTGAGACTTCTCACTGAAAGTTAATGACACTTTGGCTTGTAGATGTACGAGGTATACTTGTAATAACTCTTCAACATTTGAGTAACACAGGGAGAGGTAAAACGTATATCTGAGTGCACCCACTTTCAGCAAGTTTTACTGGGTTCCTAAATCATTGTGATTTTACAGATGTTACTCTCTCTTCCCTACATCCTAAAAGACGATGGAATTATTACAACAATAGTATCTTGCATAGCTCAGTTCAGGAGAACTTCCACGTTGACCACAGTCACACAGTTCACCTGGTCAGCACAGAGTGAGCCTTCCTGCACAGTGCACTCCAATATTATCCATGCCCAGAGCAGAAAACATGCTGACAGACAAAAATTGAACCCTCTGCAATAGACAATTTTAAGTGAGAGCTGACATAAAATGAGACAAAATGCCTCAGATGTGGACAACCACCAGAACTGCTGTCCTACCAGTGCAAAAAGTGCCTTCAGCAGCAGACAGCCAGCTGTGGGGAGATGAGTATACATCAGGGCAATACTGATCTAAAGCAGGTCGAGTGAATGCTTGGTGATAGACCTTGAATTAGTGGGAAAAGGTAACACTGAAACTACTGCTGGTTTTGACCAAATGATGCCTATTACAAACAGTTAAAGGTTTCCCCACCCTCTAGCTGTAGAGCATCATGCCTGTGCATACACATTCTAAGAACAGGCAATTTTCAGAGTGCTCAAAAGGTTTTCACTATGCTTCCAGACCCAAGGATACTTTCAGCATGGAAAAATAAACTATTTTTAAATGACATCCTCTGCCCCATACAATCCACATGGAAGCCTTATCTTCAAGATAAACAAGCTGTATCCGCCTAAACTGATGCAGAAAAAGGGAAGAGAAAACTCACCCAGAACTTCAGCAGTTTCCTGTCAGTCCCAAGGGAGGTTTTAATAATCCTTCAGGAAATTATAAAAATAGTGTGACATACGCACAGGTAAAAGAATAACGCGCTATGACTCCGCTCTATTGTCCACTTATGACCTTTTGTTATGCTGCAGAGATACAAGTACCACGAGGAAGGGAATACTTGCAGACAAGATCCTCGTTACTATCAGAAGTAGTGCAAAGGTCTTCATGCCATGTCTGGAGACACGGAAGGCTTCCTAACACAGCACTAACAATAATAGTACAAGAAAGGCTGGCAACTCTGATAGTGCTAATGTCCAGACTCAGGGAACTTTCTCTCAAAATCATGCTCTCAGACATCACCTTCCCAGTTTAAAAAGTGTGCTAGGCTCACAGATCTGCGTATTTTTTGAAGCCACACGGCTGTTTAATAGCTCAGAATGGAAGCTATTTGGGTTTTGAACTCTGCTCATTTTATTAGGAAAACTCATCAGGGAAGACAAAAAAATTAACCAGAGGAAGGCCCTAAATATGTTCCCTGTTAGAAATCAAAGCTAAAATTCAAAGCAAATTTTATAAGATTACAAAAAAAAAAAAAAAAAAAAAAGCTGCCCATTAAAGCAGTGTTACTCTGAGATACATTCTTAAAAATTCTATATAGATTTAATATTTTAAATACATATTTTAAGGTTTTTTTTTTTCTATATTTTATTCAACAGTTCAAGTTTAAATTCAAATTCTTCCACTGTTTGGAAAACTTACTTTTCTAATACAGCAATTAGTTTGGGTACATCTAGATTTAAATAGCTTCCCCGTCAACTTCTCTCTGGAGATCTTTGATGTTACTCAAAAAGACATATCTAACATCATGTTTGTCACGGTAAGGCTTGGTTTCTAGGTCTGATTTTAAATTGGCATCCAGTCGAAATACATTCAGTGTCACTTCTAAAAGAATCAGTATGTGAATTCAATTATAAATCTGCCTGGACAAGCAATTATCAGTTTGTTGTTGCATCCTTCCTTAATAATGACAGTGCAGACTTCATCTAGCGTTTCTTCAGAAGGCAGATGGCATTTAGGTCCCTTACAACTAAAGCATTTATTCAAGTTTTTATTATACCAGTGCTGCCATTGCAAAATGTTGTATGTACCTTGTCCTGTATTAAAAAAAAAGGGATTATACAGTCCCTACAAACTAACCTGTAACTCTGCACTGAATGAATTGCAGCCTGATCCCTAAAAAAACTTTTCATTCAAGACTGAAAAGATTTTGCTAGCTAAGAATAAAAAAATAAGTTCTCTTGGGATAAAGACCAAACCACTACACACTCCTCGGACATATTTATCCATACGGAATTAACAAGGGTTTTATGAAATAAAGTCTTTATTCTCAAATCAGATGAATTCTCTCAATATGTAATTTTCCCCTCACTTGCTGACCCAGAACTCGTTTAACCATTTTAAAAATGAAGTTAGTGATTACTACATTCCTCACAATCTCCTAGTCCGGGAAGCCAAAGACAGCAATATAATTAATGTTTGTGATGCATGTCTGAAAGCTGCAGCTTTGTTTCTTTATTACACAAGAGGAAAAGGGAGCTAAGGGAGGTATAGGAAAACACTGACAAAAGCCATTGAACACTTTAATATGTAGTCACCTTATTCTTTCTTTTTTTTTTTTTTTTAATTATTTCTAAAGAAGATCAGCCTCTGAAGCATCACAATTAACTCCCTTCACTGCTACACAAAATGAGAAATGAGAGTCCAGCCTTGCCACAGCAATCCATGTGGAAGAGCTTTGAAGCTCGCATCTTTCCATTTCACCTCTGTGTAGACGAGCAACAAAACCAGAGGGTGACACATCTTTATCAACCACTGCCAGTGACTGCTGGCTTGTACACAAACACACTATAGTGCATTTGCTGAATGTGTTCACCAAAGCAAAATGCTCCTGGAAGCAGAAGTGCTGACAAGTGTAAGGAGCCGTGGCACGGAGCGCTTTGGCAGACTGGCTTGAAACTTACTGCCTATTGTCATCTTCATTGCACTTAGAACTGCAATAATAAACAATGCCTCGTGCTTTCCACTTTCACTCTGAAGTTGCAAATTGCTATTTAAAGCCTGAATTTTAGACAATGGGTTTTTGATCTAATTGTCTAAGGCTAGCTTCTCTTAGCACTGAACTGCTTGTCACGTCGAAGCAATCACAGTGATGCCATTTTCACATTTTCAATTAAAAATGCAAAATTTGTAGATGCTTTGGCAATAATCAGACATAAAAGCTCCAAACTTTGCACAGAGGCGTAGTACAAATAAACCTTGGGCATCTCTGTGTGCTCATCAGAACTGTAGGCCTTTGAGCCTCTTCCCCAAAACTCTTTACCTAATGTAGTTACCGCTGCTGCATTGTGAGCAAGCCCATGAACTCCCTGTTGATGAATTACCACTGAAAGCAAGGCTACTTTGAGGCTATCTGACATTTACTATATTCTGAATAACAGCTGATCACTTATCTCTAAAAATGCTTCTGTTCACAGACTGAAAAAAGCTTAAGAAACTGCCTTTCAAGATCACATTGTTTATAAATAGCCTGTTCTATTTGCCACTGTCATTCACGTACACACCTAGAACAGTACTTGCAGGCTAATTAGGTAGAGCTGCTGTGTCCTTATTGCCCCAGAGACAGAACAACCTGCACAATTTACTAACAAACCTTCAGCAGGCTCACCACTCTCACGCATGGCTTGTACTGTAATGATGAACTACGGCCTCCTGTCATTACTGAGAACGGAGGCTGTTCAGTCAAAAAGGTATTGCTGAAGTCATGTAGACAAATCACATTGTGTTTAGCAAAGTCATAAATCAACCACAAAAATAATAATCATAATTTAATACAACAGCTGTACACAGCAACTGTTTCTGGTCTCGTTAAGGCCAAGATGAGCCACAGTGTTGACTCTGGTGTACGTAAGTCATACAAAACACCTTGCACAATCATTTGTATACATTTGCCAGCATGACTTCAGCTGGAATTTCACTTCCACTGAATTTGTTCCCTTCTGAAGTTAGCACGACCTCCTCCTACTTCTTCTATTCAAATCGCCCTTTAAGAACCTGAATAAGTAGTTGAAGGAACCACATGCCCGCAAGAAAGAGGAAACTTAAGGACGGCTGATTGCTCATAATCATTTTCAAAAGGTTTAGGTTCCAAAGTTTGGTTTGTTTTGATTTGTTATTTATTTATTTAATCAGTATGAAGCAGTAAGTGATATAATGGCTTTTTTCCTTCTCATTAAACGGGATGACTCTGTTAGGGATTGAGACACGGAGGACCCAGAGTCGGTTTCACACAACACAGTTAGAGAAACGAAGGATCCTTTGTGGAGAACTTAGGTCAGATACTAAATGGGTACAACACTCTACGCTCAGCAAATTGATTTCCCTCTTGGTACAGTATAAAGCCATAATTATAGCCCTTGCTCCCCTCAAAGACCGGCACTGTACAACATATACTTAACAATGTCACCCTTAAGTGCTTGCTGAATTTTTAATTAATATTTGGGATTGAGGGGGACATCCACAAGTCAATCTTAGCTCTTTATACATAAGCACAAAATATACATAGGTGGCTACTAAGCCTAACCACTTCCCTGGCTTTTAATACAGCATATGTAGTGCAAGAGAGGAAACAAGAGCACCTTCTTCACTCAAATATCATTTTCCAGCACATTATTCACCAGCCTCCTCAGTTGCTATACAAAATGTAGCTAAGCGAGGAAGAAGCACAAAAAAGGAATAAGAAATATAGAATAAGGAGTTAACCATAAGCTGGAAGCCTGGAAATGATTTCCTAACTTAAGGACACAGTGTCCTCATCCTTGCAGCAGTCGTGACTTGTGTGAAATTCAGCTCTAAGATGTTGCCCTGAGCCTTACAAAGTCTCCCCACAGGAGAAGAGCTACAGCTGTCCCAGAAACACAGGTCCTGGCCTACAGAACCCCAGCTTGCAGTGCCCATAGCAGAGCGAGAAATGGGGAGTGAGAAAGAAGCACACGACTGCCCAAATACTGAGCCATCAGCTCAGCTTACAGCCTTACCTTCAGATATTTAGTCAGTCAAAGAAATAATTAGCAAAGTGATCAGGTGTAAACAAAAGACCTTGGTCAAGCATTAATTTCACCTTCCACGCTGATGGACATTTTGTATGTGCTACAGCAGCACCTTTGGAACTACTGAAGGTGAAACAAAACACCCCATAGGCATTGTCTGAAGCTCAGCTTGGTGTGATTTGAAGCAAAATGACAAGAAATAGAACCAGCCAAGGCACTAAGTTAGACAACCCATGTTTTAAATATTTTTTTTACATGCCACTTCCTGCAGTGCTTTTGTTTTTAACTGAAACGTGACCTGCCAGAAAATGAGCAGCCAAGCATTTATTGTCACTGGATTTCTGAAGTGACAAGTATTTAATAGTGCCTTCCACAATGATCCTCTTCTGTAAGAAGAGATGAAAACTCTCCCTCAAAACAGATTAGTTAGATCGGATTGATTTATAAAACAGCACGACAGAATAACGAGTCATGAAGGATAATATAATTAGCTCAATAATGTCCACTACAGTGATGAACTGAAGCAGTTTGTGCATTAGTAGGCTATTTACGTACGCTTGGACTGCATCACGCTTCTCTGCCTACAGTCATCTCAGAAGTGCACCAACAGGTCTGTAATTCACAGCACTTTGTGGTTTATTGCTAGGAGAGCAACAACTCATATTCCACTTTCTTTCCAATTTTTCAAGCAAATGTTTCTGTCTTTTCAGTGGTTGCCTGTAGAAGCATGACAGAAGGAACAGGGTAACGTATACGCTATTTGGTATAATATTTTGATATTTGTGACAAATTCTTGCATTGTTTGCTTTTTAACACTTCCCAGATGTGTCATTTCCAAATACAGCTATATTACACCCTCTTTTCTGTTGCCAAGAAAGAAAAGACAAAATTAATTCCCAGTGAGCAGAGAGAGTATCTGGAATCACTGGAACAAGGGAATGACATACTGCACACTTTGATGGCTTCTCACCCCAAACCTCTGTGTAAGTCCTACCTTGGGCTGCTGGGACTGGAATCTGAACTAAAGGAAATACTATAACAACCCCCAGCAAAGAATTCTCTGATCAAATGCTTCCCAGAGCTGATACCACCTCGATACAGGCAGCAATGATGTTTCCCATTTAAAATCCTGCATCAGCACAAGACAGAAACAATTCCGAAGAAAGTAATCATCATCCAACACTGCAAACTGCAAACAGTTCTGGCTACCACTGTAGGTGCTGCAGATGGAGCAGTCTGAAGAAATTGAAGTGTGGTCATTGAAGGTCATTGAAGTCCTGCTAAACTTTGTTTTGTTCCAGTGCATCCCATTGTGCAACCCACAATGAACTGCCTTTATAGATGACAAGGTAACCTCACTGTGTGGGAGCCTTTTGGATTTGGCAAGGCATCCAAGGTATATTTAGTAATTTGATTATTTTTATACATTTAGCCTGCCTGTTGCATCTTGTACTGCTTTGGCACTGCAGGAAAAAATGTGTTTCTTTTTTTAAAAAAATAAATACACCTTCTTTGTCATAAACTTATGGTAATTTCCACCTCTGTTTTTATTCAAACACTGTGAAATGCATTTGGCTTGTAACAACCTTAGAGAAACCATAAAAGCATTTAGCTAATGGTTCATTTCTTTTTGTTCACACTGACGGACCAGATATGTTGTTCTTTGCTGAGCCCTGAAAGGATGGAAGCAGCGTTGTGCAATATCCACCACCCCCCAGTCTTTTTGTTAATCATTACTAATCAGCTGTTGCTTTGCAAATCAAATTTTTAGTCCTTTTAGGCATACGGTGTGATGCAAATGTGTGGCAACAGAATGTTGATTATAGACCACTGGGTAGCACTAGCTGCCCCATTAGTGGCATCCAGCTGTCCGGATTCATGCATGAGCAACAAGGATTTAATAAGTTAAGATGAAGAGCACTGAAATGCCTGTGATGCAAATAACGACAACACAGAAATAATTAGTGCGAGGCGAACCACCTTTTCTAAGCAGAATTGGATCTGAGGTAAACGGCTGTTACTTCATTAATCACTAAGTGTATCACAAACTTTTAAACTCAACTGCTTCCATACCCACAGAGGAATGCAGGATATTGCAGAAACCATATACATCATTATCAAAGAGAAATTAAATTATCCCAGAACTTGTACAACCTATTTTCAGCCTGTGAATAAAAATACAATTCTGACTACAACAGAACTATTCTGAGGTTATCAAAAAGCATCAGTATTTAAGAGTAAACAGCAAGACGGCTATTTAGGTCTTAAGAAACGATATTTCTTCTTAAATGAGAAAATAAACACAGTCATTATCTGTGACTCCATTAGCCTCCCCACGCAGCTCACTGGGCACACGTGTATACTGATGGCAAAGTCAGGACACTCAGCTGAGAGAAGTCTGTGTTTCTCGAATTCAGGTCTAACTCAGGACATCCATGTTGGTTTCAAGGCAGTGAAACAGGACTTTTGCTCCTAATAATTTGGGATTCTGGCATTCTCTAAAATATTTTTAATGTTCCCATCAATTCAGCTTCTGTCAGTATGAAACATATAAGGAGTGAGCAAGAAACTGGCCATTTCAAGGTCTACAGGCAACTAAGAATATCCACGAATGTCCCCAGCATGATCCAAAGGAATTACTGCCTTTAAGTCATTTAATTAACAATGGTTACTCTTTTAGGATCCTTGTATTGTCAGCTGTGGAAGGCAGAGTAACACTGGCCTCGAACTCTAACTCTTTTACCATTGGAAGGTTGCTGCTTTTAGCAATACCTTTTAAAACCAGAATACGGAAACCTGCATCCAGGCACTTTCTCTGCTTTTCAAACATAACAAACAGCCAGTGGTTCCTTCAAGATCAGGTTCCCACTACTCAGCTGATGCAAATTGACTTAAAGAAAGCTAAGCAGGCTGACACTAGCTGAGGAAACAGCTCAGTAGATCTAATTATACGCGCAGCAAAAAATCACTAAGAGCTCTATCTCAGCTCAGCCTATTTTACGTAATTAACTGCACAATAAAATGTTCCATGATCAAATAGTTCAGTTTCTTTGAAGTTCTTGCTTTCCATTTCCTTCCATAAGCACATCTAAGAAGAAATTCCTTTGTATGTCTATGAACATTTGAAACTATCAGCACTGGAGGCTGTCATTTCCTATTTTGTGCCTAATCCCAACTACTCTGGAAAGAAAAGCAAAATCTCCAGCTGGGTGCTGCTGCTGCAGGTTCAGACTCTTTAAATATGTAATATATTGATCAGCCCAACAAGGGTCACAGTGGCTGTGATAGGGGCCCAGATCACGCCCTCCATCTCCTCATACACAGGCCAGGCTGCTGCAAAAGCTGAAAAGCTCTCAGACAGGAACAGAATGGTCTGGATTTGCATTGGTGACCTGGAGGTGAAAGGCTTGCTATCCCATTACTAATCTCATTTCACAAAACTGTTCTCTCAAGAAGTAACCCCCCACCCCTCTTCCTGCAGGCTCTCTTCTTTAGTCCTCATTCTAAAAACAAAGATTCATTCATTTTAAACTCTGTTAACCTTGGGGGGGAAGAAGACAGTAATTAGCATGCCTCCATTACATACATGGTTCATTTCTTAAACTCCTTGTCAATTCATTACTCCAATTTTTGACAAAGCAGCCTGGATTAAATCCGTAAGTAAATGGATTTGTGTCATTCACTCCCTCAGATTTTAAAACACTTCAGGGCTCAGTGCACTGCTTGACTTCTACAGGAGCTTATGTGCCATCCGCACAGACCAGATTTATTAAAACCAGTATTTCTTAACCCCGAATTCTCTACGTACTTCAGACAACTCCCTGCTAGAATCAGGGTATAAAAAGTTGTAGAACTGTTCAAATTAAAACAACTTCTCTTTGGTTATCTCTGTTTTATTTCTCCTAGAACCCTTCAAGCCATTCACAGCAGTCCCTGACAGAATGTGCTGGAATACAATAATACATCAATTAACTACAGTCAACCAGCTGCTCATATGATTTCTCCAAAATATCTTCATTATTCATAGGAAGCACCGTGGTGTGGCAACATGCTAGAAGACTAACTGAAAAAGAAATTACGATCCAGTTCTACAAATAGCGATACCACGTCCTAACCTTTTCCTACCACGTTAATGAGTTCAGCTGTGGATGTAAGTTCACACATCCAATCTGACCTCTTCTAGCAAGAGTCCACAGAGGTCACCTAGTCAGCAAAACTGTGTACCTGTCATACATCTTCATTTGATGAAACTTTATGAATTATGCACTATGCGTGGCTTTACGTTCAGAGGTTTTTTCTTTAACCACAAAACATTTATTTCTAATGCCACCTTTCTAAAGCAATCAGGAGAAAGTAATCTGGAAGCAACAACTCTAAATAACTACATCTAGAATTACTCACATGGGTGCTGACTGATCTAATCTGAAGCTGGGATGCAACAACTCAGGAGACTAATATAAAAAACAGAGCCTTTTTTGCTCGTGCATCAGTAGCTCAAACACAGCCCAGGTGACACAGATAGCCTACGTGAAAGTCAGTGACCATCCCCACACAGCCCACAAGCAGCCTGTAACTCCAGCACAGAACGTGCTCAGGAGCTGGCACAAAGCCACAGCTCCGATGGCAGCCTCAGCACCAGTGCCAAAGGCTGAGGGGGCCACGACTGTTCTCTGTTCTTTTACTCACAGATGTTGTCATTTCTGATAATGCTGACATCTCAACACAGCCACAGCCCGATGCCCTCCCTCCTCACAGTCTGCTGGGCAGACTCACCACTGTGGGCAGCAACAATGGTAAATCACCACCACACCTTAACTGGCACTCATTGACTGCTTTTAGAGATATACTGTAATCAAGTTCAAATGCCATCACTTTTCTAAACAAATGTAGGTTCAAGCAGTAAGGCATAACAGTGTATCATTAAAACACAGCACTGCTGCATTACAGTTTATAGAAAATAAGTGACTTGATAGCATTTCATGTCCAATTTTGCCTTAAGGAACAGCTGTCTGCGCTTTTCGGTGTCCCTGCAGGAGGAACAAACAAGCCAAAGCTAACGCAGGAAAAACATTACCCCCTTCCCTCCTTCCAAAAGGAACTCTTCAACTATTCAGTTGATTCAAATCTAAAAATAACTGAAAAAAAAATACTTGGAAAGAAAAGAATGCCTTCCTAATTGCATATTAATTGCTATACCCAATTGGAACTTTCTTTCTCACTAGCAAGTAACATCATTTGTGCCATTATAAGGCTCTCGAGAATCCTGCCAATGGAGAATGTGCATGTCAAATAATTGATTCAACCTGCCACTTCCCACAGGGCCAGGAGGGAGCAGCTGGACTTGAAATCTCCACCTAAAAACAACAGCTGCAACACAAGATAGGCCCAGAGCAGAGGTACACTTTGTTTCCCATCTCCGCATCCAAAATACTCAGTTAAATGCCCAGCCAAGAGAGCAGAATATAAAGAGACAAGTTTCATTCAAACATGGGGCAGAACAGGGAATGCCTGAAAGGGAAAACTTGCAAAGGGAAATAAAGCACAAATAAGGGGAGAGCCAGAAGCACTGAACCTGCCAGATGCGTGCATGAAGAGTTCACTTCTAGCCTACAGAGCTGCCCTGGGTATGTAGGACATCCAAAATCAACTTCTTCCACTAGCAAGCCTCAGAAAACACAGCAGCTCACACTGCACTTTCAAGGTCTGTTTCAGCTTTCCTTTTCAACTAGGCTATCCAGGAACTAAGAAACCCAATCAAATAGCTTCTCAGAACTTCACTGCTAAAGCTCCCGCAACACTCCAGGTAAAAAACATGTCAGCCTACCCTGCTCCTGCCTACCAGCAAACCTTGCCAAAGGGAAAATGCAGATTCACTGCTCATGGCTGGCTGCTGCTAGGCATCTGCCCTCCCTTGCCAGACCTAGCTCTTCAGACCACAGCAGGACCTTTCTTTCCCACATACGAAGCCTAGAAAGCAATCAGAAATTGCTAAGAATGATCAGTTACCAACCGCTTACTTGGAAATCCTAGTTCACTGTCCATCAAGCACTGAAACAATATATGTGCTCGTTATTATCTGCCTAGAGAACTCCTTATTCTCTAATGATTTCCAAAAATCTTTGTTACTTATTTCTCTCTCAGCTTCTACTGTTCGGAGGCATCACACAAGCAAGATTTATTTCTGCAATACCACAGCTATAAATTGCATATGATGGGATTGTCCCTCAGATACATCTCTGTCTCTGAGCCCTGAAGAATCTGAAACACCAAGCTTACAACAACACAAATGCCAGTGAGTATATAACTATTATTTCTGTAAATATTCGTACTTTCAACATTGGAGCTAATTCATTCTTTTCATCTGCCTCCTCTAACAAATGCTAACACTGCCATCATTAAAGATATGAACGCCTGCCCTTCCTCATTAGCAACTGTGCCGCAAAAATTCTCTCTGCCAAAATTTAGGGGAGCTTTGAGGACTCGTGTTAGTCTACAGAAGCTTACCCTCTGCTTTTACACTCAGAGCTTTGAATTACAAGCATCTTTGATCTTCTGGGGGACTGCAGTTTCTTACATCCTCATCTCCACCTTGCTAATGGGGGCTTCAGTCACCAGCGGTGTGACAGGAGGTTTCCATATTCCCACGTAGACCTGGACCCATCCTAAGAGCATTCTCACATAAGCAACCTGTAGTTATAATGAGATTTTATTCTCATACGCTACACATAAAAATCACTCCGGAAAAAAAATGCCTAAGGCATTCAACAAATCTAAGTATGTATATTAATTAGATTTTGCACTTACGCTATCTCTAAGCTACATCAATGCACATGTAATTCAAAAAGATATCAAGGGCAGTTGTGCCTCGACTGTCTGAAGGGAAATATATTTGCTCTGTAAGTATTTAATGAACTTAATATCTTGTCTGCAGGGAGAAATTTTAACGGGGGACACAGAGCACTGAGGCAACAGAGTGACAGTGAAAGTCAGCAGGACTAAAGCTTTTAATTTCTATTCTGCCTTTTGAAATATTTCCCCATCACGAGGTTATCATCAGACAGGCCGTATATTAAGCGTATGCATTCCCAAAGGAAGATGTTTGTTTAAATATCCAGAGAGAAGAGATTATCATCAAACAGGTATCAAGTTCTAAGATTGAGTTCAGAGGACTCAAAGTGTTATATGATAAGTTTTATACATTAGGGCAACGTTTCATGTGTTCACTTCAAAACAGTAAGCAGCAATGCAAGTTCACAGACTTCTTCCACACATAGAAAAGATATCTGACATGTAGTCTTGCAAAACAAGGGAAAATTAAAAAGAATTAATGAAATAAATCAAATACGCTGTACTTTGGGAATAAAGCAACAGCTACACATTAACACCTCAACAGAAGAGTAAGATGGTGAACGTACAATTAGATGGCTAAGGCTTTTTAACCTTTTGACATACAAAACCCAAAGGGACTTCACATGAAAGGTGAGATTACCAGCAGCAGAGGTTGAAAGTTGCACATAAAACCCATCCCTCAAACTAAGAACAAGTAGCTGGACTGAGGCTCCAACACCAGCCCTTGGTAAGTGTGTGGAAAAGCTGGAAGGAAGATGACAGGAAAGAATGCAGAGCCTGAAAACCCTTCCTCACACCTCGACCAATCTGGTATGCTCCAAGATGGGCTGATGACACACTGCACCTGCTTGAAAGGGGCTGTCTTCTCTTTCAGAAAGACACCTTTCCCCGCTGGATTTATCACATATAAACTGATCGAAGGATGAACAAGTGGCTGCTGTTCTTAGATTTTATTTCAGACTAAAGCACTAAAGAGTACAGCAGTGTATTTGCATGCCGTATTTTTAATAGCAAAGACAAGGCAAATATACAAAGTTCAGTGCTGCTGGTTCATGATGGAGAAAGGGGAAATTAGAGGGGCACGAGGAAATCCAGCATTGTTATTTAGAGGGCACAGCTGCAAGTCACCTCTGTGCTCTGTCACAGTGACTTCCAATTCAACTGTGCAATTATGCAGCTCTTAAACCTACTTAATTCTGATTTAATTCTAACTAGTATTGGTCACCTTAACCACTAGTAGTTTTCTGGTTATTTTACAAATGCCAAAGCATTTTATTTTATTTTATTTTATTTTATTTTACTTTATTTTATTTTATTGTTATTTAAAAGAAAAAAAATAAATGAACTTAATTAAGATTCAGTGCTGGTAAACAGCCCATAGCAATACAAATGAATCTTCACTCTTATCACATGAGAGATCAGGTTAGGAACAAGGTGAGGAACTTAGTGAGAGTCTTTTTGCAGCCTTTGTCCAAAAACTTTCCTCTGGAAGCACCGTGTACATCCCCACTGCTACTGAAGGAAGGAATATCATAGCTCACCTTAAGAGTGATTATTCTCCATTTCTTCCTTAGCATAGAAGAGTCAAATAATTTGTCCTGAAGTAGGAAGGCCGTACATATCCTTAAACTGTGCCCACTTCCGGATTTAAACAAATTGCTCTGTGTTAACTAACAGGTATTTTATCTTGGAAACCTGTCCTGCATTTGAACATGTTCCCATTGTCAATGCTCCCCACATCCACAGTGCTCTTCTCATTTGTTCTGTCATTTCATATATAGCAGACAGACCCATTTTTCACCTTCTGAGGAATACAGTGCAATACGGAACCTATGAAGTATGTGGCCAATATCATCTAACCTATTAAATGTCAGAATCATATATCTCAAATGCTGTGTCAAGATGCTGTAGTCTGGCAGCAAGGAACTCTTTTTTTTTTTTCTCACAAGGAAAGCACCCTGGCTACAAGAACCCTTGTGGGTTCAGTTCTGCATAGGTTTGATTGTAACCTACTGCTGAAAGCAACACCAGGCTGAGAGATGATGCTAGCATTGGCCAGATTAAACCTTAGATGAGAAAACAGAACAAAACTTAAAAAGAATTCCCTTTACAGTTATGTAGCTTGTTCCAGTTCTTCCCTTGCAGCTTGGCCTGATAGTTGCATTCCTAAGAATCACCTAATGTGATTCTGTATTTTATTTCACCCTCACATGCCATACTGGACATTCTGCTCTGGCAGAACTGTAGACAACAGGACTGAAGCGGCAGCTTTCCAGAAGCCAACCAACTACATCAGCTTGTTGGAAATGGAGCACCGAGAAGCAGACATCGTATGTTCCGTAGGATGCCAGGAAAGTCCCAGAGGAAAAAAGCGTGTGCTTTGGCTGGTGCAGCCAGGCACTGCCCATGCCAGCAGAGTGGTTTTGCTCAGTGCCATGTTGTGCTGCATGGGCGCGGGTGGCAGCTGGTCCAACTGCCTGCCTTCAGCACATGCTGGGTTGTGGAGCTGCAGCACCTCTGGGGCATGCTGGGGGGCTCAGATCACACGGCCGGACGCTTCCCATCTGCACCCGAGAGTTGGTTCAGAGCTGACAGCTTTGCAGACAGAAGAAACCCCAAATGGAGGCTGTGGGGTGGGATGTGGGTGCTCTGCTCCCAGCCCCACACATCCGTGCTCCGAGGTCAGGGGAAAGTGACCCTACACTGCTTCATCTGCTGCTGTCTTCATGAGATGACCTCTGCTGAGACTCATTATGGGAGCCCTCTGGCAATGTTCCCCAAAACCGAATTCAAACTGACCCTCCAGCCCTTCCTCTTACCCTGATACCGCTCTCAGACACAAGGTTTGGTGGCCATGTGTTGGGCTCCATGGTCCTCGTGGAATCTTTCCAACTGGGGTATTCTATGATTCTATGGTAAAAGACAGCAACAAGGACTAAATCTTGGCAAAAATGCAGGCTGGACCTCTTCTATATTGACAAGACTGTTAGAATTATTGGGATTTCTGTCTCAAAGCCTGTGCTAAAATAAAGTTTATTATGATGTATTTGTCATACAGGAATTAACAGGAAAGGAAAAAGTAGCTTGTTTGCAAATTATTTTTAAATATCTTCACAACAGTATTCAGATCATAGACTCATAGAATCACAGAATGGCCTGGGTTGAAAAGGACCACAATGCTTACCCAGTTCCAACCCCCTGCTGTGTGCAGATCACCAACCAGCAGCCCAGGCTGCCCAGAGCCACATCCAGCCTGGCCTTGAATGCCTGCAGGGATGGGGCATCCACAGCCTCCTTGGGCAACCTGTGCCAGTGCCTCACCACCCTCTGGGTGAAAAACTTCTTCCTAATACCAAGCTAAACCTCCCCTGTCACAGTCTAAAACGACCTGCAGATATTTTTGTTAGTTTACCTACGTTACAGACATTTCTAGCTATTCAGTTCCTTTTTATCACAACTGCCAATTGTAAGGATAAAAAAAAATTTAACTTATTAGATGGTTAACTAGTGTAAACACGAAAGAAACCATGCAGAGACCTGTCTTGTATTAGTGGCACTAATTAGCTGTAATGGAGTTTCAGAAGTCATTACACAGTGCATAAGTGTATACAAATTTTTGCAAATACATCTCTAGTATGCATAGAAGTGGATTTCCTCAACAGTTTGGGTGGGGAAGGGGTGACAGGAAGCTACGTTTCTCCCCTTAGACCCTTCCTGGTCTCAAGTGAGTGGCATAGAAGACAGTGGAAAAATCACAGCAACCTCAAGCTCTATAACGCTTTTTCAAGAGGACGTGCCTTCCTGCCTTTCCTCAATTGCTGCATCAAAAATAACAAAGGCTCTTTAAGTTTAATAAAGTATCGTGTATAATGAATATGGGCTTTGTCTGCTTTGCATTATCGGCTTTCCACCTGAATAGCAGTCCGAAGAACATAGAAGAAAGCATCACTGCCGTGGCAGCTTACTTATCATTTCAGAAAATGACTTGCCTGTTGGGATGATAGTTAGGTTTGGGCTTTGGGGACAGAACTGAATCTCTTTGAGCCCGGTGAGAGAGCAGCCACACAGAGCTAGTAAATCATTTTAATTTTGTACAAGTTGAAAAGCATTTTTTCCTCAACTTCAGCTAGATGACAGTGGCATGATGGCTGATTTTCATTTCAATCAGAGCAGCATATGATTACCACCTAATTAGAATGTAGAAATAGAAAGGAGATCATTTTTTAACCTACCCAAGAGAACGGTGTTGGGGAGGGGGGAAGATTATGTTAATCAAATGATACTGGCATCTGAGAGCTACCAAAATAGCCACCTGAATTATTGGCACCCTGACCGTCCTTGAGGATCCATCCGTGGCTTCAACAGAAGCCCATATTTTCAGAGCTTTATTTCTAAGTAATAAATGTATTTTAAAATAAATACATGTCACTGCAGGCCCAAACTTGTCATAAAAGATATCACCATAGGCATAAATATATATGCCTACTATTTTTTTTCTTCAAAATCACACACACTTTTTATCTGACAACTGTAAAACTAAGCATGAAAACTAGCCACCCCAAACCAAAAGTAACACAGTCTTAAAGGGAATTGCCTGTATTAGGTCATTCAAACAAACAAACAAACAAACAAAAAACCCAACAAACTTTTGTTAATTAGATATTGTCAATTAGTTACTCCACTTCTTGGAATAAACGTAAAAATTTGGCAGCTGTGCCTAGGGGAATGTAACTGAGGTTAGATTAAAGTAAACTGCATCAGGCAACATCTTCCAAGACTCGCCGTCTCCATCCGCATCCTTCTATAGAGATAAGGACAAGAGCTCATCTCAAGATGGCACTTTGTTTAATTGTCTCTGAATAACAAGGAGACAAAATTAGGTCATTGGGACCACCAAAAGGAGGGGGGAAAGAGAAAGTTAAAAAAAAATAAAATTATCTTTCAGTCAAGCAGATTACAGAAGTACCGAAATTAGGTTGTCCTGATGTTTTCATAGGCTCAGGAGGCAAAGCAATTTCGTGTTAGCTGCCTGACCCAGTTTTGAAGGGAGAGACGAGGAGTGCTCCTTCCCTGCTGTCTCACACCTCCAACACGCACACCCACGGATCGTACCACTGCACAGCACACAGCCACAGTGACACGGTACCCAACCGGGCTGCCACGCTTACCTGCAGAGCGCTGCATGTGATGCTGTGATCCCATTTGCATGCCCCTAAATAAAGCTGTAGTGCTTTTGAAAACTCACTCAGGTACGCCTGCACTATCCTGCCTTCGGCAATACACAGCACAGCAACTCCCTCTGCTCTGCTCTTCCAGGCAGAGGCTCACCAAGGCAACATCTACCTCTCTCAAATGGATGCTATTGGTACCCAGCACCATTTTAGGAACTCAGGATAACCTGCCTGGCACACAGATGTCACCTGGGAGCACTCCTGCAGGTCCTGCCCCATATCTGCTAGCCCACACAGCTGCCCTGCCTCCCCCCAGGCACCTAACAGCAATGTTTTTTTTAATTTCCACAACAATGATTCTTAGAGCAGAGATGCCTCAAAGCAGGCTTGCACTGTGTGGCCAACACATGGCACAGCCGGATTAATGCCCACGGGGCCACCCGGCTGCACCGCACATCTGGGGAAGCTTCTCCCTCACTGCTCTGCTCTAGCCCTGCCCAACCATGCTTGCTGCAGCATCACAGTGAAGAGCTCTGTAAAGACATAGAGAACCCTATGGGTCCCAGAGCAGGGAATGCCTCCCCAGCTCTCCCCGGTCTCATACTGCAGTGCCTGCCCGCAAGGCAAAGCCAACTGCTCCCACATATGGGAATCAGTGCACAGGAAAGGTAATTCCACTTTGACTGTCTCAGCAGTGGAAAATACCGCTGTGATTTGGATGAAGCACATTACAAAATAAAGCACAGGTGCAGGGTGTCTATATTATGGTGAGCCTAACTTGAGAAACCAGGTGTTTCCTCCTCAAAATGTTGGTCCTGAGAAACACAGCACTTCTGGTCCTGCCTAGGTCACTGAAAACTGTTCTGCTGTTTTTTGATTTTTATTTTTTAACCTCACTGTGTTATGCTGGAAATGTGCAATTTCTCCCTCCCTGCTTCTGGGGAAGGAGGGGGTAGAAAGGACAGTAAAATAACCTGTAATAACTTGCTAAAACACACAGACTTGAATCTCATATCTCATGTACTTTAGGCAAAGTAAGAAAAAGTCTCTTTTCAATAGTGACTGTAATGAAAAGGATTCAGGAACGTGCTGATTTATTTTCCATCTATGTGCTTTTAATCTGCATCAGTTATTTCAATGGAACACATATTGCAATCACACTTTCCGGGTTGTTGTTCTACTGAGGCGCATAATAAATGTTGTGAGATATTGTGCAAGAGAAAGAACAATACTTCGAGCTAAATGTGCTGTTAAATTAAAGTCTTTTCTTGAGCAGTGAAAAGGTCCTGAGGCTTTTCATGTCAGTGACACAAGGTAAGGCACACTCTGAGCATTTTTTATTTTTCACCCTTTTGAGACACACAGCGTGATCCTAAAGCACTGGAAAATAACAGTACCTTACATTGCAAATATTCAAAGATATCTGCCGTGAAAAACACAAGCACAACCCCACCACCACTCCAAAAAATGCAGGGGTCAAGTATTTAAAGGTGTCACATTTCCTCTGTGATGCACTGGGGGAAGTCAAGTGGCAGTTACCTCCATCCTTGCTAAATCATCCCAAAAAGAAATGCACAAAATTGTTCAAAGCGCTTAATGTGCATTTTTTAAATGAATCCCAGTGTATAATTTCCTAAAGGATAGGAATCAATTCTATTTTGTGCTCTGAAGAATTCTATTAAACCTGTAGAGCACTTTGTGAAATGTGAAAATGCAGTTTGCTAAGGAGATAGCCGAGGTGGTCCGCAGTAAATTAACCCAGTACTGCTGACTGTTGCCATTCTTTGAGCCTGCTCCAAGGGATTTCTATGCTTACAGTACAACACCATTTACCAGCTTCTAAACTAGATTTGCCCTCTGGCTGCAAGTCAGCAGACCTTGGTGTAAAACACGGCCAGAAATTAGTTTGACTTAGAGTTGCATTTCAAGACCAGAGCAGTGCTGCGTGTCACAAGCAACTAAGAACCAACCATTGCTTCCAATCCTGTTGTTTTCCCTAGCGGACTTGGTGTAGTTAAGTTTGAGGCCGTCTGGCTGCCATGGCTGCTGCCCTGCCCGGCTGCTGGTTGGCGTTCAGTCCATTACAATGGATCCCTCTCTCCCTAGCTTTGTACCAATTAACCTCAGACAGGAGCTAACTTCATTTGCATGGTAATGAGGAATTCATCTGAGCCACTTCGAAGTTAAGCATGCTAATAAGTTTTTATGCAAGCACCTGAGGGGTCAAGCACAACAATGGACTTGGAAGAGAAAACCTTTCATTAAATGCAAATCACTTTTCTTGTAAATACTATGGCAGAGAACTTTAGGACTCTAACACAGCTCGCAAGAATGGAGTCATTTAGTTTAGATTTTCAGGGCCCCAGGCAGACTGAGGAACATAGTCACTGATCTATTTATATTTTGAATTAATATCAGATTGGGTGAAATCCTCATTACAGCATCAAAGCAGAGAAAGTCCTACATGAAGGTAAAGAGGAGAAAGCAACAATATTGCCTCATATTTCACAGATTTGCCACGGTTTCCTGGGATGCAGGAAGGCAGATAAGACACTGCAGCCATACAGTGCAACAAAAGACTGCAGCATTTTGTCAGGTTTCCATCTGCTTTACCTACGTGATGTTGTCAGGCGTGTTGTGGGGTAGGCACATTTCCTAGTGAGTACACTCTCATTTTGGTCTCTGCCTTGCACTATAACTTCACGAATCCATCCAATTTACATTCTACGTGCACAGGTGGAGGTTTTGGTTAGGACAAGCAGTACGAGACATTAGCAAGACAAAAAATGGCAGCCAAACATCTTCGGGGCTGAAGGAGAAGAACATGGACAAGATTTTTCACTTAAAGATTCCTCAGGAAGGAATGAAAGGAAGAAGCTGATTCACTGAAGTCCAGCACAGCCAAATGCAGAAGGACTCTTGCTCAGGCGAGGCTGTTAGCAGGACAGACTGACCTGTTCTGACAGCACAGCCACTGCCAGGGGAGCAGTTCTGGCCAGAGATTACAGCAGTGAAATACGGGCAGCCTTCTGAAAAGATGTCCTCATGGCAAATTGTTAAAGGTTTTGCTCCCAGCTCCAGAGGGAATAGAGGGAGCTGTTCTATCTCTGTGACAAAAACTTATAGGGATATCTCTACGGTACCTGCAGTAAGAGTAGACTCTGTTGTTGAGACGTAAGTAGTCCCTGTCAGTGATGTACAGTGAGCTACTTGGGTGGAACATTTGGGTGACGAACAATACCCAGTGCCCCAAAGCAAATCCAAAGCAATGGATCTGATTCACGCTTAGTGTTGTGCTATGTCAATTCATTTAGTCCAGACAAAGTATACCCGCCTTGTTACAAACATTAGACAGTGACCCAACAACTGCGTGCTCCCCAAAGATCGCCTTCACTGCATGAGATACCGCTGTCCTCTGCTAAGTATTTTAATTTTGCTGCTGACCGACCTATGAAATGTAAAACAACAGCTCTTTCCACTGTACAACACCATAAGCTCTAGGTATTTCTTTAAAAAGAACTCAGATGAAATTTGAGTTTGTGGGGAGTAAGTAAGGATGTTTGAAGGTAGACAGCCAAGAAAACTAAGGAAACAGAAGGGAACATAATACAGTGAGAAAGGAGAAATCGTGCTTATTCAGAGCTCATGGTTTACATTAATCTGTGCAGGCCACAGATGCAATGGAATTTTATGTTTTACTTGCAAGAAGTGCTTACAGCTCAATCGGAGTAAAAAATATATATACAACAATCATCATCATTTCAATCGCTCTGGGCTATGAGCCTTAAGTCTGTTTCCAAGACAGAGATGAAGCTGCCTGAAAACCAAGGGAGGAGCTCAGCTGAAGTCTATGAAGGGAACCAGAAAACTGTGGAAGCAGCGCACCGATGAAAAGAAAGGGGGAACATGTAGTGCATATATGGGTTTCCAGGCCGAATCAAGGCAGAAATAAAAAAAAGGAAGACTCAAAGTCTACACTAAAAGGTAAAGTCATCATACAGCTGAGAAGCAATGGCTGAATCATAGGGCAGAATACTCTTGAAAAGAGCTTTCATCAAGAAAGCTTCTATACATGTGATAGGCACTCTACCAAACGAAGCCAAGTTGCTTCTAATAACATTAAGAAAAAAGTAATTAAGGGAATATGTGTTTATATTACACATATTCAGTTTTTGAAATAGAAGAACTTAGTTCTGGAATAAAGAGAATAGTTTCAGTCCAGATCTGCTCCACTGCTCAAATATTTAAGTCATGGAAAATACCAAGTGTTCAGTGGGAAGCACAAAGATACACTGACCGAGCATCCCTTGTTGCACCTTTTGGCATTCAGGTTTGAAAAACCCCAGTTTACCATTCAAATCTCAATACAGTATTTCCTTTCAGTTATGTAAAATAATAATAATGATAAATAAAAAAAAACCAACACCCAAAAACCATCAAACCATAAAGCTAAATTCCTCCTGTCAATCATCAGAATCTCATAGCAGTAAAATACTCCGCAAAATACACAGATAAGGGTACTACTGATTACACCCCTGTATCTATTTCTTCTCTGTTAAATATTTTCAGACAAAAATACTGAACAACTTGAGCTGTCTGAGATCTGCTTGCTATCATTAACAGGAAGCAGGCATTTCTTCAGTTCAAGACATCATGTTTATTTCATTTGGTCTGTCATTTCTTTGCTTCTTTGTCGCATTTCTCCAGTTCAGTATTAGGAACTATCAGACTGCTAAGAACGAAAACCAGAGAAAGACAAAAACGAGAAAAGGAAGATCTGGAGATCATGCTGTTGAAAGCATTTTGTCTTATAAAAATAATAACCATCACGTTGTCATTGGAAGAAGGCTGGTGCTGTTAGAAAATCACTGTTGAATCACATGTTTACTGAGAGTTCTAGGGAAAATGAACAGTTAACCATAAGCAAACCAAAAAATTAATAAAAATAGAAAATACCATCATAGGTTCTTTACTGTAAAGTGGCCCCTGAGCACCAGTGACCTTTGGTGACTGTTTCCACTGACAACTATTACATACATTTCCTTTCCAAGACTCTCCTCATTATTAGATGAAAACTGTGACGCTCAGAACCAGCTCAGAAAGAGAATAGACTTTTACTTTGCCAGGAAAGAATACAATGCACAGGAAACGCAGAGTGTGGTTTCAAACAAAGGTATTTCCCTTCAACTCCAGTGTAGATGTTAAATATAACAGTCTTTGCCCTGCCATATTGTCCCAGCCTGATTTCATTTGTTTCAGACTAAACATTCAGTTGATGTTTACTCTTTCCACAGTTTCAGCATCAAAGTCCATAATCTTTAAAAAAAATAAATGAATTGGGAAATTTACATTTTATTCCATACCTCATTGTGATTCTTGCTTAACCATTCCTTAGTAGTGTTAAGGGCAATGACAGCAGCAGGCTCATTTGGAAAACCTGAAGACAGAAGAAATGAGAAATAAATTGAAGGTAGACATTTTTCTCCACCTATAAGAAAATGGATTCTGTTCCCACCTTCTTCGGTCTAGGTCTGGGATTCCTTTTGGTCACCGCTCCATTTTAAAGATTGTTTTTAAAGGTTTTAGGTGACAATATTCATTCTTTTCCTAGGTGAACAAACTGAAAATAGGGGCAGCGATTTTCTATTAGTGTTTTTGATTTGACTGTTTGTTTTTAGCTCTGGTTAGGAAAACTCAGCAGCTCTAGGAACAACAGAGAGTTATACATGTGTCATACTAGGCAGGCGACAATATAACATACATCACAGTAACAAATGCTAGGCTTACATCTCACGGCACAAGTTCTTTCTTTAATAAATCTGTCAGCAAAGCTATACAACACTATGATCCCAGTGCCATAGTTTTCATAAGGATAAAAATGCTTGACATATGAATCTCTTAATTTATAACCTAAAACATAACAAACAACTTTGGAAATTAAAGAATTCATGAAGCATAAGCATACAAATTTAAGGCCTGATATTGCATGATATACTAGCAATAGCAACTCCCCCTAACACTAAACAATATCAGAAATCTTTCCAGGGATGCAGACTTTTTGCTTTGATGGTCTCTATCTATCATATCTAAAGATGCTTTCATTACTTAGGCAGCCTTAATTTAATTTTCCTTTAAAATCCTAACTTGAGGGCAGCAAATCATTTCTGTGAGGATTTAAATATAAAAACCCATAAGCTGTATGAATAGCCCTCAGTAGGTTAGATTAATAGAACAGCCTTTGAAGAGGTGGAGCTGCAGGCGCTGCGTACAAGCAAGCAAAGGGGCTCGACAGAAACAGGCATGAAATCTGGCACACAGATGCATGCATACAGCATTTTTTACATCATACATCACACACTCCTGCCGTAAACTGAAGTACAGACACTGCAAAAAGCAGTAGATGCACCCAGCTTTTTGACATGGATCTAGCCACCAAAACCTATGTTTTTAACTCTTTTCAGAACTTATGCAGTGCTAGACTGACAAACAAACAAAATCTCTTAGCCCTCCTTGAGTTATGCCCCCAGCGTTTCTCTCCATATCCGAACTGGATTTGTAAATGCTTTTTTCCGTTGGCGTTGTTTTCAAGAGACAAGTGACAGCTATCCAACAAGCTGGGTAGAATGGCCACTGTTTGGGTTCACTTCCTTTCTGCATGTTTCTTCATAAAACATAGGTGTGTCCCTTTTTTTCCAGGTCCAAGATGAAAAATTAGCCAAGAACCTACAACTACTGCTGTGGATACATCCAGCATTGCTGAGAACACATACTCCCATGACATTTAATAACAATGCTGCTATCATCAAGGCACGTGACCAAAGACACAAACTAATGAATGCTTCAATGGTTTTATTTCACAGTATTGCAGTCGCAGAATTGCAGGAGATGGAAGGGACCTCAAGAGATCACTGAGTCCAGACATCCTGCTAAAGCAGTTCCCTACAACAGGTCACTTAGGCAGGCGTCCAGGTGGGCCTTGAGTATCTCCACAGAAGGAGACTCCACCACCTCTCTGGGCAGCCTGCTCCAGTGCTCTGCCACCCTTACCGTAAAGAAGTTCTGCATGCTTGTATGGAACTTTTATGTTCAAGTTTTAAGTCATTACTCCTTGTCCTATTTGCTACACACCACTGAGAAGAGCTTGCCTCTACCATCTGTCTTTAGATATTGCTAAACATTCATCAGATCTCCTCTAAGTCTTCACTTCCCCATGCTGCACAGCCCCAGGTCTCTCAGCCCTTCCTCACAAAGGAGATGCTCCGGGCCCTTTATATCTTTGTGGCCCTCTGCTGCACTCCTTCTAGGAGATCCCTGTCTGTTTTGACAGGGGAGCCCAGAACTGGACTTAGTGCTCCAGGTGTGGCCTCGCCAGGGCAGAGCAGAGGGGGAGGATCACCTCCCTTGATCTGCTGGCATCGCCCTTTGCAATGCACCACAGGGTAACATTGGCCTTCTTGGCCACAAGGGCACACTGCTGGCTCATGGCCAGCCTGTTGGCCACCAGAACAACGTATTTAGGTCATGTAAAGTAACAGACCTCTAAGCAGACAGTCCATTTGAATTAGTAACATCTTATCTAAGAAACCATGACTTTATAATACAGAAATTCTACACCAAGAGGCTTGCCTGGACATAAAATGAAGACCACATAGAGAGCGAAAAGCAGATTTCAGACAACTAATAAACCATTGTTTATGCTCTGAATGGTTCATTTTCAGAACAATCCTCCCTCCAGCAACATTCGCTTTTCCGGCTTGGTTTTCTATTCACCTTCAGTATGGTATTTGCCCAAAACTGTAAGAGCACACTAACAACTTTAGAGAATTACTGCTCTCTCAATAAGTTATGCATTATTTAGAAAACTGCTGCCATGCTAATCAATCTTAAATAGAAGCTCACCTGACTGGTGTTCAGTTCCTCTTAAGTAACCACAAACGTAAAATAAACAAAATAAAATAGATCAGCAATCAAAACAAAAGCTTTGAATCTTCTGTACAATTTCAGAAAAGATCTTAAAATCTACAGAAACCTTTTACGATGACAACTACTACTAAAAAAACCATCCTACTTAGTGCTTCATACAAATCTCTGGTAAATTTAAATAAAAGGATTATCTTTTTGGCTTTATGCAGAAGCAAGACGAGTTTGGCCTCCTGTTCCACACCGTGCACCAGCACAAAAAGCCCTGTCTCTGATTCTCTAACAGAAAAATATTTGGTTTTATAGGACCGGGCTAAAGGGAGATAAAGTGAGACGGGATCTTTTTAAGCCTGTTTTTGCATTGTTATTTATTTATTTCTGAGCTGCATTTGTCTGCCACAACATTTCTGGCCCGCTCCCATACACACACACAGCCCTCCCCACTTTGCTTTCAGCAAAAAAGCAATCTCAGTGAGCACGTGGGAATCAAATTACTGGAGAGAAATAAGCTCAAGGAGCCTCACAGTTAACCGACTCCTGGAGCAGCAGCTCAGACAATTCTGGCTAAAGGCTCAATTTCACAAAAGATAAAACAGGTAAAGTAATAAGAGTGACACTGGCCCATGTTACTGCAGTGAGCTCTCCTCTGGAATACTGAAAAGGACAGGGGCGCAAAAAGGCAAAGGAGCATTATCTGTAAGGTGCAGACAAGCAGAGCCTCTGAAGGACTTCACTGGGTTTGTTTGGTTAGAGAAAAAGGGGGGTTGGTAGGTTGTATGCCCATGATAGGTGTGAGGTGAAGCATCTACTTACCAGCACACACAGGTCTCCGACACAGGCTGTGCTTCCTACATTCTGCAGTGGCAAAGCTTACATTTTGGCCACAGATCCTGCTGTATCACCAGAACGTGACAGGCTGTCTTTGCTCCTGAAAAGCTCTTTCAGAATGGGGTAACACTGCTGCAGTGCCCATTAACCACAGCTCGTCGTCTGTTACCAGGATCAACTTTCAATCTTCCAACCATGGCAAACACTGAAGTAAGCAGTCACTGCCACTTATGCCTCTCCCAGCTCAGGAGCCCTCTCTTAAAGAACAGCCTTCTTCATTACTGTTCATGCTGACTTGCTACCGCAAAATCTATAAAAATTACTTGGAATCCTGGAGGAAAACTCTCATGGTTTTGCCAGTTGCTTCACAGCTGAAGTCATCTGTGTGACATGCAAAGTCAGCCCAGACAGCACAGCCACCTTAGTACATAGTTATAGAAAAGTGACTGCTAGCTCTCAACACTGACCTGGGCTACCGGCATCGCTCTAATTTCAGCCAAGCTTAGGAATTTCCTTTCCTCCTCTTTGCATGTTGCTAAGAGATGCCTATTCCCCTACTTTCATTCTTTGTTTCATGGCTATACCACCCAACTGCCAACAAATAAACGACAAAGCAACGACAAAAACTGAACGCCATTCCAAATGAACTCTGTTGCTTCTCATGTGTCCTTGGGCAGACATTACCCACGGAGACGGTCTGTGAAAGCTTTAAAAGATCTTCTGACTTATGAGCTTCTGCATCTGCTTCCAGGACTTTATCACCTTAGTCCTGGAAATTATCACGCTGACCTGAGAAATAGTGGTGAAACAAACGGGATGTTATGCAGGCTCTCGTGGTCATAACTTCCCAGAGAAAGGGTGATAAAATTTTACAGAACTGTTTCAACACATTAGATATTAAATAATTGTGCTCTTTTAGAGAAACAAAGTGTGGATAGGGGCTGAAGAAGACAGTAAGCGTGGAGATGCATGCTGAAGTTCCCCTTATTTTTCTATTTATTCCCTTAAAAACAACTGCTGAGAACATTGAAGTCCCCCTGTTTTATTAACATTCAAAAAATACGCAATGAATTCCCTGCTGTTCCACACACAGGACAAACGCCCGGCCTTTTGCACTGAGGGGATTTAGCAGAAAAACATTCACACCATTGTGAATGTCTATTACTGTATGCCTAATTTGTCTGTGCAGTATTTGGAAAATGTATACTACACGTTCTTCAATGAAAAGCGGCGTAACAAGAATTCTGTGAGATAAAATTAATAGAAGTCTATTTAAGGGACTCAGACTGTATGGAGGTGCTGGGAGCTTTATCTGTCTCTTTTACTGTCCTCAGTTCACTGCTACATGTTATTAAAAATGTCCGCCTCAGAGACAGGTAATGCTGCCTCCCCATGAAAAGTCCATTAAGAAAACCTAAGTACTAAATAATGAACCCCTAACATGATATAGCTGAAGATGATGATAACGGATTATAGCTGTTAGGTTATAATGCTAACAAGCAAACGTCAATCCAGAAAAACACTTCAGTAGCCGCAGGGGTCAGTGTTAGAGCCTGTCAGTTTAACTGAGATGTTTTCGGTACATCAGATCATCCTAAATTAAAAAAGAAAGGAAAAAAGGTCCTTTTTTGTTGGCACAGTCTAAATGCTACAAAGGTTTCTATTCATTTCCGTCTGCTCCCTTCTCTGCGGTATGAGAACAGCTCATCACAATCTTAATACACTTATTTGCCAGTTTTAATGGTTTCATTTTGAAGCAAGTCATGAAAAAACAAACACATTTCAGCACAAATGCTCATTTCAGAGTTTCCCCTACTTTCTCAGAAAATATCGACACTGGGATGTTTGTGCACATATCAGGGACATACTGCTGTACAAGACTGCTCTGAAATCAAACCCGACTCCCATTGTTCAGTCAACACAACTGTCAAAATGGAATAACTAGCATTATTCAGTTTATGTATTTGCCAATGATGTTTAATAATGTTCTTCTCATAGGAGCTCATCAGCCACATTTTGACACTGTGGAAATGTATAGAAGACCCCCCCCCCTTGTTGTGCCCCACACAGCTAGTATTTGCTGAACTGTGTGCACTAGATGGCGTGGAAAATAAACTCTTACCAGGTTTGTTACAAAGAGAAAAAAGCACCGAGCATTCATCCAATACATGGTCTGAAATCCAATATTGCTATCAGGGCTAAAAATGCTTTCTGAATCAGAGCAGACATGTGAGCAAATGAGCTTCATTATGGTCATGTGGGTTAAGACTTGCTATTGACAACACAGTAATCATAACACTTCAACCTCATCAATGTATGACAATAAAAGGGAACAAATGAGATGCATAGCCCAGCACGCCTGAGGTAGGGTTACTCAATACGTTCACTTGTCCTTCAGTTGTGAAACTAGCAGGAGTATAATCTTACAACCAAACCCATATAATCATCTTGTCAAAGACGTATTATAGTAGTCAAAATGAATTCACTCATGCTGAGCTGATTCCCATTACCATGGTAAATCTGGCCCTTCCGGAAGCACAGACGGTAGTATCCTACCAAGAACTTTGCTGCTGCTATTGGGCTTTTCTTCTTTTTTTCTTCTTTTTTTTCTTCACCAACCACAGTCATGTGATGACTGGAAAAACAAGCTGACAAGTTGCTAGCTTTATCATTTTTGTGGTCACTCACAACCTGAAAAGGAAATGGATCAGCTGCAGCCCTAATTTCAATCGGCGGCGCTGAAGGCTAAAGAGGAGAGCTGTGAATCTTCTAAATAACCTACTATGCCTTACTGAACTCATTCAGCCGAGGACAACCTTATTATTTGCTGCCTACTCAAAAATTAAGTCTCAGAAAGAAACTAAGTATTGTGAAAATACAGTAACTTTTGTTTACCCCAGTTACTCCAAGAAACACAGCCGCACGGACTTGCTGTATCCATTTTAAACTATGCTACAGTAAGTAACTGGCATGTAAATAAAATTAAAAAGGAAAATGAGACATTTTCAAAATGCATAAATAAAGCATTTTTCTGAAGAAATGTCTCTCAGTTCCTCTTGAGCAAGGAGCATGCCTTCTCATTTCCCTCAACTGAATAAATTCCGCAGCAACAGGAAAATAAATACAGTTTCTGAAGAATCACTGCCAATTGCATTCAACCACTGACTTGATAACAAGGCAGCTGGTAGAGGAAGGTTAGTAAAGGAACCCAAAATATGCATATAGCAACAAACAGAAGAAACAGAATGCCTCTGCTATGCTGCAGTGATAAGTAGGTAGAGTACTGAAATGACAGAGAGCCACGGAACGGCACAGGGTAATTCAGTGATCCCTGGTTCACAGAAGCACAGGGGTTGGTAGGGAGCTTTGCAGGTCCTCTAAACCAAGCCCCGGCTCAGGTGAGGGCTGGCAGAAGGGGCAAACACCATGCAAGTCAACAAATCCAAGGCAAGCTGCAGGCTGAGATGCATGGGCTCCAGCTTGGCTGGCTCTGCCTCAGCTTGTCAGCAATGACAGACCTGTGCAGGCTCATCACTGTGCTGACCAACAGCGGTCTCGTCCTGTGGGCATGGCAATCCACCTTCCACATCTGCAGTTCAGCTGCTCTTCTGTACAAACGCAAACCTGGACTTGGCGTAAGGCTGCCAATGAAGCGGTCCCTTACAGGAAACTGGTGCAAGAAAAAAGCAGGCCATCTGCCAGTTCTCTGAAACACACGCTACCACACCATGCTTCATTTCACACTCTACTACATTGATATCATCAGGAAAACATTTGTCATATAACGGTGATAAAAGTATCGGCTGAATATAGAAGTAAGCTATAATTATGTAGGTCAATTGAACAGATAGAGGCTTTCATTAACAAATCCTAGGATTCCAGTAAAGAAAAAGCTAGCTTTTAAGTTTACTCAGCTGTCTGTTGTTTGTCAGCATTGGTGGGAAGAAAAAAAGGAGGAGCTTCTCTATGAGTAGTGAGAGCTACGTGTCTGCAAGAGACATTATATCTGCATCCTGCAGGAGAGCTGTGGATTTGCAAGAACTGTGCTTTTCTGCAGCAGTCAGTATATTTTTATTAAAAGTCAAGATTTTGGTTTCATTCTTTTTCCAGCTTATATCGGAAGAGTGCTCGCAGGGCGACAACATCGCGGATAGACGGGTTCTCTAAGCGTCTTCTGAAAAAATGTAGCAAGCAATAGTCAGAGACATTCTGGGAAGCTAACTGCTTCAGAGCTGTGCTGTTTACTGTGTTATGCGATGGAGCTGTTCTGTCTGTCAGAATATTTTAAAATGCTCTTGTGGAACATTAAGGCTTTGAGCTGAATGTAATAAGGGAACTGTAGAAAGGTGGCACGGTGCTGAAAGGGAAAAGATCGCTCCACTCCGGCAATAAGCATCCTAACATGGTATGAGAAAGCATATATAATGCAAAAGCAAGTGCAAGATGTACTTGCAGAGGTACTTATGCAATTATAGAATCTTACCTACGAGGGTGTATATACAATGTTTGTGCAAACTGCATGGCCATTTAGGCATATGTATACAGCTGTTCCTGAGTTCAAGTACATCCTTCCTCTTAACACACTCACTACACTAAATCTAGAATTACTATTCCAGAAACGAGTGTTGCACAGAGAAATGTTAATTGAAAGAGGTTTCTAAGTGCACACGAACTCCTTAATGCAGAGTATTTCATCTTCTACTTATTCATATGAAGCAAGTTGGGTTTTTTTGTGTGTGGTAACATAATCCAGCAAAAGTAATTTGAAACAAAGTGCAACGTGCTAGTCAACTGTGAAATCTGCCATCACACACTGAATTGAACAGCAATGGGATATTGGCTTTATTGTAGTTTCAATTCCAGCATGGTCAAACATTTTTTTTCTACTGACTGATCAGAATAAAAATGCCTGAAGCAAAGTGTGAAGAACCAATGCTACCTTCCTGAAATGCCTTGAAAGATTTTAGAAAGTCAGCACCACCTCTCATTTGCAGCTTCTTGTTTTTCTGAAAAATGGGGTGTTATGTGGTCCAATGCGGTGATGCTTTGCTGACGCTACCCCTTCCTTGACATGAATTTCCTAAGCGTGAAGGGAAGCCTTTGCTTCCAGAGATCTGCTGGTCAGCAGTAGGAATGAGATGCAGCCTGGACCTCGCAAAGCCGTGTTCCCTGTTGGGAATGCATCTTGCAATCGATTGCAAACTCTTACTGAAGGCCCATCTGCAGATGAGATATCCGCGACGTGCTTCACAGTGCTGGAGGTCCCTGATGTCTACTAATGCTGCTGCCTGCCTGTTGGCTAGGCCTGGGAAGAAGAGAGAGAAATTGCTGTGAGAGGATCTTTGTGCAGGCAGTGGGAATTGATAGCAATGAGGGAAGTGCACTCAGGTGCAGCAAGATGGAGTGAAAGAAGAGAAAGAGAGCGCAGCAGCTCTGGTTGCAAGATGGGGTTCAGTTTTTGAAAGGAGGATTGGGTTTGGGAGAGAATTTCAGGGCTGTCAGCTCTGCTGGAGCTCTGAGTATTTTGACTGAAAATAAGCAGCACAATATGACAGGAGTTGAAGTACAAGGATTTGGGGACGCACACACATATATATATGTGCATATAAGAGAAGACAAGCTACTACAGTACAAAGAAAAGAGATGACAATATCAAAAGCCTGAGAAACTTTTTCAGAGGAGTAGGGCATACATAGGCAATGGACAAGAATATGCACTCCCACAAAGAAAACAGCCAGCACTGTCGGTCCATCTCTATCCTTTGAATCACTTCCACCACATTCAATTGCTCTGACAGACGCAACCCAAAGACCTGGCTGGATTATCTAAAACCAACAGAGTACTTAGTGAGAGCCATACACGTACAAGAACAAACAAAACAATCTGACATTATTTCAACTGAAGCACAGTTCTTATCTCCTCTCCAAGGGAAATCAAAGATTTCCTAAGAGCACATAAAGAAAATCAGCTGAAACTACATATACTCAGCTCCTTTTGGAGCAAAAGGAAACAAAGATGTTCTTTTATCTTTTTCCCCGAAAGACTTACATGAAAAAAAATTACAGAGCAGGTTGGGTGAAAAAGCAAGTCACTGTGTGAGGCATATTTTATCTACTTAGTTTACTCGTTTTTAACAAACATATTATTGATTCTTAGTTTGTGCATATTATTTACAGTGTGGATTTTTCCCCACTCTTGCCTGAGGCAGTGATAAATCATACTATAGGGTCACACAGACCAGCAGCTATTGTACTCAGGAAATCCACAGCAGCTCAAAACTGAAATATTTCCAGATAATCTGGAGTTCAAAGATGTCAGTACATTTTAGAGGAGCAGAGATGGCTGTGTTTTTTATTTGATGTTTAATAGTTACTCTTTCTCAATGAGCATTAAGGCACCTCATATCTAATACAACATCCTCTACATACACGCTGCTAAAACAAGTATTTGTGCAGATGTCTGACTTGAGAGTCATTATAGTATCATATGTTTTCTTAGAGAAAGCCTTTTTTCCTCCTTGCATAGATGCTGTATCATTTCTGGAGAGGCTATTTGGTCGGTTAGAGATGAGCTCCATGTGAAAAAATATATCTTAACATGCAGAAAGGGTTAAAGCAGAAACTACTTTATGCTGCTGTTATGTATTAGCAACTAGCCAATACAATCCAGACACACCTTCATTTCATGCTGTACCTTTGGTAAAGTGAATGAAAAGTACGTGGGAACGGCCAGTAACTACTTTACACTCCCCCAGATGCTTCAATGAAAACGTTTTCCTCTTGTTTTGTTTCCTCAAATCACAAAAAGATGCACAAAAAGAGAAAAACAATTAATTAGTGAGTTTTGGAAATTAGATTCATGGGAAAACTGACAAACAAATGCTCATGTGCTAAAGAGCATGGAACCAACAGCTAAAGGGAAAAACAAAAATATCATCTTGGAAAACACTGACTCTTTGACCTCCTGTCTGTTTTTAAGGTCTCATTCTCTCACATGCTAATTCAATTACATATACCTAAGTTAGCACCCCGTACTGCAACACTTCTCTTGGCTGACAATCAGCCTCTATCATCAGCTGCCTTTTAAACCCAATAACACAAGTTGACCAACAAGATATCCTGGATCTCATTAATTTCATAATTTAAAAAAATCACAGACTTAATTGTCAAACAAGTTTTGTGTTGTTTTTTTTTTTAATGGTTTTTTTTGCTAATATTTCTCATTTGCATTTCACTCACAATTACGCATTTTCTGAGTCTTGCATACTTCAATCAAAAAAGGAAATTAAATAACTACTTAACAGCACTGCCAATCGCATGGATTCAAATCCAATTTAGGGTTGATCTGAACTTTATGTATTATTAACACTTGTTTTAAATAGTATTATCAGCATGTATTCTGACAAGTTGTCAGTGTGACGATTTCTTTCTTTTTTTTTTTTTTTTAACATTATACAAGCAAATCTGTGTGTTGCTTTGGAAGGCAATGGAAATTCCTAATGCTTAGAAGGGTTTAGCAACTGCCATTGCTTCTGGCTAGAGCAGCATTGGCGTGCTTGATTTCAGAGTAAAATGATCTCATTTTGCAAGAGGTCATTCTTCAAGAAAAATAGAACATTTTCTGTGTCATTTTGAACAATATTCAAACTGATATAGGAGAAGGAGAAAGGCTGATGCAAATGAATTACTTTAGTCAGAAACAATACCCATATTAGAAAAGAAGGAGCCTATGCTATGGTTGGTTAGATCAAGCAGGGATAGATATGGAAGACTAAGATTTCTTTTGTCTAACAACCCAGTACAAATAAGATGCTGATCTGAACAATTTAAATGTAAATTTCTTAGCACCTGTCAGACAAATGAGATTAGAAGACCTCCACTTAAAAAAACAGGCAGCTTTAACCTGAGCCCCTCAGTGAAAATTGCCCTCCCACCTCCATTTCCCTGTAAACGCGGCCATGAGGCAGCAGGAATGGTGGTTTATTCCAGCACTTTGTTAAATTTAGTTGGTGTACACACTCAGCCTGAGATGAGCCCCAGTGCACCTAGGGAAAATGATGCTTTCGAGGCAGATATCCACACTTTGCATCACAAACACAATTAATCCTCTCAGAAACATGAAATCCCAGATAGATCAGTGCAGGTATATGGAAAAGCACATAAACTCAGTGGGTGGAGAAATGTTGTTGATTGTTAAGCAATAAAACTAAATAGGGGGAAAAGGTACCTAATATGACTGAAACAGCATAAGCATCACACTCAAGCTTATTGAGTTGCTTTAGGCAGTGTAAATTTGTGGGTTTTTTTAATATTTGATCAGATCAATGGGTCCTCTCTCTCTATAGAATTCCATTCTAGATAGATTGTACTAACACAACAGCTGCGTTTCTCCAGACGACAAAAATATCACTGTAGTACTTAAGGTTGGGCCTAGATTATTTCACCAAACTACCCATGTGAGAATCTGCCATCTGCAGTCACCACCCTCCATAGCACAGTCATTCCTATGGCTATAGATAGAGCAGGGCTTTCAGCTACGGTCTAAAACCAGCCCTAGTAAATTTTAGTTTTTAATTTCATGGTTGTTAACACCATCAGTGATCAGTGACTCAATTAGGGCTGGACGCGTCCCCTGGGTCAGCTGGAAACGGCGGGTCCTTTCACCTGAGGAAAGGGTCTCTCCCCTCTGCAGCTCTATGCAGTTAAGTAAGATCTCCATGGCACTGCCAGTGCAGAAATGGAGTCGAAAGGGCGTGCGATAGGCACGGCTGGGCCGGGACTGAGGGAAAAGAGGGACATGTAAAGGCAGTGGATCAAGGATGTGTTGCCTGGGAAGAATGCAGGGACGCTCTCTGGACATGCAGAGATCAGGATAAGGAAAGTCAAGGCGCAGATGGAGCTGAACTCAGTGAGGGACGAGAAAAATAACAAGGAGTTCTACAGGGACATTGGTCAGAAGTGAGAATATACCCCCCTCTGATAAATGAGAAGGGAGAAAGGGTAACAATGGATACGGAGAAACAGTTTTTTACCAGTCTTCACTGGCAGTCAGTGATAAGGGATGAGATGCTGAGGACGGTACCTGAAGGAAAATGGAACTTTGCAGGACTGCTGGGCCGCTGTGTGGGCATCGAGGTGCTGCAGCAGGGTGGCTGGGGGCCCTGTGAGGGGAGCTGGGAGCACCGGGCCGCTTCCCGCCAGTTCTGAGCCCCTCTGCAATGCGCCGGCAAGGCGGGCTTTGGAAAGAACAAAATGGCGCCCAGCAGCTCCTTGTTTGCCAAAGCACTCAGTTTGAAAGCCTGCCATCTGAAGGACTATAAAATGTTGTCGTACAATGCAGAAAGAAACCAGTAAAAAAGGCACAGAAGGACAAGTGAAAGCATTAGAGTACAAACATGTGAGATCTGAGTAAGAAATTGTTCACAAAGGTACTGGAAGAGGGAGCAATTCTAGTCAGATTTACAAAACTAATAGGACTGTCATGCTACAAGAAACAGTGTTGATTTTTACAAATCAATTGCTAAACAAAGGACCTCCACAAACAGAGCAAGAGAACAAGCAGTGCTGAAGAGACGAGACCAATGGGCTCAATACCAGTGTTCAGTCCAGTTACAATATTTATGTATGAGCTTTGCAGAATAACCTTGCATAACCTGGTGTTACGTCCCAGAGACAGGAAAAGAACAACATGTGGAATGTTTGTAGGTTTATGCCACTGCAAGTCTGAATGTTACGACTAAAAGTTATTTCAAAAAGCAAACAAATGTACAGTCCCTCTCTGAATTAGTTAAGGACAAAGTAAAATCAACAGTACCAGCACCATACTTATCAAACACCTTATACACAGCACTTGGTATTGAACTCAAAAGTATTCTAGAAATAGAAAAAAATCAGTGGTGGACATCAAAGTGAAAGAAGGCTTTCCAAAATTCAGAAAGGTCAAAGAAGCAGGATTTGTATTCCTTAGGAAACAGGTAAAGCAGACCTCCTTAAGAGGCAAAAGAATTTGAATGAACGGAATGAGAAATTACTGCATACCCAACCTCATGTGGACACCCAAAGAAGGGAATCGTAGAATGGAACATGAGCACAAATTCAGAAACCTCCTCTCCTATAGAAACTGGGGTAAAATTTATCTACATAGATTGAAAGAGCAGGAAGGAAAAAAAAAAACGCGCTATGGACAGCAGTCAGAGTAGCTTATGCAAACAGTTTCAAAATTGGTTAGAAAACTATCAGAGGGGCTACTGTGCAAGAATGCAGCTACAGTCAAAGGAGGAAATGTGAGCTTCTGGGGCTCTGCTGAAATGTTGATATTGTCTATCACTTCCCATCAAACTCCACATATGCCTTTCTCATATTCCAGATATGTAAAGGACTGAGACAGTAACACCAGGTATACGCTGAAAATAATTGATGATTGAGAAGGATTGAGGTACTTTTGAAAATTCACTGAATGAATGGAGGGAAAGAGGCAAGAGAGAGGAGAAGGTGAAGGACAGAAACAAAGAAAGCAGCTCACCCCTTTCCCCCAGAACTTACTCCATGTTTGGGTCTGCTGGCTGAGATGTCAGAGTGAACATTCTCCACCATCCTGGCACTGGACAGGACAAGGGAAGCAGCGGGATGGAGGGCATGAGCACCTGAAAGCCCCCAAAGGGTTTTATGCCATGCACACCACTCACTGGGAGCAGCACCAGATAGCACTTAGATTGGAGTACCTATTTCATCACTTACTAAAGCAAAGCATCTTCTAAATAATTCTGAGTGTGATGCATATTAATGTCTTAAGCATTGCATTGTCTTAAGCACTGCAAATTATAGACAGGATTCAGGATTGGATTGAAGCACGAGATTACCTCCTAGTGTTTATTAAGTGGATATTTAGATTTGTTGTGAAGGAAGATGAAGACAGTTTTATCATCAGACTTAAGATTCTGGGGGAAGAGAAGAGCATCACCATTTAGAGATTCATTCAAAGACATTAATATATTCAGTAGGCGGTGACAGAAACAAGCAATAAATACCAAGTAATCTAAATAGCAGGGATCATACATTAAAAGTTACAAAATTAAGACTACACGCAAAAATCAGGCAGAACCATTTTGCTTAATAAGTAGAAAACTAATGAAATATGTTGACAGTAAGAGTCATAAAAACAAGTAATAAAAATAAGCAGATTAAAAAATTGTGGAGGTGAGAACATTTAAGGCTCCACCAACACGTGGAGCCAGAGCCAAAATATATTCTAAGTGCAAACATCAAGGTGACCTCCTCCTAACGAGGATGCCACAAAACTCGGTGAAAACTGGTCTATTAGATGAAATTAATTCATAATCCAAAGTATTTTTTTTAAAAGTAGATAATTTCTTAAAATCATACCTAATTTAAGCATAATGTTTATCAACTACAAGTCTATGTTTTATTGGCATAAAAACATTTCTACCTATTCCTTTTTAGAAAGGATTGAGCAGGGTTAAGGTCAACATAAACACCGTGTAATCAGCCTGGGAAAATCAGAAAGGTCAACCGCTAGGAAAAGAAACATTACAAACACAAAACAAGTTAAAAAAGGCTGAGGAAGTTAATTCTTTAACATCAAATGATTGAAATTCCACAACTGGAACATCTCTGACTGCTCTTAATGAGACAATTCAGAACAGATTGGAATTATTTCAGAAATTCAGTAATGAGGCAGTTAAGTATTTTTGCATCCTGTACTCTCGTGTAGCTTTGGAAAACATGAACTGAAAATATACATAGGGAGTTAATAAAACCTGGTTTGTACATAAATTAAACAGCTAGAGATTCTTGAACATTCAATTTGTCAGTTGTTGTACATTCTCCATTTCGTGGCTGCCAAATATGATGAATTCAATTGCTGCTTCTGATTACCTATATTCAATAAAATGGTGACAACTCATTAATCAGGCCACACAACTGGGAGACTGCTATAAGGTTCTACAAACCGAAAGCCTCATTAGGAATGAGGAGCATTGCCAACGCACCCTCGTTATCTACATCATGGCTGACAGCTTTGATTAGAAGCGAACTTCAACTCTAACATCTTCCTGTGTAAGATGAGCTTACTGTACATCAGTAAATCATTAATATTTTGAAACTACTAAATCATAACTTAAGAAGTCCACAACAAAATAAGAGATTAATAATGCACAGCTATTGATAAACATCTAAGAAGCATTACAGTTTTTTTGCCACATATTTATTTCTGTGGAAAATGCAGCGATTTCTCCTTCCGTTCACATTCTGGGAGGTAGGCCTTATTTTCCTAAAACTAATGAAAATTATTTTCCTTTAATTAAGCAATGCTTGTTCTGTAACACTAAAGAAAAAGAAAAAGGATTACAATCAGATAGCAAATAAAGCTCAAAACATTGCTGGCCTTGCACAGTGAGGTTCCTCATGGCACTTGGTTTAAAGAAACAAACCAACATTCTGGACCCGTAACAGTCTGCTATATCATACTTGCTAACTACAACAAAGAGAATGGTTAAAAATCTAACAGTGGCATAATGTTCAGCACCTATTAAGGACACAAATGTAACTATCTTATGGTAATTAAAGGCATAAGAAATTGATAAATGTTCTGAAGCCATAAAACTGCATCAACTGAAAAGCCATTATGACTGCACAGTCTCCAGCTCACAGCCTACACTGGGCAATTTACAGTGATACGTATTCTGCATAAAACATGGGATAATGAACTGGTACATGAGGCTGATGCTATGCACTGCACACTGGTCAGTGCTGGAACAGTTGGTTTACTCTCATCCTAAAGCTGAAACCACTTCTTCAATTAGGTTCTAGATCTGCCTATCCTCTATTTCTCTTATCTGAATGCCCAGCAGTTCGTGCTGACATCTTCTCTAGAAATATTCTTTTGACCAGAACAACAGAGACAGGAAAATTTACAGAGAAAACAAGCAACCCAGCTGCCAACTAGAGTGACGTGCTGACATCCATACCGCCTCTATGTAGCTCAAGGATGTCGGAACCAAGCCCTCCATGCAGGATCAGCATAACATCCCTCACGTGGAACAGCACCTTCCCTCAGGAAGTGACTGGCCAAGACTTGTAAGCGCTGCTCGGTTCAAACCAGAATTTGGCTTTTGACAGAACAGTCACAATTTGTCATGAAAGACCATGTTTTTCATATGCAGTGTTACCAGCTCCTGCAAAGTGTGAGTTTAATGTTCTTATTCCAGAGAGAAATGAGAATAGAAGGGGACAGGAAGCCTTTCGGTGCCACAACATCACATACAGTAAATTATTACCCCATAAATAGCATTATACATCATTTCTGTTAAAGGGTTCTTTCAAACATCATGGAGAAGAGAAAGGAAAACAAAAAGGTGATACGCTGCACTGTCCAAAAATAAATTGGAAAATGACAAATACTGTTCATCATCTAGTAATACATAGGAAAGAAAGTCTTCCACTCTTGTATATAAGTAAAATATTGAAAGGAGTAAAAAGAGACAGGCATACACAAACTGTTTACAAATCAGACTTCAAAGAACCATCCCTTCCAAGGGGCAAGGCACTCTTTCAAGAAGAAAAACAAAGTCTTATCTGACAAAAAACTGTTACAGAAGTACAATATAAATCACTAGATCTTTCCTCTGCTAAAACCAAGGCAGTTATAGCCAAAGTGAATAGGGTCAATTAAAAAAAGCTAGATCTATTTCTTTAAATGCAGAGGAATATTTCACAGCCAGTGGAAACTATTATAGCTCAGAAACCAAGGTACACTGACTAACTACAGCAAGAAATCAGCTCTGTTTCTGTTTTAGTTACCAGATGGGAAGCTAAAATCCCAGCAGCAGACAATATAAAAAAACATTATTAAGGAAAGGCCTGCTGTATTAGAGTATTATATCCCAAATATAACCCTAGAAGTCATGCATGTGCTGCACCATTTGAAGTACATACGAAGACAGCTAAGCTGAGATCTAACAGCAGATCTCAACACTTAGTTTGCTTTGGTTGTTTGCCATTCTTTCCCATCTTGTTTTGGATACCATTTCTTTTTTGCCAGCCATAAGCATTGCTGCGACAGGCTGCTTGTGCAGGAGCACCACACACACAGCCAAAGCAAGGCATGGTTCCTACGGTACCGGACACAGCACAACTCGGGTCAAGTCTCCCTACCCATCTCATGAGCCACTGCTTCTCATCAGGCCAGATGCAGGCAGTCCCTGTCCCACAGCAGTGATGAGGCCAGCACTCAGTAGCTTCCACCCCACCAGCCAAAGCCCAGCGCTGAGCAGTTTGTTTATGGGCGGCACCAGCAGCAGGCACACCACTGAGTCCCCTCGCTCAGCCCAACGGGGTGAATTGAAAGATTACTCTGTCATGCCAGCGTGAGGACTCATTTTTCTTCTGTGCTACAGAGGTCGCCCCCATCCCGCAGCCTGTGTTTGATTGTGATTAATTTGTCAAGCCGGCTATAGCATGGAAATGAAGAAATGGATTGCCAATTACAGTTAGTCTTTGCGCAGAATACCTCTCGAACCGGTGCTATTCTGCAGTAGTGACAGCTCAGAAATAAACTGAATTCAGCTCTATCGAGCAGAAACCTGAGCCAAAGTGTATTTTAGAGCAGCAGAAGGTGACTTTTCCCATCCTCCTCTCTAACCAGCTCCTCAAGTAGATGGCTGACTTCAGCCCTCCTGCCTGGCAGGTACACAAAAAGGCTATCCACATTTATTTCTGTAGTCACCTTGTTAACAAGTACTGAACTTCTGACTTCATGCTCTTCCACAAGGTGCACGTTTGGTTGTGAGTGCCTCACCCTGAGTCAGCCTGAAGGGGAATTTAACATCTATGCTATTACCGCGAAGTAAACAACAACAATTTGACTCTGTGCAGACATTCTTGCAAGCATCCTAACTTCTTCCTAAATAGGATTCACAGAAAGGTAATTTTTGAGATGCTATGTTTCCTCTGCAGTGGGCCACATCTGTTTTCACAAGTTGTTTAATATTTCATTATTATAGACAAGTGGCTTAAATTGAATAATAGGATTCGGATAGACTATGAAATAGAAAACAATTTCTGAATGACCTGATTTATTCTTAATAATTAACACGGAATTTGAGAAATAATGCCTCAATCCTGACTATGCATGCCTGCAACTTAACTCTACGCACTGATACAACCTTCAGCAGATTACTCAAGCTGCACAAATTTAAAGCACGTATACATGTCTAACTTTCCACTACCACAGAAAATCAGTTTAAAATAATCCCTTTTCTCTCTAGAAAAATCAGGCCATTGCAATACATGATTCCTCCCACTGTTGTAATTTGTTGTATCGTACACAGTCGTCTTTGGCATCGCATCTTCAGATAGAAGAAAGGTGGAAGAGTCTCCAGCAGTCTGTGGCACACAGTGGCTTTCACCCTGTTCTGAAGACAAAGAGCCAGAACCCTGACCCGGGCCCAGGCTGGTCTTTCATTAAGATCACCACATGGACAGCAACACAGAAATGCAGAATATGTTCTACAAGTGGGATCCAAGCTTATGAAAGGGGATAATCATTCATTATGCTGAGTCATCTGACTCTTATGGTCTTCTGCCTCAGCAGCAGTTGTCCTTTCCAGTGATGTATGGCAGCGTTCCTATCTTGCAGAGATACAGAAAAGAGGGCAATGCAGTGAGCAGCCCTTGGAGGAAGAGACACTTTCAAACTGTCTTTCAGGTACCTGGAGCTGCAGAATGGCAGGTCAATTTTGATGATCTCTCACTTTGTTACATGGCAGTGAGAAAACACTTGTCCTCATAACAACAGAATTACTACTTTTTAAATTTTTATTTTATTGTTTCTTTCACAGGCGACCCAAAAGCCCCACTACTCTTGTACATACCTCTTGCTCACTTCTTTAAGCAATTTTCAGACATCAAGCATCTGAATGAGAGATGCTCTTTGTAGCTTACAGTAATTGTTTATAACAGTGACTTTCTGTATTTACATTGCAGTAATGTTTAGGGTCTCCGACGCTGACCAGGGCCATTACAGAAGGAATTATATAAATGTATAGAAGAGATAAGGTTTCCTATTGAAAACAAGAAATGGGGCACATAAGGGGCAATTCCACAATAGCCTGTGCCTAGGCCAGACCAGAGTCTCACTGTGCGCTAGAAAAAATAAAAGAATAAGAGAAAGTAGCTGCTTTCCTAGCATAATAACTATCCAACACTCACACAGAATTTCAGAAAGATACAGTTAATACCTTTGTGGTAAAGCTAATTGTTACAGGTCAAACCGCAAACATAAGTCCTAGTCAACGTTTGCGTGTCAGAGCTGCAAATACTATTTAAGGACACACAAACACAGACCAGCATGACTGTTCTGTTCTTGTAGAAGTTTTAAGCCAGAAGTCAGATGCAATATTAACAGAATACGCCTAACGCTTTTCTAAATATGAACTTAAACAATTGTTTGGTATTGAAATGATTGTGGTTGATGGACTAACTATCTTGCCCCAGGCACTTTTACTTTTTTTTCTTTTCCTGAAGCCTATAGAATTTGTGATGTATAACTAAGCTTACATACAAGAACGGTTATGCTGCAATGCATAGGCCTATAAAATCACTGCTGCTATGACACACATCAGCTTCAGCACAAGTTTCCAAATCCAGAGGTAGTTTTACAGTCAAGACGATACCTATTCTTCTTTAACCAGATTAATTTCACACTAAGTTCTTCCTTTCAAGGAAGCTCAGTGTCACGAAACTTGTCTGAAACCATTAACCTCCTTTTTACATTGAGTTAAAAACTTAAAGGTAACAGATACTTCAGATCCAATAAACTCTGCAAAACATGGAAGGCAAGAAACAGATGTTCTTATAATTGCAAATTTGACACACTATCTTTTAATGATGGATGTGGTTAAAAGACACCCACAACAACATGACATTCTCTTTCACAATATAAAAAAAAAAAGCTTTGCTGTAGCACCCAATGAGATCTCACCAAGGAATGTGCAGTAGCAGTGCAATTCCTTGGTAGGAATCTCCTTGTCAATGATGAAAACACATCAGGAGCTCTCAATAACACAGAAACACAGGTTGGAATCATGTGCACCTCTGTGGGTCATGTGGTTCAATCTTCTGTTCAAAGCAGGAAAAAATGCACAGTTAACTCAGGACCTTAGAGAACCCAATGAGAGCACATCTCTGTCTTTGCTTCTCAAGACAAAGAACATCTGCAGTGGTCATGATAGCAATTTACACATTTAGCTGGTTGATTTAATTATCTGAATATATATCTAAACAATTATAGCAGTTGCTAGTAGTCTGAAAACTCTTTGAGGCAATGAATTTGATGTTATGTTAGGCCACTTCATTTCCTTTTAAGCATTTCACACAGCTTTGTGTGAAACTTCATCATTTTGAACACAAGTGTCCTTCTGCTGTTGGCTGCTTCTGTGATGCTGTGGTATGTTCCCTGCTCACTAAAGCCCATGCAGACAAGGGCATCCAGCAATGAACTGACCTCCAAGCATATCTCTTAGAGAAATGCTCTTTTCTGGGGAGAAGGAGCAGGATTGCAAAGAAAACTGTTCATAGTGAGCCTTTTACCGAGAGGTATTTATACTGAATGCACCATGCTGATTTCAGCTCTTCAGGACAAGGTCCATATATTCTCTTTTTTTTCCTCTCAATTTCTTAACAAATTAGCTTCAAAGAAGCTCTACTTTTTCCTGGTATGAAGAAAACACCCTGAAATGCAACCTGGTTTCGATGGCTTTGGACACGTTACTGGCTTTTATCCATACAGGTCACTGCAAACCCAACTACCGATGAGTAAGAGCCATGCTTTAGAGCTTTGAGATGTAAACCTCCATGAAATAAGAGGAAAAGGGTACAGAAACAATTCTTACTGTGAAGCTGAGAGATCAAAGGGGCCAACTGATAAATGCAAATATAAATTCATAGCAGTAAGCCTAACAAAGAAGCTAGGCCTTCCAGGCTTACAAAGCCTTCAGTTCTTTATGCTCCTATTGTTTTTAAAAGAAAGAAGAAACTATATAGAAGCTCTACCTATCCCTTCCAGAAAAGAAAAGGGAAAAGAGAAAGAACAACACCAGGTAGGTGGCAATTGAGCAAAATATTCAGTGTTCAGTGTCAGCTTTTGAAGGACTTTTTTTTCTTTCCTAAGGACAGGCACTGAACAGTATTTTAATGAAATCTGGGATTCGTTCTCTACGATTCTGGGGAAAGGCTTCAAGTCGGGCAGTCAGCAAGAACTTCAGAATAGATACATTTCTTGATAATCTAACTACATTATCCATAAAATGCCAATTTCCACAGAAAAAGAGCTTATTAAGTCTCTCTTTTGAAATCAAGTTTGAGTTTCTCCTTGCTAAATACATCATATGAATGTTAATTTTAGACTGTTGAGAGCTCATTGATTTACACTTTCCAGTAATCATATTTTAGTACTTAAAATATGGGAAAAGGCCGATTAGTATCACGGACACTACGCTGTCTGAAATAAGAACATTGTTAAATAATGCATGCAACAAATTTTTATACAAGCAGTAATTAGATTTCTAGGATTACTTGAATATTATAATAGTCATTTCATTGCTGCTACTATTATTAATTTTAATAATAGTCTCATTTAACTGGCGATCAGTCCCAAAAGAAGCAACACGAAATGAGTTATCATACATCTTCATTTTCAGTAAAATATTACATTACACAAATTATGGAGTAAATAACAAAATGCAATTAACTTCCCAATGAGTTACAGGAGATGAGTGTTAAAGTCACACAGTAGTGTCAAACAGTTGATGCAGTCCGGGTTGAGGGATGAGGAGCTGCTGATTAGGTTTGAAAAATGGCTTAATAATAGGAGAGAATCTTCTTAATGGGAAGCTTTCTTATACAGCCTACCAGACTTTTTCCCCCAACAGAGAGCTTCTACAATATCCAATTCCTTCTGTCATCACCTTGACATCATGACATTCACATGGCAATGACCACATGCAGGACGATGCCATTGGTTACGAGGACTGAAAGCGCCAGACTAGAGATAAACATGAGGTCACTTTATGGTTATCTTCTATGCACTCGTGCCTAGGAGGTCTGAAAAATTTCTGCGGAAAGATGACAATGCAATCCTTATTAGAACTGCTCATTAAAGAAATACATATCTTAGGAACAGAATGCCAGCAAAAAATGAGGAGAAACAGATGGGAAAGACGGAAATAGATTGCCTCAACCTTTAGCCCTGTGCAAGGAATTTGTTCTGCGTTTGAAAATGTTTGGTTTAGTCTCCTGACTCAGATTTTCAGAGGGCCTTTGTAATCCTTCTGTAGCACGCTTGCTGGTAATGCTCTATCTTGGATCAGCTCACAGGGAGAAGAGCTGATGGACGTGCTCCCAGTCCTGCATGGATGGGCAGGATGAATCCTGATCTGGGTACAGAGGAGGAAGTACCGAGGTCAGGACAGCCGTGCGACAAGCTGGCACTACACCAGGGGCCTGTCTCCTTGCATGAAGACAAGGCAGAGCAGAGGATGTGTAATACCTCCCTACATCCCTCCTTGAGACTATTACATACACCTATTCCAGACGCACACTGCACACATTATTTCACTCTCCCCTGCTTCTTTTTTTTTCCTCTTTGCTTTCTAAGCCTGCTTTTCAGGCTCTCCTGTAGCAACACATAATAAATTAATCCTTGCAATGTTTTGCCATGGTCAGGCCAAAAGCTACAAGTAAGCATAAGTGGCCCGATTCTAAAAGAAATAAGTCTTACTCCAATGTAATAAATGTGTTTAAAATGCGGTGAACCTGAGCATTTCCACTGTCGTAATCACTGCAGACCCAGACTGCGCTTCCATGCCTTTGGGCTTTTTTCTTCTTTCCCTCTTTATGAATAATAATAATTAAAGAAAAAGTAAAGCAAATAAGCATTCGCAACAAAACCTAGAAGCTGCCATTATCTTGTTTCTCAAAAGAGATTGATGCTATTTTCATGAAAGTCAAGATAAAATATACAACTGCAGAAACAAAAAGAGATACAGCTACAGATTTCTTCGTACTGTTTTTTTCCCCCTTCCCATTTTTTCCTCCCCTAAGTTTAAAATAACATTTAAATACTTGCTTATGTTGCCTGCGTATGTTCCAAGTATCTAGGAACAGAAGCCAAGCCCTGCATTACTGTACAATAACAGAAAGAAGGTAACAAATAGATGTGCATAGACCATAACATCCCCAAGTCCTTCCATATGTAGTCCAACCCACAATGATCTCTCAACAGAGCACGTGACAAAGCACGAAAATTCCTGTATTCTCATAACCATCTGCAGAGCCTTCTTTTAATTTTGCAGCTCACAAGATTTGTAGCACCGTAGCAGACATCCCTGTTCACTTTGCAGGCTACAAATACCATAACTTGCAGATAATTTCTTAAAGACATGACAATGAGGTGCTCTTCCATAAAAACTACACAAGTCACTTCCCCCCCCCCCCTTTCTGGCAATACCTCAGACATATTAAGGTGGTAAAGATGGGGAAAGTGGATGTGTTAATAGTTATCACTGCATATGCTGAAAATCAGATGGAGTTAAAATAACTCTTTTACCCTTCAGATTCCTTTTACCCTATAAATTTGTCTGTGGATTTATTTTTATCACCTTTTTTTTTTTTTTAACATACGTACAGACAGCACAATTTCTTTGAAATAGGGAAGAGGCAAAACATCAGAGTATTCCTAAAAATGAAGCTGGCCTTCAGAAAGCTGAGATAATGCTAATATTGCTCTCTCTCAGGTCTGAGTGTTATTGAACACTCAATAATAATAATAACCTTGAGGGTTACTGAGTGGATCTGCCAGTTGCTGGATTGCCAGGGACTGCCAGGTACCGGGGCAGCACGTCCTCTGTGCTCCTGGAGCAGCTTTATTTATGAACCTTTATGCTCTTGTTGTAAAGGAAAACATTTATTGCTACAGAACAGAGTAACCCAGGGATCCACAGGGAAGTGAGTCTTCATAACCTTTGCTTTCTTTGACTGATTATCAGTTTAGAAGCATATTAGAGCTGACAGGGGTCTCTTAGGAAAAGACAACACTTTTTTTTATTTTCTCCAAAGTGTCTTTGGGTAGACCTGTACCTCTTCTGCTGTCCTTACCAACATTTTTTTAAAGATTTAATCCCCCATTTGAAACCATCAGATTTTTAAAACAACAATCTTTCACGAGTGAAACTTTTGCCAGAACTCTTTAGGAGCGCACTGAAAACAAAGTTTTGACTCCTGGCACGATGCCCTGTGGCAAATGGCCTTCCCAGGGCTCTAACTCATTCCATCTGCAACATCCAGGGTGCTACGGGTGGAGATGGAGCAGTTGAGAAGTGTTTGGGGAGGAAAGGCAGATCTCTCCTCCACCCAACACCCTTACGGAAAGCTGTCTGCCCTCTGCCAAAACCTCTCAGTGAGGCTTGCTTTCTTTTCCTCAGTTTCCTTTTTATGGGAAAAAAGGAGCACTCTACAGTGATGCAAACAGGAAAGGACTGCTCTCCAGAGAAGTGTGACTACTTTCTTCTAATAATAACAGAGAAGACAAGCAATCTCGGCATTTACAAGAGTTTGGAGGAAAACGCAATCCAGATTCTTAAACTGGATCCATCTAGTTGATCTCTTGCCCCCTTCCACTTGGAGGTGAAAGTTATCAGCCAAGGGTTTCTGAATGGGTAGCAACTGTTGCTATAGATCTGAGGTGAGAAATAAGGGCTGTGCTCCTTCACTAGCATTTTACTGGGGTAGCCTGGCATTAAGGGGACAATACATGAGGCATTGCTGATCGGCCAGACCACCAGGAATGAAGCTGATCCACTTGCTTGCCTAATTGCTGAAATTATGTGAAGGAATGCATGTGTACAGAGGGAAAAACATCAACAAAACCAGAAAGATGAAAGCATTCCTTGGAGGGGCTTGGGTGTACCTTACACCTCAAGCACAACATGCAGCATAGTTTCAGCACTGCAGCTGTAGTCAAACATTCTTGAAAATACTGACACCTGAAGCCTGACACAGGGTCGCCTGTTCCATTGCTATACTGGCACCCAGCGTACCTGGGAACGTGCCAAGAAAGTTCTTCCTCCTCCCTGCCCAGCTAAGTAATTTTTTCAGTAAGGAACAGAAAATACTTACTGAAATACAGCAAAATCAAAGTAGAGGTATTTTAAACAAGTTAAAAACCCATCTAAACATAGAATAAATGACAGAAATCCTGAATACTTTAGAAGAAATATTTCTCAGTTCTTCAGCAAAGGTGAAAACAGCAATGACTGAAAGAGCATCTACCACACTGTGCAATCTTCCAGTGCTGTTGCAGTGTATCAGTTAAAATCAATGCCAACCAAGAGAAGTGCCCATCTCTTCCAGAAAGTAAGATCAAGATTCCTACCAGAGATCCTTTCCAACACTCCTTGCCAACTTCAGACAACTCTAATCCTCACCTGCTGAAACCTCTTCTCTTAAATAAACCAATTATAAAATAAAATTAACCATTTAGAGCGCTATCTCGTCGTCATTTCCATATACCTATGCCATATACTTATGCCTCATCCTGCTTGTTTTTGTGAAATCACAAAAACGCTTCTGTGCGGCGACTTAAAGATCAAAGCTCAACATCAAAGCCAACAGCCAAAATGTAGACTGTGCCCTGACAGTTCAGGAGGTGGGTTCAGAAGCACAGAGAAAGGCAGAGCTGTTTAGAAAGTCACATCCAGTGACCTTTGGTGTTTGCAGGGAAGGCATCTGTACGTTCTTCTGCAGCAGAGAAAGTGCAGTTCAGTGGAAAAAGACACAGCACCCCAAGTAATTCAGGTTGTGCCCCCTGAAGCTTCATTCAGATTTACAGTCACCAATTTTAAATAACAGCTTTTCTAGATTGCTCTTCAGAAAACAACCCTAAACATGGCTGTCATTTTTTAGAAGTAACTTCCCTACGTCTCCAATATCTGATTAGTCAAAGCTGAAATTAATCCAGCTGAAAGTTTGAACTAGATGTTATTTTCACATTCCAGCTCTATCTTACTATGGTGATATATGATGAATGCCTTTTTTTTCTTTTTCAATCACTGCATAGTGTTTTTATCTTCCCCTCTAAAATTATTACAAGTAATTCAACGTATTATCATTTGCATGCACTTACTGAAGCTAAATGAAAGAAAAATCAGCCTGCATTATTTTTACATGGCAAAATACTTTTGTCCCCTGGTAAATTTGCACATCCTCTCACAGATTTCTCCGGATTTTTCTCCAAATATGGAACGGTGTTTTTTTTCCTCCTTCAAATATCATGCCCATTTCTTCCAAAATGCCAATCAAAAGCAGCTGAACACAAGTGGTGGATTGCCTTAAAATTACAACCAAGCAAGTGATTAACTTTTTAAACAACCCTTCCCCTCCGTATCTTCAGGCAGTATTAATTTGGATGCAAATTATTAAGCTAAACATGTGGAAGCACAACTCAAGGGAGCAAAGACAATTTCACATTATCCTAACAAGTTTGCTCGAGGAAAATGTACTTTTTCCCAGCGTTGGACATAGGGAAGCCTTGCTTACTTGTCTTCTGGATGGAAAACTGTGTCAAAACCCTGGTTTTCCCTGCGGAAGCCACAAGCAGTGTGTTTAAGAGCCACCAGAGCCACAGGAGTGTAATCACAGCCATGGGTCCCGGCTGGCAGGCTGCTGAGGGCTGCATGATAGCATCCATTTATCAGCACGCTAGCACTCAGCCACAGTCAAAGGCTTTGGCTCTCTGTAATTTAACACAGTACAAAAAGATTTTCAAGTCCAACTGGCTGAGGAGACGTCCGATACGAAACATCCCTGGTTAAAATACTCAGAACGGCAAAAAAAAATGAGTAAGCAATAAGTGACACCTAAGGTCTTACTTACCATAAATTCCCGTCGAAATGCAGGGGAATGCCTGTAAAACAAATGAAAGAATGAACATCAGTGGGATTGCTGTGTTCCGAACATTTTTATCAAAACCAAGGGTATTTTTAAGTGCTTGTTTTGCAGCGCCCAGCGATTACATACTGGAGCCTTCACTGTTACGGCATTCACTCCACAGGCATTTTTACACAAAACATATTCCATATGTTTTCCTTGCTGCCATGTTAATAAAGGCACATTCTTTTTCTCATCTCAAGCGATCAGCAACATTTGGACCAAGAAACATTATTAAAAGCCCTTTTTGAGCTAAAAATTATCAGTATGAGCTGAAAATTAATGGCACGAGCTACAGTTGAAGAAGGTCGTAATCTTTGGATATGGTTAGACAATGTTTCTTCATTGTCTAACTTCTACCTTAACTCAATTCTACCCCAGTGGTAAAATCAGCTTGACCAGCTTAAACCCTGACCTTCTCTGCCTCTTGGCCCATGACTGGATTCACCATTACATCTTTTGCTTTTCAGAGCCTTTCCTTTTTAACCTTGTTTGTTTATTTTTCAGCCATGAGGTTCAGGATGATGAGGTTTAGGATGCGACCCAACACACAGCTGCACTGGTACGAGTCAGGTGCGCAAACTGGTGCCAGGAGAGGAGGGAGAAGGTGACAGGAGAAAAGATAGGGCACATTTGGGAGTCTGATTGGACACGGAAGAAAATGCATCAAGCAGCACATTGTACTAGCAAGAACAGCCATTTACGTTTATGAAGTGTGAGCTTTGTCTGGAGATTTTGACTCTTGCAAGTTGGACTCAGCTTTCCATCAGAAGAAACCAACATCATACTGGGGGCACGGTTTCAAGGCAGGGATGATATCCTTTGTGTGTCGGCGACATGTGATATCACCTTTGCCTCCCACCTTGGACTGCCTGTGTAGGTAGGAGAGCACCTGGGACAAGAGGCTCAAATATCCACCCGGGGGCCAACTCCAGATCCCCCAGCGATGAGTCATTTTACAAAAGAAAGGAATTCTTCTTTACTTAATGACTCAGGAAAACATTATTCAAACCTAATGCTTTCTTTATATTTAACCAGGGAATTAATTAGGGAATGGTGATTAAGAAAGGAGAGGTCTAATGGAAAGAATACAGCCTGCCCTCCCCTCTGAAAATACTTAAGTAAAATAAAGCGGGGAAGAATTATAGTCTCATTCCTTCTCACAACCGCTACAACTTACATCCTGAAAAATACTTAGCTTTGTAGTTTGTACCCTATAAATCACAACGAATCAGCTCTTTAAGGAAATGAGGAATGGAGGGGAAAAAATGCATATGGCTACAGTGCTCAGGCTGAGATGACAACAGACACTCCAGCAATAAAGTACAGACATAAAGGCTGATTTTGTCCAGTTTAGCAACAAATTTTAAAACTCACCACACTGACGTTTCAAATGTTAAGAGACAACTGCTACAAACAAGGGTTTTGCTCTCATTATTTTTCTGCAACTAAGTAATGCACCTGCCTTAGATACTCCTGCCAGCCATAGGGAATGAAAAAGGAGGATTCAGGTTTCCGCTCCTGCTGGCCCTATAACTAACTGCACAGAGGGAAACGATCCTCCAGCACCTCTGAAGTCCCACCAACCTGCAGCTTCTCAGGCTGCATTGCAGTGGGCGCCCATGGGATGCAGCACCACCAATGCAATATCACCACGATGGGGAAGGACTCTGCAGCCCCCAGCGCCACTAAGAGCATCACGCACCATCTCCCGCTGTGTCACTGAAGATTTAGGGCCTGTGAAAAGCAAAATGCAGGTGGCTGGTATGGCGTTCAAGTGAGATGGCTTGAAGCCCTGATGACCATCTTGAGGGAATGTGCAAGACCGGCCATTGGGCTCAGCACGGCTGCCTGGATTTCACAGAATGCCAGAACGGCTGAGGGTGGATGGTGACTTTGGAGGCCATCAGGTCCAACCCCTGCCTAGCTGTTGTGATTATCGGGGCCCCAGAGCCAAACGCCTAAAGGGAATCCTGCAGCATGCCGGTGACTGGGCTTCCTTTTCAGCTTTGCTCAAAGAAGAGATTACACAGCTGCATTTCAGGCATTGTATGACCGACATTTATCACATTTCTCTGTCTCCATTCACAGAATATACTGCTCAGGGGCTGCTTAGCGAGCTTTAGCTAGCAATTTGTGCTGTGTGCTTCTTAATATCTATTCTAAAATTACTGCGTAGACACATCATAATCATTACCTTGCTTTCAGTTCCTATTGCCTACCCGAAACATATTTGAGGGAAGCTGCAAGATTGTGTAAAATCCCATCAAGCTCCTTCCAATACCAGTCTCTGCCATAACTTAGGTGAACTCTGCCCTCTCCCTCGTTCAGAGATGATCACCGCATACAACCAGCAGGTGTAATTTCGTAAAACATGACAGCGCTTTTATTCACTCAAGAAAGGCCCATGCCTGAGATCGCATATCAACTGTGTTTCCTCTTGGCTCCTAGGGAGACAATTTAGTCTAGATGCCAGGTTGAAATTACTGGCAGAGCAGTAATGGGGAACTCACAGCATGGATATCAACATACTACAATATTTGGCTTATGGACGAAAGATGTGAAGGTTCCTAACCTTTTCTGTGCATAATATCTTAATTATATATTTGATTTCAATAAAAAATCCAATTTCACAGTAGGAAACGTTCATTCCTATTACCACAATAAAACGTTTCTCATCTTAATTTGTTGCCAGGAACTGCTATTTATTGACTAACCTTTAATTTTGTTGCTACTGAAAGAGTGTGTTTGCCTTACTTGGGGGCTAATAAGCAGTGCTACTCTGGTAGCACTCAGACCGGATACAACTCTGGAGTAAAACACAAGTAATAATGGCAAGGGCTTCCTACTCCACTGCTGCCATCATCTAGAGAAACAGACTAAATTAAATCAGCTGTGTGAATACTGCAGGACTGAAATTGATTTAATTCCTGCAGGAGAGGATGTGGGTGCTCAGCCCCTGGTACTCTCTAATTTAATGTTTCTTTACTAAGGCTACAGCTAGCGATGCTAATTAGGCTGAAACATAATGCAGTTTCACGATGGAAATTTACAATAGTTACCAGGTGGAGGCCAAGTCGGACTCAGACATTTCAGTAAGGGGGGACCTGGGTATTAAATACTTAAAGGCTTGTCTACAATAGGGGGTTCTAGCTCACACTGAGCCACAATGCATTAACTGTTATACATTAGATGCATACAATCACTAGGTCTACGTGAGCAGCTGCCTCCTACAGCAGCCCTAATAATTGCTTCCACAGAGCAAGGGCTTTCTTTAAATTAAGTGCTCAGCATTCTGCTTGGGCATCTCATTTCTGCCATGACTGGGCCCCATAGAAGGTAAATACTTGTCTTCCAGCACACAGCAGACAAAAGTAATATCAAATACAAACCAATCTTTCTCTGATTTCAGTGCATCACCTTATTAAGTGGACTAAAATGTTTGAGAGTCATTCCTTCATGCAGCATTCCCTACTGAATGCTCACAGAGAATTCAGGACCTTTATCAAAGGTCCTTGTTTTTCACCAAAATTGCAAGTAGAAACTATAAATACATAATTGTTCAGGGAAAGTTCCTAATGGCTCTGGGTTGAACATGTTACACCAATGTAACCAACGCCGAAGTTAGCTTTTCCAACAGGTTCAAGGCAACAAACATTCCCTCTCATGTAAACCAATTGGCCTTATGCTCTGTATTTGGTTTGATTTCTTTTCTTGACCAGTCTCCATGCTAGCTACAGCGTACAACCGCTACAGAAAATTCTACACCCAAATTTGAAGACTGCTGCTCTTAGCCAGTCGCCCTGGAGGAGCAGAAGAGCAATGTCCATGCAGCAGACTTGCTGTTTGCATCCCGAGCACACTGGGACCTGTGCCTACAGCATCCTGCAGGAGGTACAGGTAGCCAACACCAGGCAATGTACTCAGCAGGCAGCTTGCTCCTAAGCGATCTCCACAAACTGTACCTTCATCTTCCTGCTCTCTCCCATAATGCGAGGTGGCAGTAAGCCTTTTTTTTGATGCAGCTAAAGCCTTCATGCATTAACTGATGCTGGTTACCTCTCTTCCCCTCCCATCCTCCTCCAGAGCCTGGCACAGCCTCGTGTTCTAAACTGTCTGCCTTTATCTCCATGACACTGCCAGGAGTCACCTAGTCAGAGCCTAACTCTCTTCCTCTCATTTGATAGCAAGAAGGATGTTGCCCTGGGCTTTGGCTTTGAGCACTGCACCAGTACAACTGTATTCTCCATGGTGGCCAAGAAAATCATACACAGCACTCTGCTTGCACTTTATAGACAAAAAACAATTAAGCTTGTCCTCCACTTTGAAATACTGTCCCTACAGAGTCTTAGCAGCATTTAGAAATTGCAGAACCACAAACATCCAAGACTAAAGAGACCCAAAGCTCCAAAAACTGAAGCGCCAAAGCACTCGCTGTGTATGAAACAAACCCAAATCACGGCTTCAGCACAGAAGAGTGCCCCTCTCCTGTCACCCAGGGCACCTCACCCCAAACCCAGCCAACTTGTGCTCTTTTATACAGGCTTCTGTTGGCTACTTTCTTTTAAAGTTGGATCCAAGTTTTTGTTTTTCAGCTTCATTTACACCAAACTATTACAGTAAGATGAACTCCTGTGTGCAGAGCACATTCTTGTCTTAAAAGAAGCATGGTGAGAACCTTTGCTAGACAGTTTGCTGTGCAGTTGGTGATTGCCTCAAGAGCTGAAGTGGCAGGCGAGTGGGCAGAGAGGAAATTGCTTGTTTAAGAGGAGCCCTGATGACACTGCTCTGCCGTGATTCACTGGGGTGAGTGCCAAAGGAACTGCAGAGGCAAAGCAAAGGATTGCAAGGCAAAGCTGCTTATGCTACAACAATCTCTTCTGGATAGATTTATACTAGTAATATGGGACCTTTTCACATCTTAAGTTCCTATGTGTATTTTCAGAAAGTTCACTGTAAGTAAATACATTATTTGTAATAACTTCTTAAAACAGCATGGGTTAATAATGTTCTTGTTTCCTTGTCACTTACCTACCTCTGTGACTCTTCCTGTGCACCTGAAAAACCATGTTTTACTGCCTAAGTCCTATGCTTTCTGCCAGAAAAAAGGACAGAAAGTATGCTATGAATATCGTTGAACATGCAACACCAAAAAGCTGTTGTACATGCATCATGACATTACAGAGCACGTGGATTATGGCACAGTACCATGACTGCTACGTATCAACTAAACCACAAAGTAAACTAATTTAAATATCAATTGTTTGCATAATGAATCATTTATATTCACAAGATTTTATTATTCAAATCTAGTAGATGTGCAAAGGCATAGGAGAGAACACAGCGTTGTACACCTATTACTCCGAGCACGCAGTTGGGGTGCTACGAAGGCAGGGACATGCAGGACCTCAGTCAGGGGAAACAGAGATGGGGAAAAAATCTGTGTGGCTGGACACAAGGCTGCTCCTCATTTCCCTTTCCTTGGCTGTCAATGTGCACTCTGTAGTTCTTATTCCCCCTAAGTATTGCTGACATTTTGGGACAAATTGCGAGGCTATGAAATGGCAGAAAAGCATGGTCCTGGATGAACTCAGGGAAGACCTTTCCATTCTTTCAGTGGCAGCAAATGACATTTAACCACCATCAGTGCTCCAAACCCATTACAATCATTATTTTGAATGTACAAGCAGAGGGATCGAAAGCTGGAGACTTTTCAGGCTCATCCATGCCCACTCTGGCAGCATGCATTGGACAGCTGGTATGCACAGATACCACTGGGCATAGACGAGCACCAACTACCTGCTGCAGCCCACTCTTACAGCATTCCAGCTCCACATTAACACACACCACTCTTCCCACAACTCCTTTTCATTAAATAGCAGAGATATGGACTCTGGCTTGTATCCTTGCCTTGGCTTTCTGGTAAAATGCTTACAGCTCCTTGTTGACTTGGTTAGAAACTGATGAATAAATAAGGCTTGACCTTGCCTGGTCTCGCTGTCACAGCGACTTAGCATATATCCCTGCCACACCTGGACTTCTTTAGGGCCCTGGAGAGGACAAAGAAACCTCAATTGCAATGGCCAGACTTCAGCATCAACAGCTGTGCTGTGCAGACGCTGACTTGTGGTATGCAATGACAAACAGCATCATCTGCACCCACAGTTCAACAGGATGACATACAGGGCCCCGGGAAAGCAAAAGGGATGTAAGCAAACCAGCTAGGCACCCCTGGGCTAGCATCAAGCAAAATGGGCTAACCCCTGGAGAACCAGGAACTTACAGTTCTTTCCCCACTTCACTTCTGCTAGTCCAAACACTCTAGGGAGCAGATACCCAGGGAGTATCAGCTAACTCCAACATCAGCTACACTGCTACTCCTACTGGTCACCCAAAGCTCCTATGAAAATGAGTGCTTTACATGTTTTTCAAAATTCCACACTGTATAAAAACACCTACCTCCAAAAAACACCTAAACCTGGAAACTTCAGTCTGCTGTACCTCTTAAGCTGCACAAAATATTCGCAGGGCAAACACACACGTATTTATGACAGCAGTAACATCAAACGTTGAGAGTCAGGTTTCCACTAGTTTTACTAGAAAGATTAAATTTGAAAACTGAACCATTTCATAAACCATGAACTATAACACCATCCTGTCACCTTTTAAAAATCCTTATGTTACTGCTTGGAAGAAAAATAAAACACTCGTGTTATTTCCCACAGTCTTAATCTCCAGTCATAAATTCTGAACTCTAATTTAGCGAACAACATATTTTGCAAATCACTATAATTTAGAGAAGACCTATTAACAAAAACTGTAATGCAATTTCCTATACTGAAAACGAAGAGAAAAAATTAAGTGGAGGAAGTGAATAAGAGAACATTTAAACTCAGTTTTCATTATAGACTCTATTAGCATGTTTATTAATCTGTCTTTAAAGAACACAAAAGTAATCATTGCCTTAAAAATGGAAATGTTCTTTTGAGTATGTCAGATCACACACAAAGCACTGCGCATTCGTTCCCTCATTCACACAGGGAATGTCCTTGAAGGGCACTGAGAGCTGATGAGATGCTGCTACAGTGGAGGAAAAACATTGAGGAGCCACTATGAAAATTTACAAATTACTTTTAGCAGCTGTGTATTCTAACTCGGTATGAAAATATTATTAACATAGGTTTTTGAAGTCACTGAAAGCAGTTGCTGCAGTGAACTGTGCAAAACTGTTCAGCATTACAGTTACTGAAAGGGAATGGAATCTATTTAAGGATATGCACCACTTAAGGAATTTCACCAATTTTTTATTTACATAATTTGAAATTCATTATTTTTCAGAGGCTAAAAATAAAATTTTAGTGCCAGGGTGAAGATCCAGACTGTTAATTTGTCAAATGATTGGATTTTTTTAAGTATAAACTCAGTTATAGGGCAGCTCAGCCCTATAACTGAGTTACCTCTCTTTTTTTTTTGTAAGCTATTTGCACATCTGTAGCAAGAATAAAAAACGTCCCAGTTCTTGCCTGCACCAACCTGTGGAAAATACAATGCAATCCCTTAATCACCTTTGTGGCCCTTCACTCCAACCTCTGCAGTCCTCTTTTACTGGGAAGCCCAGTGCTAAGCAGAGGTGTAGGATCACCTCCCTTGATGTGCTAGCAACAGCCTTAGCACTGCAGCTCCCAGAGACTGCTGGCCTTCTTTGCTGCACTGCTGATTTATGGCCAGCTTGCTCCCCACTGGGAATCCCCACATCCCTCCCTGCAGAGCTCTCTTCTGACTGGCCACCCTGCAGTGTGCACTAATGCACAGGGCAGTTCCTCCCCAGGGCAGGCTTTCGCATTTCTCTTTGCTGAGCTTCGTGAGGTCCCAGCTCTCCAGCCTGTCAACAAGCCTCTGAATGGCAGCACAGCCATCTGGCTTACCTCCTCCTAGCTCTGCGCTGTCTGAAAACTCCCTGGGGTGCATTTTGCTCATCATCTAAGTCATTAATAGCATTGACCCCTCTATTGACCCCTGGGGTACACTGCTAGTGAGTGGCCTCCAGCGGGACTTTGTGCCACTGACCGCTACCCTTTAACCCCCAGCAGGTCAGCCAGCTTTCAATCCACCTCACATGTAACAATAAAATACAGACAGGATCACAGGAAGTGGATTTATAGGACAGCATCTGCCTAAGGTGTTCGGAAGTCATTGCAGCTGAAACACAAAACCTCACCAATTAAAGCAGTAAAAACACAGGCGAGTAGGAGGAAAGAAAAGAATTCTGAATGAGAACCTGGAAGAGGATTTCAACTTAGCTTTTTTCTACACCAGCCTACACCAAAACAGGCTTGAAATGAATGACAGCTAACTGATTTTGAACATCACCTACGATGCGCTTTTAGTCCCAGTAGAGAACTGGGATTTTCCTCAACTCTGAAGAAAAATAAATTGAAAACGTTGCATTTTTCAGGAAGATACAGGGATACTCACCTCTGGGATCAGCATTCATCAGCCTTTCAGTACTGCATAACATGAAACCGTTGCTAGGTTTTCCTTTGGAGTCTTTAAACTATCAGTATCTAATTATTTTATGAAGAGCTCGAATATGCAACTTCCTGTATAAGAACAACTCAGATACTGTCTTTATTACTTTTTTAAATGAATGACGATAGAAACTATTTTCAGAAGACCAAAAATACTGCGTAACCATATTCACTTCCAAAAAACTAATGTATTAACGGATCCTATTTCTTCACCCTTGAAGGCCTCCTTTAAAGTAGCACTTGGGCATCTCATCCCCACCGCATATCTCTGCTCACAATATCCTGTGAGATCTGTCAACCACCTTTTCTGCCCATGTGGGCAGCAAAGAGGAAAGCTAGGAGCCATGTTCATCTCAGTAAGCCACGTCAAGGCTGGATTGCTGGTCTCTGATTCTCTCCACAGTTAATAAAGAGGGTAATTCAGCTGTTTCGGGTCAAACGAACAGCTCTCATGGGGAACCACTGAGTACAGACTGAAGCTAGATACCAAGGCTAAATTTAGGTGAAACAAATCTCTCCCTAAGCACAGGAAATCATACATGTTTGCCAGAAAGCATATTCAGGAACTCTTTCTCTGGAGCCCTAACCACAGAAACATTCTTTCCAGTGATTCAATACAAAATTACTCCTAATGAAAAACGATGGCCCAGACTTCTCCAACTCCATGATATCATTACGTGTGGTAGTCAGCCTCATGGGTGTCGTGGCAAAGTAGAGCCTCAAACAGTCCAGGAAAAGGTCTGTCTGTCAAGCACACATGCCAGCAATGAGCAGGCACCTTCAGGCCAGCTAATATACTGCTTCCCAAAAAAGGAGAATTAAAGACTACACAGCATCCTCAGTCTTGGTTACTGGTCTCATTTCACAGTGGGAAAATCAGATCTGCTGGCCGCAGTGCAGGCTTCTGGTAGTCCAGAGTGACTCTCACCCTAGGGGACACAAAAGCTGGGACATCCACTGGTTTTCAGAGGAATACAGACACTGAGAGCTCAGCCTAAGCGCACGCAGGATGACAGCAGAGGACATAACTAATGTAACACCGTACCACACCCACAGAACAGCACCAGCTTTGCATTTATAATCTTTCATAGGAAAACAAACAAACAAACAAGTAGGAGCCCACAAGAACTGTATTAATATATGTCAAGGAGATATTCAGCTATGTAGCTGCACAAGGTTTTTTTACTCATTTTAATAACTGCTCCAGTTATAACATTAGCTTCCATCATCTTTACTGCTCCACCTAAACTAACAATACCAGGAAAGACAGTTGCACCTTTTATTGTGGTCTGATTCAGAACTGAGTAACCTTGCAAGGAAAGGCCATTAGATGACATTAATGTAGTACTGAGATCGTTCTCTGATGACTTAAAATAATGAGGTAAATTAAAAGGAAATGGAGGCTGAGGCTTTCCTCTAACTGTCCTTAATTTTGTAGGTTTTAGACATACTGTCTCTTGAACCTTGGTGCAATTTTAGTTTTACTATTTGTGATATTTATAGCCTCCATTTATATGAGTAACATGTAATTTTAATGCGGGTCTAATGGTTCCAATTGCCATTGACACAGATGATAAAATGAAAAAGAGGAGCTACCTCCCTGGGTAAGACACTATTTTCTTTTTCTCCTGCCACTCTAGCCACTGCAAAACAGTAGGTTAATGTCTTATTTGGATTCCAGCCTTGTTCACACATCAGTGATCCTCCCAGGTGAAGAGGAGCAGGGTTATGCAATTGATCTCCCCTAACCCATAATGTCTGTGTCACTCCAGTCCAGGGTGAGCGACTGAAACGTGTGTTTCTCTTTGAGAGAAGTAAGAGAGACGCTGATTGCCTTGAAGTACTACATGATGATGAAAGGTAGGAGACAGGAGTAGACCTTGGGAAATGTCAAGGGAGATCACAGTCAAAATTGCCTTCTTTATCCAGAATAAATAACAGCAGTTGTGGATTTGGTGACTGTAATTCTGTTGAGGAGGCCCGGTAGCATAAATCATGATGAAGAACCGAGATTCTTTTTAAAGACCAAGGAGGTTATTTGTATTTTTAAACCCAATTTCTCCTGTTCTGGGACACAGTCTCTCGCGTGTTTCTATGGCTACTACAAGTTTCCTCGAGGCAGCGTGTTTCCCTCCCCATTTATTCCCTGATGCACGGCCACTCCAGCTTTTTCCGCTCCTTCCTTCCACCTCCCATAAATGACGGATTGCTACCATTCGCCCCATCCTGAATTCACTGCTTCCATTATCCTTACAGCTGTGGCACATCTGCTTTCAGATCCACTTTACAGCTTTTTCCTAAGGCCCTTCCTTGCTTTCCATGCTACCGAAGTGTCTGTGCAAGAAGAGCAGCAGCTACAGGCGCCTTGCTACCGTCTGTGGATTGATTCAGAGCCACTGCAGGCAGCAAGAAATCCTAAACTTCAGCTGGAGTCCAAATCCTATTTCTACCAGCTCTACTGTTCTGTAGGAAAGAAGGTTCTGGAAAAATCAGAGGCAATTGGGCACTGAGATAACACTGGGTTCTGAAGAAAAGCCAGGCCAGGTTTGCAAGTTCTCACACATTTTGTCATTGTGAGTAACTCTCTGACTGCATTTCCACCAGTTCCAATGAATCTGAATAATGCTTCACTCTGCATCAGAAAATGTGTCAGAATCTCTCTCAATAAAAATTCAATGTCATTGCAAGGATGGCCATCACACATACTGGAAAAGTCAAAAAAGAGGGAGAGAGAAAAAAAACCAACATATTTTCTCTAAGTTCTTTCAGTTTTCGTTCTCTTCCACACATTTATGCTGTCTCTCGATAGGTGCTGCTGCAAAAATACCAAGTTAACCATTTAAAAATGCAAGTGTGACTTCAGTTTTTTACTTCCTGTGATATAATGATGTAGACAGACTTTTGTATTGGATTCGGTTAACACTTAAAGCCTTGTTAAATTCTTCATATACCCATTGCATGGAAATGGCTGGTAGGCACATTTTTTAAATAGTAAAAGAATCATAACTGACAGAGAAGGCAGCAAGATCTACCTTTTTTTTCTTTTTTTAATACATATTTCCCAAATGGAGAAAATTGCACAAATTAATCAAGCTGGAAGTGAAAAACAGCCGTTGGTTTGATTTCCCTGTCTCTTCTGCTAGGTTGCCCCCAAATGCCCCTTTCGTTTTTCAGCAAAAGCATATTAAGATCCTTGTGCTGCTGCTTAGAATTGGTTTTGTTGGTTGTGGGCTTTGTTCCTTAAAGGAAAGACAGACACAAAAAGGTCTAAACCAGAAATGCATTATTATTCAAGGAATGTTATAAGGAACAACCACTTGCATTACTAATATGTTATCATTCATGCAAATCATTTAGCACGAGAGACAAAAGCAGCATATATACATCTAAACAGCTATGTATGTCAAATAGATGGCATTTCTGGAAAACAAATGGCACAGAGAAACAAAAACTAAAAACCCACAAAGGAGGCAATGAAGAAAATGAATGAAATGAAGAACTTGCATCAGTTGATGGCATCGTTTCATGCGAGAACAAAAGGGTTTAAGAAAGCGGTTTTACTATTTCTTTCTTTTTGCTTGTTTGTTTTCTAATACTCTGCAGAGAATTAAGAAATAACTGAAAGGTTGTACCACACGGTATGGTAAAGGCTGTACAAAAGAAAAAGGGAAATGTTAGTATTAAGGCCCTAGTTCTTCTTTCTGTCTTTTCTCCAAGCTCCCATTGATTTAGCGAGAGTTCTGTACATGCAATGACTCCAAAACAGGCCTCTAATTGCTTGTGTTTTCAGACCGATGCAAAGGCATTAGCACTGAGAATTTTCCATTTGTGCTAATGGGATCTGTATGGCCAACAGTACTTGTTTTTCTTCCTGAGAATATTCCCCTGGTTCTTGTTCTTTGGAGATCTGCTTCTGGAGAACACTTCTGTCTTGCATTAAAATAGTTACGAAATTGGTAACTAAACAGTACTTCAAACCATATTGTTTAATCTATGACTTTTCTTCTGACAAGTGTGAAAACGTGTGCAGTATGACAGAAGGTTTGCTATAGTAATTGCATGTTGTGATTGAATGATAGAGTAACAACCACAGAAATAACTGTCTTGCTGAAATCGCTGCAGAAGGTAAGTTGCTCCTGTACAGTTTTAACTTACGCACCATCTGTTTTGCCAGTCCTGTAAGCGTTCCTTTAACTACCTATGGGATCTCACTGTTGCTCGTGGAGGCATTAGGACACTTTCTCTGGCCTTTGGCAGACCTCCTTTGCAAAGAGCTTCTCTCCCCTCTGTCCCTTCTGCCTCTCTCCCTGCAAGCCCACCCTCCCCACCACCTGGGACTCATTCATTCCCACGCACGTCTGCCAGACCTACCTCTCATGTCTGCTAACCTGCTGCCACCCTAGCTAGCCAAGAGGAGATTATACATAGGCAAAACACATAGGTCTTTTTGAGTATTTTTCCAGTAGATGGAGACACATCCATAAAGTACTCATTTCCCTAAAAGCTGTCATTATTAACCATCAGTTCAAGAACGAAGTCATATCTCCAAACCAATATCATGGTCAAGACTTCAATTGTGAGAGAAGAAATGGACAACAATTGTGTTGTGGTCTTAAATTAAAATGCTAAATCACTTGCAATATAGCACTAACTTACACTACATTAAACTTGACAGATTAGCATGACTCTGATTCAACATAAAAAAAAGATCGTGAAGTCCTCGAGTCCTTGGGGCTAAGGAAGCAGTCCGACTGCTGCCACTAGGTGCCTGCCCCGTCCTCACCCTCCTCACCAATCATCAGCAGCCCTCAGCCATGGTGAAGGCAGGACAGAGAGTTAAATATTTGTTCATCTTCAAGAATGTTTCTGCATAACTATGAAGAAAATGCATGGACAAGCTGACAAAAGAAGAGGAGAAAGCTTTTTTGCAAGCTAAAATGTGTGAAAACAAGAAGCGATATCAGAGCAACAGAACTGCCAGGAGGGGAGCCACCAGAAGAGGAAGGAGGGATCACTTTGCCCACAGCTGGCTCAGGGCACGTGGCTCAAGGAGCTCAGGCACACTGCTGCAGGGACAGGGCTCACACCCAGCCTGGGCTGGGTGTTAAAGGCTGGATGTTGTGTTGAGGGACATGGTTTAGTGGGAGCTATTGGGAATAGGTGAACGGTTGGACTGGATGATCTTTTAGGTCTTTTCCAACCATGGTGATTCTATGATTCTATGGGCTCATCCTGCTGCACCCACTGCTCCAGCAGCATGTGCCTCTTCCCACTGGAGAATGTCCCCCTGTCCTTTCACCCAGGCTTCATCAAATCAGCAAAGGTTGGAACCAGAGCCAGACACCGACTTAGAAAATGTGGAGTCAGCCACAGGAACTGCTCAAGGAGCTTTCTGTAGATTTGAAAGAATGTCTCCATGGTGCAGAAGCAGCCTGGCAGCTTCCTCTGTCCTACCCAGCATACAGCTTTTGGACAGCCAGTCTTCCCTTTTCTGCCATGGGTGTCCTCCAGTGCAACCCCCATCTAGAAACAGGGCAGGAGAGAAGCTCTGCCATGTGTTCTTCCTTCCCTGAGGCACAAACAAGGAAAAAGTGTCACATGGGTCAGTGCTAACTACAGAATGGATCGCAGATTCTCCATATCCTTCCTTGATTTACTTGCAGTCACAAGGAATCCTTCTGCCTTCTCCTGGGAAGACTTTCTTTTTGGCCTTCATTAATGTCTTTCCAACATGCTGCTGTACGTAGGCCTTATGAAGATCTTCCTCCCTTAACAGAGAATGGCTCTCCAAATTGCTGAACTGAAATACTTTGTCTAACATTACCATTGTCTTTCTGCTTTGTAACAGAATACACATGAGGAATACAAAAGCTTTAGATCTTCCTTTCATGGAATATATTAAATAAACTGCCATAATATTTTATATACTTGACAGGTCTGAATTACTTTTGCTGTATCATTTTTTGATGACTCAGCATTCCACCTGACAGCAACATCCAATTTATACACCCCCAAAAAAGCCCTGTAATCTTCAGCCACATCTTCAGAGCTGAGCTTTTTATTTGCCTTCCCTAACCAGGACCGTTTTCAAGAAGTCATCCAAAATCACTTTCAGCAAATGTTTCCCCAAGGAGTTACAGCTAATTAAGAACCCATCCAACCCATTTGTGTTTTAGTCATTTACACGATTCCGTTGTGGATTCTGTAATTCTTATCTAAAGCCTCTGAAGTTTACATATAAAGTCAGTCACTCCGAGTCATCAGCAAACTACAGCCCTCTCAACTTCACCGATGAAAACACTGTTAAATGTATTGAGCAAAACTGGTGATGCTGCTACCTCTAATACTACTGTTAACCTCTTTCGTCAATAGAATCGATTTTTTATTCTTTGCATTCGTTTCTCTTCTGCTAATTGATTTTTAGTCCTCAGCTTCCAAAGGCTATCAGGTTTTGTCCTGTGACAGCTTTCATGGTCTTCTCTCAATAAACAACATTGCTTATTTTCTCAGCAATATCCAGCAGTGAAGGGAGGCTCTCGTTGGCACGCAAGCCTTCTGAGTCGAGGTGGCGCCAGAAAGGAAGCATGAGAGACCATCTCAGAGGCTCTCAGATGAGACACCTGACACTGTCACCCTTATCTCAGCGCAGGATCCCACCCTGCCTGGGGCAGATGGGTGGGTCTGTGCAAAACCAACAGTACTAAGTGCAAGCGGAAGCAAACAGAAAAGAGAGAGGCCAATGGATACAAGTTTTGACTGTGCTAACAATAAACAAGAAAAAATGGCTTGTATGCTAGACGTTACTGAGTGGTGGTCCCTGCCCTTTACCAGTCCATACACCACAAGCAGCTTCAGTCACTGCTTTCCCCGGCACTGGGCCACCCCGAGCTCACTGCTGGCTGCAGCTTGCTTGTTCCATGGCCATGGGACACAGCACTGCTTGAGGTGCTCAGCTTTTCTTCTTAAAAGATTTTGTTTTATACATTTAATGGCAGTGAGTACCATTCAGAATAGCAGTTGCACACCGACTAATGCTATGACATAATGCAGTATATTTGGGGCAATTTGGCTAACAATCAAGCATCACAAATGAGGCACAAAGCAGCCTCATTTCTCTTACTTAAACGATTCCTTAAAACCTCTTTGCTTTCTATCAGCATTAAAAATCTTGACAAAATGTAACTCAAGGTTGTGTTGAGAGCCCTCTGGAAATCATGACAGCTAACATCACCTCCTCTGTGGGCTCTTAAACACACCAAGGAAGAAAACATCAGCTGGGAGTGATTTGGTGTCTGCTGTCAATGTGGTCTGTAAGGACGACTCACAGATTGCTGATGTACTAAAAAGCAGAATATTAAAAATAAATACACAAATTAAGCGAAACACATTTTAAAGCAGTTAAGGATTTTGGCTACCACTTCACTCTTAATTATCAGCAACACTAATATTTTATGGTATTAGAAGTATAGCCATAAGGCTAGCATTATGTTACGGAAGAGAGAATGACCAGCTCCATAATGCAGAGAAAAAAGGGTATGGAATACAGTAAATGGCTGCGACCTCTCAACAGCTGTCTCTGTCACCACAACAGCTCTGCACAAGGACCCAGCACCGTCCTTCAGCAGACAGGACTGGGTGCAGGACACGTGGGGGCCATTTGCAGAACTGCTTCGTCTGGGAGCAGCAGTACTGTGGCCAATAAAGGAGAACTGTGGTGATGGAGGTAGGAGGGGAAAGCCCATGAGGATACTAGTTTTTTTTCTACGAACACTTGTCAGATCAAAGAGACTCAAAGAGCATTTGGCTAAAGTACATATGCCCTAAACCATAAATCTATCCAGTGTTTTGTCTTAATGCCTGGACCCCAAGAACAAAAAAGTAACAAACGTAATTCAAAATAATGTCTCTCAGTATGCATAGACAAATGAGAGGAGAGAGGGGAAAAGGTTCCACCTCCACCTCAAAGTTTTGTAGGAAATTTCTCAGAAAGCAACGTAAGTTCATGCATTACAAGAATGTGCAGGGAAAAATCTGACTTGCTTCACATGTGCAATCAAACTGCTGCGTGAGCTGCATCACATCTCCCTTTTATCTATTGTAAATGTTCATACTCCTACAACACGATTAATAACTGGAAAATCTGCAAACCACAACATTTTATACTTTGCAAACGTTTGCAAGTCAGACCATTCTTTCTAGTAACATCGATATCCGCTTGCTAAGTTACGTTTTGACCATATCCAGGTGATGTGCATTTAATGATTTTAAGGATTAACTCACCAGAATGATTGTATCACACAACTGAAGCTGCTCACGTCTTACAACCATGGTTATTCAAGTTCACCCAGCATCACAACGTCTGTGCAGCAACAAACCACCTCTGAAGGCAGGAGCACTCGCTGTAATACTGGTCTCCATGATAACACAAGCTCTTACTAAAGTAAGTAACAGCTTCTCCCGATTAACTTAATTCTTAAAAAGCAAATAAAACCCAAAGAGCAGTGACCCACACCAACAGTTTCATTATTTTTCCTTACTCTCTGCACAGACAACCTAGGTTCACACAGACTCAGCATACTGTTATAGACTCAATTGTTGTGCATACACAATCGACATGCTTAAGGTTTGCAGTATCTCTACTTTTTAACTCCACTTTGGCAATGGAAGAAACTTTGTTGTCATTAATTCAAGTTACAGCATAACTTCAATGCTTTCCTTTTGCAAATAATTTGCCTCACTTCATGAAGGGCAGGAAGCTCTGTTCATTTCTATTTCCTGCCTAAAGACGACAGCACTGACCTACTCTGTTTCTAATTACTTACATGCAAAAGGAAACTAGTAAGTCATAAATTTTACTCTACAAAAAAAAAAAGGTGATAGACAACACTGTTCACCACAACCCAGGTGCTACTCTTCACCGTGAAAGCCATGTGTAATGGACTAAGTACCAAGACCAGAAACACAGCATAAACCAAGAAAGCTTTGCAGTCATTAACTAAAACAATGCAAAATTTTGCCAAGAAAAATACAAAACAAAAAATCAAAAGGAACCCTTCTCCTTCCCCCCAGAAACACAAACCCAAAACCTTAATTCAGCAGTAGCCAGGAAATGAAAAGATCCACATGTGATAGATGCCTGCTATTGCCAGCGCGTTTTACACAGACTGTGCTCAGAGCGTAAGGCTGGAAAGCAACACAAGCACATGGAGAGGGAGCCTAGGCCTGCTGCCAAACAGAAGAGCCTGCAGAATCAGCACTGCAAACATGGGAGGGGGGGGCACAAGAGCTGGGCTTCCTGCACTCACTGCCCCGACATCGAGCACAGGAAGCTTTAAGTATCTACATTTACAACCCTTTTTTTTTTTTTTTTTTTTTTTTTTTTTGAGCAGAAATACTGATCTGCTCAAACAGAAATAATAGAAAAGGAGCCTGCATTCTTTTCCAAAATTATTCCTGTTGAGGGGAGGAAGACAGCCACGTCACACATGGGACATCGATGGCTGCAGCTATGCGCTGCATGCAGTTTCTGATAGCATTTAAACATTTTATGCCTTTGTGTTGATATCGAAGTCATTTCACATATTTGAGTGCACTGAGGTAGCGTAGCCACAGAAAACACAATTTCCCATTTCATCAGTCCATTTACTTCTCTCCAGACAGAGAATAACAGTGGAAGGAATAAAGGAAAAAACCTGGATTATGCATACTATATGAAAACCAGCTTCACAGAGGCACTGCACTACATTCAAACACATTTTAAGGACTGCCAGCTAACATTTTGCTCAAACACAACAGGGTAAATACGTCATCAAAAGCTGTACATATGGAAACAGTGCAAAAAAGCACTGCTCAGTCGTATCCTGAAGTACTTCCAGGAGCGATGCCCGTGTGCAGACACTGCTTATCTTCGAGTCGGACACACAAAACCTGAACCCGATCCAAGCAGCAGTTCTTGGACAGGTCACTGTGTTCCACATAAGAATTAAGGCACGTGTAGCCTGGATGCTACCAGCACCACAATTGCAGGCTTACTCTCACCTAGGAGTGACTTCCCAGGGAGCTGCTGTCTCAGGTAGCCCCTTATTGAAGGGGGAAAGTTGACATTTCGTAGGATTTAAATATTACAGATATGCCACTCCAATGAACCGATCTGCAGCACATCATGGTAAGAGATCTCAGCGCCCCTGTAAAACACGCAAGGAAAGCTGCTGTGTATTATTGACTAAGCCGATTACTCCATCAAGTAACTATTTACATACAGACTTTGTTGTAGGCCATGCCATGACATTTAGGAAAAGGGGAAAGCAGGCATTGCAGAGACAGTTTCCAAACGCAAAAGCATTTGAAGCTGCCAAAATATTTCCTTTGGCACACTAAGTAATTTTTATTAGCCTTCTCTATCTCATGCACAATTTTAAGAGGAAAGGCTGAGCTACCAGTGAGATCCTTCAGGGCTTGGGAAGCAGCAAAATAAAGCTTCATGTATAATGATAAGTTTAAAAAATTTCAAGGCTGCCAATGAAGACACTGAAAGAAAGCAACAACAAAAGTACCTCTGGAATTAAGATGCTAGATGCAGTTGCTCATTCGTTTAAACCCCCTTGTGTTTCTGTTTTGCTTCCTAAAAACAATTTAACCATTACTGCATTTCTTTCTGCTGAGCCCTACCCTACCTCATTCAGGTTGTAAAAGCACAGTGCAAACACAGCAGCACACACTAGAATGTTTCAGACACCTTCTGAAGGGCATGCCTCAACTTCTGGACTTCCATGACACTCCATGGTACATGCTGGACTTGGATTCAGATGAGCCCAGGACTGCATTTCCACTGTAGCAGCCAGAAGGCCAGAAATAAAGCTTATGCTGGCTTTGAGCTGGGTATACTACAACAGACAGCCTCTAACACAGCATAAAATTAGTGAGGTGCAAAGAGGTAATACCTAATACGATAAGGTTTTCAAAACTGAGCCAGTGCAATGATTTTATTCCAAAACAGTGTTTTTTAATGTATGGCCATGGGAGCTGCACTGCGATAGCCCTGAGACTGACTCATTCTATCAGCACACCACTATTGAAACACTGTTGATTTAGTAGTGTAAAGTTTTCACAGGAGGAGAAAAAAAAGTCATGCTACCAGAGTTAGACAAGTATCTGAGTAGGAAGAAAGGCATAAGAAACAAGTCACGATCCTCCTGAACCTTCTCCTGAAAGGGATGCAGGTTTTCTTCTATCAGCTTAATGAGAAGCTCAGCTCCTCACTTGCATTTCCCCCATGTTACCACACAAGGTATGCAGAAATAATCTTATGTGTTCCACCAGTGGAAGAGCTGCAGGTTGTGTCTTTCACAAACATTCATCTGAGCAGCTTTTCCAGAGTGCCCTGCTTCTCAGCATTGCCAACCTCTGACACAGCAGCCCAAGGTTGTAGCTTTGCAGAGTCGCTCTTGCTGGCTAATAAATCAGCAACAGGAATCAGGTACATCATTAACATAACCTTGTTAGCCCTGAAAAAAAAAACCCACCAAACAAACCCACACATTAAAATCCTGTTTTCCTAACAAAGGGGGAAACAAACAGCTGCAACTTCTCAGCTCAGCAGGCCCCGTGTCTGCAGAGAGCCAGCATACTGTGCCAGGCTGAGTCAGGACTGGTTCACACCCCATTGCAACAGGCGTCCCATCCTGAAGAAACAGCCAAGAGCCACACATCTTAGGCAACAAAGAGGTGATGGCGAAGGAGCTTGATGGCCTCCACCAGCCAGGTGACTCCATTAGATTTTCTCTGCGCAGCCCTGATGACACTATAGTAAACGCTATGGCCAGAGCATCCCATTGCCCGCTAGTTGTGCCTGCAACTCACATCTCTCCTCCTGTAAGGCTGTGAGGTATTTTAGCTTTGAAATTCTGACTTGTTTGTATTCCAGCCCCTAAAACTGCTCAGGAAACAGAGGCTAACAGGTTATTCCAATGGCACAATGGTAGGTTTCAACTCATGTCCACACCCATGAGTGTATTTTACCCTGATCCAACCATGTGAACTCTTCCATAATCCTGCGAAAACGTGGAGATTTTCCTCTCTGTCAGTAATTTCTCTTGCTGGGTAGGTGCACCACAACTAGTTGACCCAGTAAAGCTGAAGTGCTGTTGGTTGGATCACAATAAAATCCAGAAGATCACACTGAGCTGAGAAAAAGACTGGCAAAAGAAAAAAAAGATTATTTGCTCTCCGCTATTCTCTTTCTTTCGAGCTCTGCCAGCGTTGAGCTGCCTAGGCTTGATGGAACTGCATTTCTCTTGTCTGATGTTCGTGGGTTAAAATATAACAACAGACAAAAATCACTATCCTCACACATGCAGCTGAGGTTTGGAGGCTTCGTACCCATCTATTCATATTCTTTAGCTTCAACCACAGAAAACAAAACAGTCAAGAAAAAAAAAGACTAAGAACAGGATAAAACTGGAATAGCTCCAAGCTGTTGACATGCCTCCCAAAGTATTTTCTCATTGCTTTGAGCTACAGACACAGCAGGCTTCAGCAGAGCCACCTCTGTAATCTGACCATTGTATGAGATATAATAACAGATACATCCACTGTTAAAATTCCAATTGCGATCAGACATCTGATCTACAATTATCACTGTGCAATGTGCTGTCGTAAGAAAAAAGGAAAGAAGAAAATCCAGTTATCATCCCAAAAGAGTCTGTGCTTTGGGGAACGGAGGAAGGAGGATCCACGTCAGCTGACCTACAGCTTTCTGCACTCCTGAATTATCGTTTTTTAACCTTGGAAAAAAATGAATTCTGGTTCTGAATAAATTTAGCATAGAGTCAACTTAATGATCACATTAGTCCCTGTCTGTTCTCCCAATGCCCATTCACTACTTAATTAACCTATTTTTATAGGTTACTTCTTGTAGCTATTTTTAGGTAGTTTAATCTAAGTTGTCCCTCCTGTAAAGACGGTCATGAGTTACCTTTCTTTTACCAACCCTATCACAGCTATTTGGATGTTAGCAAGCAAACGGTTAGGCCAAATCTTGCTTTGATTTAATTTGCCAGCATATCACTGCCCAAGACTAATGAGAAAATTTTTTTCTGGTCCATACTTAGGACAACAGAAATAACTTCTGCTACCTTACCAACCTGCTGGAAGATGTATTTTCTTTACTCAAGCCAATAATGCAATCATCATCATGGGCTGATTTAATTACAGGGGGAAAAAAAAGGCCCTATACATCATTTTCCTGGAAGCAAGGGCTACATAGCAGAGTTCTTATGACAAAGCCCTTGCATGCCAGCCCCTGCAGATTGCAGCTGTCCTGGCCAGAGGGATGTCTGGTGTTGAATAAGCTGACAGAAAAACCTTATTAAACAAAATGGGGAAGTGACGTGTTTATTCCTTCTGCCTGCAAAGGGTACAGCGTGGACATGACTAACAAGTGAGTCGTTATTGTGGTTTGTTTGCTGTAATTTACACTAAATGTAAGGCTAACGAACAAACAAAAAGGCACCAAAATAACTACTAGGATAGGAGCCCAGCAGAGGCTCAAAGGCATAAAAATACAGTTGACAGTCTGTGATTTGCCATAACTGATTAAAGAGAGAACCTGCAAAAACAAATCCTATTCCTCCAGCTCATCCATGAAAGACTGGGCAACTCTGTGAAGGAATCGATAATTAGCAGGGCAACATTCTCGACAATTGTGATTTTGGCTGTCAAGACACCACTTGTAGCTGTAACAGATTCTGTTGGACTAGCCTTTCCCTTTGATGGAAGCATCACATATGAGATTCTAAGTGGGAAAAACAAGCCTGTTTTGTTCTGCATTCTTACTGCACCTTTGACTCGTTTACTAGCACGTCAAATTTTTACAGTTCTCAGTCTCTGCTTATTGAAAACATGTCCAATAATGCCTCATACCTCCAATGGCTAAGAGATGATGACTAAGGCTTCTGAAGTCCTTCATCAAAATACCCCCACTTTCTTTTAGTGAAAAAGACGACTTTTTGGACTGAGGTTGGGGTTTGTGGGCAGAAGACTTTACTTTGACAAAGTCAGCTGAAGTCCCTTAAATACAAGGGCTGCTCTGAAAGTAATTCCTCCTATTTCATTCTGTTGGCCCACAACTTCTGAGGTGGGTTGGCAGTAGGGGTTCAACGCTCCCACCAATATCCCATTACATCTTGTTACTGTGTGACGCACGGCAGCAGAGGGGCAGACTGACAAAATGGCGCCTGACATGGAAGTGAGTATGAAGCAAAGGGGTGGGACTGAATTCCTCCACGTGGAAAAAATGGCACCTGTTGACATTCATCAGAGCTTCCTGAATGCTAATGGCCACCAAACAGTGGATGTGAACACAGAGAGGGGAGGATGGTGCACTCCAGCAGTGGTAACAGAGAGAGCAGTCACTTCCAGTAGAGCAGGTTTTTATCAGCGTGACATGCAGGTGAGTGAAAAAGCACAGCTCATGGTGGTGCATATGTTGAAAAATAATGTTTTGTAGCTGACAATGTGCTCTATCAGCGTTCTTGTGTTCCCTGTCTCTGTTGCTGTTTCCACAGAAATAAATAGGAAGCAATATTTCTGGAGTGACCTGTGTATAAGAGGGAGATGCAATATAATGTGTGTAATGGAGACTCGAGTCCATATTCTCTATATACCTCCAAACAAGTGAGTGAAGAAGCAGAAGGTAAGAGATTTTCCTCAAATAGCTAAGAGAATAGTTTTCAAGCTGAAGTCAGAAACACATTTAACAAACACAACAAATAACACAGAGAAAAGACCAAGTAATTAAAGAGATTATTAGTGATAGCAAAACTTCACCTGTAACTACCTGCTTTCAAATTAACTCAGCATAAATATCAAACATTTGCCTCTTATTTTTTTTATACTGTGAAGGATGAAGTTCTGTTTTCTTCTGAAATGTTCATATGCATGTAAACAATGCTTCTTGTCTAGCATATTTTTCATCTTATGTATGTATTCAACAGGACTGGTCAAGTAAGCATACAGTGAGCTTTTGGGTTTTCTTTAAATATTAGCAACGTTTTGGTTAATTCAAATATATATAAATGTACTACAAACAGTTAAAATAAAAGTTTTCTCAAGCTGGGATGTTAGAGGAGAAAGACACAAAGGTGTACCATAAATATCTGTTCTTTTTGCATTGACTTTAAATTGCAGTATTCTGCTGGGATCTTTATAGTCTGCCATCCTAATTCATCTTAGACATCATATTCATTAATAACCACAATGGATTCAGAATCTGTTATTTGGTTACTGTATTTATTAACTGCAGAAATAAGTACAGGTGCACAACCTGCAAAGCTCTTGTTGGATAATTGCTCCAAGTTACTTTTTTTCCCAGGTGTGGCTGGATTCAAGTTCTCTGCTATGCGACTGCACCAGTAACGTTCTGCAGCAGAAACCGCCCTTATTAATGCAAGATCTCCCAGCACATACAATCCTAGTTGCTTTTTTCTTGCATTTAGGAACTGAATTAGCTCTTCAAAGAGACGTCTGTTATATCGAAGAAAAGTTGACACAAAACAGAAGCTGAAAACAACAGAGAAGTGATGGAAGGAAATTCTGGACTCTGAGGGTTTAAATTTCATATCAGTTTATCATTTACGTTGTCCTTAAGTATTCCCTCTTCCAGAAAACTGGTACTGAAGTTGATGAAGACAACTAATTACAGAAAATTCAATAGTTAAGGAACAGAGATATTAAGTTTTAACTTTTCCAGTTCTTGTCCCTGAACACCTTTCACATTTATACGTATACTTCTTCCTGATAAGTGCCTTAAAAAATTGTAAATATCTTGTAAAATCCCCATTGAGCTGTAAGATTACCTTTCAGCTCTGCTGCAAGTTGATATGCTAACAACCAGGAAGCAGTAAGCTTTCTTGACCTTGACAGGACAAGCTACTGCAATCAACAGAAAGGCTGTATTTCTCTAGAAATGTAAGAACAACTCTAAATCTTACTTCTCCCATTCCATGATCTGAGGTGTTTTCTGACTGAAAATTGGAAATTACATGTCAAAAGAACTTTGCTAAATGTAGCACAGCATGGAAACAAATTCCCCTTAGGTAAGAGAAAAGATACAGTGTCCGCAGCACCGAAATTGCTGTCTCATTCACCAGCAGGAACATTGGTAAATAATTAACTGTTGCCCACATCTTCCCAACTTAGAAGGGACGTCTTCAAAGCAAGTCTTTGGAAAACTGGAGAGGAGAGGGAACTCCAAATGCTACTTCTTGGAGGTCTGATCATAAACTGCAGTCTAGATCAAGAAATCTGTCATTACTCTTATCAAAATGAAGTCTTGATCAAAATCTCCTATTCAGCCCAATGACTATTTGTCTTCCAGCCATTAATCTCGACTGCAGAGAAGGTTAACAAGATCAGGACTAAATTTGTCATGATTATGACAAAGCTCTATTCAATATGCTTCCAGGGAGAACTGCGGCCCTGTTAGGCATGAGCTCTTTTTGACAATTAAGGGGATTGAAGAACATCTGTACATGCATGACATTATTATTCTCTGTTTTGTGAAATTAAGCCAGACATGCAACCATGCTTAGGAGCTGGATTAGTACCACAAATGCTGTAGTGATTCTGTACGTTCTTCTGATAAAATAAGAAGCAGAAACCATATAACCCTTGAGGTTCCTCTGTGCAAAATACCCCAGAAGCCTGCTGTGTCCTTCCTTGGTTCAGTATGCACACAGGATTCCAAAGGAAAGTGCTGAGATGCTTTGTTATCCATACAGCATTCAATAGTATTTTAAGAAATAAATCTATTTTTTTTTTAAAAAGGACTTTCATGAGAAAAGCCACAGTTCCTACAATAACCATACATTGGAATTTTTTTCATTTTTTCATGTCCCAAAGGCAAATTACTTCTATAAAGTTTGCAGCAATCCAAATCCAGAAATAACCACTATAATAAGGTATTCTGACCATACTAGAACACAGCTATAGTAGCCTGTCAAACAGTATCTATTATGTACTCAGTAATTGTAGCTTGCCAGAAGGTATTTCTGGAAAGATATTGCAATTTGCATTAAAAATTTCACTGACCAGCTCTCAGAGAAACCCCAAACTTAATTTAAAACAAAGCAAAAACCAAATTCGACAAGGAAGCATCCAAGTTGCTTTTATGCTGTTTCTCCGTTTCCCTACCTCCACATTCGAAGCTCCTCTCCCATCCTCTCCCTGCCCACCCACCAGCAGCTTCCACATATGCTAGTTGTTCAAATGGCAGAGAGCTGGCATAAAAGCCCACGTTGGACAAATGATACTGGTATCAACTTCTTGCTATAGGATTCCATGGTTTAAGGTTTGTTCTGAAAGGAAAACTGAGGACAACATCCAACTTTCTTTCCCACGCTTCCTGCCATCAGTACCTCAGGCTTGTGCAATGAGTGAGGGTTTAGCCTGTAAAATCAATCAGAACAACTTGTAATCTCTACATCAGACAATTCAACCCATCTTCTAAAAGCACCAAAGGAGATTAGAATTACACTGCGCTATTACAGTGATGAAGATTCTGCCACTAACTTTAAGAGGGACAGATTGGACCTCTTCTCCTATTTTTTTTCTAATTTCCTAAAGGGGAAAATCTCAGAGTCTAGCAAAAATTTAGATAACTGGCTTACAGAGGCAGCACACACAAGAAAGATAAAATGGATGTTACATAGAAAGCTCATTTCACACTCAGTAAGGCAGCAGCAATCATAACCCATAAATTTTAAAACAGGTGGAAGTAATTAGTTTAAATCTAAGGGTTCCCAATGCAATCTACTGTCTTGAAAACCTTCACATTTAACAGACTTTTAAAAATATACCCCAAATTGCAAAAATATACAAAAAGGTGCATTGATGGGATCCAAGCATCATCTGTGTAGTCAACTGTAAGAATTATTCATAACAGGACAAAACATAATTATGGTGACTTTTACTCCAAGAGTCCTATTCCAGTGCCCCAAAGATGCAGAGTGATGGAATCGTGACCCGCAGGTGGCATGCAAAGCACTGAATTACCACTCTGAGTAGTTCACTGTATGCATTATTTGTTAAAATAATGGCCACAGGACCTCTTGCACAATCACTGCAAGAAGCCTTTTGAAAACTTACCAACTCTGACCAATACATCAGCTAGTTTCAATTACCCTGTTAATGGGAAATGTTTTTCAGCATGCAGCCTCACAGAAACCAGTTAGTAATACTATTAACTTCACACTTAGCGGGTAAAGAATTGAGAAAGATTAACATTCAAGCAAAGAAATCCTTAGCTGACTTATGCAAGTAATAATCATGAACACATGATTATGTCAAATGGAGAAAAAAAACAATACACAAGAAAGTAATGAAAATACCAAATCTTAAAAGCAATCCTATAACAAATAATGAGGCACAAGAGATACTATTTGCATGCAATGCTGGCATACAAATGAAAAGCACTGAAAGCAAGCTACCAGACACAGAATGGAATTGGAAATATCGGTGAAGTGCAATCATAAATACATGCGTACAAAAGAAATCATTAAAAATGGCTTTGCTCACCAAAACCAGCATAAGATAACATATCTTCTTGGAGACAAGTTCTCCTTTGCTATAACAAATAACGGTATTAGATACACAATGAGGAAAACTACACTAATCACAGTAACCTCAACCCACTGTTCTTGCAGAAGTAAGCGTCCCTTTAGGACATATCTTGCTTGTTCTCTACATTTAAAATTTAAGATGCCTTTTATGAGCTGTAGTATTCCTGCAATCTTCAGAAATGGCTGTATTTACTGTAACAACAGAATTAATGCATGTTTCTACTGGTATTTTTTTTCTTTTCATAAGAAGCAACATGAGTTCTGATTGTGAAAATGACTTGAATTCCTGCACTATGGCCCACTGCTGAATAAAGCGTTAAGGTTCTTATGTGATTTGCTAAATCTCAATCAAATTAAGCACATACTCAAATACCTTTGAGTCCTAATACAATGCCCTGCTAAGCATGACTGCACATGATTGTACACTGCCAAGCTACACAAGCTGGCGTACAAAACTTGGTTCACGTGCCAAGGAGAGTTGGCTATAACTTGAGTCTCAGATATTTACTTAGAAAACTGAATTTACTAAAGTTTAAATCTTGCTAGCTGCAGAGTGCCTTTGGCTCTGTTTGAAGTAAACAGGAATTGAAGATATTTGAGAAATTCAGGAGCCTACAGACTACTAGCATCAATCACATGGCTACAAGAGCATCTTAAAAGGAGACACTTCATCTGAAAGCATGAGCACCAAGAGATCTTCATTCAAATTCATTTCACTTTTCAGGGTTGCCATCTTTCGTTTTCTCTAATAGGTGGGAAATGACCATCGCGTTACTCTCTGGTCAAAGAATCATACAAGTCAGAAAGACCAGTGAGATCATCCAGTCCAGCTGTCATCCCATGCCTGTGACTGCTGTAGACCGTGTCACTCAGTGCCACATCTCCACTTTTCTTGAACACTTCCAGAGACGGCGACTCCACCACCTCCCTGAGCAGCCTGTGCCACTGCCTTGCTGCTCCGAGAAGAAATTTATTCTAATACCCAACCTGAACCTCCCCTGGCATGACTTTAGGCCATTGCCTCTCATCACTGTTACCTGAAAAGCTGACCCAAACCTTACCTCAACCTCCTTTCAGTTCATAAAGAGCCACGAGGTCTCCCCTGAGCCTCCTCTTCTGCAGACCGAACAGCCCTGGTTCCCTCAGCCGCTCCCCACCACACTTGTGCTCCAGACCCCCCACAGCTCTACTGTGTCACCTGCAAACTTACTGAAGGTGTGCTCAATCCCATCATCCAGATCATCAATAAGGACATTTAACAGTGTCGGCCCCAGTGTAACAGGACAATCAACAAAATGCAAGGCATGAACAATATTGCTTATTGGAAGGCATTGGCTAGCTAGAATTTGATAGAAGACACCTTCTTTAAAAACTTTTTGGACTCATGTCGCTACTATAACAAAATTCCTTACACAACAGTAACATTGGGCTGAACTCCCTTTGCACTAAAGTCTAAAATTTCTTGGGACATCTTACAAACGTGTATAAAGCCAAACCCTTCCAGCTCTCAACATCCCAAGATGTCCAGGTCTTTAGAACAATCCAGCCTTCGTGGGCACATGCTGCCTGGATGATGCCACAGTCGCCATTTTCCTTGTCATTTCTTTCTCATTCCTCTACATCCACACCTTCACTGCCCCATTTCTCAGCTCATCTATCTAGTTTAACCACACTAAAGTGCTCAGTTGCTCTTCGACTCAATTCATCTAGCATTTAATCTGCTCTCTTGTTAATTAAGAAAACTGTAAGGTCCATGAGCTCAGTAAACTCAGCATGCTTTGGAAACCTGCTGCCCATACAACCAGGGGATAGATTTTCCAGAGGAAGGAGGACCACTCACCAAACCACCCAGCCCCTTCTTCCCAAGCCTGCAGTACATAGATATTTCCTTGGAGGACTTCTATCGTGGCCTCCTTTGGCTCAGATTGCTTAAATTGCTGCTTTGCACCCCCCTGCTGCAGGCCATACACTGTGCAGGAAACCACTACGTGTTTCTAGAGGCAGAAATCAAACAGAATTGTATTCTTTTGAAAAATCTTTTTCTGTCGGTGAAGCAGTTTCAAGAAGTCTTCCGTGCTCCTCTCCTCCTGCCTGCGGCTCTGTTTTTGAATCGGACCTTCCAGATAATTTGGATGGCAGCACAAATTGTTTGGCAAAGCCTGGGCTGCTGGCAGGTGGGCTGCTACTTTGGCAATTTCTAGATTAAAAAAAAGAATTTATTTTTTTTTTTTTTTAAACAAAGCAATCAATCTACAAAACACAAAACGGCCAAACAGATTACTGATTGGCTGGTAAGCCACGTTCCCTTGAGGCTGTTGATCAAGCTCTGCCCCTGGCTGCCAGCCTGCTGTAGTACAGATGGAGGAACTGGCTGCTAAAACGCTTCAAACACCCACGGCTCAGCAGGAGAAGGGACCCCGAGCACTGCTGGCGAATATTTCCTTGGTAACTTGTCTTGTACTTATCACTGTCTGTCTGCTGCAGAAACTGTATTTCTTATCCTTATATGAGATCTGGAGGAGAATATCAGTAATTTTCAGGTATTTCATTCAAATTCATAGAAAACTGAGCACAGTTAATTGAAATGATTTGTTTCCTTGTTCAGAGATTTCATTTTCTTTGGAACAGAAGACGTTAAAGATAAGAACTGTACAGCTGTTATTTTGGAGGCTTAACTCCTTCATTTCCATATATCATGCTGTTCCCTTTCAGTAGTTTTGACAAGGCCTTGTGTTTATGCTGAATTTGTGGCATTTATGTTTTACTCATTACTTGCGTATTTTTGTTATAAGCAGTGAGCTCGAAAGCAAACAGGGTCCAAGTTACATCAGTAGACTCCGTAGATTCGTATGTAATTTTCTTCCGTGATTCCCTAGGTATATTAGGGAAGTGCATTTTTCTTGGTTTCAATCACAAAGCTTTGTTTAGAAAAGCAGTGGTATCGCATTGAGTGCACTCTGCACATGCCTGGGATGGAGCAAAAACCAATTCCTGGTTATGTAATGCACCTGACGTTATGACACAGATGTGATTGTGATGCCTAGACCAAGCTATTAATCAGCATTCTTTCAATTTTATGAAATCCCACAAATTTAAACAATAAATAAAATAGAAAGTTAGAAGATTCGTGTAAGTAAAAATAACATTCAAATGAAATGCAAGCCAATAACTGAATCCTGCAGGTTCCAGCAAAATCTCACAGATTTCCAACAAGGCATACAACAGCAGCAGGAGATTATAGGGATTTTATCCCAAAAGCAGTAGAAGAAGAACTCTTCCATACCTGGATCAAAGCCCAGCCATGTGCCCAAATAACCCTGTCATCTGGATTTCATTAACTTACTCAGTTGTGCACCTCACATGTCTGGCTCCACACAACCCTTCACTAGGAAAATGGAGTAGAGCATGGAATTATAACCACTCATTTACAGCATCCAGAAGTGTTTCTTAAGGCCCTCTATAGGGACACTGTAAACGACATACAGTTTTTCATATTTAGGTATAAGATTCTTACAAGACTCTTTGCTGTTACAATTTACATTATTCCAATCTCCTTTGTGCACAGTGTGTGATGCACAAAAGACACACAGGAGTTCAGTTTTGATTCTGCAGCATTGTGGGTTCTCCTAACAAGTTCTTGATCTCTCGACCCCACCTGACAGCTCCCCTTTCTCCCAATCTGCTGACCAGTGTCTCTCTTCTGTGCTCCAATGACACCCCAGGGAACGAGTCATCAACACAAAGGGAGCATGGTGCAGGTCAATGCCCTCCTTCCAGCTCAGCCCAGATAACTGTCTAATTTATTCTTGATGTGGTATGAGGTGTGATATTAATCATCTGTTTGTATAACTCTTGTTTCTTAAATTATATTCTCTGCTTGGGCCAGGTCTGCTCCGTGCCAACAGCAAGCCTAGATGGCAGCCAGGGGGCCCTTGGAGCACTGTGACATCTGCAAGCCCCATGGTGCGGCAACGGGGATGAGCTGGGATGCAGGGCAGCCAAGAGCGCAATGCCTAACACAGTCTGCAAGGGTCTTGCCTGTCACTGAGAGCAAGCAGCACTCCGTGTCATCATCTGCTTAGCAATTTTATTTCCAGTCACCTACCAAGTCTTTCATTCTTACCAAAACCAACTTCACTTGCAAATCCTACACAAAAGAATGTCAAAGAGCAGGGAAAGATGCAAAGACAAATCCCATGGCAGTTGTCAGCCTTATGGAGGGAGAGGGGGTGCCACCATTCCGCATGTTGTGTGTCTTCCCAGGGAGCTGCTGGCAGCAGGTGCAAGAACAGAAAGCCTTTAGACCTTCTGGCAAAAAAAACTGGGAAAGTACCAGTTCCAGGAACACTCATATTGGACAAGTTTCTAACCGCCAGGAGTTATTTAGTGGGACACCGCTGCTTTGGTTTCTCAGCTAACACCAGGATGGCAGAAGCAAACAAGCAAAACAACCAGAAACTACTGAGGTAGTGACATTAGAAAAGGTAGCAGTCCATATTTTCAAAGGGCAAGTAGAAGAGTGACGAAGCAGGGGACTGTCATAAGCAGAAAGGTGAGGGAGACCGTAAAACACAGAAGAAAGCTGTTTTTGTACAACAGCCAGAACTACAACCAGGCTGTAATAAATCTTCAGGGAAGGTACCCAGGAACAGAAAGGAAAAACGCTTCCTCAGTCATTCCATTAGGAAAGAATGACAGTGATTGGACCATAAGGGTACTTCCTTGTATTATTCTTAACTAAACAGAAGAAATTGCAAGGAGCATGGGAAGTGTGGTGTAAGAAAGGAGAATAATATAAAACTCCTTAAAATGGTAAACAAGAGGCCAAATGGTCAGCAAGGGAAGAGCCTGGGGCTAAGACTTGAGCTGAAGGTCAAGACAGAAAGCCATTAGTATTCACTCTAATATTTTCAAAGGTTGAAAACCGCCACTAACAACAGAATGCCTACCGCTATAATTCGATCCCTTCCTAACCTACAGCTTCATGTCAAGCTACCAGCCTAGTATCCTCACTCCCAGGTATTTCCTTCCAGCACCTGCATTTGACTCAAGTCATAGCAGTAAATACATGGCAAGCTGTGGAAAGTATTTTTGGCACACAACATAACTCGTAGGTACTTGGCAGGCACAGCAGACAGTTGCACTGATTGCCTCGGTGCTGCCTCTGTCACTTAGTAAAGTTAGTGATAGATTTGGCCAGGCTGCCACATCCTCCTAATGCCGCATTCAGTTCACTTGCTCTCCACTCATTCTTAAAAACAACGTATTCAAAACCCATGTGTGAGACGAAATATATCACCTTGGATCTACACACAATGTAATTTTGCTACTGAGCATAAATGGATTCCACCATAAAGCAGCATCTAACAGCAGCTCTCTGTGTGCTGCACAGTTGAAATGCTGGAGCTGAAAATGAAGCAGTGGAGAAAAAGTCGTTACAGAAAGACAGAAATTAAATGGGACTATTACGATGAAGATCTTTTAAAGTAAGTCGTAAACCATAAATAATAAAGAACCAAGCTGGTTTGGCAGCAGAACACTGTTAGTGCCAGTTGGGAAACTGGAAACGTATCTGTGAAATCTGTCCTTTTCCTCTGTTCCAGATGCAAAAGACTTTCCCTCTCCAACTATTTTTAAAGCTGTACAGTTTTCCAGGCTATCCTTTTATCTTTATTGCATGGTTTCTTGCATAGAACAAATTGTTGTGAAAACAAACAAATGAAATTAAAAATATAAAATAGAAACAAAAAAAAAAAGTCAATAAATTGTTCAGTAGACTGCAATTTCCCCTCCATTTTTATTTTGTGCCCGGAGAAATATTACGCAGTCATTGGCTGACAAACACACAGTACTACAGAGCTCCAAGAATAACCTCTTTCATGGTTTTAACACCTGAAGTAAGAACAAAAAGGATCTGGCTACGGCAGGGGCTCCACTCCTGGAAAATACTTGCAAAGGATATTGCAGAATTTAATAGCAGCAAGTTGGGGTAAGCAGGAACGCCTAGTTCAGAAAGGAAAAGAATTTATGTTTATCTTAACATATAGCAGCATTCCAGAGGGGTTCAGTACGTATCATAAATCAAACTTAGCTATAAGAAAACACAGAGAAGCAAACCAATATAGGTGCTTCATGTTATGAATTCACAGCAACTGTGCGCAGTTTCCTAACAGCAACAGAAGTGCTCAACACTCCTCAACTTTCTCTTTATTTCCTCTTGCCAATAGTAACCACTCGAAATACATTATTTATGAGCAAGATGTCACTTAAAGGAAACACCCGTAGATCAGGCACACTTCTCTCCCACAACTTGAAAATGCTCATATGATGCCATTGCTGTCGCATGCCTGTCCTTGCTGAGGGGTACCATGCAGCAACAGCTTCTATGCTTTGCATGTCAAAACCAGCACACAACAAAATATGGTGCACGAGGTAGACAGAATGCTCTATTTTAATTGATTGAAGAACAATGGTTTTCTTGCCTTAGAAATGTGCCTGCAAGTGACTCCTGTTGTTGTTTCTGATTTGCATGGCTTACGTAAGTAGCATGCCAGAACAGGACTTGTTTTCACTGCACAGATCTGCTCTGACCCCTTTCTGATGACTGTATTGCTGGACAGCCCAAAGGGCACAGATGAAAATGAAAGCACACAAAGCACAAGATATAAGAATAAATTGCACAAGAAAAGTACCAGATTTTTCTAGCCCCTCACATGGGCATCAAAGCAGAAGCAAATGAAATTGAAAAATGGACAGCTGAAAATGCAATAACAACAGCTGAGTGTTTGTTTCAGTGTGCGCTTTTTGTTTGTTTGACACCATTCAGAATTAATTACAGAAGTAACTTCAAGAGCACCAGATCGAAAATAACAGATCAACAACATACAAAATATCAAATGCTGCATTTGAACATCAGATATCTGGCATTATAAGCACTCTAGAAGAGATACTATGGCTCCCTGCATGAGAGTTCGAGCTAGCCTCTGCTAATAAGGAATTAACAGCAGGTATCAACAGTGTTTTCTTTAGCTGTGTGCTTGAGGCTTTTTTCCTGGCTCTTCTGAAGAAGCTGTCAGCCACAAGCTCTGAAGTGGATGGACTCCCACTCTGATCTGTGAGGGCACTTTCTGCACAGCTCCAGACAGTGCCAGAGGCTGTGGGAAAACTCTTTGTAGAGCTTCGCTTGCACACGGAAACCTCGATCTAAACTATACCTGATATTTCACTTGTCAATGGCTCTCAAGTCAGGTGAGAAAAGAGAGTCAAACTAAGCGGTGGTCCCACAGTGCTGACAACGAGCAGCTTGGGCCCACAGTGACATTACTGAATTAATTTTCTCATTAGATCACTAGACAATGTGGTTTCTTGTAGTGAAAGACTAACGCACTGCTCCAAAGTTTCTGGAAAGCTTGGCTGTATGCGTATCATTTTGGTAGCTGAAAAGCTTCCCCTCTCTGAGAATCAAAATCAGGCTAAGTCAAGTCACTACGCAATAATTGCAGAGAGAAAACAGAAACCTGAAGTAGGTTGCTTCCATATACTGCACAAAAATTTCTCTGTAATTCTACACTGAATGACCTTCTGTCTATACATCATGGGTGTATGTACGGATGTTTATGAATAAATGAATGTATGGATCCACAATGACTAGAAAGCCTTGGATTGGTACAAATGACAAATGCGGGAGTTACCGTACCAAAGTGCACTTCTTTGTCTGATTTCAACAGACTAAGCCTTTACAGTTTTTATTTCTTTAACGATGCATACCAAAATTGTCTCCTGCGCACAAAAAGCCATTAAAACTCTTCTTCTAATTCAATCAAAAAATTCAGCAGTGGCAAGACAAAGAGCAGCACGCTCCTCAGATCCTTTCCAATTCCCCAAGCTATCACAATCAATTTCTTTAAGTCCTGAAACTTATCCTAATTAAGATCTTTGCTTTGATATGCTGAGACTGACCTCAAGGATTCATTCTAATAAACAGAAACAATTCTTGGTAGCTTTTGGCCTTCATGGGCATTATATCAGAGATCATTTAACTCGGTCCTTGACAAAATAGCTTGCTGTTGCTCACTGTGCCCCAAACATTAATAGTAACGCACTGACACAGGCTTGAAAAGCAAAGCATCAGATGTTCATCCAGCTGGAATTTATTTTTTAATTTTTTTTTTAATAATTGTTTTTGATTTCTTTCTTCTTCAAATGCAATGTTGACCAATTAAATGAATCAGCAGCAATTTAAAAAAAAAAAAAAAAAAAAAAAAAAGTATGTACCTGATTGATGCTCCCCAAAAGATAACAATTATCTCCAAGGCCTCAAGACTTGTGGTGTCGCCCAAGTTCCCAACAAAATTGCCAATAGGTTTTTGACAGGTCTTAGTGAGAGGTAGCTTAGAAAAACCACAGAAGTGACATCATATAGCTATGAAGACTTATTTCTGAACTCTCTCTCTTCTCTCTCTCTCTCTATATATTTACATTTTATGTTCAAATTAACGCTTTCCATGGAAAAACACAAAGAATCTAACCTTTACATAACAAGTTACTGATTCCCTGCTAACAACAACACTTAACTGTAAGGTAGTCAAACCCCAAGAAAGAGGTCTTCCGGTGTGGTTGGGGATAGAATAGATAGAATGAGGATGTCCATCCTTGGAGACATTCAAAACCCAACAGGACATGTTCCTGGACCTCCTATGCTGAGCTACACTGCTTTGAGCAGGCAGATGGGAAGAAATGACTTCAAGAGGTCCTGTCCAACCTCAGCTGTGATTCTCTGACACAAAAATTTATTGTAGAGCAGAAAATCAGACAGTGTAGACTACAGAAGATCACATTAATTTTAGTCTGCACTTGGCTCATTAATAACTCACTAGTTCAAAATTCAGGCAGATTTCATATAGAAAAAAACCTGTGGCCATAGACATCTCCCACCACTACCAAGAAAAGATTCTTCATATCAAGAAGCAATTCTGCACGGTTAAAACTTCAGTTTGCTTTGTATGCAAGTACTAAAAAAGTCAACACTGAACAAGGCTTATTCAAACATCTTTCATATGCCACTAGAAAGGATAAGGTCATATTATTAAATAATAAGCCTTATCTGCTTTTACAGATTCCAGTATATTAGAGAGAACAGATATCAAAATGGAAGTGCTTTGAGTTTCTGCTAATGAACCATGCTACTGTGCTAGGTCAGCACAGTTCTCCTGTGCATTAAAAAGGAGACTATTTTTCCCCCTCTTTGTAAAATAAAGCTCAAATATTCATATTTCAAAAAAGAAAAGACAAGACAGCATTAACGAATCAGGCTTTTATGTAACCCCCAATCTACTCATTATCAAGGGAGCACACAAATGTGCTAGCATGAAAAATCATCTCCATTTTCTACTGTCTCAGAGAAAAGCAATTTTATTCTGAATATTCAGTCAACTCCTGGACATGTCCGAGCACACAAACAGACAGTGGTGTATTAAGCAACTGAGTACAAATGCCAGAACTGCTTCTGGGTGAGACCATGAATCTTCTGGTTATAATGTATTAGGGAACAAGGGAATGCAAGTTTTTACTCATTACTGCTTGTGCCTTTTATCCATTTAAAGAAAAAATGTTCTTTTGTCCAACTCAGTGTTTCGTCACTGCATTCACTATTATAATCCCCCACTGTCATTTTTAATATATTCAAATCAGTGGGTTATTTTAATATTTATTAATAACTGTCCCTTAGAGTTATACATTGCTCCAAAAGCTCTGCAGTTACTTTTTCAAACTTTGAGGTCATTGACCTCAATAATGATCTGTAGTGAATTTGCTATGAAGTGGATAAGCAGCACTACTTCGATAACAGCTCATAGCATAAATCTCTAACGAACACAGAAATCCCGCAACTCTGTGCAAGTATTTGAAAGAGTTTATCCAGAGATCAAAGTTGTGAACTTCAAGCTCATTTAATAAGGTAATACATATTAAAATGCAAACCACATATTTGTAATTGAGAGACAGAGTGCCACACAAACCCATTTACACTGATGTCTCTGTAGGGCAATTCACAATTCATTGTGTTCATGGAAGCGACCTGCAAAGAGGAATAGGTAAAACCAGCACTAGTTTAGATTACAGAACCTGAATCACCTCCAACCAGAAACCAAGCAAAAAATGAAGTATAGATTTCCTTCTCATACTCCAACAGATTAAAACTCTGATCTGCTAAAATCCATTTTGAGATTTCAGTAAATCCAGTTATCTCTGTTACGCACCCTGCTGTCTTCCCATCTTAAGCCAGAGGCCAAGGTTAGGATGAGGAAAGGGCAGGCATCTTTAGATCTCCACAGAGTACCCAACAGAGAACACTGGGGGCCAGAGCCCTGCAAGAAATGCTGCAGAACTGGATGCATTACTTTCACAGCCATTAGGGATTGTAATGGAAAATAAATAGTAAATAAATAATAAAAATAAATAAATAAATTAATAGATCCGATTCCCCACTGGCCATAAAACATTGCAAGAAAGATTTTCAGCATTTTTGGATCACTAAACATGTTGGCAAGTCAAACCAGAACTACAATGCATTTTCAGGAACTCAATGTATTTGAAAAGCTCGGACCTGAACCTTGACTAAGATTGGTGTTATGTTTTTTTTTTAAACACTGGTTTGTGGCAAATTAATATCAACTACCAGTAAAATAAATGAGGCATCATGCAAAGACATTCATGCAACTTCCTCCATTCCAGAAGCATCTTATTGTGTTCTTGAGCTTCTTGGGGATGCTATTTTGCCTCTATATTTGTAGAGTATCTACAGATGTCATAGAAATACCAAATATTTTTTGCTTACTTTCAGCAAAAAAAATAGCCAAATACTACTGTAAACATAGCACAGCACATGCAAAGCTCTAAGGTAGTTTCACACTGGCAAGATTGTTCAGACGTTGCTTACACTGCCATTCCTTAATGGGATTTTGACACTACAGAGACTCTGAGAAGAAAATATTTACCAAGAAAGTTACCCCCAGACTTAGGGAATCTATGTGCTGTGCTGGTACCTCCATGACAGGAAGAGCAGAATGTGTGTCTACACCAGTTACTAAGTAAGAAGTTTTGAATCACAAGGATGTTTCTTTTTTCCTATGGTATGCAGTGATAAGACAATGGACAATCCATATAGAAGAAATATAAAATTAATTCAGCTGAATTGAGCATGAAGATTCCACATTAACTCGTCAGTGCCAAGTATGGCCCCTTCCCTCTGGTAACTACCGATAGAATGAGAGGGAATGGCCAGGGGAGGTTCAGGTTAGACTTTAGGTAGAATTTCTCCACAGGCACTTTAACAGGCTCTGCCCAGGGAGGTGGTGAAGCCACTGTCCCTGAAGGCATTAAAAAAACAGGTATAAGTTGTAGTAGGAACATGGTTTCATGGGCAATATTGGTGGTGAGTGGATGGTCTTCTCCAATCTTAATGATGCTATGATTCTATAAATGATATTGCTATCACTCGCATGCTGCAGCCATATCAAAGCAGTGCATAAGGATTCTGCTCACGTTATGCTGTATAAGTAAATAAGTACACAAAGCCAGAAGATATTTTCTGTTCTGGATTCTCTATGAAAAGGAGCCCACGTCAATCAAACAAATCAAGCTTCTTTCAAATGTTCTTTTCCATTTCTGTTCACTTCCGAGTGATGTCAGTATGCATGGGAAAGAGAGGTAATTCAAAAAACTTGGAATAGGTAAGAAGCTTGCTCCAAGTGTATGCTGGAGGCACTTCCTTGTGTGGCACTGTTACAGAACTATCATTCTTTTTTTGCTGTAATTGCTCCCTTTCACACTCATAGTTACCTTTCATTAGTCAGCATGGCACATTAGTACAACAGGTTTTTAAAAAAATATATTTGTTCATCAGGCAAAATCTCATTCAAGTTATATCTAACTCTTCATATTCATATATCACAGATCTCTTTCCAACCTGAAAAGACCAAAGGAAGAGAAAAAATGTAGCCCTTGCTAATTACGGGTTCACATAGGGCTTCATAAGTGAAAAGAAACAGAATACAAGTTCCAGCAACCTTGGCAAAGAAATTCTCAGATGAGAAAGATTTTGTACCAATTTTGCTTCAACAGTGTTCTGCTTAAAATCCACATCCACCCACAGTATGATCACAGTTAAATTTTTGGGTATGCCGTACACAAATTATAGCCCACCACTTTTTCAGGTTACTTGGTCAAGATTTGTCTTACTAGATAATGGCTAATAATAAAAGGCCTTGTGATGGCAACAACAGCAACACAAAACCAAATCAACAAAACAAAAACCAATTGCAGCAGACAGTGGTGATTTAAGTAGTGAGATACAGCTAAGCAATTGATTCATGGCATTAAGGTGAGAGCTAAGATATACAGTAAGTGAAGACAAAGATGCTTGGCCTTAGAAAGAGGAGCAGAAACATCAGCAAAGTTGCCTCTGAAAGCAGAAAAACATCATATGAAACAGCAAGCCAAAGCACAATCAAGTGAGAGGGGAAAATAAAATTACATCTTATTTGCCAAAGGCTAACTGCAGGCATACGATCGTTAAACATTTCTTAGCTATTGGAATCAGTATTTCTTCAGGCAGAAAATACAATGAGAAGAAAAAGTACAATCATTAATTCCATCTCTGAATTGCAGCAAGCATTTCAGAAGGAAAAAGTGGAATAAAGAAACCCTCTGAAAAGGAGGATCTGAAGAGACTACAGAACAGGGCAAAGCAGTCCTTGAACACACACTATATGAGGCAGATCTTCATTTTCAAAGGAAGCCATGCAAGGCCTCCCAGTGTCCCAGAGCTCCTCAGGAGCCGGGTCGGCAGCTCCCAGGCACAGTCAGCCAGGCACTGCCAGTAGCTTACAGCTGCTCCAGCAAACCCATTACCAAACTATCATGTCTTAGCTTTAATACATTCAACAGCAAGGAACAGTGATATTTTTCCTCAAACTCTGAACTCAAAAAGTTGGTAAATTGTCATCTTGGGTGTTTGTTTTCCAAGTTAGATTCACTTTCAGTCAAAAGCAGAGGGAATAAACATGCTTGCTTATTTTATCCTCAACTTCAGCACTACCTTGATCTAAATTCAAACTACAGCACTTCAGCCTAACAAAATCTTTGTTCCAAAATAAAGGTTTATTGCTTCAAATGAAGGTCATAACTATTTGCCTGTCTCTAACCTCAATTCAATATTTTCTCCATATGACTTGAAAAGATCAGAACAAAGGTTCTAGGGTGTACCATTAAAAAAAAAAGCCAGACATTACAAACAGACATCTGCCCTTTACAAAACTTACCTAATCTTCACTTGCGTACAGTAATATGTTAAGGAATTAATACTCTATGATAGCCAAAACATAATCCCACCTTAATTGTTTGACTATAATCTGAAAATATTTGTCCAGAACCAAAAGCAAAGAATGAACGAAAATTGGATTCGTTCTTTCCCTGAAAAAGTTTACTTAAATGTCATCAAAACTGCTTAGTGAAGTGAAGATAAAACACCAACTCCTCCCAAATTAGTAAAACAATCAAGAATCACAATTTTGAGTAATTAGCCTCATTAACATTCCTGAGAGACTGATTTGATTCAGTCAAACACACGCTTTCTTCTTGCAAAGCTTGTTTTTTTCACCCCAAAGGAAAACTCTAAACAAGTACCAGAGATAGTGAATACTCCATTTTAGCATCTTAAAGCTAACTTCCAGCCAGGGAGTAAAAGGGTACCATTAATATGCAATAGACTTCAATTAAGCCCAGATTAAAAAACAAGATCTGACAAAAACCTTATGCATACTTGATAGACACTGTACTGAACTCAGGAGACTAAAGAAAGGGAAGCTGTCACAGAGCAAGCAATCACATTATAGCCAGCCCTGCCAAAAAACAGCAAGTTTTACAGGTTTTTTCCACTCAGACGTAGCCATAATGACAGCACGCAGCAGATCAATACAGCAGTTTATTGAAGCTGACTGATTTCAGAGCTGGCCTGCTTGACGTCTCTTTCCAACACATGTGATTCTTCCTTCTCTGTCACGAAAGATGAAGCTCTCTGCTATGACTGACTACAAGTTTTAGATGCCCAAACTGAATGAGGTGAAGGACAGACTTGAGAAAACTCGATGAGAACCATGAGCTGGTTTCTGCACATTCACATTGTAAATGTTCCTTCAGTGTGGTAAAAGAGCTCATATGGTATAAGGTGATGAAAGCAGTTCAATTCCTTTTCCCACCTGTTTTGGAGCAGCTTGCCCAGGCAGCAGGCTGAGGAGCTGCCACGAGCTTCTTCTGCTGAAGCTGCTCCAGCCTGTACAGATGTTACAAGCTCTGCCTTCTTAGCAAAGAGCATTGGACACAGAACGCACCGTGGTCCCCACATGATGAAATTCCCTAATTTTTAGCATCAACCTTCCTTCTGCGTATCAAATATTCATCCCAGTGAGTCTTTAATTATCTGTAATATCTAAAACAGCGACAGCAGGAGAAGCAGGGGTAGAGTCTGACTGCCAGAAGATGTTGAGAGGAAAGCTGCAGAGCCGACGGAGCATGCATTTCTCAGGGTAGGAGAGACTCTCCTACCTGTAGGACCACAGCTTAGCCTCCAACAGAGCTGTCATGTAATGCTTCGCCTGTGGGAAAAGATTCCTTTGTACGGAAAGGGAATTGTTTCACTCCAAAACTGAAACAAAAGGAAATTCTAACATCTATAAATCCTTTGTAAAACTGGTCTTTTGAGTAGTTCAATTATTAAGATTTCATTATCCAAGTGTTTTAATTAACTGACTTTCAACATTCAAGAAAAAAATGAGCAATTTCTCTACTTTAAAGCTAGAAATTGCAGGCGAGGAGGTTCAGACAAATGGTTAAGAGGTTCATCAGTAGGAGCTGAAGAAAATGTAGCAACTCCTCTATTTAAGAAAGAAAAAGTGAGGAAGCACCAACAGGCTCATCTTGATCTCCAAAATCATAAGGAAAATGCTTTGCTCCCTCTTTGGTAGCTTAGCACTAGAAATGCCTTTCAGAAGCACTCAGACACGCCAGTAGTAGGGTCAGGGATGGAAGGATATCACATCTGATCCTGGGAAGGCAACTCCTAACAGTACCAAAGCCAGCAGAAGGACAACTGAGCTATGACAGCCTGCTTGTACTGTAGTAATAAAAAATTAATCTAAAAAATCCTTCAGGCATTGAAGTATTGAAGGTTGTTGAAGAGTGAAATAAGATTAGGAAGCAGTTAAAGTATGACAGAAAAGATGTAAATGGAATGGGCTGGAACAGTGCCTTACACATCAACCCCAAGGCATCTGCAAGTTGTGCTGAGCCTGGGTTTGGGAAGTTTCAGAGGAGTAACGCTGTTCTGAAGAGCTGCAAAGCATTTTTGATAATGGCACTGGAAACGTGCCCTTGTGAGGTCAAGCCCACAGATACAAATAACGTGCAGGTTGACTATGGAAGCGCCCGCTAATTTCTTGTGGATCTGACAGTAGCATCTTACAGCAGGGCAATGGCACAGTGCTGAAACCAGGTAGGTAGTGCCATGCGCTCATTCACACAATGGTGTGGTAACCTACCAGGCAGCGATGCAGGAGCCTGCAGCTCTCGCTGTAGAAGTACACATCTGCATCAGATCCTCAGCCATGCTTTTTTTCAGCTATAAGCTTCTTGTAGCTGCAGACAGTCCATCTGTAAGCGACCTGTTTATGACTGCAGAATCCCCAAGAAAATGTTTTTGGAGATACAAACCACATCATGCACGGCAACAGGTTAACAGCACAACTCCTGCTCCTTTAAATTACAGCGTCAGGCAGCAAAGTATATGAGAGATGAGTGGGTATATCTGTAACAGTGGGGGTCAGGGGTATAAGTTGACTCCTGAAGGTAAACACTTCAGGAGTGGAAACCTCTCCAGAAATCTGGAGGAAAAAGGATTATTTGATTTTTCCTAAGATCAAATAGATTTAGGGTGCAAAATCTATATACATCAATGGTCTTTGAGCTTTTGAGATAGAGGATCCATTTATACCATCAAACTTGTTCATCGCACACTATATAAATTATATTACTGACAGTAAGAAACCATCAGCTACACAAACAGCTGTAAAAAACTAGACAAGCTATACAAATACAATCTGTATGGTCCACAGAAATATGGGATCAAAGAGAAATTGGCACTTTTGTAGCAGCCTTCAAGCCAACAGAAAAGGGCAAAAAGGATTAAAAGCATAAGCTTAAGAGTTTACCCTACACCGTCCACTGCCCTTATCCATTTATATACATTTAAATTAAAAGAGTTTTATTAATGTTCGAGTCCCTCATTCAGTAAGTCATTTAGCTTAACATAATCCCTTCACAGATCTACGCTCTTGCTAAATGGGTCTTTACAGATAAATATTATATCAAATTCTCTCAGATTGCTTGCTTACAAGAGAGGGAGGAGCATGCCAGGCAATTGCTTTAAGATAGTCTTAAATGGAAGTGCTGCTTTTTAGACCATTTCAGTTTCTCAATACAGTCTAAAATTTCCACATATCAGACTGTATCCTAAACTGATTTCTTCTAGACAAACTTTGAAGACACGGATTTGGATTTCTGCATAGCAGTTGAAACATTTTCCATAAATACAAAATTAAAAAAAAATATCTTTTTGTTTAACTTCCTCTGTACTGAAACAGCTGGGAATTGAAAGATGACATTTCTGGAAAAATAGCCTTCACTGATAAGTAAATAAAAAAGAGTTCACCAGATATCTGATTTCAGTAAGCTTTTTGAATCTACACATGGATTTTGTACTTTCTTTATTTTGCTTGAGTTTACGTGTACTGTATTAGGGAAGAGCTCCCTTTCTTCCTCTTCACCCTCTCCCATTAACAAAAGAAATGAATGCACCTAGGTAGGTGCATTAGCCAGGTAAGAATTTACACATTACATTTCCAGATACATCAGCCGTTCTGAAAAACAGCTTCAGGACAGCTGGGCTATGTGGCATACCTAGCTTTGGTCATCAGCTGCTCAGAGCAGACAGGCCTAAGAAAAGTTGGATGAGGGAAGGGGAAAAGTCGTAACACATGCAGAACTTTTTGTGGTTTGGCCTACCACAAAAAGAAAAGAAAGAAAAAATTATCTCTGCATTTCTTCTCAATTCTCCTTGCTTCTTCAGGAGTCCTCCCGTGTTCCAGCAACCGGTCATGCTGTCGTACTCCATCATCTACGTCCGTGTGCTGTTGGTATAACTAATGAAGAGAGCGATCTATTCCTTCCAACATGTATCATCAATAACACTACGCCAATGTAACTCTCATGTTTCTCATACTGTTAAGTGGCCATGAATTATAATTAAAGTGTAATTTGAGCAAACTTCCTGTCTATTCTGCAGCTTCACACAAACAATCCTTTGAGCTACACGTTAGCATTTTACATTCTTCCCTTATGTTTATGAAAGGGTCTGGATAGAAAGATCCATAAAATATTCTTGGTCTTAAGATACGTTTTATTGTACATAAAATAACATCATTTTTCCAACTTTCAAAGTAGTGAGAATATTGAAACAACTTGGAGACTGTTCTCCAGCTTTCCATGGAAAACTTTCTCTGACAATATAACTGTAAAACCACACCTCCGAAATAACATGGCATTTTCTTCTAATGGACAAAATACTGTAATGCTCGTGTACAAAGCAAAAAAGTTGAGGGGCCATCTACTTGATCAATCTCACAGTTTCTTTCCTTCTGTTCATTAAAAAAAAAAAAGTGACCATTTCACTAAAATCCATACATAAATAGAAGATTAACTTGTTGAATGATCTTTAAAGCTCACTGGAGCTCAACAACGTTTGCTACCTCTCTACAACAAGGATGGCATTTTTGAAAGAGTTCTGCTTTGATAATTCTCACTTAGAGACTCACCTATTGCTCATTTAGAATCTCCTCCTAGGACGTACAAGAAGCTGTGACAACGACACTCTTTATTTTTCACATTGCTCTAAATCTTAAGAAAACCCAACTTGATAAATATCTGCTCTTAGTTTCCAATTCTACACAGCAGACTTTTGATTACATGTGAACACACTCTGACCTCAATGTATAGGAGAGCCTTTTTCAAACATGCAGGAGAGTACAAAAGAGAGCAACATTCGCCCTTAAAGATGGGTGAGAAAGTAGAGGAATAAACTGAGGAAGTTAGACCACATTAAGCATTCGAATAAAGTTCATGGGCTGACATTAATAAAATTGATTTAACCCAGAGTTAAAGAAAACAAATATCTCATAACAGTTCCTATGTATTTTGATATTACAAAAATATTAACTAGGATCACTGCTATGAGGAAAGCTCAAGACACCAAAAACAGTGTGGAACACAGGCGACGTGTGTCAGCACGGATGATTTGAGAGGTTATGAGCACAGCAAGTACCATCAAAGCATCTGGTAGAACTAGAGAGGCTTCAGAGACTCCTGAACTGTCCAGAAAATCTCTCATGGAAAACGATCAGGAAGACTGGGATCATTTACCTTTGGCTACATCTACATTGCATGGGGTTATGTGCAATGAAGCAGAGCAAGTCAGCCTGAGCAAATGCCCCCAGGACGCTTCCGCTCTGCTTTTGGTGTCCCAGGCAGTGCACTGTAAACCAACCTAAATATTTTTTTGTCAGAAAGATGCATAGGAAGGATGAAGACTGAAGTACAGAGGATGGTTAATATTAAAAAAAAAATAAAATTTGTTCAGATGGTAGGACTGTTTTACATAACCCCCCTTCCAAAACCACACAATTATACTGTGGGACTCCCTGCCACTGCAGAGGTCAGAAATAAATTCACAAGGCAGTGACAGCTTTCTTGCCAATGGTTTCAATAAAGTTCGAATGTTCCTAATATAAAAAGGGAGACAGCATGTGCACTGGATTTTAAGTTTAGATGGGAGCTGTGAGAATGAGACAGAACAGGGCTCTCTTTGGAAGGCTAAAGAATCAGAAACCTCTAAAGTCATCACAACACAGCAAGAGATCTATGACATTCCTACATGGAAACTGAACTGAGTGCTGACTACTTGCCCTTCACATTTCAATGGGACAGATACACATCCAAGTGGGCCTGCTCATTATTAGTAGAAAAAGATTACTGTGGTGCACATCCATGAAACGGTACGATGCAGAACCTCCCTTTTTTTGGCTTCTTTACTCTTTACTTGTGATGTACTTCCAACTCTCAAAGCTTTCTGCAAGACCAAACCATTAACACCCAAGTCCAGCAAACAGCAATGCAAAATGTCAGGATGGCTCCAACTGTCCTAGTTCCAATGGGTAAAATAAAAGTGTGATTAATAAGGTAGTTAAACTGCTGCATCTTTCTGTGGTCCTTCAAAAATCATTCAGAAGTAAATGTTTCTCCCCGCCTGCAAGATCAAATTCTGAGAATTTAATGAATCTCCCAAAATCCAATATTCCTGTCAACTGCTTTGTCGCAACTTGGTTCTACTTCAAAACCTTCTGTCTATCACTTTCCAACAATCAGCAAGGATTTACGTACGTCTTCAAAGGCTGCCCAATCCCCAGATTTCAGAGATACAGGCAGATTTCAAACAGTATGGTCTTGGCTATGAGCATTACACCAGCCTCCCAGTTTTTTCCACATCATTCCAGGACAAATTAAAAGTGATAAGATTATGAAGTTTGCATTTAACTGTCAAGAAATCTAACTGTTAACATTTTGAAGTCTTTACTAGAACTTCCCAATAAAAACAAGAAAATTATTAAAACCGTTCTTTAAACTTGACGTTTAAATTGTGTTCTCTGGCAAAAGATTAATTGTTGAAGAACGTGAAGCGCAATAATTACGAGAAAAAATAAGCTGTCCCACAGTAGTCACTTAAATGTAGAAAGGACTCAATTTTTGTTCTTCCAAATACAGTTTCCTCTGTTAAACCTTTCTTTGCATTTTTCTAAACAACTTATGAATGTACAAAATCACGTCTGACATCTTGACAACGTCTTGAAGCATCGTTTAGTCTGGAAGGATGGGATTTTTATTATTATGTTATTTAAAGTCAGTAGTTTAAGAGCAAAACACCACCATCATCAGTTAGACACAGCCCCGCATCTGTCACATCCTTTCTTACTGAGTTCTACGCCCTGTCATCATTCAAACACTTGCCTAAACTCTACTGTACAATGCTCCTTTAGGAGAAAGTTTCTTTCTGAACCGTTTCTGAAGTCTTTGCTTTCAAAAAGTACCCCAGAAGATGCACATCCTTTACAAGACCCAATTCATAACAGATGTTTCACGTCTGCATTTCAAACAGAAGTGGGTTTTCCACTCAACTTGTGAGTCTATCCCAAGAACACACTGATCAACTTTTTTGTTTTCTCTTAAATCTCATTTGCTGTTATCAAAATACGCCTGTCTGTGCTGCAGACCCCCACCAGCCCCAGGCTTCTTTCTGCAGCCACCAAGGTTTCCCATCTCCCAGATCACCTCTTTCTTCTGCTCCTTACCCCTCCAGCAAAGGCAGGGGAGCACACACATGTCTAAAAGCCCTTCTAGCTTGGTCTGCTTTATGTCAGCACACAGAAGAGGAAAATGCTGCTGCCCATAGTAAGCTGGCAGCAATAAAAAGGGGAAAGTGGAATCTGCGAGAGCCATAGCAAGAAACTTTTTCTGTGAGGGTTACATATTTCCAAGGAAAACATGAAAAATCAGTGGGTGGCATCTAGAGAAAAATGAAGTATTCTACTGCATTTTCCACTTTGGTAAACTTTGCTGCAAATAGAAAATAGATGGGAGGAATATCCCAAAGTACTTTTACAATGAAAGACACAGATTACCGCAATTTTCCTTTCTCAGCTGCGTGTAGTGAAGGAAAAAAGAGCCTAAAATTCAATACGAAGGACCTGCAGAGGGGATTACACAGCCCTGCTTCAACTCTTCTTTGTCTAAGAAGGTAAGGAAACTTTGAGTGCATTGAAGAGAAACAACGAACAAACACCAAAATTACAACTCTATGAATCTATCATTAACAGGGTTGTTAACTTTCAAGTGAACATCAGAGGACAAGGCAGATAAAATAATAAGTACATATACTTCTGACAGGCCTCACAGGACTAAATGACTTTTCTGTAAGGAAGTACAAGGGCTGCTCCAAAAGTAAAACCTCCTATTTCATGATGCTGGCCCGCAAAGTCAGAGGCAGATGTTGGTGGGATGGCAGCAGAGTCTGAACCTCCCCATCATATCCCATTACGTTTTGTTGCCATGTTACAGATGGCAGCAGAGGGGCAGCCTGACAGAATGGAGTCTGACATGGAAGTGCATATGAAACAAAGATGGGCCGTTGAATTAATCCATGTGGAAAAAAATTACATCTACTGACATTCATTGACACCTGCTGAACAATTACAGAGACCAGTGAATAGATGTGAGCACACTGAGGTGGCGGGAGGTGCATTTCATCAATGGTGACAGTGGTCACCTCCACTGGTACACATTTTTATGAGAGTAGCATGCAGGCTCTTGTTCATCACAGGTGAAAATGCACAACTAACGGTGGTGGCGATGTTGAAAAACATTTTGAAGCTGAGAGTTTGCTCTGTGATGTAGTGTCATTGAGTTCTTCCCATCTGTTTCCACAGAAACTATAGGAAGCATTACTTTCAGAACAACATACGTAAAAAGAAGTGCCGCTTTTCTCCAGGCACTCAACAGCCACAGTATAGCTAGATCTGGGCAGAAGACGTTAATCAATCTCAAAACATTTGAGAGTGAAGTTCTTGAGAACTAATGAAAGACAAATAATTAGATGTTAAACCCAAATCTCTTTATTGTCTCCCCACCATCGAAGTCATTTGTTGGCTTATATTCCCTGCTGGGAGCAGAGCATCTCAATGCACTGCAGCAGCATCCATTAAGAACGCTGACAGCAGTTCAGCTCAGCTCCCTTCTGATGACACTCATAGCATGTTGACTGGTAGCATCTTACCATGCTGGCTTCAGCAACAGCCGCAGAATAAGGCTGTGTAGAGAAACATTTTCTGCAACCCAGTGAGAAAGGAAATGTTTATGAAAGAAGTATGGACAGCAATAGCAGAACAAGCAATAACAAGAGCAGAGAAAGCACGCTGATCTTTCTAACAGCAGTGCAGTGGGGAATGCATTCCCTGAAAGAAGTGTTAAATTGTGAAGTCTGACAGACTAGGAACACGGTCTGTCAAAAGCACAGTCTGAGAGCAGAAGCCATAACTCATAGAGAGCATCAGCAGCATCTGCATGGGTGCAATGTTTCTGATTCTACATGTGTTTCTTATAAAAGCCAAAGATGATTCAGCCAGAAGCCAATTCAGATAGGCATGTCACATGAGGACTCCAATACTTGTAATTGAAAGAATTGAAAGCAGGCAGGAAGTTTGACCAAAGCTCACAAGCGCGTCTAACAATGGTAGGTGCAATGCAACCCTACTGAAATATATGGGAGCACTGCAGCCCTCAAGACCGACATCTCAGGACAGCCAACACCTTTGCCTTTGGGCTCAGCAAAGCCCACCAGCAGCCATCAAGATGACATCAATAATCCAGTCACAAACCTGGGCTTCTGCAGGGACCAGTGCTGGGAAAAGCTACTCCAGACAGCTACCAACAAAATCCCACTGCAAACAGCTGCAGAAAGACGGCATAGTAATTGACTGCTCAGGTGATGAAATGGCAGATGAAATGCTATGTTGACAAACGTAAATTAATACACATTGAAAAACATTCCTAACTTCACTTACACAACGATAAGCTGTAATTTAGCTATTAGAACTCAGAAACAAGAGCTTGGAGTTATGTGTAACTCTACAAAACCATCAACTCAGTGCTTAATGTAGATTAAAAAAGCAAACAAAGATTAAGTAAATTCATATTGCTGCATGCTTCTCCTTTTCTCTTGCTTTTCCCCAGGCTTTTGCTATTAGCCACTCTGAGAGCAGAGACTGAGGTCTGGTCTGATACACTACAGTCTTTCTGGTGCTCCTGCTATCAGAGCAGAGCATTTTGATAAAGGGCTAAGAACTACAGCATTATTAAATCTACAAGAATTTTAATTTAGTAGCATCAACAGTAGATGAGCTATAAATGCTTTCCTGATTGTTACATATTTTATTTACAGGACGAGCCAGATGGCTCAACAAAAAAAACGATACAAATTTGGAAAGGTTTATTATTGTTTCAGGTCTCAAAGAAGCAAAATATGACGTGCTGAGTTTCAGGGTGCCCCAGCATCTTTACACTCTACTTATTATTTCTTACCAAAATAAGGAATATACAAAAGCAACATGCCTCCTACCAACTTGAAACAGAAGGTAATTACACAACAAACATACTGAGCTCTAATTGCAGGAGTGTAAAACTGTTTTTTGTCCCTTTCTAAAGCCACCACAATGTAAAACCAATGGATGTCCACTGTTGGATGCTAGGTATCAGGGGCACTGCAGGTGAGACTCAAGAACTAAACTGGAAGTAAAATAAAAACATGGCAAGTGAGTCAGATACTAAATTATGGTTGTAAATGCCCAGTAAAAGAAAACTAAAAGATGGAGAAGGAAGTATTTAAACAACATTAATTTCCTTCACGCTTAAGAAAAGAGTTAAGTCCAACTCTAAGTACTGTGAAAATAACTTTGTCTTCTCCTGGGAGAACTAATATGCAAGTGAATCCTGAACAGAAGCAATGTTTCAAAAGAGAAATTTGATCAGAAATAGCTAAGCTTTCAGAAAACACCAACTCTATATCCTGAGCAGTAATTTGACTGTGAAAAGATGAAGATGTCAGAGGAATTCTTGGGCTTAATTCTAATACTAAGTGCATTTTCCTTACGCTTACCTGTTCCCCAAATATTTTATAGCAAGATATACAAGAAAATGCTTAGGAACAAGGAAAAGTCCTCTTGGAAACATTCAGACAAGCAACTGATCTGATTAAAAACATCTCTTAGGAGTAGACGTTTTGTTGGTTCTTTGAAGAAAAGAAAGCCAGCATTTTAAGGATAACATGGGAAACAGTTTACAGTTATATTTTTACAGTTGCTGCTACATTATTTGTTTGCTCAGGAATTGTTTTTCTTGCTTTCAACTTTATGGCACACAAATTTCAAATTGAGAATTTGAGATTCCACTCTGTAATGTAATCGGAACAAAGACTCCACCACATCACATGAGTGTTTTGACTGGCTGTCATTTTTCCCTTCGGCACATCCAAACAGACATCTCAAGAATGATAAGTATAGCATATTAGGAAGCTGCAGCCATCAAAACTGAACAGAAGAGAGAAATACAGAGTTAGTCCTGCAATATTGTTCAGGAAAGAAATGAAATAAAAAAAGATCATGGAAATCCTATCGCATTCTTTAACAGCACAGCTTCTGAAAAGCTATTAGTTTTGATAATCTTCCATGAAACCACAAAACTGCATTTCTTATAGTATATGAGAAATCAAGCAGAATTGCTAGGCCGAAGTTAGTCACTCATAGAGTGTGACTAAGCTTGATTAGTTTTCTGCTGAAGTCATTTTGAGATGTACACTTTTCTTGCTAAGCAATACTGCCAGTGGATTATTAAAAATGATCGCTTAGCTGTGTTACTATTTATGAGCTCAGAAACTCCATTAAAACCTTTACTAAGCATGGAATTCGTCTAAAAGTCAAAATAAACACTCAGATAATAATAATAAAAAAAAGATGTGGACCTATGAGTTGAGCCAGTTTTTAAAACTTGTTTTTATTTAACGAGTTCAAATCTTCCTTTTTACATTATTACCCTGGCTGGCATAGGATAATACTTTGATGTCAAGGAAGGCACAGTCAGGTGCAAGCCCCTTACTTAAGTTTTGTATACCACAAGACAAAGGAAACAAGTACTCCACTCACTCACACTAGGGCAGGCTGTAAGATCTTGAAAAGGCCCACAGCTTCCTCTCATTGCTGTTTGTGCATACCTGGACACCTCTGCAAAGCTGACTGCCCTTCCATGATGCAGACAGACAGCCAAGGCTGCACCAATCAAACAAACAGGGTGTTTTCTATTCTAGCAGGACTTTTGGTCTTGCCATAGACAAAGGCATCAGAGCTAGGGTAATATAACACAGCATCCCGTCAGCCTCAGCAGATGTATCCCAGGTTGGGATTTACAAGTAGACCTGACTGGAACTACTACTTTTTGAGTGCAGAAAACAACGTTCCTTAAAGAGTTGATTGGCAAGCACCGCTCATTCAGGCTCTTCTGGCAGACATAGCATCTGCACAATCACTGGGAGTTAATAATGCATTCATCGACACTGAAAACTACTCAAAATTCCCTTTTCACTTATTACCCTACCTCTCTAATATGTTTTAAAATGAACGGTAATTACCACTGCGCACTGTTGTTAGGGAGTGGAAAAGAAGATCAAAGCTGCTCTAAAGCAGCCACAAGGTCCCATCTCCCTCTCACTCTCTGCTAAATAACAAACACGAGCTTTGATGAGATTGTCCTCACTGGAAGTGACACACAGGGACAAGTCACAATGACTTTGGACTGTTTGCTATGGAACTTATCAACGCTACCACTTGGGCAAGCACAGAAGAGATTTGATGTAATAAACCGAAGAGTTAAATCCAGGACAAACATCACCTTCCAGAATTCTCGTGGAGCCCTAGCAAATAACAGCCCCTACCTCCAAGCCTTATCTGGCAGGTTCAGCACGGTTATTGGTTGATAAGGTTTGCATCTCACCAGGTAGAGGGCAAAAATCTTTCCTCAGGGAAATGTTAACGTTAAGCTCATGTACAGTTTCCAAATAAAATAAAACATGTTATACCAAACACTTAAAGCTCCCTCCTCCCAGGTTCCTGCCACCCAGACTTCACAAGCACAAATCAAACAGGTCAGACACGAAAACAAACCAACACACCAGCAAAATACACTGCCAGAGAAAGGCTTTAAGAAATGTTAACTGCGCTGCATATTTGCAAAATTGTAACAAAGCTGCTGCTGATGAATGGCTGTAAATATAAAAGAGTAATGGGACATTAACAAGCTCAAGAGCCCTAAACAACAACAGAAACACTGCCTGACTAGATGCGTAAATATAGCTTAACATTGGTTTTGATTCACTAGCAATTTATGGGTCTTTTATCTTTATAAACATAATGACTAAGAGGAGCCATAAAGACAATAAGTGTTAAATATGTATTACTATAAGATCTGCTACACAAAAGTTGATATATAATAAACGTTAAATGGTCAGCATGGCAAAGACAGTTAAAAAGCTTTGCAGCATCTAGAAATATGACAGAGAAATCTCTCCTCCTCACCACACATAACCTTCTGAGTGAATTAGGGCCAGACTAAATCACAGCTTCTTTGCTGAAAAGCACACGAGAGAAAAACCTTTGAAGAATGATCTCTGTGTGTCACTTCGGTAGGAAAAATACATATGCCATTATAATAAAGTTAACAGAATGCAAAGCATGAATACGGCTACATATGCCACAATTTTTGAATTTCTTCTTATGCCAGTAAGTAGGGGGGAAAAGCAGAATCCCATTTTCACTGTTTAATAATAAACTGCCACAGGACAGCTCAAACAAGACACATGAAGGCAACTTATTTGAGGTCGTTTATCCTTTAGCAGTCTGTGTGATCTGTTGCTTAAATCAAATTACCAGCACTACGTGAAGCATAGATCACCATTTCACACCATCAGGCCAAAGCTGGCCCCTCCACAGGCAGCTGGGGCAATGACGCACAGGCCACAAGGGGAGAGGTGATGTGCTGAGAGACAGCAATTAAGAGCTTCTAATCAGCCAGCCTGATTACTAACCTGATGATGCCTATCTAGCCTTTCTCTGAAGATGAAAAAACTGTGAATATCACCATATGATACACTTCCAACACCACGCAATTGCGCAGCAAACCAATAGAACAAAACCAATTGATTGCCTACATGATAGAGTGTTAGTCCCTTAACCTCACTTTGCTCACCTAGAAAATAAATTAAAAAGCATGGTTTCACTAACAAGTGCATGGCTTACAGGCTGGGCTTTCCTGAAGGAATAAATTGGTGCTGGTGCTGCATATCTGATTCATAGCTCTGCTCCACCTAGCTAAAGCTGGCTTAGTTTGAATTACAAACAGCGAGACTCGGTGTGTTATTCTCCCTGCAGTATTTAGCCGTCAAAGATACTGATCTAGAACATGCATTGTTATTTAGCCTTCTAAAACTTTCTATAGCTGTCCTCCCAGTGAGAAACAAGGCTTACTTTTCCGTGTTATCCCTGCAGCTCCTCACGCTTCACCAGGCACTGCCTGGCCAAGGGCAGCAGCTCTGTGCAGCGCACGGACACGAGGTCATCCCAACCCTCAGCAGGAGGTGGGCCCAGCTTGCTGCAAGGACACTGCCCCACCACACCAGGAGCCAAGCTCTGGTCCCAGTGGCAGGGCAGGACCCCAAGAAAGACATTTTCTCTCCTGCTGTCACAACCCCCTCCCCCAAAGCTCGACTTCAGAGTCATTAAAGTTGAATAAGATCTCTCAGATCACTAAAGTCCAAGCACCAACCCATCCCCACTAGGATGGAACTGAGGAACAGTGTTTCTCAGTGCCACATCTCCATGGTTCTTGACTGCCTCCAGGGAAAAGTCCCAGCCTCCCATCCCTGCTGGAGCACCACACCCCGGTACCCTCACACATGACTGATGCAGCCTTTGAGCCCAGAGCCCTCTGGAGTCAATGGCACCATATTATCACACAGTGCTATCAAGTTTTTCACGTCCTAAGGAATGCCAAGATACACCAACAATGCCAGCAGCCCTTTCCTTTCAGCTTTACGTGCCAGAGCACAAGATGTGGCCGTAAAATTGTGTTGCCTATCAAACTGCAATGAACCCACACAAATATAAAGCAGCTATTTTGTTTATATATCTTTGTATCTATTCTAATCCTTCAAAGGCCTGTGAAAGGGAGAACAATTTCACAAAGAAGCAGTCCAAAAATAGACAACTTTACACAGTGTTCACTGAGTGCTAACATCAAGCAACATTTTCTAACTTTTTTCCCCCCTCTATATAGACCTTCCATGGAAATTTTTTTATTTCTTCCACACAAAAGCTGCTTCTTCCAAAGAACATAAAAGAGCTGCAACAGAAGTAACCAGGGCTTAGAGCTTCCATTACCCTGAGTGTGAAATAAAACCACTTAAGGGCTAGGCATTATATGCTTTTTCTCTCCTTCCCTTACATCCCTCTTGTTGTCCCTTGCTAAAAACAGCAGATGAATGGAAACACTCCAGTGCCATTACATAGGAAGAGACGTCAGCTAATTTTGTGAGGAAATTCATCAGTCAGCGCTTATTGTAAACTATATTATTCAGACGTCAAGCAACCAAATTTTATATTGCAACCATATAGCCTCTCTTTGAACATCTATTTTACGAATTTCATTGGCAATGTAAGCTTTAAAAGAAATTCTCCCATATAGTCTCCCATCACAAGGCCGAAAATAGCAGCTATAGAAATTTATAAGGATTTCAGTCTCTCCGATGACTGGAGCTAACAAAACGCATAGCACACGAAATGAAATAGTTGTGTGCTCAATGAAGGCTGCAAGCTCTTTGAACAGCAAACCAACTGGGATTCCATATTATAATTCTCAATCACATAAAACAACTTGATGGACAGCTCCGTCAAGCTCATTAATACTAAAGCAACTGCTGATAATTGCTCCAGGTTTCAACCTCTAATTAAAGCTAAGTGGATAGATTTGCATATAGTAAACAATGGAAGTTCCTTGCAACCACGCTCCCAGAGGTCTTATCAGCTTCACAAATACAATATCATTAAAACTTGAATGCTAATTACAGTTAATTTCTCAATGCAAATAGGAGTAATTCACTGGATATTTAGGTCTTTCTTGTTCAGACTTAGCTCTGTAGTTTATCTAAATGCACCCCAGACACCAAAAATAACACAAGAGAAAGAACAAAACATTCCATCGCTCTCCTTTCTCCAGCATGTTGAATAAAATGATGTCAAATGTTACCAAAAACATTCAGATAAATTGAGCAAGGTAAATCAATTAGATTTTCTCCATTTGTTCTGTTTATCCGGGTAACAATGTAAAAAGAAAATCAACAACCCTAATTAAAAATCCGTTAGGCTAAGCTACTGCGCTCACATTACCTTGACATGGGTAGCATTAAGACTTCTCAAAACTATCATAGTTTTTAACACTGTCTACATAATGGCAACAACAAAAGCATGTAATCTGCGTCTGTTGAGAAAGCACAGGAGGTACATTAAAGCTTCTTACAATAAAACACTTCTAATGCATCTGTGATCTCTCCTTCAACCTTCTGTTGGTTATAAGAAAAAGGGCAGCAAGGGAACGAAGCAGCAGGAAACATTTTCCCCACGAAGCTGCAGTGAGCGCTTTGTGAGCCCCAGGAGCAGGCTGAGGAGTGAGATGAGTGTGCCAGCCCACGGACTGGGCCCAGTACTTGGGCAGCACTAGCTTTGCACAGGCAGCACTCGGAGCAGTGTTTGTGCTGCAGGGAATAGTCTTCCAGCATGCACTAGTTGACCCTCAGTGCGTGCCATCCTATCAGATCACGCTTCTCCTGTACGTCTCATTGGAGAACTCTGGGATTTTCTCCTAGCTGCCTCATTTCACATCTCCACATGGACCAAAGTGCGAGTTTCTAGCAGGGAGCAATAAGCTGCCTAAGAACAACTCATCTGTAGCTACCGTAAAAACACCGGTACAGCACTGACAATGTGACAACATGGCTAATTACTGATGCTGGCTGTACCAGAGAAAAGATACCGTTTTCTTCCCACTGCTATGAAGGCTGCATTAATGAGTCAGGTTATGATTTCCATTGACAGTCCCTACTATTTTTACATGCATCCCTGCAGACTTGCATGCTCCTCCGGCCCGCACCAGTTCAGTAACAGCTGGAAAGTGAGTAATCAGGATTCAGCAGTAGCTGTTTCCCAACAGCCACGCGTTACCTGGGGAGGTGTGTAAGTGAATCACGGCCCCGTACACCGCCGCCAGGGCCCCCAAAGGCACCCCACTGCTACAAAGCCTGGAGCCTCCTCCCCTGTTGTCCCAGCCCACTTCTGTCCACACCAGCCTACCTGCTTTTCCAAAGGAAAAAATAATTCTTCAAATAGTAGCGTGAGAATCTTCACCTTATCAAGCATAGCTGACTTTCCCCCTTTCCTTTTAGAGATCCTTCATTTTTCTTCTAGCTAGCTGCTCATCCCAGCCCTTCTCATAGTGGCTGCAACCTCAAGTTCACCTCCCAGGGCTTCTCCCAGGCTATCCAAGCTTGGGTTCTATCCTTGAATGCATTTAAAAAAAGAAAAAAAAAGAAAAAGAAAAAAAAAAAAAAAAAAAAAAAAAAAAAAAAAAAAAGAAAAAAAATCCAACACTTGCTATCTAAGGTACTGCGATTCAAACCACCTTCTGCAATCAGATCATTTAGCTAATCTGATAATCTAATATTTTATTTCTATCACCTTAGCTTTCACTCCTGGTCCACCAGCAGATCCTAATAATCAGAGATCCCTCTAGACATCAGTTCCTGACCCTTTTAGCTTGCTTTTTTCCAAGCTGGACCTGACTACAGGACTGCTCTCCCAAGCTCAGTGTGCCAAGGCTTTTGCACTCACTCAGGCAGGACACCAAGAACATGCTTCCTCCATAAAGCTCTCACACACTGGCATGTCAACCAAATGTATACGCTGTTTCAGTAATGAAAAACGTTAAAACCTTAAAGTTAAAAGCTAAGGCAAGCAAAATAAAGCAAACAGTCAGTCTTGGCTCTCTGTGTGCTCTGTATTACCTGCTGCAGTTTATGGCTCTGGAATCTGAGTCCAAAACTTCTCCGCAGACTGAGTATCATGCCAGCTAAGGCAGAGTTATTCATGCATTTGCCCTCAGTACACATCTAATTATTAGCAAGTCCTTCACTACTGTGGCTTTGTCTATCATTGCCGCTTATGGCAAAAACTGCTTATTAGATTTCAAAGTATACCAGCATTTTTGTCTTTTAAATTATTACTTTCTTTAAGCCTTTAATCATTTTTGTTACATTGAACTGATTGGAAGTGAGGACCCTCAGCTTCAATAAGCACAGTTAAATGGCTCGCAGCAACAGCTGAGCACTTCTGCAGTGAAACCCCAAGTACACGATGGCTCCTGTCACATTCAAAATAAAAACATATAAAAACACCTCAGAAATCTTTTCGCAGAGACTTCAGATTTTGATGCTTTTTTACTGTGGAACACTAACTCAGCTCTGATCATTTTCACTGATGCCGTTTTCTGACATTAACTTGGTGATGCGTGATGCACCAGAACCTTCACAGAGCTTTTCCTTCTCCAATCTGTGATTTGATTCATTAATTAATTATTGATTGCTGTCATTATGCCAACTGAAGACATTTTCTTGAAAGAGTTTACATTCATACTCTAAGATTTACTCCAGACGCACAATGTGGGAGCTCAATTTCATTCCCTTTGGCGTTGCCCAAATTTTCATCCACGACAACTAGGAAAAACCACACATACCATCAGTCTATTTGGAAGCCAGTCAAGCAATTTCACATTTTTGTTCCTGAGAAAACAAACATCTCCATTGTGTTCAAGAGCCCTTGAAAGGTTTTACTTCTCCTGATAGTATCTTAGAAGAGGTTAGTGTATAACTGCAAGCCTGCTCTTCGCCATTAACAGTTTGATTTATTTATGCAATATATCAGAACAACGTATTCTGAAGGAACTTAACACACTAGAAACATGCTAGAAGAAGCTAGGAAATAATAGCAAACTGGCTCATTACACACATAGCTTTTCCCTACAGATTTCACGTGTTAGAAATCTTACCAATGAAAACTCACTCTTATTTCAGAATCAACTATCACTGGACACAAACTTAGCACACTGGCCCTCAATATTATCTGTGCAGGACAGCGCTTTCCTTGATGCCCACAGAGCCCACACGATTTACATGAGGATTTCCTGGACCTTCCAAAGAAAAAGAAGAAGAGTTCAAAGAAGCACAGGTTTCCAACGACCAGTTTGGGGAAAAGGCTGGACACATACTAAAATCTATTTTCTTCAACACAAAGCAGTTCCTTCTGCTAACAGCAAGTCCTTAGGATATTAATAGCACCATTAGCGCTTACTAATTATCAGAGAAGCACTTAATCATGGTCAGCAGCCATTTCTCTGTAACCAAATCCATCCTCCTTGCAGACCAGCACACTTTAAGACATGGACACATCTCAAGCATGGTGACAACCTTACTATTGACTCACTCCCTCACGGGCCTTGCTCTCAGCACATCCCAAGTTGAAAAACATGAAGCACCCAGCAGCTCTTTCGTAGGGACAGTTTAGTTACACATTACCACCCATAACAATACATGGAACCATCACACAGCCAATGCATCAAATTAGCTTCTAGGAAGTCTCCAGCCTCCCCAGCACAGGCCACACACCTCACTGTACCTCTGAAGAGCTGAGCATCTGCTTGCAATCAACCCTCCACAAGCATTCGCACCATTTGAGACTTGCCTTGGGTCTTCCAAACTTATCTTTTTAAGCTCTTCCCAAATGAGTCTTATGTTGCATCTGCTCCTGAGTGTTTCTGCCTGCTCGCTATCCTGCTTTGGATGTCACAGCTGAAATATGTACTGTCCACAAGTCAGAATAAGGACAAGGGAGTTATCTTTAACTAACAAAATCTGCTTAAACTATCCAATGTTTTATTTGGCTGGAAATGTCTTTGTTAAGTCCAGGTTGTTATTTAAGCACCAGTGAGAATTTAGCTTTCTATTTTATACTCCACAGCCTTTTTTTAGAGCCTATCATTTAACTAAAACCTCCCCAACACCTGTGTAGCATTCAATTATTCTCCCCAGACTCATAAGAAACTCATACCTCATAAAGACATGCAAGGTGCACACATTTCTTTTCTAAACCACCTCAGCTCTCCCTCCTCTGGCAGGGCTCCGTACAAGGAATCCAGCAGAATGTCACTGTGTAAAGTGATGCATCGTGTATTTATCCAAAGAAGTCCTACACTCAGGAAAAATGCAAGGGCTGGTTTTCTTAACAAGGAGATAATGGAGAAAAATGGTCTCATTTACTTAAAGTACAGCTGCACTGCAATGGAAAGGGAGGATGATAAATCACACTAACACACAGCTCAGGTGGCACGGCTACGACAGAGCTTCTTTTGGTCTGGGTTCTCAAATATAAAGGGTGAACAGGCAGGTTTCACACCTTGAATCAACTCTGGGCATCACCACCACCACCACTCTGGAAAGGCTCTGTGAGCTTTCCTATCTAGCTGAAACACGCTAACTATCTCTGGAGTCCCAAGGACATTTGCACCTGAATTTATGGCAGGTGGTAGGAGAAACAGGAGCGCTGCAACCTGTGCAGAAATGCATTCACCTCAGAATGCTTTCTTACACTTAAGTAGCTATCAAAAAATCAGTCATTCTCAGACAAGGTAGAGAAAATACTGCCACAAGTTATTCCTTCTGTTGCTGGTCGTCTTCAAAATAAGGATGAAAATGCTGTATTAGGCCTTCCAAAAAACAACTGCTATTTGGGCCAAATTCGTGACAAAAAGGTAAAACAGCCCCCATTCCCTTTCAAAACAACAACACAACTATAAATGAAGGAACCAAATACCAACGGAAGTATGCACACCAAATGGTGATGAGCAGCACCGCAGCTCTTGTTTTTTTTAAAACACTGACTGGAAGCAAGATGAACTCAAGTCAGCAGTGCATCCTTAAATCTACCATGTGCCTCAGCCTTAACATCTGCTGCAGTCACCAGCAGCAGCAGCTGTCTTGAACGTCAATAGCTCCTAAAGGGGAAGTACTGAAATGAAACACAATTGATAATTGGGGGCTGCTCCAAAAGTAACGCTTCCTATGTCATTACGCTGGCTCGCAACATCAGAGGTGGATGTGGGCGGGATGGCAGCAGTGGTTAACCCTTCTCACCAGTACCCCATTACAAGTTGCTGCCGTGTGGCAGGTGGCTGCAGAGGGGCACTCAGTGTCTGAGATGGAAGTGCATGTGAAAAAAAGGGGTGCCATCAACTTCCCCCATGCAGAAAAAAATCACAGCTATTAACATTCATTGATGCTTGCTGAAAAATTATAGAGATTAAACAGTGGATGTAAGCACAGTGAGGGGTGGGTGATGCATTTCAGCAGTAGTGACAGTGGTCACCTCTGCTGGAGCAGAATTTTATGAGCCTGGAATGCAGGTTCTTGCTCATCGCTAGTGAGAATGCACAGCTAATGGTGGTGACTGTTAAAAACCATTGCTTTGCATCTGAGAATTTGCTCTATCAAATAGTGTCACTGTGTTCTTTGTATTTGTTGTTGTTCCCACGGAAATAAATGAGACATTACAGTTGGATCAATCTACGTACCTCCTTTTGCACTGCAGCTTCAGATATTTGAATGAACCCACATCAGACAGCACTGTGACCTTGCAGTTTTTTAGTAATATATTTATCAGACTGCCTAACTGTTGGTGGGCTAAGGAAACATTTTTATGACTCCTATTTGTTTTTTGTTTTGTTTTGTTTTTTTAGCAGATTTTTTTTTCCTTTTGATATCTAAATACAGTAGTATGGGCTTGCTTGCTTTCCTAAGAACAGAGGGAGCTGCATGTTCTAAATTGGTGAACTATAAACAGTCAGGTATTAATATTGCATCAAAAATTCAGCTTCTATGCCTCCGTTGGCATCTCCATGCTGGGATCAAGAAGAAAAGAAAAAAGCATGAGATAAATAAGAAAATCTTTATGCATCCACTGATTTAGTTAGGATTGGATACACACCTTAACTTCTATATAATGCAGCACTCTGGTTCAACTCAGCATCTGCGATTGTCAAAGCCCCTTGGTAATTCTGCCAAGGATTAAACAGGGGGTAATAATGAGAACACGTGAAAATACAGAACAAGAGGAAGGTGGAGAGAGATTAGGGAAACAGATAAATAAATATCCTACAGAATTTAACATTATAAAACACATTGTGAGGGATCAAAGAAGGGCAGCGTGTAAATACTTAAAAGAAACAAAGCTACAGGCAATAACGCACACGATTCTAGACTGCAGTAAGAAATAATACGATGTTTGGAACAGTCTGTTAAAGAAAGCAAACACGGTACCACAGTAAGTAAACAAGGGAATTAGAAAGGGAGACATTAATTCAGCAGGAAGAAAGAAAAATTGCCTGTTTGAAGACTTGTATTTGTCTTGAGCTTGTCCTTGCTGCCGAACTTTGTCCTGGTGTATTTGAGAATGGAAGAATAGATAAGAAAAGGTCAAACAGGAATGTCTGCGACTAGCAGCTGTATGGAGAAACACTCTGCATCTCTGGTTTCAAGAAACAAAATAGTGACACACGGCGATTCGGTTGGCAAAGCTGCTCAGGAAAGGACAGAAAATACTGAGTGCAAAGAAGCTGCGTTAGTACAGCATTGCCTGCTTACAACTGTGAGGACTGTCCCATCGGAACTATGGCAGTAAAATGATGTGCACAAAGTATGGCTGTCTCTGTCATACCCAAAAAGGGATTAATTCCTCAAAAAAGTAATAGCAGCAAGCGATAGATGTGAAAACTTGTTGGGCTTGGAGTTTTCCTTTTCTTTGCAGGAAACAAAACCAACAACGGCTGAAAGATCTGCACCATATTAGTGAAAGCACAGTAGCAAGATAAAACGTTCTAATAGAACACACTAATGGATAACTCTGCCCCAACACCATCCACGCTTTTTGTCCAAATCACATTACTTGCCAGGTTATTTGTTTTCATACCATGTCTGCTCCTCTTCTGGAAATGCACAGTTGTGTGCAATAGATGCAGGCAGAGATTTAAACAATAAAGATTTACCCACATAGCATATGGAAGAGAAAGCTCAGAAGGGTGTGATAATGCAATAAAAGCAAACGACCCTGAAACAGCCAGCAAAAAGCTGACTTTTTTTCCTTTGAAAATGACCTACAATGTAATAGTTTCTGTATTTCAACCTGAAAAGAGTATCGGTGCCTCATTAAAAATTATTATTCAAAGCTCAAGTCAGCTCAAGTGAGTGCAGTCTACAGCAGTGTAGACAGAGTTTTCATTTAGGTAAATGAACTTTAACTTTTTAGAAGCAAAAAAGAGAAAAATAAATAATTTCTTTACCTGTAATTATCCCAATTAAAAAAAAAAAAATCCTCCCTTTTGCAGTGAAGAGGAAAGCCTCAGGAAATGATGTGACAATACCATCTTTTTAGCATAGTTTCCATTGCTATAAATACTGAAATTGCTCCATTTGCTTTTGTGAGGTAAGCATTAAACCCTAATTGGCAGGCAGGCATCACCAGGATTTGTTAACTCAGCTTTGAAATAAAAAAATAAGGCTATTTAAACCGTTTCACTTCAATATGGACTTAATGCACTTCATACTTGGGTGGGAACAATTATACACATAGATGTTCCATCAGTACACAATATGATGCATCAGGCTTATTACTTCAGTTAGATTATTCAAATTTGAATGGTTTTACACCAGAAAGCCTTTAAAAACTAACATGACATCACAATTTGTTGAACAACTCTTAGGTAACTATAATTTTTGCAGCCAACTACTGATCATAGTTATTTCTTTACAGGTAGCTAAGAAATCATTTCTGTGCAACACACATAGTTGCAAGTAAGTATTAGCCATATGGAGAAAACACATTTGGCAAATAAGGCTGATGAAAGAATGCCCCTTCTGTTTATTTTCTAAGATCTAATTCCCAGTATCTTTATATTTTGATTTCCAACAGATATTATGCTCTAATATAATATTTTAACCTAGGTAAGTCTGATAGATAAAATCATTTCCACTTTTAATTTTGCAGTTCTTTGCACATAAGCTATGTAAATATCATAATGTTCCAAATAATCCTTATTTTTTCTAACATGCCATTTGAAAAACGGAACAACTCCGGGGAAAAAGGCCGATAGAAATACTAGATTATCATTCTCTTTGTACAGACAAGCGAAAGCAATGTTTAAATAAAACAACACATGGCCTCTGCAGAAGAGTCTCAAAGTTACCAGATGAAAAATGCCAAGTGACAGGAACCTTGTGAGCACCACGCAGTGCTAAAATGCAACATCACACATTCTTTTCCTCGTCATTGAGTTGAAGAGAAAAAAAACCTGATAGTGGCAAGTCACGATCTGCCAGGCAGCCCCTCAGACATCTGTAGGCATCACAGAAGGTACCTGCGGCAGGAAAGCCTGTGAATAAGCCATTTTTATTTCCCCTGCATCCCTGCTGGAGTTTCACTACGGTCCATTTCAGAGAATTTGACCCTGTTGCAACCATAACTTTGTATTACTGCTCTTTCTGTGAACTCCATGAGTCTTAACAGGGATTACACTTTCACAACGTCCTTGTACAGCAAAGACGAGCCCTGTGGAGAAGCCTACAGACGGCAAACAAGGTGACAGGGAAGGTGTCAGCGGAGAGAAGCGAAATGATGGCTTTGTATGTCTGATGGCCACAGCTTCGAGCTTTGTTAGGACTTCTAATATGCCATCAACCTTTGTCTATGAATTTCCACTGCAGGAGCACGCTATTCCAATGAGGACAAACTTCATGATTCCTGACAGCTGAGATCTGCAAGCAAAGAAGTATCCCTCTTTCCTACTTTATTACCTTTTTTTTTTTTCTTTTCTCCTTTTCAATCAAAATGAAAATTTTCCAGTTACAGTTTCCTCTGGACAAACGTAAATTATCTTCCCTGCACCTTATGATGTATGCTTTCCAGCAATCCCTGCGTTTTATGAGCTGTCTCTGGAATCTAGCATCTTGGTCCACTGCCCAACAGATTTGTACTTTGTCCTTCCTTAATGAGACAGGTCATTATTAAGCACATAGCCACATTTCTAGAAAGTTCCAATCTTTTAAGTGCAAGATTTCCACGGGGTGAAGGGTGAATTATCACAGTTTAAACCCATGACAGATTTCCAACCTACAAAATATATTCCTTGACAAGCCATTTTCTTTTTATACCTCAAGTTCAGTTTGAGATGTGTATTCAGTGTTTCATTAAACCAAACCAAAACAACTTTTCTCCATCTTCTCCACCACAAAATCACCACGTTATAGAGCAGCTACATCATCACAGAACAACAAAACGGACTATCATGACTTCCTCATAACATGGCCTTCTTATTAAAGCAGTGCTGAAACAAAATAAATCTGGAGCCTCTAAGGAAATGTACACTGAATGTATAACCAACTGTACAATGTAGAAGCAACATTTAAGTGCATTATTTTTCAAAAAAGCGTACACAAGCCTCAATGTTATTACATGCACTGTATGTACACCCTAAGCTAGTTATCTTCTTGGTGTCTGTAGAAAAGTCTCCATGGTGAGCAAAAAGGGTAGCCAGATAACAGGAGTTGCATAAATCAAAGGCATTTATCTCAACAGGAAAACCGTTCCCAGCAACTCCCTAGCAAGAGAGCAGAAACAAACTGGCAAGGAAACAAACGAACAAAAAAACTGTGCAAATGTTTTAACGGAACGCTGCTGGTTTACAGCATAAACTTACTCTTACTCTGCATTGTACAGCCAGATTCTACGAGGGCTAGGTTATCTGCTGATTTCCATGAGGCTTCAACAGCCTTGCTGCTGGAGCTCTTTCGTTTGGTGTTTAACAGTGGTTAATATATTAAGAACAAGAGGATAAACAGGTAGTAAAAGATCACCAACACACAGACCCTTTGTTAGAGCAGCAGAGCTTCAGCCCAGCTGGACACACTGCTCTACAAGATGCATGGATGATCACAGATCATTTACGTAGGTTGCAAGTAGAACACTTTTGAAGATACTGGTCCAGGATTCCTTTCTATTTATCAGCAAAAGTAGGATGCAATTAGAGGACACCAGCATGAATCAAGAAGCAATCCTTTACTTTGACCCACTTAGAACCCTAGACATCTAGAACACAACAGGTCACTTTTCAAACCCCAGGGATGACTTCAAATCAGCAGTCCTTTTCCCATTTCAGACCCAAAGACACTACAGACATTTGCTAGGGATGGCAGCTCCAGCTCTGGTACGTGCATTTGGCAAGCCTCAGCTGTACTAGAAATCATGCAAGACCGTAAGGAGTCTTAGATTCATCCCTTCAGAGTACAGACTTCTTGTGGAATATATTTATCTAGCTTACTCTTCATAACAGCCACAGATGGAGCCATAATTTCCTGAAACAACTTTGCCAGTGCTTCACGATTACTCAACTTCCAACCTAAAACTCCATTCCTATAAATTCAGACTGTTACTTCTTGTCCTACCTGTAGGCAGATCATCTTCAACTTTTCCGTAGTGTTTTATGCATGTTTTTTAAAATCTGTCTTCCCACCTTTAGGCTTCTATTCTCTAGACTATAAATTCATTCCTTCGCTACTTTTGATACTTTTTTTCCAGCTTGCTAATAATCTCTGGCTGAAAAACTGTGTGTGCCGGTCTAGTTTACTACAGCACAGCACCTAGAGACCCTACTAAGTCTCATTCATTGAAGTCTCACACAACAGCTGCTCCTCTTTCAGTTTCCCCACAGCATTACAAGCAGCAAACAATGAGCCACAAAGCCCAGTTTATTTTCTGAGGAACCTCTGCCTAGGGCTACACTCATTCCATAACCTTTCTTAGCTGAATAAGTATTTCTGCTTAGGTGCAAGAAATAACACTTGATGTCACTGAACTGAGTTCCATTTCATTTAGTGAAATCCTTATTGATCACAATCCTGTTTCTCCAATCTGCCAAGATCATTTTGGAAAGTATCTTTGGGAGAACATGGAACAACTGACAGCTGATTCACTTGGGCTTTAACTCAACTATGACCAGCTGTTGCAATTCCTACATTCCAAAGAAAAGATCACAACATCCTAAAGATGTAGATGTTTAAAGCAGAATTGGTTATTATGGCCTGTTAAAAATCGATGCAGCAGTTTCAATTATTAAAGATATTATCTGAAAAAATATCTAACAGGAGAAAAAAGTAAATAAAAAATGAAGCAGAGGTCTAAGCTCTTTGAAAATATAGGGTTAGTCTTATTGTGGCCTACAAGTTAAACAAGCGTTTAAAAAAAAAAGTGGATTTATGATGCTGCAGAAGTTTTCCACCAGAACAGCTCTTGTGATTGATGGATATGAATCTGTATAGGCTGTTCTGGAAGTAATGCCTCCTATTAAATTCCATGGAAACTACAACAGATACAAGTAAAACAATGACACTATTTCACATAGAAAAATCTCAGCTAAAAAACACTATTTTCAACACAGTGACCACCATTAGCAATGCATTACTAACAGTAATGACAAAGAGCCTGTATGACTTGCTTTTGAAAACCTGCAACAGTGGAGGTGACCCACTGTCACTATCAGCACTTCTGAAACGCAACACCCGCCATCTCACTGTGCTGACAGCCACTACTTGGTCTCCAGAAATGATCAGCAAGCAGTGGGGGCCATTTTCTCCATGCAGAGGAATTCAATGCCACACCTTCGCTTCTCATGCACTTCCATGTCAGACATCATTCTGTCATCCTACCTGGTGCCATCAGTCACACAGCAACAAAATGGAATGGAATATTGGTTGGAAGGTCCAGCCTCAACTTTCATCCCACCAACATCCCCCTCTGACTTTGTAGGCCAACACAATGACGCAGGAGGCACTACTTTAGGAGCAGCCTGTGTATACCAGAAAAACAGACAGAAATCAACCTGAGAATTTCTTAACTTATTGCCATGATAACACACTAAGCAGAAGGCAAGTTCCTTATAATAAAATAGACAAAACTTGATTTTTCCCTAAAACGTAACTGCGTAATGAGAGAAGGCAAGTACAGACAATGCTGTAAAACAGCCTATCAGACTGATACTTTATAGCACACCATTCCAAGTACCTTCTAACAATTCAAGTACAATTCCTATTTGATTACTTCTATAGTTTACAGAAAGAGGGGTCGAGAATACTCAAGGTTCAATACTGATACTAAAAGTTTAAGTCTATGGATTATGATAGAAGATTTTGACATTACAGTGACTACGTCTCCATTGAAAGGAAGCTCAAAGATACAGTTGCACCCTTACCAGAAGGACAACTTCCTTGCAGCAGCAAATACAGATGCCAACATTATTACCAGATAACTGAGACGTGTTTAAAAATCCTTGATTAAAGATGGGGAAAATATGTAAGGCAATTAAAAAGGTAGTTTAGTTATTTTTGCAGCGCTATAAACTGATCAGCGGCAGGTACCTTCCTTAATATATTTTTATGCAATCTTCTGAATAATAAATAGGTTGTGCTTCTGTACAAACTTGTTAGTGCAAGGAGAATGGGGACATTTTGGGGTTTTGGTGGTGGTTGTTTTCTTTTCTTTTACACAAGAGCACGCTAATCTAGCAAGGCTGAACTCTGCCAACACTGAGCTCTTCCCAGTTTGACTCTAGGGATCTAATAGGAAAACATCTGTATTTGGTATTTAACCCTGTCAATGTACTTGCTGGTGGCAAGCAGGTCTCTTCTGGCAGCTCATGAAACCGCGTTCTTTGAGGATTTCCTCTCACTCCCACACTAGCCATAACTCTCCCCTTAGGAAGAGCCAAAGAGTGTGGTCTAACTCCTTGTTAAAGCTTTACAGTTCACCCCTGCCAACAGGAAGCGATTCTGAAAACTGCACTGCTGGTCCCAGTTCTGTAGAGCTACAGCCTGCAGTACAGTTCCTCTGTTTTGGCACTGGGGCAGAGGAAGCCTCCTGCCTTCTGGTGAAGACCAGCACTGCCTTTTTCTGCAAACGTGCTGAGCCATTTTGGCTGATCCCAACCTCAACAATCCACAGCATTATTTTATATTTGGTTTTCAGTGATGCTGAGCAAGTCTCTAACTACAGCTTCCACCAAACTCAAGTGAAGCTTTTCAACAACAAGAAAAGCCTGAATGAAGTACGTGGCAGGGGAGCGCCCCATGTTAAGAACAGTTCCAGGATACTGAATGGCTTCGAAGCAGCATATGCAAGGCTCAGCAGAGCAGGAGGTCCTCCAGCAAAGTCAGAACACATCAGGTTAAATAATCTCAAACAATGTGTAAACATCAGGCCAATTTTTTTTTTTTTATCCTTAAGAATAGTGATTACTGGTCCTCTGGTCTGCCCAATAAGCCAGCAGTTAATCGGCCTGCAAGATTCCTACTTCGGAAATAGAAACAAGCAATGGAAAAGTCATCTATTGGAAAATTTTAAGTCTGCTCCTTTCAGTGAAGATTTGCTGCCTGTAACATCTTCCCAGTGAATCAGACAGTGGACATATAATTGATGCAGGACAGCATCTGCTAGTAAGGCGTTAGGTAGACCAACAATAAGATATTATTCTGTACACTTAAAAATCAATTTGCATACATGCCAACTATTTATTTCTAAAATAAACACCTCGTATAACCGTAAATAATTTTCTCCCCCACTAAATTGTAACAACCTAAGTGGAACTACACAGAAACAATGCTGTAAGTATCCTCTTCACCAGGGTGCTGTATACATGATAGACTCGTCCAGCACAAAAGGTTCATCCACTGCCAAAGAGCACATAAATAGTCAGAGAACAGCACAAGTATCCTACAGTGGGCACAGCTACACCAACAGGCACAGATGAAAAAGCAATGCATGTTTTCGGGACAAGCAGATAATGAGTACAAACACTTTGGTAATCAAAAAGCTAGATGCAATAGCTGACCTAATAGAGACTAAAAAAAGCTGATGTGACACTGGAAATATCACATGGAACATAAAAGAGGCAGGAGACAAATGTCAGGGGCTGTTTGATTTCTCTCTCAACAATTCCATGGACGATCAAATTTGATCCTGACGCTCCTCTGCCATAATGGCTATGCAAATTCTTGCCCATGGCTGGACTGCTGGTGAATTATGAACTTTGGCAGCCATGGTGGCATTTCATTTTATTCCCTCATCTCATTTCTGCTTTTACCCATCACAGGTTTTTTTAATGCAGATACCAACATTTTCAGATGAGATTTCAGCACTCTCCCAAGAGTTAACAGAGTTGCTCTGATCCATGCCTGGAAATCTTGGATGCAAACACCACAAATTAGCATAAGCTACACCAGTTAGCTGTCATTTTGTCACGCACACAATGAGATTCTTCTCTCTCCCCTCTACCATAGCAGTGCATTTAACAATTTGCAGAGTTTATTGAGATCATGGTAAGGATCTTCCTCAGATGAAAGTACATGCATACACACACATACACACACGTAAGTTAGTTTTGAGCTACTCAATCTTATTCCTGGTCTCCCCAGCCTTTTTGGAACAAAAACGACCACATCTGTGGCATCCATCATTTCTCTGTAGGCAGCTCAATAATATATAATAACGAAACAAAACAATTCACTCTAAGTGTATCTAATTTGAGGCTTATTATTCAAGACCATTTCCTCATTAAGCTGGTTTTCCAGCACTCTCTTCCCTTTGACTGTCTGTGAACTGGGTTATTCTTCCCCCCCATATGCTATCACGACTTTTCCTATTCCGAGCTCCTCTGTAGCTGTCAGCTCTGGTTCTGACCTATCTTCCACTGAAGTGAAGGCAGTTTCCCTTCTGGTGCTGTAGAGGATGCTAGATGAGGTTCTATTCGCACTCTCTGTAATCAATTGTCATCATATATCTCTGTCCTTTTCTAGTGTTTGCAACGCTGCCTAATGTAGCATCATTTGTAAATGTAATTAATGAGCTGTTTATGTACTCTTCAAAAATCATTAATAAAGATGTTAAATTAAACTGTGCTTAGTGGTGCACCCTGAGTCACCTTGCACACTTCTGTCCAACTTGATACATTGCCATTCATCACAACTTCTCATTCATAATGCCTCTAGCAATTGTACATCCTTTGACATGATTCACATTCAGAACAATTTGAATATATATATTTTTAACTATTTTTGCATGCCTTTCTAGTCTTGCTGTTTTTTTCTGTTTCAAAAATAAGTAACACGTTCACATTTTCTTCTCCTTCCTTCTCCACTTGCTACAGCCGCAAGGCTTTCAGATTTAGCTAATTCTTGTAGCATACCATCAATACCTACTTATGACAAAGAATACTGTTTTTAATCAGGACCTATTTCAAAAATTTTTAGTTTCCTCTCGCCTACTCGCATGCATCTCACTCTAAGAAGCAACCAATGTTTGCCATCAACGAGCTCTGCTGGTCTTCTCTTCCTTATTTTCTGTGGGCAACCATCTATTCCCCCTCAGTTCCCCATTGCAAATACATCTGTTGCCACAATCCTGTCCACATTTTTGTGTTGCTTACTTGAGTCATAAGTACTTCTGCATTCTCTACAAGCACCCAAAATCTGTAGGGTTTTGTGTTGTTGTTTTTTTTTTCCCTCCTCCATTTCTACTCCCTGCCAACTATGTCTACTGTATACTGGATCTTGTAAAACCCAATTGCACTTTGTATTCCTCTCTTCTGACTTGCAGTAATCTACTGCTCCTTAATTGAATGAATTATACATCTTACTTTGCTCCGGGCTTGATTTGTTCATTAGGGTAGACCTTCAAGTAGCCTTCACTCCCCAAAGCATTGCTGAAATCGCTAGACTTGAGGCTTTTCAGAACAGTTCACAATCAGTCATGTGGACTTTAAAATCTATATTGCTTGCTAAGCTTCTTAATGCTGGTATGAATGAATGGCTCTTGGCTCCTGCTCAGCTTGTGCAGCTGTGTCCTGCCATTCTGGGTGATGGGTTTTTTGTTGTTTGCTTTTATCTTGAACAGGTGCAGAGTCAACAGCTCCTAACCAGCAAGGAAATCATCCATGGATAGTTTCTCTCATGGCCATTTTTTCCTCCTAGAATACCAAGCTATTTTTTGTGAAATGCATGAAACCCACAAGCAGAACACCTCTTTGTTATTTCCTTCCCATACAAAGCTACCACCTAAAATGTCCACAAATTACTGAAGCCCTACAGGTACAAGCAATGCTAGTGATGACCAATGCCTACTGCAAATTTTCCTTTCTTACATTTCAACATTTTCTTTTTTCCACACCACTTTATTTTTTTCCTTTTTTTTTTTCTTCACTGATCTGAATGGCCCAGAAGCAGTATGTAACCGCCCAAAGGCAAGAACAACAATGTACATGGGCACAACAGCACCAAAACCTTACTGCATCCAATGATGGGAGTCACAGCAGGACCTTAATGCCCCTGCATGTATAAACAGTCCTGGAGAAGAGTTCAAAACACCCTCAGAGGTTGCTTTCACTTCTAATTTATGTGCATAGTATTAAAAGTAAAATAAAAATCGTAATCGATTAACTGCTATTTGGTGTCACCTCTCTTTAGTGGCTGAATAATAACAAAGGCTCATTGGACAAAATTTGGCAAGTACAGAGAAGATGTTTTCAGCAGGAAAAGTGTGGAAAGCACAGTTCACTCCAAGAAAAAAACTAAGCCATATTCACCCATTTTTGTCTCAGTCTGCTACACCTAGCTCAGCCTAGAAGTCCTGCATCTCCCACCTCCTCAAAAAGAGGCGCAAAGTCACACTCATGTGATAACTTCCTTCTCCTTTACACGCTTAGGGAACGTATGGCAATCCAGAATGAACATTTCAGCTGCTACGTTTGGAGCTACAGAATCCAAGCTGCGGAGCTGGAAAGTAAACAGAGCTGTGGACAGAGAAAAAAAAAAAAAAAAAAGGACTCCACCCTACAAGATGGAGAATAACAAGATACAAGAGTAATGACTGCTGAAAGGAACACTGTCTAAGGAACAAGTGTCTAAGTGCGTGCCTTCAGCACGCCGATCCATACACAGCAGCCACCTGCCCTTAGGACAGACAGGAATTAATCCAGAACCCCTATAGCAAATAGCTTCAATCATTATAAACTGAATTAAGCAGTCCTAGATCTGTAACTACTCAAATCCTCACTAGATTGGTGCAAAAGTGTGATTTATAATCCACTCTCAGCAGCAGATTTAAAAGATAGTAGAGTTCATTTAAATTAACCTAATGATGCTTTGCTAGATAATATTCCTTGTGCACAAGTAATCTGAGCTTGAGTGTCTGGTATTTGTGCCACCAGAGAAAAATCAAAACCTCATATCACTAGATCAATATTACATGAATATATCAACGTCAGAATCTTTCTTTCTGGGTAAAATCTGATCTTTATGAAATAAGCTGTACATCACTCCAATAATTACCTACAGACTGAATACATTATCAACAGCAAGGTCCCCTTAGCTAAAGAGTACTTTTAACCATTCTAAAATCCACCTCATAAAGTTCACATCACTATAAATTCCCTAACAAATGGAGAATTAGCTGCAGAACTAGGGGAGGAAATTAGCATACGCATAGGAGCATTTATCTGCCCGAGGTACTTCAAAGTTGAATTAGATTGCAGCTAATTTTTCTGCTAAAAAATGTTTTACCAAGCCATGGTAAACAATTACGTTCTATTTTAAGCAGTTAAAGAAACAACATTTTATTGTTTTTCTTTTATTTTTTGTCCTCCAGGTTGAATAAAGTTGGTTTGACTTCCTCCACCAGATTCTGTCTGTCTTCTTCCCAAATTCTGCCGTAATAATCTTTTGCTTTCCCTAACTGGCCACCTACCTTTGAGAAAAGGCTTCCTTACAACCTTCCTCTTTAGGTGAGAGCAAAACAATCTATTATCATCACACCAAGATAAAATAAAGATAGCTAAAGCCAGATCCCTGGTTGTTCACAATGGCAGGACTATGAGGATTTACATCACATCCAACTCCCATCTGCGCAGTGATTTTATTTCACCCAAATAACGGTTGGCCAACTGTGCACCCACAGCTGCCATGCCTTTGCACAGACATCCCCTGCACGTGGCAAGGAGAAGCTGAGGTGCCACTCTGTGGCATGGGGACCATGCAAGGGCTATACCACTGTCCCCTTCCATCGCCTCCCTGCTAAACCCATCTCTGCCTTTTTCTTTGTCTAGCAACTTTTTGGGGGCAAATACTGATTTTTTCCATATTAGATGCATCAAGAATTCCTTCTGGAATTCTGTTGTTGTATCAATAATTGTCCTAAAGCAAGGAAACAATGATTCAAATTAGGTTCTCTCACAGTACTTACAAGTGATTTGATGCTGTTTTCTTTTGCCAGTTTCAGAGAGGATTTATAGCAACTTGCCAAATTTTCTTTATGAGTATCAGTGAGATGCCCTCTTGCTATCGGCCCAACTGTATGGATCACATCTGCAAGAAATGGAAAAAAATACATATTATTTGCAGTTCCTAAAGTGCATTACTTATTTCATGAACACACGAAACTACTACATTGGAAAATCAATCCATTTTGGCATCATATCTAGACAAAAAAGTTGGAATGTTATTGTAAGAAAACGTTTACAACTGATGAACATGTAAATATATGTGGAAGTTATGTGAAAGTGAGAAACCATAAAGGCTAAATTTTGAAGCAGAACTGCTTCAAAGGAAAATTAGAAAAACGTACCAAGCGCGTGTTATGTGTTTACCACAAATCACATGTGGGATGGGCTATACATCTGAAACAGTTGCTCTCACTCTTTCATGGGCTACTCCTTGGGAAAGCTCTCTGCAAAAGCTCAGCATGCAGGTGGAGACAAATAAGCTCCATTTTTCTGCCTAATACTCAAGGTGTTTTCTCAGCAACTATTTGAAGAGAAGTTATGATCTAAGAATGTGTTAATTATTTCAGGAACGTGCTTTTCTTTCACATCTAACCAGGTGGAGACACTGCACAATAAAACAATAATATCTTATTCTGCCTGAAAATGTCTAATGAACAAAAAGAGACAGCAAAGTCAGGGAGTAGCTCAGGTACGATGCCTCCACATACACTGAAACCAGATGCAGCAATCAATCAGCGTCTTCAGAGCGCAAAATGAAAAATGAAGTAAAAAAAGCCTGGAGTCAAACACGTTAAAGAGAATCCTAGCAAAGTAAAAGGTGTCATGAAAAATTAATATTTTCTTCCCCCCATGTTTGCTAAGTAGCAAGCACGTGTACTTCTCAGACGTCGTTCTTCAACAGTGTGTGCAAAGGCGCTGCAGTGAGTTGTGGTGGCAGGTACATCCTTTCCTCCCACCCTTTTGTCACCTCCTACAACACAGCAGCAATAAGCAGCAGCACCATTTCTGTAACGTTTCCACAAAAAGGAAATGCTTCCAGTTCAGGCACCGCAGTCCCTTTGCTCAGGTTATATTTCTGTCCCTCACGTGACAGGTTTCCATGGACATCTGCTGTCCGTGGAATATCTGTTTACTAAAAGGCTTTACAGAATTCAGACTACTAATGTTTGTCCTGGCTGCCTTTGATTATTCCTCTCCAACCTATCCTAAATCATGAGAGAAAATGGCCAAGCGTCAAGATGCAAGTTACCCTCATGTTTATTATTCCTCAAGGCAGATACCAGCTGCCAAGTCCTAGTCTCTGCAATATTAACAAAGTAAATAAACAAAAGGTTTACTACTCTTCCTTCCATTTTGATCGCAGTAATTTCTTCCAGTTCGGAGCCCAGGATGGACAGATTGGATATTACCTGCTGAATGCCACAGTGGTAATACCTACACGCAACACCTACAGCAAACCCTCCCCACAGCACTTGAGGAGATGGAAACATGCAGTAGATGTTCACGTTCTGGTAGCAGGTGATGAAACAAGTTGAATGGTTTTACCAGAAATTTGGGAGAAGACATACTTTGCACACACGTTTTAGTTACATAATAAACTGAGAGCTATTAAGACCTAGGAAAAGACCAAAAAAAAAGCAAATGAGTTTAAAATTTGCTTCTGCTCACAAAGACGAGGTTTGAGCACTTTCATTAGGAAAGACCATCATTTCATATGTCTGCAAACTCTAACTACAGTAGTTTGCTTCAGGTTGAAACTTCCCAGGGCACGTTTTCATTTGGCAGTGTTAGCACTTGGTCCCTTCAAAGAAAGAAAAGCATCTCTTGACACTTTTTCTTGTTACTTATTTTTGAAAGAGACAAGCTGCAATTACTGAGCAAAGGGAAGGAATGTAACAGTAAAGCTGATCTCAATCAAGGTTATCCCACATTTATAGACAGTAAGATCAGAGGCACTGCAGTGCATTTTAAATTCACAACACCCACCAGTCAACAAGCAAGTAAAGTAATGGAACGACTGCAAAACAAACTTAACAACAAATCATAAAGGATGAATAAGCAAAGAACCCCAGAAGAATCCCCTTTTTCTTCTAAAGCCAAATTAACTTGCATCTCAAGGTGCTGCTGCTCAGAAGTGGAAGCCTAATTGTTGAATTTAACCATGAGTTAACCAACAAGGTAGAGGACTGGGGAACGGCCCAAGTGCTAAATTCTCACTCAAGTCTTTCTGTACAAAACTTCCCTTCACAGACTTTCTACGTACATTTTACTCATTAAACACTATCTCCATTTCTTTCACCCTTCATTATTAAACACAAACTTCAAAAATTCTCATTTCAACAATGCAAAATGTCTCTTTTACCATCCTCTCTTTTTTAATGGAACTTCCCGATTTAGCATTTTCATGGTACTTCATCACCAACTCTCTGCCACTACACTCGATGTATCACATAAATAGATAACCTTCAATGCAATTATTGGCTGTTATCTGGCTTTTTTTTTTTTTTTTTTTTTTTTTAAACAAATTGAAAATAAGTGCTTCTCCGGACAGGACACTGAAGGTAGTTATGAATTGTTTATCATCTATCAACGTTATTTTAATTGTTTAGGGATTTATCATTGTCAAAATCTATTTGTCTAAGGCACGTTCTTATTCAGAAACACATGACCATGACGAAATAACATTTTACTAGCACTAACAGCACCAATCACAGACCAAAGTGTTTCTTGGTCAGCTGACGAACATGAAAGTAGAGATTTTATTGTTGTACACTGTCAGTAAAATGTGTATATCTATACATTGTCTAAACAATCTATTATTCTGCTCAAACTACTCCCCAGTACGTCAAGGTTTGCAGGCACGCAAAATCCTTTGAGATTATACAGGCATAAAGCAAACAGATCAGGAAATAAAAACACTTCCCCAGCGCTCCCAGCCCAACATGTTGATGTATGAGGATTGGATTCCACAGCCTGAAAGAAGAGCCATTTATTTTTAATACAGTTATGAAGACTGGGTCAATCTTCCACCTTGCCTCCCACAAGGAATTTTCATTTCTGCCTTTGTTGCACCCTCACCACATGCAGCTGGAAAAATTCAGTTATTGCAGTGCTAGTAGGCACAGTGGAAACGTCTACAGGCTTCTGTCCTCAAAACAAACTTCAGCCCTACTACTTCAGCCAACCGCAACAGCAGCCAGCCCCACATACAGACTGCTGGCATTGCCCATGGGACACAAATGTGCAAACCCTGTTCGATGCTCTTCCACATCGACCTGCCTGGGGGTAGAGCAAAGAGGTCTCACAGAGAACGGCTGCATTCATTCTAATTTTTTACGTAAGACAGAGCCACTAGCATTGCTTTGGAGCTTCTGCTTTCCACAGTCATTCTTCAAGCTGAGGACTTTGGTAAGAAAGATGCAGTCACGATGTTCCTAAATCACTTTCATTCCATGTACACAACAAGGGTGCATGCTCAGATTTTTTAGAGTACACAGAAATGCAGAGCTTCCAAGGTAGGAATACGTTTGTTTGAGCTTCAGGCTACAGCAATGGCTTTTAATCTAACAAAGCTGCTTAATGTTAAAGACATGCTTATAATAACGAAAGAGATACTTTTCCTCCAAAAATACTTCCAGAGAGAAGGTAAAGGTGAAAGAAAGCAATGGCACAGATCTACAACATACTAGCATGGTTTGTAGCTCCTCTAGGACTAAAACAATCGAGTTTTGCACTGTTATCTCTAAAATTTATGTTGCATCTTGTGGCTGATATGAGGAGAGCGTACTTCTCAATCTGTCTGCTCTTTTTCTAGTCTTCTGACTTTCAGTCACTTGGTTAGAAATTCTGGCAGCCAAATGGAGGAGTGTAGCAACCGCACATCAATTTGCATGTGTGCATGCTCTGCATCATCTCTGCTTGCTTTCATTCCATTTTGCGTCTTGTTTTTCTCTAAAGCACTATAATGAATGCAGGCATCTTGTGTAAGCCACTAACTAATCTTGAGGGATAACAGGCATTTTGGCATTTAAAATATCCCTGTCCCCATTTAGCTATCAGTGAAAATATATGTAATTTGGGCATTTAATCAACCCTTCAAAGCACAGTGACTCTTCCCTCAAATTCCTGCACGGGTCATTGAAAAATGAGACCACATCTACCTTAACACACAAACCCTACATGTGAAAGGGCAAGCAAGGCTTGTTTGTTCTGTTTTTTTTTTTTCTTCCTGGTCTCCTTCATTAAATTAATCAGTCCATAAATCTTAACACGCTGTTTTCCTCATGATTTGTGTCTACCGTACTTAAAGGGCAGAGCAATGTGGGCCAAGATGCAAAAACAACTTCCAGCTGCAAAAGCATAAAGTGAAAAGTGACTGTGACTCACCGTCACCATGGAGGGCTCTGATGTAATTTACTTTTCTCCTGTTCTTTGTAGAAGTGATGTTAGACAGCCAAAATATTAGCATAATGTATCTTCAAACAAATGAAGAAGTGGAAGTTTTCCTCATTTCCTGCCTCGCAGAAGTGAGGGCAGCACACATTCGCAGCGTTAACGAAGCAGCAGACCAAGGCTAGAATCAATCACGCACTTCCCTCGTTCATCCCGTTGGCGCTTTCACAGCCCTAATCGGCCCATCTAGCGATGCATAATGAGGCTGTCCTCCGTCCATCACTGCCTGAGCTGGATGAATTTTAAGAAGGAAGCTACCATACTGTGTGTCACTGAATAAAAACAAGACATCTGACAATTAACCGCAGCATCAAGAGCTGCTCCATTTGTAAGTCTTACCAGCTGACTTCCTCAATAAGCAGTCACACGATTGGTCCTGAAACTAATAGCCGAGCTTCAACTGACAGGAGGTGAAATTACCCCCATATGCTCTTACCTACTCATAGACACTACTCATAAAGTCCATATTGCTTCAATATACCGATTTGCTTGGCTTATTTTCTATTGCCAGTTGCATGCATTTGCTCATAAAGTGTGCATTTTCAATGTGTAATAAACAACTGTTAATTCAAGTTCAACCTAAATGATTCCCTCAGGACCACGGTCTAATTCAAGTTATTTACTAATATATGCCTCCAAAACTTGATTAGCTGAGTTGAATATTTTACACGCAAGAAAACATCTTTTATAGATCACACAATATGTACTTGACATATGACACGGCTCTTCAGTTATGAGTATTTATCTGCTTTATATCTTCTCACTTTTCAAGGTATTGCAATCATCAAATATTTTGTAAAGCATATCATTTACAAGCAGAAAAAAAAAAATCTGCATTTACGAGCATTTAAAGCAACTGCCTCAGTTTTTAGGCTTGAATCAATAAGCACAGCTCAATTTGAACTTTGTCCCTTTTCCAGCTTCCTTCTGTGTTTAAATAGCTGTTTTGGATAAACCAAACAATGTTTCATTACATGCAAAAGCCACAGTATCTAAAAGCCATTCTCATAAAATACTTAAGCCATTTTTCACCTAAATGGAATCGTCTACCCAAGAAAGAGTAAAGAATATGTTTATTATAAATGATTAACCAGTACTCCTCTTTGCGGGTTAGGTATATATTTTAAGTACAAGACAGAAGAGACAGCCAGAAAACGATATTCCCACAGGGAGAGGCCAAGGGTTTGCCGAGCCCACAAAGTCCTTTGGGGACCCGTGCTCAATAGCCAGCATTTAGCAGAGTGCAATCACTCCGAGCCTCAGGATGCTGCAAACACAAGGAGCTTGTTCACAGCAGTCACAGCACCGCCATGACAGCCGGCCAGAGAATTAAGTCCCACAAGTCGAAACCCAAGTATTTTTGGCACTCATGATTGCCATAAAAGACAAGGCTGGGATATGCCCATGCAATCCCAGAGCACCTCCCTCTCACTGATGCTCACCCAGCACTGCGCTTTCATCAGAGCCTCCCCATTAGCCGTCAAGACAACAGTAGGCTCTGTTCAGGCAAGACGAGTAAATGGTGCAATTAAGAGACACTATCCTATATCCCAAAGTAATAGGTTTTACAAAGCAATTTAGCACTAAGATGACAGATGTCAAAGCAGTGACTAGACAGACGGCCCCACCACTTCTACAGAAGTAATTGCCTACATGTAAAACTAAAATGCAAGGACTGCACTTGAGATATTCATAGCATGATGTGATAAGAATGAACTTGAAATGCATACAACATGGCTTAACATGAAATTAAGAGTTTCGTGGCTTGCTTTTTCTGTTTTCCCCTTTAATCTGGACTTGAAACCACTGCAGCAGAAATGCTCAATCGCTATCCTTATTCACCCCTGCTAATCACCTATCCAAACAAAAACCTTACATCACCGAGGAAGATGAGACTGAAAAAATGAATTATGCTTCCACAAGCAATTTTTTTTCAAGCTCATCACCCCGTGGCAAACACCATTTGGCTGCATCCCAGAGGAGCCCTGCCAAGCCCCCCTTGACCCAAGTCATACTCTCCATTGTTCTGCAAGTGAACAAGGCAAGAACAAAGCCACCCTAATCTGTCTTGATGTTTGTTTCATGTAGGAGAGCGTGAGCCGCAAAGATTCTCTTCTTCTTTCATTAAGTAGCAAGAGGCGTTAGGGGGGTTGTTCTTATTTGTCAAATAATTTAATCAGCCAGCTTTTCTGCACACAAAACTGAACTTATTTGCCCTTAGATCAAGAGGAGTTATTCTTAAGAGACTAAGTTAAAGTGAGTTCATCTACCCTTCCACAAAAATTTCAAGCCAATATAAGCAGTATGGTGATGGATGCATCACTATCAATTATCACGTAAATCCAAGGTACGTTGAACCATACTCAACGCTTAATTCAAAAATATTGATTGAAAAACACGACCCTTAAAAAATGTGCAACACAAATCAAAACACAAAAAGATGGAAAAGTATTTAAAAATCCATTGTGTTTTTCTTTGTTGTTCGATGTTGTTTAAGTAAACCTCGGTCCTACTTGTGGAATTGGATTAATTACAGGGGTACAGAATTTTGAGATGGATCAATGCAACTGAAAACAGACCCCTTGTCACAGTTGGGCTGTTTTTAGCATCCGACCCAATCGCAAGAAAGCAGATTTAGTCACCTCTGCTGGTATATTGCACAGGCAGCAAGGCGTACATTCATCTGGAAGGGGAAAAAAAAGAACGAACACAACCGTGCTGCAAGACACAACACCAGACTAACAATTTGATCCAGAGATTATTTACGTTCACAACTGAAAGTCTTACACTATCTTCAAAGCACCAACACCACAGAGAGCTCCAATAGTTAATAACAAACTACGGAAAGAGCCCTTATTTCCTATTTTGAGGATTCTCCTGTAATCAAAACAGAAATGGGACATCAGTAACATTTATTATTAGGACATGTTTTATTATTAGGTTGACGTTGCCTCAGAGGTACTGAAATGAAGGAAGATATGCCCAAAGAATTACAACAAAACAACAAACAAATGGAGGTAATGACATTCCCAGACCATGGGAAACCTTAAACAGGGTCTCAAATACAAGCAGATTCCCTTTCCCCGTATCATCCAGGCAGGAGGCATCACTAACAGCCTTCAAGGGAATTTCTGAAGTCCAGATGTGAGCCGAGTCAGTGGTTGCTGACAGAGAGGATAGCCTATCTGCTCAGTTGCACTCTTGAAAGATATCAGTTCCCTTCAGGGAAGGCAAAAGAGCTTCATTTCATTTTTTAATCAGATCACTTCAGGTAAAGAGATATTTTAAAATTTTAATTGTTTCCATAATAGGTAGTTTTATGGGATTCTTAGAGACAATGAAGTATGATTAAAGCTTCCTAGGAAAATTATATTCAGAGCTTTATTGTGGTTAATCTATTCCTTGACAGCAACACATTATGAAAAGTTACCGTGTTCAAATTTTCGTTTACATTTTCTACATTCTCCATCTTGAGAATAAACTCCTTCCAGCTCCAATATTGGAGTACACCTTTCCCACGTGACACTTCTTTAATATGTGCACTCTGCAGCATAAAGAATACATGCTTCTCCAAGAACTTTGCTCATTTCTGTCGAGACAAAACAGTGAATAGATTACAGATTCTCTATGCATCTTCTAGAGGCTACTGGTCGTTATATCAGCCTGCTTACTTTTAGAGTTTGGCAAATCCTGCTAGAAAAATTGAGTTTTTCCCTTGTCGCAAAACCACACTGCTCATGTAACACAGACACGAGATCCTTGCACAGCCCACTCTTACCATTACTCATCTCCCCAAGCAGAGTAGATGCAGAGGGAGGAGAAAGCTCTGAACATCAATTTCAATACAATTAAATATTTTTTAATATATACGCTTTCACGTTAATATAGCTGAACTGAGGAGAAAATGGAAACTGTGCTGCAGGACCACGTTTAGTACAGGGGATGTGGTATTTCCCCCGTAAGCAATAAATGCAGTGCTTGTAGCTCCCACCCTACCAGCTGCTTCCGAGCATGGGAGCAGTCCTCCTCAAGTCAGAGAGACTATCAGGGCTCCTAAAGATGAACAAGGACCTAAGCAAAGGGAAATGATAGCACATTTTCTCCAGGATAATAAATGCACCTTGATTGCTTCATCTCTTAAGGGTTATCACTGCAGATAGAATCATAGAATCATAGAATCACCAAGGTTGGAAAAGACCTAAAAGATCATCCAGTCCAACCGTTCACCTATTCCCAATAGCTCCTACTAAACCATGTCCCTCAACACAACATCCAGTCTTTCCTTGAACACCCCCAGGGTCGGTGACTCCACCACCTCCCTGGGCAGTCCATTCCAGTGCCTGACCATCCTTTCTAAAAAGTAATACTTCCTCAGATCTCACTTTTACTTTTTTTTTTTTCTTTAGTGGTGACAAGAAAAATTCCGAATTTACCTCACTGAAATATTTCTCTTCCATACTTTTAGGAGCATTGGCAAGCAGCATTTCGTGGACTTTGCTCATGACCAGTTCCTTTAGAAATGTCTTCCCCTACTGCATCTATTGAGTCCATCACAGAATGATAAAAAGAAGAAATAACACAAAGCGTTCATCAACTTCCCTCTGCACTATCAGCATCTCTCCCCTAGTTGCACACAAACCCTGTCAGTGAGAGCTGGCACATACATGGCACCCAGCAAGTTTAACTCATTTTAAAAAGTTGACTGGACTTCCAGTTGGCAATGCCACTTCAATTGCTTCACAGAAGCATGATAAGAGAAATAACTGGACAGCTCTTTGAACCGTAACGTGAGTCTTCATGCCTAGAAAAGGGATCGCTCCATCATCAATTATTATCTTTTTTTAATTTAGGTTGCTGAAACCATGTTAATGCTCCCTCTCCTGATATCAGCATATTTCAGATATCAACTCCCAGGAATGCCAAGCATCTGTGATAAATTCCTCTGAGCATTTCCTCCCAGTCTCCTCCCCAGAGATGCTCCAGTTTGAAAAACAGTTCCATCAGCTGGAGACGAAACAAACATCAACTCTTGGAATGCACTGCCCCGCAACTCAGCTTAAAAGCAAACCCACCAGATGCTAGCGGCACGAGCGTGCCAGAGCCGAAGTAAGAAATAATGGGAAAAGCATGAGGAAATAAGATGGGAAAAACAGACATACTTACACAAAACGTATCATAGATGGGGCACATTCAGAGAAGAAATTCAGTGCCTTAATTCTATTACCTACGTGCTTTATTAACCACAGAACAGCTTGGGTGGGAAAGGACCTGAAAGGTCATTTGGGCAGGACAGCCTAGACCCTGCTCTGCAGGTACACAACTGTCTGAGGCCTTTGTCCAGCACAACAAGCCAACAGCCCCAGGCTTTCTGGCTTACACAAAGCACACAAACCACCAGGCCAGCAGGGCCACCTCGCCACGTGGCACCTGAGCTCCCACATCCCAGCAGCTGCCCAAGGGGCAAAGCTCAAGGAGCTGGGACAAACAGCTCCACTCCTGCTCCCAGCATGGGCAGGTACAGAAGCAAGCAGGGAAATGAGATGGAGACAGCAAGAATATTTAACAGAAATTGTGGTATTTTGTACAATATGTAATGCTCGTGTGGATTCAAGTGAAAAACAAGCTTTGACAAACATCTTGAGAGTGTTTTGCATCAGTGGAAGTTGTAAACAGTTGAATTTGCAGCAGAAGGAAATGTATAAAATAAGAAGCAAGAGAACTGTTATGTTGTTTTTTCCCATTCCCTTGTTTTTTATGGGTTTCTTATTGTTGTTTTGTGCTTGTGTGCGTGCGGTTGGTTTTTTTGTCAAGACAAAACAAGTGTATTGCAAAACAAACTTAGTAACTCGCTGAGGGTTATTGTACTGCTAATGCTCTCCTTCACGTCAGGCACCATCGCTACCAAAAGCCCTGGAAAAACACTGGTGTCATACCTCGTTCAGCTCAATTGAGAACATGTACTTAAACAACCTTCTGGAAAGTCAGGTAATGACCTAGAAGAGCTGCTGAAGGGCAGTCTTGAGCTCAGCTTTGCTGGAGAAGAAAAACAGATGTAAATAAGGTTAACTTCTGCTCTAAGTCATGTCACAGCATCCGTGAGCCTGTCACAAGCCTTTTATGATAATCGCAAGAGGGGGATGTCAGACAAGTCTCTTAAATAGCTGATAGCTAGACACGGGGTAATACAAATGGTAGCAGTGATTTGGAAACACAGTAATGCCTTTGAAAAAAGCAGTGCAATGGTGAAGCTTGCAAAAGTGACAAAGTGTTGGAGCAACATGCCATTTCCAACTGCAGGGACTTACTGAGGAACTGCTCCATGTATGGGAAACCATACTGAGAAAAATATTTCATCTTTATTACGCTCATTACTGAAGTTAAGCAACCTTTTTCAGCAGTACCCAAATACTCAAAACATCCTTTCTTTACGAAGTAGCAATGCCTGCAGACTCCTGTTGCCAGCTTGAACATCAGATTAGACGCAGTGTTTTTTTGTGTGTGCAAAATCATACTTCACATCATCTCCCCTCACACAGACTGTTGAAAAGACATAGTGCTATTTCCATACTGACAGCATTTACTTCAAGAATAACAATAGTTCCTCTTGTTTAGAAAAAAAAAAAAAAACAACACACCAAAACAGAACTCAGAGCTCATAAAGCAGCAAGCAATTTGGCTGGCCTTGCCAGCTGAGCAATACAGAGTGAAACAAGCAAAAATGCAATAGACAAAACAAGAAAACACACAGATGTGCGCTTTTATATAGAACCATGAAAGTTGGAAAAGACCTCTAAGATGATCTAATCCCATCATCAGCCCATCACCACCACACCCACTAACTAACCCACGGCCCTAAGTGGCACATATCCCCATTTCTTGAACGCCTTTGTGGACAGTGACTCCACTACTTCTCTGGATAGCCATTCCAATGCTTGACTGTTTTCATGAAATCAGTGTAAATTTTCAAGGTAAGTCATCCTGCCCTGAGGCACACAAAACACTTTCAGTATAATTCCCCACGTCTGAAGGCAACATATTGAAAAAGGCTGAGTTTGGTTACTTCAGCAGTGCCACGTGCAAAGTGCTTCAACACTGGGCTGTGGTACATAGAAGATCACTGCGCCGCGAGAGCTACTTGTACTTCGAGAAGTCCGTAGATACCCACTGATGCTACAGCAGCAGGATGGAAAAGGCAAAGGGTGAGAAATCTAGAAAGCCAAGTTCAGCCAAATCTAGAAAGCCAATTTCATTGGCAATCTTAAAATCTTAATCTTAAAAGGGAAAGCTTTAGTGTAAGAACAAGAGCACCTTCCCATTTCTAAAAACACCCAAGTTTTCCAGAAATAATTTAGTAATGACAGTGCAAAACATTAATGCTTTACAATTTGGGAGTTGGAACTAGATGATTTTTAAGATCGCTTCCAATTCAAGCCTTTCTCTGATAATTTAATTATTAGTAATACTTTGGCTTAGCAGAAAGTTCACCTTTCAATGTAAACTAGGGTTTTTCTGTAAGAACCATAAAAAAAAAAAACAAAACAAAAAACAATCAATCCATCATGCATATTATGATGTCCATCTAAAGTTATTTTCAAGGTACTGTCCCTAGACTGATAGCCTTGCTTTTAGGGGAGAACGGAAAAGGAAAGACGACAAAACAAAACATGGTTTCCCCTAACATACAGTTCCACTGTACCTGAACATTCCCTTTTCTCCTGATTCTCAATCAATAATGGTTTTGTTAGGAAGTTGACATCACTGCAATATCTTTACCTGCTAGTTAATTTTCAGCAACAGCAAGCGCTCCAATAAATCTTTTGATGGAGCTTTTCAATAAATAGTATGGCTAGGATTTTATGGGGTTGATTATAAAAAGCTTTTTAAAAAAGATCATTTAGGAGAGAAATAGTATGTATATTCAGAGGAAGACAATATCCCTTTCTTCACTGAGAAGTTTTTGGAAAAGAAAACCTAGATAATAAACTTTTAATTTCAATAGCAACATTAGGTGAGGAAGGAAAATTACAATAGGCCAGGTACCATGTCAGTCCTGATATACTACTACACTTCTTTATGAGCACATTACAATTCAGAGAGCTAATAATAAAAAGAAGTGATGCTGAGATGATGAATTGATGCTATGCAATTAGACCTATTAGAATTCACAAGAGCCGACAGGCAATAATCAAACCACTTTCATGCTGCCCATTGCAATTATCTTTGCACTTAAGAATCAACAAAGCACATAATGACTTGCTCTCGATTAAGAAATTCATGAGAAATGGAATTTTAATTAGTGTGTAGAAAATTTGGGCAATTTATTACTTTACAGGACAACAGATTGTGAAAACTAGTTGAGTGGCTGTATGCGTTCAGTAGAGGCTCGGGCCCAGACAGCCCACACCAACTCTTCCGACAACTTCCTAACTACTTCCCTTGAAACAAGATGGCTGAAGTTGGCATTCACTGCTGCTGAACTCTAAAAAAAACTAACAAACAAACAAACAAACCTGATGAAGCATGAGTGAAACACAAACCATTCTGCTGTTTTCAATTACCAGCTGATGAACTAATCAGATCGAATTACATTTGCTCGTGGTATGAGCCAAAATGCTAGAGGGTCTAATTCCACATTATCATCACAACATGAGCAGGACAATCAGACAATGAAAAACTACCACTGGTCAGAACAGTCAAACATGGCCCAAGGAGTAACATGAACGTTGATTTTTCTCTTGATAGCAAAACTGTTTAGTTCCTAAAGAAATTACTGACTCAGAATCAAACGGTTTACTAATGAACAAAAACCACCAACAGACAAGCGTGCAAAGAAGAAGCAAGAAAGCAGCAACCTTGATCATAGGAAATGGAGGTTGATGGGGAAATGGAGCAATTATACTGAACTCAAATATTCAGAAATGAACTCCATTTAACACCAACAAAAATCCATACAGCAAGTGTGAGCCCTGAAAGTACAGAGAAAAATATGATGTTATCTGCACAAGGAAATGAATGGTCAGTCAGCACGACATCAAAAGAAATGTTCGCTTAGGAAAAAATGTAATATTCGTTTAAAAAAATATTTTTTTTTTCCAAAATAGTACTAGAGGTGTTTGAATTAGTCACATAAATAACTTGGATTAGCATGCTGTTACTGTCTGAAAAAGCTTGTCCTGAGCTTTAAACCTTATGAATTCTCCATTTTGCTATAGATAAACAATCGGATATCTAGTGCTTAAAGCTGGTCACAGTGAGATTCTCTTCCATTGGCAGGGAAACATGACATCGTTTGTGGTTTTTGGTTCAGCAGGGGAATCCTGTCTTTCTAGCAGCTCTATTAAAGTTACATTCAGAATAGCCCAAGTGGTTTAATTCTAAGCAATGACACTTCAAAAAACGAAAATCAAACAGAAAAATAGAGATTCAGTCTTAAATGCACCTACATGCTGCATGTGAGGGTGGCTGTGGGAAACAGCAGGAAGGCAGGGGCAAATCCCCCACCACTGGAACATTGGTGTGACATTGCAGGACACCATCTTGACTCCGAGCAGCATCCACAGGAAAAGGGCACTTGCAGGGATGTCCTTCCATGCCCAATGCCTCCAGAGCCACCAGCACAGCCCCTTAGGAGTACAGAGAGCTGGTCACAGGTCAAAGTAGCTCAAGGTACCATTGTCACGTGTGGCCATGCAAGGGCTGGAGACCAGCTGGCACCAAGGCGAGAATGCAGAAGGCTGGCACCAAGTCTCCCCCCACCTGCTGGTCTCAGGTCAAGCACAGCACATTTAAACCAGCACATTTCAGCCAGGGAAGTGGCATAACCTGTTTATTTTGCTGGAAATGTTGAACTTGAGTGGTTTCTCTGAAAATAATGGAATTTGACTAGCCTAGGTGTTACAGCAAAGATGCTTTTGGAAAGGCCGTGAGAGCAGTGAACCTCCTTGGAGTCCCAGGGCGGGCACGGGGTGAACAGTTCAGGCATACCAGAAGCTTTTGTTTAGAAGTCAAGCAACTGAATCACTACAGGAAAAATACCACAAGTAACTCAAAATATGCTTACAAGTAAAGAACACTGTTAGTACAAAAAGGCCTTCCAGATTAACAGTGTCATAAAAAGTACTTTGCTGCTGAGGATGGCTCCAATTGAAACTAACTAAGCAAATCTCTATGCACAAGGATTTACAAGATCATGGTTCAGCACCTCATTAAAATAAAATTAGGGTTCTGGTAATTAAACCCTCCTTTTAAGTGACAGATGACTACTGTGCAGAAGCTACGCATACTGTTCAAACTTCATATTAGGAACCAATAATGCACATGAAGTAGATAGCCCCCTGTGAAAAGAAAGCTGGGGGACTGCTCTTGTGGAAACAAGGACTCACTGTATGGCAATACAGGAAGAGGGCATCAGCAGGAGGTGCTGTAAAATATGTAAGGACAAATGAGCACTCAGCTCTTCCAAAAAATATCTCAATTAACATCACCGTTTCTGAAATCTTGCAGTAAGAGTTTCATACAGAGGTCCAACAGCCTCAATAACATCTTCTTTCCCTCCACGCATGCCCTCACCCAAATACATAACTAAGAGTTTAGAAACTACATATTTCATTAAAAATACAGATTGCCAAAGAAAAACAAAAGATAGAAGTGTGATTGATACACCTACAAGATAAGTTCAAAATATCAAAACTCAGATTACTCATCAATGAAGCATACACAGACTCTAGGTTGTGTTACAACAAAACACAGACATATTAGTCAGCTCAGAAGATGCTCTTTTGTTCTTCCCATCTCAGAAAAAGCAAAGAACAAACCTTTTGCTAAGCATACTGAGAGCCACAGACAGCTCTGAACCAAAAGAACCCAACCTGCACCTGAGACATCTGATCCACGAGTCCCAGCTGCAAACACTGCAGATTGAATGCTGCTGCAGTTTTCAGAACAAGATCCAAAGAGGCACTGTCACTACAGGAAGGCCTCAGAAACGTGTCTTCCTCCAGTGTCTGACACAGTAAAGTGTAAAGCTGTGTAGACCTACAACCAGCACGAGACCATTTTAAGAGTGAGCATGATCTTATTTCCACACACTGTTTCTGCAGCTTCCATGAGAGTTAAGATAGCAGGCAAAAATACAGGAGCAACATATTCTTAGCATTGGCTTGCTTTTGAGCACTGTAAGTGCCAGGGGTGGCTTATGGCAAAACTAACACAGCTATCACAATAACATAGCAAAAAGATAGCAAACACATTGATGAAACAGCGCTATCAGGAGAATTTTCTGCCTGTGACATACACCGGGCTGTTCCCAGCTGGGACTGAGAAGTTTCTGTACCTTTGCCCAGTATCACAGTGCAGAGAAGCTGCTCCTCCCCTGCTCTTCCCCAAAGGAAAGCAGATCGGGAGCTAATTCCCGGCCACAGCTCAAGGCTGTGCACAAAGACACTCAGCAATTAGGCACAGCTAACTGAGCCTTTTCAGAGGGACGATGCTTTCAAAAAAGTAAAGAGGCAATTGGGCCTTGTTGACCAGAAACCAGGACAGTAAAACCCTGGAGAGTTTGCTCTGATTGGCTTTTTATTTTTGCATTTTACTCCAAGTAAACTAGATAAATGAAATGCAGCCAGACATCTTTTGACTGCACAGCAAATTCATTTAAGCCCAACATTTTACCTTGCATTCAAATCTCTTGTGTAAGGATGGCTCTCCCTTTTAACTCTGCTCCTACCCCTCACTAACATGCATATGCATGATAATGATTTTCTGGAAGAAAGAATTAAAACAAACCATGTTTTAATAGATATAAATGGAGCAGGAGATAAATCAAAATAGATTTTTATAACTTTCATACAAATAAAACAATTAGCACATTAGCAGTGGATGCAGTAATAAATCAGTCAATTAGGATATTTCAGCGATTACTGCATTGAATCAAAAGATTAGCTGAAATCAATAAGGATAGAGTTTGCTGAGATAGCCAGGAGTTAGTCTGCACTGTCTTCTTCTGCATCAAATAGCGTGTTTATGAAACACAGCAGATTTATGGCCATAAATGCTACTTAATCTGATCCATCTCTCTGGCATTGCTGGTGTTTGAAGGTATCTTAAGAGCAAATGAGACTAAAGCTCTGCCCATGTTAATTGCTGCTGTAATACTATCTGCAGATTTCACCAACACCAAAATTTACCATAGAATTAGAATCAGTTTTAAGGAAAGCTACTAACAAAACAGTAAAAATACAGACCACCCAACAGAAAAAAAAAAACAAAAACAAACAAACAAAAAAAAAAACCACAAAAAAAAAATAAAAGGTTTAAATGTTAACAGCATTTGAAATGCTTCTCTCCCAGATGGCAACACAACTGATTGCAGTTCCCTGCTATAACACAGTGCTGCTTATCCTCTGAATGTCCCCAATATAAAATCGTTTTAATCTTTTGTCGCTGTTGTAAAACTTGATCTGCTGTGGGACAACATAATTAAGTGTCAGCTTTTAGATATATTGTACAAGAAGCAGATAGAATAATCCAGCCTGTACGTCACCAATAACTCAGTTTACAGACGAGCGATAATGGGATTCCAGATTATCAGTGGAAGGGAGCAGTATTTTACCCCTCGCAGGACAGGGCACTTTCAGAGTGTTTTCTTGCTGCTCCTTTTTCTCCTCCATTAGCCTATTAGAAGCTTGATGATCCTCACGCTGGATGGCTGCACTGCGTACCCAACCGGAAAGAAACAGCACTTGGGTTTGCAGGGCCTGATGATCTCCTCCATTAGGCTCCTGTGGGAGTTACAGAGCCCTTACCAAATCAAATATAAACTGCATAAGGAGATTAGCAGAGGAATGGGATTCTGTATCAGCATCTCAATGAAGATGAATGAAGGACACAGCAAGTTCTTGCCTGGGGTTCAGACACAGGTAGCTGGGTCTGTAACTACGCAGCACACACAGGACAGAGTGCTGCCAACAGGGCAGTGCCTACCCTTGCTATTCCTGTAACAGTGCATGGGAAATAGTGCCATATTGCAGACAAGGCAAGTGGGAGATTAAGCAGCAGAATTGAAACTAAACATTAACATAGATTAACAATTGTTAATCTATTTGTTGGCTTGAAGCACACAATGATGTACTTCAGCAGTAAGTCCTTCAGAAAGCAGGCAGCATGCTGGGCAGTGAGTGCCTGGCCGTCAGAACAGTCACTGCAAGCTGGGCAGGCTGATGCGACAGCAGGAGGAGGAAACTTACCCCAGTGCAACCACAGGTGGCCCTGGGTCTGGGCCTCAACCCCCCACAGCTGATCCAGTAGACCAGGCTCACCCTCTGTCCCTTGTCAGTCTGCCCAATGTCGCCAACACAACACAGCTTCTGAAGCACCGAAAAAGCATGAAATGGTTTATGTTTGCCCTCATAACTGCAAAAACAAGCCTGCTTCTGAGGGCTGAGCAGCAATTTAAGGCGGGGGATCACATCATTAGGCCCCACCACAAAACACCTTGCACACAGCATAGATGGGCTTACTTCATTGCCATATAACCTCTATGTACAGCAGTTAACCTAATGGGCTGCTTTTATTACATGCAACATGCATCTGTCGAAAGACATTGAGACATTGTTTAAACACAAGCCATCAAGCTATTTTCATATGATTCCCTCCAGCGCATGTTTTCATTTTAGCTCAGTAGCTTTCTCAGCGAAGGCTCCTTGGCATAGGTCCGCATGGGAACATCCACTGCTAAGACTCTGAATCAACCTCCTTGTTAATGGAAGCGCAGAACGCCATTATCCAGTGACTTGATATTCCTGCTAAAGAGCAGGAGGTCAAACTTCTTCACTGAGTTAAAACCTGCACGTTCCCCAGCTGGCATGGTAGAAGACAGCCGAGCAGTGCTGCCTGTGCCACCAGGACTAGCAGCAACTCAGGGCTCCAGCAGCTGGTATCACAGCCAGCCCCAGCCCTGTCCTCTGCTGCCTCTGCCCACAGAGAACTGGGGAGCAAACACAGCTCCCTGCTGGGGGAAAAGCTGAGTAACATAGCAGAGAATTAGTACTATAATGGTTTTCTTTGATTCATTGAAGCCTGCAGGAGTATGCATTTTCAAACGTTATGTCTTTGCATTATTTAATAGCCACAAATTAGACTTCTTCAGTGAGTCTATATACAACAAAAAAAAAAAAAGCATCCTTCACTATTTCTTCTTTTGCTTGTGTAAGAAATCCAAAATTTGAGACAGCACACCAGTTTATTCCACAGACTTTATCCACACAGACATCCAATTCTGAACAGGCACAGAATTGCTCAGGTTGGAAAAGACCTTAAAGATCATCAGGTCTAACAACAACCTAACCCTACTACCCTAACAACCTCTGTTAAATCACGTCCCTGAGCACCACATCCAAACAGGTTTTCAACACATCTAGGGGTGGTGGCTCAACCACCTCCCTGAGGAGCCAATTCCAGTGTTTAACAACCCTTCCTGTGAAGAATTTTTTCCTGATATCCAACCTAAACCTCCCCTGGCACAACTTGAGGCCATTTCCCTCATCCTGTCACCAGCGAGAAGAGACCAGCCCCGCTCTTGCTGCAATCAGTTTTCAGATATTTGAAGAGAGCAATAAGGTCTCCACTCAGCCTCCTTTTCCCCAGACTAAACAGCCCCAGTTCCTTCAGTCTCTCCTTATAGGACGTATTCTCCAAGCCCTTCACAAGCCTTTTTGCCCTTCCATGGACCTGCTCCAGCATCTCAATGTCCTTTCCGTACTGAGGTGCCCAAAACTGAACACAGTACTCGAGGTGAGGCCTCACCAGTGCCGAGTACAGGCAGGATGACTTCCCTAGTCCTCTCATCTCTCCATTCCTGATGCAAGCCAGGATGCCATTGGCCTTCTTGGCCACCTGGGCAAACTGCTGGCTCATGTTCAGCTGACTGCCCATCAGTAAAATGCAAGACCAGGGGAGCACATGGCTGCATCTTTTCATTTAAATTGTACTAGAGGTATCCAGGTGCAAGTAGGAGAATCTGCAAGTGATAGTGCTCAGTACTGAACTGGCATTGGAACATTTTGTTTTGACGTCACATAACTCTAAAATTAAGATAAACCACCACATTCCTTTGGTGAATACATGTATAATAATAAAACCGAGTTTCTGGAGAGAGGCATTTTTGTACCACGTTTTTGAGAATCACAACAACAGCGAAATAAGTGTGAACCATTCAAATCCATTTAGGATCTCAACACTCAATCTTGAACCCGTTCCTTTTTGAATTGCTAACAAGCCTTACATCAAGGCAGTGCCACACTGGCAAGTAAGGCAGAGAAGCTTGATAAGGTTAACAAAACTGGAGCAGTGGCTCTCACAGTGCAAGCGCTGCCATTACCAAGCCCAGTGATGAACGACGCAATTTTCTTCTCAGGCACTACTATCACAGCATTCCCACCACTTACCAAGAATCATACTGTCAATTTTCAGCTGAATGAACTAAAATCAACTTGATAACCATCAACTGATTTGTTAGACAGCATAGAGAGAATGTTTACAACATTATTTTTTTTTAAAGCCTTATGCATATATAGTGGCTCTGAAATGATACTGTAGAGCACTACTGTTATAATTATGAGGCAATTTCATAACAAGCAAGGAAACATACAGCTTTCTTACCAAAATCAAAAAAAAATCAAGGAAGAATACAGTCGGCCACCAGCATTAAACACACAAATCTCATAATTGAGTATCCTCCACCGTATATTAAATCGGAATCAATACTATACAGTTGAAACGGGGTTTTAAAGATAAAATATTTTGAGCACATTCAGAAAAATGCACACGGAAATGACAACAAAGTTATAAGGTTGACAAATACTAGTTTATAAAGTTCAGAAATGAAAGGTTGTGCCTGCACAATAAGCACAAAGCCATTCAAAAACATCAATGTACAAAATGTTGGGAGACACCAGAAATTTAGATAAGTTCTTTCTCTTATTTTTAAGGAATATTTGTGATCATGAATTTCAGTGCTGACAAAAAGCCCAAAGCGCTTCGCTCAACCACTGAACGAACGACCAGGGACAGAAATACCTTTCGCTTAATAATCTTGCCCACATCCCAGCTGGGCCCATTTGAAGCACCGAGTCCCAGCTCCGTTCTGTACCAATTGCTCCCTGCCCTTCTGGCAGCATTTCTGCCAGATGCAATTGGCTTTGAGGACGCTGTGTGAGCTCAGGCGTTCAGCGACGGGAACGTGTGGCACTTGGAAACCATGCTGAAGAGACAGGAACGAATCCAGCAAGGCATGCGCAAGAAAAACAACTGGTACTGTGGGAGAGCTAGATTCACGCCTGTTGGCTTTCTGTACAACTCGGTATTTATGCAGAGACACCAGCACATCTTTGAAGACATCCTCCCTTCAATTTACTCCCCCCCATCATTTGATCTTCCCCTTGAACTAATCTGACTAACATCTCATTAAAAAAGCTGTATTTCCTACTGTGGAAATAATCCAAACAAAACAGTCTTTCAGTGCAGAACGCTTAGACTGGTAGTTATTGAATGCTTTTAGATTATACTGTTAGTGATCCTCTGTGCACAAGCAACAGTTTTTAATAGAACCATTCAGAAACATTCTCACATCCTGCCCATTCTTTTGCAGTAGTAAAGAACATGAGTGACAATTACAACACTTAAGGCCAACTACAGTTAATGCTTTTTGAATACTTAATAACATGTTTATTTTCCTCATTTTCTAGACATCTAGTATCTTCACAGCGTGTATATTTTTGAGCAAACCTTTATATATATAGTAAATATAGATTATATCTCAAGAACATGCCAGAAAAGCCAATCTTGTTATACACTGGGAAAAAAAAAAAGCGTGTGTGTGTTTATTTCAACATAACAGAGAACCTATTAAACAGAAAACTTGCCAGAACTGGAAAGTTAAAACTGTTTTCAATATTGGTCTATCAATCTCTAACCTCGCTGTATAAACTCTTTCTTTTTATTGTTTTTCTTCCCCCTCCAGCCAACAAGAACAGCACAGTTTCTGAATACAAGGCTCGAGGGGTCCACAGAAATTCAGAGTGGTATTCAGACAATTGAAGGGGAAATCAGGGGACAGCAAGCTATGCTCTGCAAACCTACCCTGCTCCACCATGTTATTTCTTTAATTTGTTCTACCTGTCTGCTCAGATTACCTAATGTGACTCTCAGACTGCAATTATACTGCTAGCCAAGCCATTGGATAAATTACTTCTGACGGAATTAGGAAATTTGTACTGTAATTGGGTGTTCCTCAATGATGGGACGCAGAGCTTTGACTGACCCCCAGCGCTGAGCCAGAAAGGAGATTTCAGGCCTGGTGGATTTTCCATACCAGAAGAAGATTTCTCCAGCTCCTTGAATAACACAAGCAAAATTTCTTCTTCACTGTTAACTAAGCTGCTTAAAGCACTCCTAGAAGATAGGCCCAACGCTGCCTAACAGCCACTGGGGATCTTTGCTGAAGGCTTCTGAAAGGAAAGAAACAATACCTGAGGGTAATGCTTGGTCCAGTTGAGGACAGCACATCCACTGAGTTTACAGAAGGCAGAGGATTTCCACAGCCTGGGAAGCCCAGTAGGGGCGAACGAGACCCCAGATGTGCAGGTTGCTCTGTCCAGCCCTGCTGCCCAAGCACAGCCTGTCAGCCCAGGATGAGCTCCCCAACCCATTCTCATCAGAGATTATGCTGATGTCAAATTATTACATGAAGTGTACAGATCTATACTACCCGTCAGCATACATGCAGGACGTACTTTCACATCCAATTAGGCTGGTTTGGGACAGAAGAGTGGGGACTAAAAACCCGCTTTCAAGTGCTTACAGCCTGCAAGTGGACTCTTGAGTTTTTAGGGTGATTTGTAGCTGATCTCCCGAAGGGACAGAAACTAATGAGAAAAACAAAGTCCCTCTAATCTGTCTTTGCTTGCAATTTCTTTCCTATAATCCCCTCCTTTGTTCCCTCATGGTAGGCTGTTCACCAAATTTACATTTCAGAGTCTTCCCAAACATTCCTTTCACGCTGCTACTGACACAAGATATAATCACCCTACCTGAGCCTCCCGCTTATAAATAAACAAAAGGACCATCAGCTTTTTTTCTGAGGCTTTGAAAAACCTAAGTGATTAAATATTGAGAACGTTCAAATATTTAACAACACGCTCAGCACACACAGAGAAACCTGGGAATTTACTTTTCCAACAGGGAATGTCAACGATTTAAAGTCGATGGGATGGTGAAGCTACAGGTGGATTTTAGTATCTGAAATTCTATTTATGAAGTCAGAAGCAGTGGTAGGAGGTGACCAAAACATTAACGACCGTAGAAGTATTAAAAAGTAAAGGGGATTAAAAGACCTGCCCTGAGCAGACAGTGAGGCCAATTTTAAAAGGAAAGAGAATCGAGAAGCTAAAATAAAACTAAACTATTTATGTTCCTGCATCTGTTCTGAAATACCAGGTTTATTTTAGAGGAAAGTCATATAAGACAATGTAACATGCTCAGATATGCATGGAAGACAAAAGGAAATTCAATGTTTTGATATTAAAGCATTAGCTGCCATCACTTGAGCTAAGTATTGCTATTAATTTCTGTCATCTTATCTCACAAATTAAAGAGATGAAATTGCAATAGTCCACAAAAGAGCTATAAGTCTGTTAATGAACAGACTTACTTTAATACATATAAATACTAGAAGAAAAAAAAATCATAGATCTATTCAGCTCTCAAGTACGAAGGGGAAAGACAGCCTTTCTGCCTTGGACTCCTTTCTGGGTAAGTCCCTGAACAAATACAGCCCAAAGTCCCTCAGGGACAGTCTGAAAAAAAAAAAAAAAAAAAAAAAAAAAGAAGACTTCCTCAAAACACGATTTCCTCATCCTTTTGTCTCTCCTGTTCTTCAGCATCACCTTCAAACCAAGAGATGAAAATCACATTTTCCTGCATAGCGGTGGTATTGCAAAGCTGATTTGAAATCTTTCCTGAGGTGCTTCTAAGAGCAAGGGGCCTGGAGGAGGTCACTGCGACAAACCATGTTTGCTGCTTCAATTCGCTCTTTCTACTGCATTCACTTCCTTCCCCTCAGTGCCTGATTCCCTAGCACAGTCTGATCCCCACACACACAGCCCCAGAGAAGTTATGAGCATAGTACAAGTTACTTCTCTTGCCCAACAGATCAGCTGTGCCCACAGGATCCTTACAGCATCTGAGCATCACTGCAAAATAGCCGTTAGCAACAGCAGGTTACTGATCCAGAGCATTTCTTGTTAAAACCCAAGTTATCTTCAAAGATGACTTACTAACAGGAACTGATAATTTTAACAGAGCAGAAAAACACACTTTCAAGGAAAAGTCTTGCCATGCTTAACATACGCTCAAGGTGTATTTTGCTTTGTTTGTGAGCACAGGAAAAAAGCAGCAGGGAATCAGATTTATTTGCCAGGACAAACATTTAGATTCAGGAAGAACAGTAAGGGCTTCTGGGGTTGTGCCACAGTCCCGCATGAAAGCTATTAATTCTTTATAACCAACTGGCATTAGTAGAAGCATTTGATTAACAGCCTAATGAATGCAGTGGTAACTTTGTTTTTCAGTCATCAAAAGGGAATTCTTATCCCAATTCCCAAACTTGAGGATACATCTAAGTTTGAATATTAGTGCAGTACCAAACGCTGTCAGGCAGTACCATAAGCTTACAAGGAAAACAGAATAATAATGAGGTTTCTGTCAGTATTTCTCACAACGGTTTCAATTAAAAGTATGCAACAGCGATACCATCAAGCTCAAAATTGGTTCTGCATGACTGAAGCAAAGGCCTACTGCACCAGCCATGTTTACTCTACACCACTGAGCAGCGACCCTTGACTTTTTGGAGGCAGACAGCCAAGAAGTGGCATTTAAACAGAGTTTGCAATCCAGCCAGCTTCCAGAATTCCCTGGAAGGGAATAAACTCTGGGTTGTGCAGAACCAGTTTAATTTGATGAAGCTCTGTTTGACCATATTCAGCATGTGCAGCCCTTTATTCTGCTGAAGACCGTTTTGTGAGTTCCTGACCTAGTAACACACACAGGAAGAAGTCCTGCAACATTGGCAGCAAGAAGCAAACAAAAGAACAGTGTACTCCCATCTCAACAGCTTGCCACCGCTTGTCCTCCTGTCCATCACCAGTTTACACCTAGCTGCAAATATCGCATGCCCAGGATCCCCTTTTATCACACTAACAGTGTGATTCGGGAACCAAAAGACAGATTTTCCAGCCAGCACAAGCCCAGCAAACTTCATGTACAGCCCTTCCACCAAAGAACATCATCCTAACAACTGAGCCCTAATCAGAAGGCTTCAGTCAAGATCTGGCAAGTTGTGTCCCAGGCTTATAACTTAACTGCTTCAACAGGGATGAAATTAACACCCAGCACTGAAAACATCTATAAAAATGCATGCACATCACACATCCTGTCAAGTTTACCAAGCCCAAAAGAGAAACTGTCACTTCCCAAGGCCACCAGAAACTGAAATGTTTCATCTTGAAACATCTCAGATTTTTGTTACTATCTGAAATTAGATTTCTGACAGAAATACACCCGTTCTGGGAGTAGCAAAAATACTTAATATTTTAAGATCAGAAACAAGAGGAGCCCACGCTTTCTAAAAAAACACTACAAAGCACTGCAAACCAGTGGAAACCAGAAGCTTTGCTTCTGAATTGCATGTTTTTTTGTCATACGTCTGTGTAATTCACACACTGAACAAAGAAATCAAGTGCTTGCGCTTCATCAGAAATCGCCAACTGAATTCATTGGGAGCATCTCTAAAAACAAGACAGTTTCTATTGTCACAACTTCATTTTTTTAAGCCCTTTTATCTCAAAAAACACCTAGGCTTAGAAAACTCACTAGAATATTCTAGCACATAAGAACTTCGCACATATAGAAATAAGTACTTAACCCTCATTTTAAATTAAGTAGCTACAGTTATCAACATGCTTAAAATCTTCATTAATGTATTGAAGTATTAGTCCAGATCCACTGAAGCCTGTCTCATCCACAAACATATCATGATGATATCAGAACATATAAAACTAGATTGATATGCATGTAGGTATGTGCTTGGGTGCCTGCCTGAAGACACGTGCTTGTTTTTCATCTCACAAACATATACTTATTATGAAGACATAAAACAGCTCTTCCAAGTAGCCTGGTTGCATTTGACTGAGTAAACACAATGCAAGAAGTTCACACTAAAGAGTTTCCCTTTAAAAATCTGTAGAAATAGCAATAAACACCAGGCTGCCAGGATTTCCAAGACTTCAGCTGCCCAGGAGCTGGAAAGATTTAACCACCACAGGCAAAACCTGCCCTGGGCTCTGCAGAGAGATGCCACACTTCCCTTCAGACACAAACCTGCCTGCATTTGGGATCGTAATTCCTCACTTTTGATGAGATAAATGACCAAGAAGGCTCCTGGACAGGGAGTACTTGCTGTGGTTGGGGATCCTGTCAAAGCAGGACCATGCGAAAAACTAGAGGTGCTGCATCCAGAAACGCCAGCAGGACATTTCTTCCCTCCTTCCTAGGACTGTCAGCAAAATGTGGACAGCTTTGCTTTGCCCAAGGCTCGGGGCTGAACATGCCCGGTGGGACCCAGTTCACAGCTGCAAAAATGCCTTGAGTTCTACTGAGCCCGCAGGGATCTCTTTCAAGAGCACAACTTACCCAAACTTGAATCATCACCACACTCAGTGTTTATTACTTGAAATCACTCCATTGTGCTTGGCATGACATCAGAAGAGATAGTGAGTGACTACAGCTGCTTTCTTATTTGTTCCCATCCCTTGCCCATCCCAAATTGCTATAGCCAGCTGATTGGCAGCTCACTTGGTCTTGCAATATAGGCAGTGTTAGACATTTTTCTCACAAATTAGAGAAAATCCTTGCCACAAAAACATCAGTAGAACTTCCACCACCAGCCCCTGAAGTTCACCAGGACTGGTCACAGTACGGCAGCAGAGTTTTGGATCAAAGCACTGGCACAAATGCAGAGCACACACGCAAAGCAAGCCCAGCAACCAGGCTCATGATGTAGTTAATGGGATGGGTTAATGTTACTCAAGCATTTGTTGGCAGAAATGACTCTCTCCCACCAGCTTTAAAATGGAAATACCCACTTCAGTGATGCCACTAGCAGTATTTTAGCACTTTTTGTGTATTTCAAAACAGATCAATTTATGCTATTACAGCTGATCCAGCTTTTTTTTCCCAAGGTACATAAGCAAAAATAAATCTTCTCCTATGAACTCACCACAGTAGTTCCTAGGCAGTACTAGAACAACTGTTACCACAATACCGACGGTGAGTATAAATCTTTTTTTAAATCATAATTCACCTTATATAAAAAAAAATACACAGGTATCTCTAAAGCAGACAGGGCTATTCCTGTTCACCTTGCTGCTGTCTGGTTTATATCGTCATCCCCATCTGCTTTCTGTTTCCATGAAATAAAGCAGCTGTCTCCCACGAAGTTTAAATCTTCTTAGCCAAAATACAGAAGCCAATCAGGTCTACCCCTTCCCCCCTCCCCTCCCGGGTCCCTTGATGATGATAGTTTCAGATGAAGCCCATACATATAAAATGCCAGATGCTACTCCCAATTACTTGTGGTTACCTGACAGCAATTGAGTTTGCTCACGTTTATTCTACAGCTTGAAGTCATCCATGCCCTCTCCCCCTGGGCACACTTTATTTGAGCAATTTTGTCTAATATTTATCTGCGGAAGGGAGATGGAAAGAAGTGTGCAGGCCTCTTTGGAGATTTCTAGCGCAGGCTTTGAAGATATTATTTCTGATCTTTCCTTATTGTTCTATCTTGTTACACTCGTCACATCTTATTCAATAAGGTCAGACTGCCTTCATCTAGGAGGCAAAGCCATGAGCTGCTAAACAATACAGCTGCTCTCATTAGAGGAAAAAAAAGAAAAATTAGGATTTGCCCAACTTCAGCTCAGAACAGACAGCGAGATCACAGCAGTTCTCCTGCAATGTGTGGGACATGTGTGACTCCTCTCCAACTGTTGCATGACAGATGTTATTGCCAAGTCAACCTGCTATTAAAGGTCTTGTCTGTCCCACTGCAGTTTCTAAATTATTTCAGAAATTTCTTAAATGGTTTCACTCATGATAAAACGTGTAGGAAAAATGCACACTGAACCATTTTCAAGGGCTAAATCTAACTATGAGAGCTCTACATGCCAAATTCCATGTAACACTTCAGAGATAAATTAAGGAACCAAAAAAAAAAAAGCAAATGCCACATTTTCCCCACGCATATCAACTACAATTGCTCCAATTTGCCCCAGGTGTCTCATAAATTACCCTATAACATCCTCTTGACCACTGATACACTGCAATTTCATCAAACTAGCATATAAATCCAATAGCTGCCAGAGGTTTCCAGTATTAATGACAAGGCATTTGTTTCCAGGCACACAGGGTATTAACTTTTAGCATTAATGGTGCAACTGGAGTGACAGCTGAGTCTAGGATAAGCTCCCATCCCTAAAAACTCTCCATCTCCTTTACAGCTCTAAAGAAAGCCACCATGCTCCAAGGGATAAGGAAAGCTTTTTGCCTGTGGAGCAAAGCCCTCCACAGACAGCCATCAGGAGCAACCAGCAGACCCAAAATGTTGCCAAGTCCAAGAAAGGCTTCTCTTTTTCTTTTTGTTCCATTTGGGGTTAAAACTGAACTTTTTCCCACCCCCCACCCTCACTGTTAAGCTACTTTTCAGGGAAGTGTGCTGTACAGGTGATGCACTCCCAGATCCCAGGCAGCACAGACCTGCCAGCTGATCCATCAAGGTGCCAGCTGCATGCGATGACAGATGCAAGCATCACCATTTGGAGAAGGCAGAAAAGGGTGCATCTGTGGGATGCTCTGTATCAACACAAAACCAAAGGGCTGACACATACTCGTGCTGCAAGCAGAAAGGATCCTCCCCGTTATAAATTCAAGATTGGATTGCAGACATTCTCTCAGTATGCAGAAAGCAATCAAAAAAAAACATTAAACCAAAATAAAAATGAAGCCTCAGTAACCATCTCCTACAGTACACATGAATCTAAGCATTTATACAGACCCCAGCAATGGCATTCCATAATTAATTTAGTGTAAAATGCTCTAGAAGCAAGAGGGCACAATCCTTCTTTCTGCTTGCTCTCTTTGGAGATGTTTCCTGGTGAAAACACAGGCTGCACGTGCAAACCTGAGCCCACGGGTGATCCAGCCATGCTTAGTAGCACTCACAGCCCAGCAAAGCCATTGAGGTGAGCAGCACATTGCTCGCCCTCCTACCTGCCACCTCCTGTGCTCTATAACTGTTTTTCCACACCCAATTGGCTCCTCTTTTTGGAATCCCCAAACCAACACCTCCCTCTCCTCACCCCCCAGAGCAGATTGTCACCATTAATCTTCTTGCAGAACCGCATCATCTCACCGGTGTAATAGCAACATTTCTTCCAGCCAGAATCATGATGTGATGGCTTCATTTCCTGTTCACTGAAAGCTGGTTTTCACAGGTTCAGAGCACACGATCTAACTGGAAATTTTAATGAAAATACCACATTTTGTTGGAGCTGAAGTACTTCATAGAGATTTTTCTTCTGTCCCTGGACTAGCTTTCAGGGTTAGATTTTAAGTATTTAAGCCAACAGGTCAGTGGCTAAGAAGATGGAAGGGCTGGACTCAATTCTATACATTGTCTCATTTTGCAACTTGTGATGAGAAAACTAGCCCTGCTTGACACAGATCTCAGTAATGTAACTGTCTGTGGGGCTTATATATCCTCGTGCACAAAGAGCCTTCCGTAGCTGGTTGGACAAAAAAAAAAACAACAAAAAAAACAAAAAACAGCAGATTGGGAAAGGTGAAGAGCTGCTGTAGGAACATCCTGTCTCACCAGGCTTTGAGGAGCACCCAGGGCTGGAGATGCATTGCTCTGCAGCCAGCAGGGACGCATAGCTGTCACACACGACCTCCCGCATGATGCAATTCACAGTGCTTCTCCCCACCAAGCTTCTGTCTAGCCCAGCCACTTGCAACTGCAGCTGAACATAAGATGCTATTTAAACTCTTGCAGCGATGGACAGTTTAGCCACAGCCACCAGCAACTTGTTCCAAGGACTAATTACCCTCACTTAAAAATGTCTTGCATTTTCTGTTTGATCTTTGCTGACTTCAACTCAGCCACTGGATCCTGTGTTTTTGCCTGCTACTTTAAAGAGTCCTTCACTCCAGACATCTTATCCCTCAGTGGGTACTTACAGACCATGATTAAATAGCCACTTAACCTTCTCTTCAGTAAGGTGAGTTCTCGGAGAGCAGATGGTGCTGAGCACCTCTAAAAATTAGCACCATAGCTATTTATGTCTGAATTACCAGTCGAGCTTTTTGGAAGGCTGGTTATGAAGAGCTGCTGGCACCTGCCTCCCCATTGAGGGAAATTACAGGTGCTCAGCATGGTCCAGCATTTATTTTGCTTTTAGGAACTGGAGTATGAAAAGAGCACAGTCTCCCACACTAGCTCACCCTAACCAAACACAGCAAGAAACAACTCCTACCGTAGGATATAAGTACTGAATATGACTAAGCATCTCAGGACTGAGATAGTTTAACCAACACTGCCAACTGCAGAGCTAACGCCCACCACACCAATAGCCAAACTGACCTCTACTCACCAGAGACATCTTTACAGCAGCAGATGCTAGGGGAATGTTCTTCCTGGCCAGAGAAAACCCACAGCTTTCAACCTCTTCAGACCTCTGGGGTCTCTTCAGTCCAAGCTGCTGCCCTTTGGAGAGCAACCAGAAGAAGCGCCCCTCACCTGCGAGGGCCCTTCACCACAAAGGCTCTGCTCCCCAGCTCCCCAAAAATGAATGCCAGACCATAATGGGTACATCACTTTTGCAAGCTCAGTAGTGAGGTGATTATGATACCTAGATCTTAAGCCAAGGTAGTTTATCAGCAGGATTGAACTGCTGTCATTCTTCCATAAAATAGGCTGTCAGGTGTACACGCATTCTTACAAATCTCCAAGTTCCTCTGCTACCTTTGCTAACCTGCATGCACTTTGTGCACTTTGCAAATGGAAGCACTCACAGTTAAGACTTCAAAAGCTCCAGAGGAGAAGTAGATAACTCTGAGGAAAACCTTTTCATTTATGCAATACACAGATGGCCTTCTTACTAGGTAGTCAAGAAAATGGCATGAATTCCTAGGCATACTGGGACAGTATCTGAAAAGTCAGGTACCAGAATAGGGCCCTATTGTTCTCATAATTAAGAAAGATCCTCAAGTAAATTGAATTTCAGTCTGCAGTCATAACCCAAAGGAAGCAATGAATGGAGAAAGATGGTTGTAACTTCCATCCCCAACGAGAGACACACAGCATGCATACAAGTGCATATACACGAGGAGGACAAATGAAACCAGGAGACCAAGGCAGAAACTGCGACTGAGAAGGCAGGCTAAAGCTGGTGCCTGCCAGTAAACAGTTGAAACCAAAGCTAAGGAGGGTAGTTACTTCATTAATCCTGACATCAGCGTTTTTCTAACTCTATGATGACAATTACTTCTTTCAACACTCCTTAATAACAATGCATTTACTGATCCCTTTGTGAACGTGTGGGGCTGCCATTAGCTTCACATCCCTAAGGTAAAACTGGTAGGTTGTGGGTAAGATGTGTCTACTGAAGGCAAACTGGATTTCTGAACAACCTGGATTTTTCCAGAGGTCACCTACTACTTCTTTTTTTTTTTCAAATATAGGAACAATATGCCACACAAACATTTTTTAATCTTTCCTTTCAAGCAGTTTAGAATGTACTTCTCATATATATGCAGATAAAGAATATGAAATAATTTAATTATTGTCCCAGACATCAGGTTGCACCACTTGGCAAGTCCCTTAGCATACATCTGTTTATTTTCCAACTTCTCCTTTATATTTCATATTCACCATCTTCAAAATACCAGCAAAGAAGAAAAGACTCTTCACATGGCATCAAGTCCTGTGGATTCACTTTCTGATGCTTTCTACTCATCCTTCTGATCCATATCAAAGTTAAAGCAAGCAAACTGCTTGGGATAAAAATTATTAACATCCCCTTCTTAAGGTATGGCCCCAAACCATGATCTGCTTTTTTCCCCCCCACACCTCTCCCCTCTAAAATAGAGTTCAGCCCTTGTGAGAAGGTATTTTCTAAATACAAACCCAGAGACTTGACCGCAGAGAGGAACAGTTTGCTTTTCCCCAGTTATTTCACCCAATGGAAAACCAAAGTTAGCTTTAGAGACTGTAGAAGCTCCTGCTTCCAAGGCCCCACAAAGGCATGCAACCAGAGAAGCCACTTGTTCACCAAGGAGCTGCCTCCGGTTGGACACAGAGGTAAAGGATGAGGAGTACGAAGCAACCACGCCATACAAAAGAGGAACAAGATGCAGAGGAGACTAAGTATTGACCTGTTTTTCAATCACTGTTATCTCAGACAGGAAGTCTGCACACAGCAGAATGAAGACTGAACAGGAAAATATGAATTTCAGCTAAAAAAAAAATAAATCATAGAATCCTTAGAGTGGGAAAGGACCTCTGAAGACCATCTAGTCCAACTCCCCAGCAACAAACAGGGCCACCACAGCTACATCAGGTTGCTCAGGGCCTGATCCAACCTTGCCTTGAAAGCCTCCAAGGATGGGGCATCAACCACATCACTGGGCAGCCTGTTCCAGTGCCTCAGCACCCTCAAAATCCTTTGATGTGGACAAATGTTGCAAGTCTGCTTCTCAGACCAGTGTAAGTAAGGATCTAGAATGAATCGTGATCTCATTTACAATTATTGTGCTCTCTGTTCTGTCAAGCCTCAGACCACGTATTCAGACCCTTAGTGAACAACTGCTACGATAGTTGGAGAAATAATAAAAATGCTAGCTGGCTCAACTTCTCTCAATGGATTGTATCTCTGTCACCAGTTTCTCAGAATTAATGAGTACGGTCAAGAAAAACGCTCAGTCCTTGCAGCCAATCAGTCCCCTGCAGGTCATACAAGAGAATCCTCAGGGTTAAAAGGTTAAGAAGTTTCTGTGGGATTTCAGGAAGAAATCACTGCAAGTCAGCCTGTGCTCATAACCCAAGAAATCTTTAAAACCCCTTCAGAAAATGATTTCCTGTTCTCTACAAACTCCTACATAGCTCCAGTGCAGTGTCGCCTCCCAGGCATCTGACTTAAATTGTTTGCCATCGAGGTAGGTCTGATAATTAGCAACACCTCACATCTTTAACAACCAAACTAACATCACATTGTTTAGAAAAAAGCTTTCAATAAAGCTCACAGTTTCTCTGCATCTCTCATAAGACGTAGACTAATAACGCCAAGTTACAAATCCCTTATGAGAGCAGCCAAGTGATGCTGTGCAGCAGTATCCAATTTCAGCTCTAGTCTCATGATGAACTCCCAAAGTGAAGAACTCTTTCCTGAGTAGGTGGCTGAGAGGGAGAACTAAACAGTCAAATATTACCCCAAATAAGTAAGAAATGTTGAAGTGTTTCTATTAAAGAAAAAGCCAATTCTCTCACCTTGGACACCTACGCGTGTTGAAGTCAACAGCAAAATTCTCATCGACTTCAGCAAGAACAAAGTCACCGTCCTTCTGTGCCTCTGACAGGGCAGTGGCATGGTCATAGGTCTTGAATTTAAAGAAGAAATAAATCGATAGGAACAGTCTACAGCTGTCTGGTTACACCTCCCCAGCTACTTACAGACTCACCTAAGGGACTTCCACTGGTTCTTACTTTCTGGACAACAGGTTGATAAGAGGGTATATGATATATTAGGCTTCAGGTGGATCCCAGGGGGTTCTAGCTGCAGCACCATCAATATAAAGGCAACCTGCCAGTACCTGGTGCCATGCTGATGAGCTCATTCCTTGTTTATTATATCTGACCTACTGTGAAGCCAGCCAAACACAACGCTTTGTTATGGAGCAGCTAAAGTCAGTGATAGTGCTTACACCACATGTTTTCACAGATCAGAGAGCTCTAACACGAGCACCTCTCACATTGCACAATAAAAAGCAAGAAGGATGACTACAGTGATTTTGGTATCTGTTTCCATTGTGCAAAACTGAGCAAAAAAAGACCTAGGCCATCTGCAAGTTCAGTCATACAAAAAAAAATGCAAGTTTTCTCAATATCTATACATATGAATGCAGTGTGTGCGTATACAGGTTTCAAACAGGTTCTACAGAGGGTAGGTTAAGATCCCCCTTCCTACAAATAATATATATACCTATCACATATATGTGCCTATACATAATGCAGACACACAGTGCCCTGCAAAGAACTGAATTTAATTTACAAGAATTTCTTCCACTTCCAAACAATTCCTGTTTCCTCCCTGTGTTAGAGTTCCCTTTGCCTGGCATTACAAGGAAATACAAAAATCAACAAAAGAACATTGCTGACTGAAATCTGGAGAAACAAATGAATCTTTTGCATTACCAGCATTGACTACGGCTGGCTTAAATATATGTATTTTAAAACTACTTAACAAATGAGCACTTCAGAGGGCTTTCACTGAACTTCAGCATAAAGCACACGTTTGGCAAATGTTGCACGGGCATTTTAATTAAAGCCACGGGTCCAATAAGCTGCATTATTTCTACTACTTTTCCCCTCCGTATCTGTCAGCTCTCTCTCTCCCTGGCTGCAAGTGAAGAGGCAGATTTGTCTGAAGCTTCAGCCAAAGCCAAAAATCAAAGCCAGTTCCATTTCCTGGGATGGCTGTGAACACAGTTTGCAGCGAGGAAATACACCCACACGCATTATGGGTGACCTTGGGAGCATCAGTTCATTGACTACGCTTCTGGCAGCTGAACGTTGGATCATCAAAAATCCTCCTGAACATGGAAACACACACAGCGCTGGCAGAGAGACAGAGAGCCAATACACTGAGAAAAGCAAGGTTCAGAGGGAGGGGGAAAAAAAGCCCATGCACACAGTAAAAAAGAAGCCAACGGCCTTCCATTCAGCTTTGGAAACTGTCAGAAGCAATATAACATTTACCTGCTGAATTTTTCTTGTCTGAGAAAACTTTCAACATAAGCACTGGAAACATAAACACAGTTATACAACACATGGCAGCTGACAGAGGGCAATTTTGCAGAAACATTATCTGATCTGAAGAATTTTTGCCAAAAGGTTTCTTTTTCCTCTTTTAGTGTTAAAATACGACAATACTAAAACATGTTTAGTAACAAACAAAGTGTTTTCATGCATTCAGAAGATATTATCCCCTAGACGACTCATGATGGATTAATAGAGAAGCAAAACTTACATGACTTTGAATAGACTGGCTGGAAAAGCTATCCACGCTAAAAGGAACATTGAATTTTAAACAACTTACAAAGGTGACTTGGGAAAATCTGTCATGTTGGGATGCACTAAATCCAACCCTTCCACTGATTAGAAACAACACACTGCATTATTTTACAAATCTATTAATTAAATTTTAATCGTTCAAGCAGCGCTGTTTGCATTTTTGCCAAGACATTATAACATACTGTCCTTATGAAACTTAAGAAACTCCATTTTTTTTTTTTTCCAATAACCAACATCCAACTTTCAATCAAACACCGTCTACAGAAGAACGATGAGGCAAATTACGCCATGGCAATTAATGATCAATCCTTGTCATTTCAGGGTACTATTTGAAAAAAGCAAAAGGAAAATGGATTAATGCGCTAAAATAAAGACTCTTTGTTCGTCTGAATAAAACATTTGTAGCTCTGGTCTGAGAGGTTACTTTCATTTGGAGCCAGTTTGACTTGCCACTCATCTTCCTTTGGGAATCATTCAGTTTTAAGTGCATTAAGAGATGATTTATTTGCATAAGCCAACAGAAGGTTATTCTTTTCTCAAAAAGAAAAAAAAAAACAGCTAGAAAAAAGACTAGAATGACATTGCTGTACAAATTGAAGAAAATGTTGACAACTTCAGAAAATTCTCATAGGTCATTAACAGAATCATGCCACGTATCACAAAGTGATAGTGCCAAAGTAGCATATGTTATATTTTAAGCACAGTTGAGTTTTGCACCATCTCTCCAGCTACTAGTAAACTAATTTAAGAATAGAAAAAAATTGATCTTAAGCAGGGTGTTTCAAACAGAAAGCGGAAATTACTACCCTTCAAGCCTTTTTTCTTTACACATATTTAGGAAACGAGTAACATCCCTACAAATGTATTTTGTCATCCTATACATTCATTTTGTCATCTGCCTTGAAAGAAGAGAAGGGAACCTGCAGGTGCTCTCACGTATTACTGCGTTCTCTACTTCTAGGGCCGGTCTGCATCACGGCAAGGCACAAAGGCAGTTGTCACAAACCTACTGTCGCCATACCTCCCGTCTGTGGATGTCACTATTGCACTTTGCAATTACAGATATTAGGGTGGCATTGTGTCCTCTGCAAGGGAGCATCCCCAGCAGTAGTGCCACGTGCTTCTGCTCCTCTTTTACAGAACCAGGCACTTCCACTAGTGCTGGCTGCAGGAGCATCGTTAAGACAGAATGGAACTGGTATTTACTCCATAGCAAAGAGGTTTGCAAATCGATTTAACAAAGAGGCCAGGCCACGGCCTTCTGCCCTGCTCCTCTCCCCATCCCACAATGTTGCTTCTTACGAATGTTTTCACGAGTATCAATTCCATTTATCTCATCCCTTCAGCTTACAATCACACGTAGCAGTGTGTCAAGACAAACTGCATGGCCAGAGCATCGCTGACAATTAGCTTCATTAGGTTGCTTTCCATTCCCCTACTGCAATCCCACACAGCTCTCAACAAAAAAAAAACCAAGCACATACCCCACAACCAACCTTTACCTTACCAAGCAAGCCCTTGACAGCCTCAGAGAAAGGCAGCATCCCAAGCAGTACATCCAAGCCAAAGCCTTGGCAGAGCCATGTGCTACAGAGCCCTTTCAGGTTCAGAGAAAAACCAACAACACTCCTAAATCACTACAAGCACACCTTTCCAATTGACATGCAGAAACTGAATAGCAGAAATAGTAAATACACTTCATTGAATCCCCCCTTTTCTACCTGAAGAGCTGCCGTTATTGTTAGAGGCTAAGATCAGCTTCCTGAACTCTGCTGGGAAGCTTACAATGGTAGCACACACAGCACTGTGCCAGACAGCACTGTAGGGAATCACCTTCAGTAATCTCTCTTATCCCAGTTCTGAGAGTGCTGGCAATCCTTTTTCACTTGGCCTTACCAGCAGACTACCTCTGCTTTCCCAGTAAACTCAAGGGAAGGAGATCCTCCTTTCAGATATGGATTTCTGTACACACTAGGGCTCCAAGTAACACTGCCCCTCTTTTAGGTCCCTGACTAAAGAGGTACCACTGCTGTTGTTTCATAAGACCAGTCACCTACTTATTCACATAGTGATGTTTTTCACGCTAGAAAACAAAGCTCATCCTCCCCCTCATGCCCCCTTTCTCACCCTGCCACAATACAACTAAAACACATGGAAGACCACAGGGTGCAGGTAAGAGCTTAGCTTAGAACTTCTTAAAATATTCAACTCCTTTACAACAGGAAAAAAAATAAAATAAATGAAGGAGTGGGCAAATGAGAGTACCGAAGTTCCATTTCCCACCTCTTAACTCATCCAGTACACAAGCCAAAGCAATTATGGAGAGACATATGCTGATTGCAATAAAACAATTACTTACATTCTGTGCCTATTTTAAATATTAAGCTCTAGCAGCATGTTGCTCAGAAATTTAAGTCCCCAAGTTTTAGTTGCAGAATGTGTGAAAAAAAAGCACCACATATGGAAGAAAGTCAAAACCAAACATTTCTTTGTTTGTATGCTGAATACCTATAATATTATGTAATTGAAAAAGCTATGATTTAGAATGAGTTGAACACTGCAAGCCATTCCTGAGTAAAATTTGGCATCATGAATGACCATTTATAAGCTAAAGTCTGATTGTACGCTAAAATATGCAGATACCTAACAGCTTATCTTTAAAGATAATATACTGCACACAAACACAAGTGCTGGATCTAATTTATCAAGATCTGTGGTTATGAACACATGGACACCAAGAATCCAGCACGAATGTTAAGTTACAGTCCAATGCAGTTCCAGCTGGCTAAGACATAAATATTTCTTCCCCAAACTGCCATCGCCAGTGAAATCAGTACAGAAAATTTGATCATACCTACAGCAAATGCTAGTTGTGTATTTTTCTCTTGCCTAAAGTAAAACAAGGAAACACAACCAAAACCACACAGCCCACTAGTCATCTTTCAGCTTTACTCTCTCAGCTAGGGGGACAAATTGTACAATACCAAACAGGTGGTGGACCAAGCACACAGCAAGTCTGAAGATCACATCTGTGGCTGAATTTAGTCTCACTCTGATGTCATCATCTAGCATAGCACGTGTGTGTGGAAATCAGAGATGTGGAAAACTCATAACAGGAACTCAAGTAAAAGCAGAATGTGGTGCTGTAGCGCCAGTAAAGTTCAGGCAGTAACGAAAGCCTCATTTATCAATACACCTGACTAATACAGCATTGTGCCTTGTGTAAGAGATAATAATTTGCACATTTAGGCCTGCATTAAAGCAAAATTCACAAGTGTTACAGTGACATACTACCCAGTAGAATGAGTCTCACGTCAATCTCAGAATCACAGAATGGCTTAGGATGGAAGGGACCTTAAAGATCACCCAGTTCCAACCCTCTGCTTGTGGGCTGGTTGCCCCCCACCAGCTCAGGCTGCTCAGGGCGCATCCAACCTGGCCTTGGGCACCTTCAGGGATGGGGCACTCACAGCTTCTTCAGGCAGCCTGAGCCAGGACCTCACTGCCCTCAGAGTGAAGCATTTCTGCCTAACATCTAACCTAAATCTCCTATTCTAGTTTAAAGCCATTCCCACTTGTCCTATCCCTATAAAGAGTCTCTCCCCTTTCTGCTTAAAAGCTCCCTTCACATACTGAAAGGCCACAATGAAGTCTCCCTGGAGCCTTCCCTTCTCCATGCTAAACAAACCCGACTTCCTTGAGCTTTCTTCACAAGGAGCAGTCTTTGTGCTGGAGGCCCCAGGCTTCGATGCAGAACCCCAAAATGGGGCCTGGCAAGGGCAGAACAGAGGGAGACAATCCCCTCCCTCACCCTGCTGCCACCCCTCTTTTGAGGCAGCCCAGGATACAGCCACCCTTTCAGGCTGCAAGCACACACTGCTGGCTCACATCCAGCTTTACATCAACCAGAACCCCTATGTCCTCCACAGGGCCATTCTCAAGGATTTTTTCTTCCAGTCCGTACATGCATCTGGAATCACCCTGACATAGGTGCAACACTTTGCACCTGGCCTTGCTGAACCCCATTAAGTTCACATTTTCAAGCTTGTTTCAATGGACAGCATTCCTTCCTTCTTTGAATGAACTGCACCACTCAGCTTGCTATCATCAGCAAACGTACTGAAGGTGCACTTGATCCCTCTATGTCATTGATAAAGGTGCTGAAAGGCATCCCAAGACAGACTCCTGGGGGCACTACTCATCACCGGCCTCCACCTGGACGTAGAGACATCAACCACAACCCTGTGGCTGTGACCATCCAACCCATTCTTTATCCATCAAATAGTTCCGTTTTCAAACCCATCTTTCTCCAATCTAGACGTAAGACGTAGTACAGGACCAATCTTCTATTAAGATAATTCTCTTTAAGAAAAGCAATGACTTATCAGTTTACAATTAAGGTTTCTCACTTTATTGGTATCATTAAGTTCCAGCATGCTGGACATGAACACTATCACAGCAACACGAGCATAGTCGCTATGTCTGATCTTTGGTAGTAAACTTTCAGCTACTTCAATAGCGTTGGGTTCAGTTGTTGTTGTTGTGCTTTATTTTTAGTTGTTTTTCTGAACAGAATTTCATTTTAGGAAAGTATCAAGGTACTATTGTAAGGTATCCAAATCTACAACTATCAGCTACTAATAACTCGACAACCCTTAGCGCCTGTAGAACCAATTCATCTGTGCTTCACACTTTTAAAAGAAACACACATGAAGTAGTGTCTAACCCAAATTTAACAAACCAAAGTTAAACATTTATAAACAAGACACATGGGAAGCACAGGAAATCCTTACAGAAGGTACACTCCAATATGATGGACTATTCATGTATAGAGTATGACATATGATGGAAATGAATAAAAAGTAAACAGTGTACTCCATTACTCCCAACATCTGCAAAGCCTATTTTCAACTTCCTAAATTACACAGATGTAACAGCGTGGAGCTCTTAAGCCTTGAGTGCATACTGATGAGATCACATTTCTGTTTCTGTGATCCTGAAGTGAGCAATTAAAGAACATACATTTCTGCACTGCAACAGAACAAGTCCAGAACATCAGTATTTCTGCTTGCAAGGCCATCTGACGTGTGCATCTCTGAGAGATAAATTAGCAACTTGACAGCAGTTCCCAAAGAATACATCATCTTATTTTTTAATAAAATTAAGCAGACTGTTTCTCACTTGGGTGTTTAACAGAGGTGTTATAACAAATGCTGAGATTTTCTTCACAAGACACATCACCTGACATTAATTAGCAGTAAAAGTAGTCTGCGTAAATGACAAAGAGCAAAGACTAAACAAATGCCACCATGCTCAAAGATGACTTATTCAGCTAGAGGAAAAGAAGAATTTTTCATCTTAATTTTTCACCGTGCTTCTCTATACTTGGAGTCATTCTGGACAATGCTGTCCACTGACTTCAGATAAAATCTCACATTCCCACCCAAAACTGCATCGTGGCAGAGGTGAACAGGAAGGGATGTCCCTGGTAAGCTCAAATACAAGCGTATTTGAATAGGTGATGGAATAAACCTTGCAGTGAAAACGAGAGCAGGTCTACACCAAAAATCAACCATCAAGCAAGAACATGCAAGCCTATGACCCCAATATGCATCTTCTGATTAAGATCATTATAACCTGAGTACTCCAGATATGGAGGTTTGTTCCACTACAACCCTTCTTACCAAATCTTTGTGACATTAAGAATGAGGCAGTACTGAAAAATGTTCACACTCTGAACTTGCTTTCCATTTTTCATCAAGGAAGACATGCTCTATTTTTCTCACTCTTCTGCTAAGACTCAATGACAAAACTATAGATCCACTGTCGGCACCAGGGCTGCTCCTAAGAAACCTGGAACTAGATCTGCTTCACTAGTTGTTTCAAGCAGACTCAGTATTTTCCCTCGGTTCCTCATACTCCACATATGATGGAATCATGAAGTCGCTTCACTGTATTTTTCATAACATAGTCAGAAAAACAGGGCTGTATCACAAGGATGCTACAGCAGAAAATTTACTATTCTTTCTTTAAAGCTGTTGGTCCTAAACACCCAAAAGAGCAGCAAAATGGGTCTTTCCTCACAACAACCTCACTCCCTCTACACCTCTGCAACTCTGATACGACGTCTAAAAGAAAAGGGGTTACTGAAAGACAGGGAGATGTGAAAGCAAATCAATAGGTGGAAAAAAATATATGGGAAAACATAGCTTGCGTTCCTTTGTAACAGAGTCCAGAGTCAAGCCCTGCACGCAGCAGCCCTTTAACTACAGAAGTGATAAGCAAGGTCTGGAGGAAAAGGGGAAAGCCTCAGTGAAAAGAGGCATTAAGGAAAGCCCGATGGTCAAGAGCACACAAAGACCACTAAAACTAAGTGTGCCTGGAGACCTCAATGACAAGCTATGGAAAGGGCAGAAATTCAACAGTTGACAGTGTTTTGGGGCTCAGGGTTATTTTATTGTTCTGAGAAGGCAACTGTGTGGCTGATACATTGACATTGTAGCCATGGAGCCAAGTTAAGTGGCATCAATAACGTCACAAATGAGCAGTATTATCCACTGCAGTTAAAGACCAGTGCAACAGCTTCTTAATTGCTTTGTAACTGTGATCCTACAAAAACTTTGATTGGCAACACAACGGAATCAATTTTTTTTAATCTAAGTTTTCCCTTTGCCATCAGCATCATTGATTCAGCTCAACACTGCATCAAAGACAGATTATACCAATATTAACAGAAGACAGTACTTTTGGTCATTTTTGGTCATTAAGCATTTACTTCTGTAAGTCTCTCCACTTAAAAAGAAATGAGCAATAAAAAATGAAGACAATCTCCTTTCGGGCACAAATATCTCCCAAAACTGAAAGTTTAAATATAGTAAGAAAATTCAATAGTTTTTGATACAAAACGTAGGAATGTAGACTGAAATTAATTACTAAAAACGTAGAACGCTGATGTTCTTTATCACAAGGGACATTTGGTGCTGCAGAAGCCTTTGTGCCCAGAGAACGCTACAGGATTGCAATCAAAGACCAGGGCAGTTAAAGGCAAAAACAACAAGAAATTTTTGAACATGCTTTTAAGCCCATGAGAGTGGGTTTCTCTTTTCGTGCAGTGTCTTTGTTGCATGTTTCTATGTAACGCTGGTCTACCAAATACAATGTGACTATGATGTCATTATTAGTATCAGAGACCTCAAAACAAACACTGCTTTCAATTTCACCTCGGAAAACATTTAGGGTAATGAGCCCAGCAGGAGGCTCAGATCTAGCAGATCCTGCTACTTGACTTTCAGAACAATCCCAAAATCTTTAGCTTAAAGTTACTTGCTTTACACTTTTCACTGTTTCTGTTTTCCATTCCCCATTTCTATTAAGATGTTTCTCTGCGTAGTAAACAAGGACCTGCTGCCTACTTTGAAAGCGACCTTCCAGGCTGACAAGAAAAATCAACAACTACTAGAAATACAAATCAACACAATAGAGATATAGGTATAGAGATACCCCAGAGAAAATTGCTTTGAAGCAGTATCTAAATATTATAAATACTGATTGCTGTCATTATAGGGCATAACAGAAGCATCCCAGGTAGGCTGATGAATCATGCTGGAAATCCTGCATTGCTGGTAGGTCAGGGTCCCCCACACGCACATGGAGGAAACAAGCCTTTGGGAAGAGGTGCAGCTGTGCCACTACCACCCGTTTCTTTCTTTACACCCAAAGAGGTTAGGGCTAGAAGGGCTCAACCTGAGCATCAACACCTGCACCACATTGAAAACAGGTGAAGATCAGGAGCTAAGGACCAATATGAGAAGGCAGCACTTGTGACGTACGCTCAAGTGATAAAGGTGATAATGAAACATAGCTGTTATTTTTCTATTCTAAGAACTACATAATGAACAAATGCTAAGTGTTTTCTAGGTGAGTGGCTAGCAAGGTATATTGTTCTGATGCTTGTGTCAAGGCCATGGCTCTCCTTCAGAAACCCACCCCACGTACATATTCTTGAACACCAGCACACAGCAACATATCCGAGAAAAGGCTTGGACACACTTCCAAGATCTATAACAAACTGAAGAACAGCAAGTTCACCATTAACTACAGACAAATGAAAATGCATGAAGAATGATTTCGCGTACAAACCCAACATCTGACATCCAGGAAGCGTTGCCAGTCCTGCAACGTTACTGTCAAAGGAAACTACAAAATGAAAAGATACAAGTGGATCAGATAGCTTGCGAAGAACTAAAATTCCTGGACAGAACACAGGGAAAAGAGATGTTCTACTAGTTGCCTTTATGTTTATTTTACACATTTGATCACAGGAAAAAGAGCCTATAATTGAAATAGTTTCATGGGTCAATTAGACAATAACATTCTACTTAAGTCAAGCATCTCATGCTAATGTAGAAATGCCTTTTAAATTTTAATATAATCTGTACTGCAAAAGAAATATTCTTCGAAGTGGCCACTCAATGCAGCTCTTAGAAAAGTAGCTTATTAATCTCCAAAGGCTAATTGCATTTGTAAATACTGTTTCCAACATTTAAAATCTAAAACTTAACACTGAATGTTCACTGGAAATATCTATCAGGAACAGCAAACAGTTTGAGAGGTGCAGCAGGAAGGAGAAATTGGAGTACCTAAACATTATGGCACTGCTAGCAGACTATTCCACTTCATGATGATGCAGTGTGTCCAAGATGAAGGGACCATATTATTTTGGGTTCACAGAGTACATTTCCACACAGACACCCAAGCATGCTTTCAAAAATGCAATTACAAGACTTCCACATGTAACATGACAGTATTCCTTAAAAAAAAAAATCAAACAAAATCTCTCAGTGGTCTGAGTTTATGACAGATTCATCTCTACTGCCCCGTAAACATGGATTTACAGGGTAAATCCAAGGAGGCCATCTGACATGTCACCACTGAAGCTTCTCTGTCCCCATCCCATCTGTTTGCTGGGAGCTCTGGAGGCCAGGGACAAAGCCTTCGCAGAGCTAATCCTGGGCCAGGGACCAGGCACAGCCTCTCTCAGCCCAGCCATCGCACTCTGGGCTCCCATCGTTACCTTTCCTGCCAAGCTGCGGTGCAAGCAGAACACTATGGGTTCATTTACAATGTGCCTGTCATCCAACCAAACCTGAAATGCAAGCAACAGCAACTTTATTAGCACTTACTGATCCCAGGGGTGATAAATATGTTTGTTTACTCCCGTGCGAGTAAAGCTGGTGGTGAAAAGGAAACTGATCAGACTGTTAAGTGGCTCAAACTCACATTAAAAATCAAATGATAATATAATCCCAGGAAATTGCCAGGATATAGAGATCCAGTGCTGTAGCACCCAGGGCCATGCTGGCATCTCGCCAACAGCCTGAGGGTCAAAGCTATTCTGCATGCATTTACATAAATTTGCATCTATTTTACATAACAAGGAAGCATAATATTAAACGCACTTATATAGAGGGATTGTCCTGAACTAGCACACCTGCTGTTACAAGAGCACAGGGTTGGTACTTCTTTCTCCTGTTCTTCACTTCCCTAGCTCTGTTTTACCATGCCACCAGGCGAGGACTCTGAGCCTTGCCATGGGCAAGTTACTCCCTGGCCAACAAGGCTGCGTGCTCCCATAGCCATATGTGCAAGAGGAGCAGCTGAGGGAGCAGGGACATGCTACCTGTTCATGCTACCTGTTCATTCCGCTGGCAGTGCAAAGTCCCCTCCTGCTATGCTTGGAAAGGAATTAATGCATGCTTTTCCATTGCTCCTTCTCTTAGCCTCCCATGGCTCTTCTTAAGACGAAGTTGAGGGTTTACACCTTCTCTTCTTGTTTGCACGAGGGCTCAAGATTCTTCCTAGCCAATACTCACAATATAAATAAAAGTATAAAAACTTTTTCTCCAAGGCACAGAAACAGTAATCTTCAGATGACGGAGCTGATGGTCTTATGCAATCACCAATATGTATGTATACACGTGCTGGGGGAACCAGAAAGCATTTCTACACTAACAGATTAAAGACAAGCAATCACAAACGTTTCCATGGAATAAAAATGTTCTCTCACATTACAATACACGAGCACAATCAGTTCCTCTGCAGCTAGAATTTGAGTAATTGTTTTCAACTGTTTTTGTGGGATATTTTACTCTATATAACTATCAGCATCCAAACATCATTCAAATGCTGCAAAAAAAAAAAACAAACAAAAAAAACCACCATAAAACAGAAAGCAACTCATGTTATTGCTTATGAAAGGAAAACAATCTGAACTATATACATCTTATTTTCTTTAAAATAAAAAGGAACGTTTTCTGTTTCATTGCTAGATTTCTCCAACCGTCTCAATCCATCCCTTGTTTTATACTCAGCCATAGATCCATGATTCAGTGAAATTCATGGTTGATTTCATAAAACCACCCAACTAACCAAATTGGAAATCTCAAACATCAAAAAGCTTCATATTAGTTCCTATTTTGCAATGATATAGAAATAGTTTTCTGTAATGACAGATTGCAAACTCACACAAACTGCAAAGAAAACAGTATGGGAAAAATAGCAGATGTGCTTTTGACACACATCGAACATCTGGATTTAAAGTATTATCGTCCCTGCCTCATTTACACGTTTAGGAAACATCTCCAAGCTCTGGGATGTTAGATGCTTCTAATTGTGATTACTAATCAGAACACTGGACAAGGACCAGACTACCATCACTGTACACAAGTCAGACTTCCTAACTCCAGGTCTGCCCTCTCAGAACACGTCCTGCCTTCTGTCCTGGAAAAGCAGACACCAAATGCCAAACAAGCATTACAGCCTCCGAGATACTAAATCCAGGCTATCATTCATCCCTTCTTGCTATTCTTGCCTGCAAGTCTGATTTTGTTTAGGAAATCTTTTTTAAAGCTCAGAGTTTCACACTGCCTTTCACATCGCAAAGCAGTCCTGCAATGAAGACAAATCTCCTAGGAAATTCTACAATAGCAAACCACAAATAGAAGGAAGTTGGGAAGTTTTGCAGAGGGATAGATTTTGTGTTTAAGCTTCCAAAGAATGCAGCTAAACCAATCAGATATTTTTTCTTAATTTTTAACGATAGTTTCAGACGTCATCTGCAATAAACTGAATTATTTTCCTTCTCTGAACTGCTAGGGAATGCAGCCAGCGCATCTCCATATAAAAGCACATGCTTTGCCATACTGCAAACGCCATACATCTCCCTCACCCCTCCAGTCATTTTCTTCTTATCTGACCAGCTACACTTCTCATCAGCATCAACTGTCAATTTGTACAATCAAACTCAAGCTGCATTACTTCAAAGTCTATAAATCCCTTATGCTTCCCTTCAATCCTCACAGAGCACTGAAGTGAGATTTGTCTGGCCAAACATGTTCGCCATGTCAGCACAGTTCTGCTCAAGCCAGCAGCTCATCTTTTTGCTTCCAGTCTTACATTTTAAAGAAAATGTCATAACACAACCGGTATAAGTCACATAAAAGCAGCAGCTACAGCTTTATTTTCTTTTCTGTCGATCTACATAAATAACTTGTAATCTGGGTACTTAGTTCCCTTCTCGACACAACAGCTGAACACAAAAAAGAAGATAAATCCTCGAAGGGTGATGGCTTATGATTTTCTTCATACACACTCATGGGAAGAGACCCCAGAGGCAAGCTCAGCAGGAAGTCTACCTTATTGCAATCAATTTCTATCCACACTTCCCAGGGCAAGATGGAAATGAGACAGCTGAGCAGCACTGCCTGCACCTCCCCACGCAGCCAGGAAGAGGCAGGTCGCACTGAGAGCCAGGCTGCTGTGCACTTGTCACTGCCATAAATACTGGGTGAACTACGGCAACGTGGCGAGCACCTTCGTTCTGCTGCATCCCTCCCTGCTCAAGTGCTTGAGATTACCTGAAGTATTTTTATCTCTGTCTGGGGGAGATATTGTGGAGTTACAGATCGCATTTCGAGCATAAAACGTGGCGCAGCCTGATTGGCATAAAAGCCCAATGGACTGTTTGGGGAATAGTTTGTTCTCCTAATGCTGACATTATATCATTTGTTTTTGGCAGCTCAACAACATCAACAAATTTTTATCTTATTTGAATTGTCACAAAAAGCTTAATAACTCTCTTTATTTGGCATATCTTCCAGAAGAAAAAGGAAATAGGTACATTATTAGTAAAGCAACATATGTCTGATGGCTTTGATCTGTGCTGATGCAATGCCCTGCAAGGATAAAAGCAGAGCTTTTTAAGAGGAGGAGTCATCATATGAATATACACATCCTAAACAGCCTTTTGAAAATAACAATTTCTACTCAATTAGCACTTAGTGATATCTAATTTTAGGTAATAAATCACTTAACTTTCTGTTGTTGTGCTTTCATGCTACAATCCTCTCCAATTAGAACCAAATTTATTTTAAATGTTTCCCCAACACGTTTTATCTATTTTCCCTGTTTAAAGCTGTCTGCTTGACTACATTAACATGCAACAAAGGCTGAAACCCAGGCTAACTGCTCATCTCTTTAATTCCTACAGAACAAGAAATTATAGAACGACGTGGGTTAAAAATATAGAGGTATAACACGATAGGACACAAGTTGTCACTATTTAGTTGTCCTGAGCCAAAAAATTGATTATTCCATTCAATCTGATAGCCCTCATACGGCCCTATTCATTCTGAATTCAACTTGGAATTGTTTATTAGACATACGTATTTGTACTGGCTAATGAGAGATTTGGGGTTGAGGTTTTGTTTTGGTTTTGTGTCTGTGTGGTTGGGTTTTTCTGTTTTGTTTTTAAAGCTGTAAAACGACATGATAAATAACACATTCCTGTGGAGGATACAGTGCAGCCACACATGTGCTGGCATCCAAGTTTACACAGATGCTGACCCTTCATCTGGGTTACGCTTTGTATTTCATTTTGATCATCTGGACCATTTTCCCAGACTGTTTATATGAGAGCTGAAAAGCACTTCAAAAAATAAACCCCGACACATTTCTCTACTATCAGCGGTGTGCAGTTTATACACAGCACGAATGAAGTCCATTGTGAATGCATACAAGACCAAGAAGCGCTTATGAAAAACAGAAGCCAATCAGTATTACCAAAGCCTAGAATTCAAGAGGGAGTTTTTAACACACAAGATGAACTGCAACACTTCTGAACAGTCCTTTTTTCCCCAGTTGCAACTAGGTTCTCATTAAAACTCAAGCTTCTGTCATAAAACAAGTTAAAACCTGCATCACAAATTTGGTAGGCCTCTCTGACCATGCTGCCTGGAAAAGACTTGACAACAACACCCAGATTCTCCTTAACTCAAAAAGGAGCAGATTGCGTACCTCTGTGCAACGGTGTGAGCGTGCGCCACGCTAACTGTTCAACAACTGGGTACACACACATCTGCAATTTGTTCTGAGATTTTTTTTGTCACTGCTGTCTGTAACTCTGGCTATCATCTTCCTTCTCTCTTTATCTGCATATTTTGTTACCAAGGATATCAAAGTCAGTCTTCTGGGAGACCAGATACACTGTAGGAGTGATTGGAGAAACAATGAATACGTTTTTTGAATTTTTATGCTGACAATAAAAACGCTCCCCTGATTGCTCCTTGCATTTAGTCACCTTTTTCTGAAAGGCCACCATACCATCTCCTGGGTGGCATCTGTTACATGACAGACGTCTCCTCTGATCAACTTCAATCACCGTTCCCAAAATTATCCTCTGATTGTTCTTGATTGTTCAGTCAAGTTGGCAGGAAGTCTCCTCCATCCTTTTGCATATATAGTGAGACTATAATTCAGAAGTACATCGTCAGGAAAGTGTGCTTAATTCACTCATCAACACAACCAGCTTGCCTGGAAGTGTTAGATGCCATGTCAGTTTTCTCCCATATTTCACTCCAGGAGAGTCAATTATATTTCAAAACAGCATCTTCCCCACAGTCAAATGCTTTGTGTTCCACAGACGTGTGCTCACAATGCGTAACAAGAATTGCGGAGATTTGCCTCCTCTACGGCTGCCTTCCAGTTATTTCCAAAGTTTCTTTTCAGTTAACGTTGTTTCACTGTACCCAACAATACAATATAATGGATTTTGATTGCATTTGCCTTTCAATATACATTATGATCAAGTGGATGTTCACATTCAGAACTTCCTCAAGAATACTTTGCAAGTTTTGAACTTCTAGTCATGGCATGCTCAAGAGTGATTTTTTAGAGACAAAACATTGATATTCGGTCACTGTTTTCACAGAGCACTTAGCTTTAGCACTTATCTTTATTTAACTAACACTGCTACCACTTCTTTTCCCATAAGAAAACCTGTCTAATTTATACTAGATAAGTCACAGCACTTGCATTGCTTTCTTCCATCATAGTTTCCTCCTCTGCATTGCTTACATTATCAGCATTTCTTTCCCAAGAATGTTCACAGCCAGCCAGTTCATTTGAATCAGTCATGCAGCTTGTCTTCTAATGCTCTTACTTTTTCCATCAGCTCTTCCACTGAACTTCTATTTCAAAAATCAATAGACTCAGTTTACTGCAATGCAAGACTTTCTCACCATCACAATATCATTTTTGTCACCTTTAGTAGCTTACACAATCAATTTTACTTGATGAAACTCAAATGGGTTAGCAGGTAAAAAATGTATGCGAATTTTCCTCTTAATTATATATTATGAGTACAGACCTTAAAAGGGAAGAGCTGGTAGCTATGTCCTATTGTAAGAAAATGGATTAAACTCATGCATTGCACTAAGCAGCCTACACAGTAGCCTTGAAGTTGTTGGGTTTCTTTTCGTTCTAAACCAGACCCAATCATGACTGATGCTACTACCTCAAAAGCAGTGAAATTCAAGTATGAAATGTGAAACCGTTATTATTCTTCTACTTGTTACACACACACTCTCTGCATCACTAAAACGACAGAGCACAATCTTCCAAGAAGCCAATCTGATTATATTAAGAACTTCTCTAGAAACACAAACCTAATCATGGAAAGTAATGGCACTGGTGAAAAATAAACACATTAGGAAAATCATCTGTAACTACAGAGTAACAAGAAAAAATTCAGTCCTCATTTGCACCAGGCTTACTTCTCCCCCCATCTGCAACTATCAATTGACAGTTAAAAATCTAATTGGCAATCCCTCCTCGCTCACAGTAGGAGAGCAACTAATATACACAATATCTACTAAAAATCAATTGTCTGAAAACTAATAGGGATCCATCCTGTTACCTGAATCGTTCTGCATTGATTTCTTCCCTCACCTTTTGTACGCTACATCTTGAGCAAAAGCACATCAAAGACACCACTGCATATTCAAAGTTGTTACTACTTCTGTTACCTAGGAAATGCACCGAACAGTTGTTTTGTTGGTGTCAAAGCAAAGCAAGACTGAATTATAGCTCTGGAGATGCACAACATTTGGTCATTTAATGCATGCGTTAGTGAGAAGTATGTGATACATGCACAAAGATATCCTGGCTTTTTTCACAAGGGTTTCACAGAATCACAGCACGGCAGGGTTGGAAGTGACCTCAAGGATCACAAATCTCCAACACAGGCAGGGCCACCAACCTCCCCATTTAATGCCAGACCAGGATGCCCAGGGCCCCGTCCAGCCTGGCCTTGAACATCTCCAGAGATGAGCATCCACAGCCTCTCTGGGCAGCTGTTCCAGCACCTCAACACTCTCTCTATAAAGAGCTTCCCCCTGATATCCAACCTAAACCATCCCTCTCTCAACTTCAAACCATTTCCCCTTGTCCTGCTGTTATCTACCCTTTCAAAGAGTTGATTCCCCCCCATTTGTAGGCTCCCTTCTGGTATTGACAGGCTGCAGTGAGGTCACCCTGCAGCCTTCTTGTCTCAAGCTCAACAAGACCAGCTCCCTCAGCCTGTCTTTGTAAGGGAGGTGCTCCAGTCCCCTGATCATCTTTGAGGCTCTCCTCTGGACCCTCTACAACATCTCCATGTCTTTCTTGTACTGGTGGCTCCAGACCCAAACACAGTACTGCAGTTGGGGCCTCACAAGAGCAGAGTAGAGAGGGACAATCACCTCCCTGCTGGCCACCCCCTCTTCTGATGGAGCCCAGGATACCATTTGCTTTCCAAGCTGCAAGAGTACACGTCTGGCTCATGTTTCATCCATCAAGACCCCCAGGTCCTTCTCTGCAGGGCTGCACTCAAGGACCGCTCCTTCCAGTCTGTATGGATGCCTGGGATTCCTCTGGTCCAAGTGCAAAACCTTGCACTTGGCTGTGTTGAACCTCCTAAGGTTCACCCAGGCCCATCTTTCAAGCCTGTTGAGGTCCCTCTGAATGGCATCCCTTTCATCCACCCTGTCAACCACTTCCATTAAAGCCGATCCTCGCTGGCCCACAGCACCAGGCTGCTGTCACACACCGTGACTCATCTCACTGGCTGTGTCACTACAGCTTCTTTTCACATAGAAGTTTAACTCTCCGCCACATCAGAATTTCAAATACAGTGGGCTTTTTTAATATATATACACCATCAGGTCTGGCAAATAGGACATATCTGTGCTTTCCCCAGCAGTTCTGTTTTAATAGCAGTCAAGCACAAGAACTAAACACCAAAAATCTCAACAAAATGTCATGTTCGTGCTGTTCTTTAATTCATCATAAGGCCAAACGATGTATTTAATCAAAACTGAAAAAAATATTCCCTCAACGGTGAACAAATGAGCCCATCTCACAACGAGTCACATTTGTGTGAGAAGGAATAACAGAAAACTTTCCTATTAAAACAAAAGTTACCAACAAGATTTGGCTCAACACCACTCTTATGGTCCAGCCAACTTGTGTTTCAGAATCAAATCCATCATAAAGAAAGGAAGGAGCAGAAATTATCAGCTGTGTGGTCCTATAACCCCTTAAGATGCAAAAGCTACTTGATCCTTACTACCATAAACCATGAAGCCATGGCTGGAAAACACAACATGAACCATGACTGAATGAGGCGTGTTGCAGTTAAGCCATCACAAATTATGCTGAATTTGATTTGAGCTGAATGTCATGAAAATAGAAATTAAGTATCTGCAGCTCTGAGTGTCTGCAGTCAGATTCACTTCAAATAGCATCTATAGCTACAGAAAACAGCAAGATCAAAATGTCATCTCATAGAAAATGTTTGTCACATTCTTAAAGTTTCAAGCAGCTGCATCTCTCTCTCTATTTTAAAAACTATTTATGCTGAATGGAAAAAAAAAACAAAAACCAAACCAACACGCGCCACAAGCCACTGTTTGCTGCTCACACCGCATTTGAGACAGAAAAATCTACTTCATGCTCCACATAGTAGCATTATTAGCATTTTAATCTGGAGCTAAATTAGGGCAGCAAACTACGTTAGGGCTGAATGGATTAAGGCTAAAAGCAATCCAGAACTGAAAGCTTCTCCAGATTCTTCACCAAGCTCCCTCTGGAACAGCTGTGCACTGATGTCATCTTCCAGAGTCCCACACAGCACTGTTTCCTTAGTTGACACCAGACAGTCGTGTCCCCATTTTCATGCCCTCAGACCCACTGACTGCCAGACACCTTCCAGGACTTCTCCCTGAACAGCACCACAAGATTTCCTGCTGAGTCCTTACAAAATAAAGGCAATTCAGCTGCAGAACAGACCAGCACAAAAAACCCTAACTTGAGTGCAATTCACAGCCACTGTATTTGAGATTTTAATGCACAGGCACTCCATTTAGTGCTGGTGGGCTTAGCATGAAACCCATTCTTTGAATTTCACTCTGCCCATTCCACCTCATGTGCTGGATCCACCAGGCTGGATGGCCTCTCCCTGTGTTTGAAAAACCTAGAATTCAGCCACCTTAACCAAGCATTACACTTCCCAAAGCTTTGAGACACACTGGGGTGGTAAACTGCAAAAACAATGCTGTGACAAGTAAATTCTGTGCTCTCACCATTAATCCACCAAGCACTGTATTTTCAAGGAAGCAGAAACTTGGAACTGTGCAGCCTCCTCCCTGTCCTGAGCAGCTCACACAAGCAGCTGCCCCTAGTGCTTGGGCACAGATGGCCTTCAAAGATCTTTACATATCCCCTTACCTACAGAAAGTGGCTTCATATAACCAGATTACACACAGAAGAATGCTCACTGTTGGAAATCCTACTGGAATTTAGCATGGTTAGATGCAGGGACAATGGAAATTGTAGAGCTGGAGAGTGTATATTCTAACTCATCCACGTGGGCATAATTCTTAAACATGGGTTAAAAAAATCCATAGCTCTAAATTTTCCCCATTTTCCCTTGGCTCCGGCAGGGGCCAACGCTTGAGGCAGTAGCTCATGCATAGGGTGACAAGCAAACAACAGCTTCTATACCCCAAATGTCCCTTCTGGGTTCAGACACCAGCTGCAAAAACACGTACTGGCCAGCCCCATTGTGTGTCCTGCCCTTGGCAAGCCATCAGAAACACACGGAGCGACCAGGGAGCACGGAACTGCCCAGGGAGATGCAACAAAACAAGGAGGGGAGGAAAAAAAAAAAAAAAAAAGGAACAATAGAAAAGGTTGGGAAGGAGAAGATGAGAAGGTCGTTGTAAGGCAAATGAGAAAAAAGGGCAAGAGAGGCTGGGAAAGTGGTGAGGTAAGGGAAGCACATGAGGAAACAGCCTGTGAAGAAGATGCTCCACACTAGCACAAAGCAAGGCTCCTGCTGGAAAACAGCTGGGAACAAATGACCAGCAGGAAAAACAAAAACAAATATTCCACAAGACAAAGGGCACTCATTTGCACATTAGTAAGCAGAAAGCTTTCCCAGTCCACAGCTACATCTGTGCCGATAACTGAGAAAGCATCACACTAAAAGGTTTGGACATCAGCACCGGCTGAGTAAGTAGGTTAGGCTTGAGGAGAGATGATGCATATCAAATGCAAAATGGATAAAATTAAACATTTATTGACAACAGAAAGTTGGGCTAAGCATCCAAAAATACTGAGCACTACCAAAATGCATGTCAAGTCCTGAGAACGAGAGGCCAAGTGAGTCTCCTACAGCTTTTAGCTTAAACGACTTGCAAGCTATTCCTTCAGGTCTCTTGCAGAGCACAATTAGAGCTTCAGTTCCTGCTGACTGCTGTTAACTGCTGCACCTATGACTCTTTACATTCACCGCAGCTGGGCTGCTCACTGCATAATGGCAGTCCATCATGAGGGCTGCACATGCCAGATATCTTTGGTATGGCAAGAAAAACAGATGCTGTTCCTCAGGTAGGACAGCACGCATGTCCACACGCTCCTCTTTGGCAGAGGCAAACCAACAGAAGCTCTTCTCTTGCAGAAAGAGATACTATCTACCTTCCTAAACCCATCAAGCTTCACAACAACAAGGGCAAAGCAACAATAAACACAGAGAAGGCAGCAGAAAAGAAAGAGTTGCTTTTCTCTGCTGGAAAGCAAGATGCAGTGGTTTGTAGTGAGCTAAAGAACAGGCAAGAAAACAGGCTCATTCCTAAGCTGTATTCACATGCTATTTGTATTACATTAGCTTCTACATTTCTAACAACTTGGGAGTCACAAAGCAACTGTAACCTCAAATCCCACATTTTCTGAGTGTAAATGAGAAGAGCATCGCTCCTGTTTCCCACTCTGTCCATCACTTACAGACCCAAGCCACTCAGGCGAGGGGGCACATTGCATTTTTGTTTGCTGCTGACTGCTGGGTTTGGGGTATGAGAGATACTTTTTGTTCAAGGCAGTTGGTTTCATTTCCCCTCCCCCCATGCCCCCTTCTCTGGGGCTTCCCCCCCTCCCCCCACTAGAGATAATGTCCCTTATATTGGCAGTATAAGTGTGTCTGCTTTGTGAAGATGCATCATACAGACACACACTGCTCCCCTTCCCACCACCACAGGAACATCTGTGCTTCAGAAGTCCAGAAGGGACACACTTGTCATTGCTCTTTATGTAAAAATTGCACCTTCTTCACAAAGGCAATGCTTTGCTGCTGAATTCAAAGTAGCCTGCTTAACCACAAAACCAAATTTACTTTCCATGTGATTTGGAAGACGAGAATTTTCTGTATTTTTTCTTTAAACAGCATTATTTAAGCTTGCTTACAGTTAATCCTTTTTTTCTAATTACATTGTTTCTCTCACTATAGATCAACAGTCGATTAATCAGACTTCAGTGAAGCAATAAGGTGTCTGACCTCCTTACTTTCTGCATTGTGATGAACTTCATCTCATTCTTCAATGAAATAGAAGTGCAACCCAATTCAAGCTATCTGCGGAATATCTGACTGACTACAGGGAGCCCATCGGGAGCTCATCCACGGACAAGCAGACCACATTCATTCTGTCAGCACTACACAGGTCTTATCCTGTTACTATCCTCCTTTGGTCTTAACAGCAATGTACTCCAAAAGCCTTCTTTCCCCCCCCCCCCCAAAATGAACTGCATTTTAGTGCGACAACTTCCCAGTACTTCAGGACAATTACATACATCCATACAGGTGCTGGTGATTTGGGAAGTTATTTCCCAGCTCTGAAAGATAAGCTAATAAACTTCCTTCTCACTGTCCTTAAAGATTCCCAAAGGTGCAAACCCCATCGCCTTCCAGGATGTTATTTTTAAAGATACAGTTTCTCCTAGGCTTTACTTCCTTGCTTTTGCTGCTCATCTTGTTCTTCACAGAAAGGCAAGATAGATTGTTCCCCTCCTCTTTACTGGAGAACTTCGTAATGGATTTCTATGTATTTCCTTTATCCTTCTCTTCTCTAAGGCTTATCTCCTTTTCATACCTAGCTGAGTCGTATTTTTTAGACCCTCACATAACACGAGCTTCCTTCAGATAGATATGCTCTCTCCCAGTGTGCAAAGACGAGACTGTGCCAAAGCTGAAGAGTTTGTGAGAACTACTTGGTGCCTCTGGCAGGCCTTAGCCCTGGTTAGACTTACAAATAGGGGGTCTTTCTGTGCATCAACAGGACCTTGCTGACTTTTCACTAGCTTGGAATCTGTTCTAACCCCAATTTCCCTGGCTGCAGCCCTCCCATCTCTCTGCTATTTATACAGCTGATTTCTGCTATTTACAGCTGATAGCATAACACATTCACACTGAATGTGATCTGACATTTTGGATTTGTTTCTCTAATTTACCATCACTTTGAACTCTGTTTCTGACTTCTGGCGTTCTCACTGAGATGTCTGCAGATTTAATAAGCACGCACTCCATTCCATCTCCCAGGTCATTACAGAAAATATTGAGCAGGTTTACACATGGTAATACATGCTCAAAGATCAGTAGAGAATGAACCATGCCCAATCCTTGACTCTTACCAGTTACACAAGCCCATTAAACCACATATTCCTACAGCTGTTATGAGAACTGGAGTTTGTAACCAATATCCCTTCATGCTTATGCTATACAGACCAATAAAGCAATAAGGAAATGCTTTATGGGTCCATTAACTACCCAAAAGATGCTCGATAAACTATAGATACTCAAAAATATATGAAACTCAAGTCTTTTTTTCCACCCAACACTGAGAAACATTCACAGTGGGTAAAATACTTACCCTAAATAAGGCCAAACTCCTGGTAAGCTTCCACATCCAACAGCTGAGGTTATGGACACTGGAACTGAAAAAGCCTGGAGGAAATTACCTCAACTACACTTTAAGAAAAAACTAAATTAGGTAAAGTTGATCTTGGTTCTGGCTGACTTATCTCCCAAACCAAAGGACTGTTAATTGCATCCATTATTAAAAACAGGATAATTGAGATTATTCTTTGCCCAGAAAAGGTAACGCATGTCAAGGAACAAGCACGCTGAAGAAGAAAGAGCCTGGGCTGCAGCCTGCTGCCTCTTCTTTAAAAGCTGTTTTATTCTAGAGGTCTGATCAATCCCTGGGCTCTCTGCTATTGTTTGGTGAGCTGACTCACTGCATGTTCACTTTAAGCTTACCTGGTGTCAATTAATGGATTATAGGAGCCATCGATTTGCCTTTAAAGTTCTCATTTATGATCCCTGGTCCTCTGAGGAGAGAGTGGGTACCTATGTAGCAACAGCTCACATCTTCAACAGACTGCAAAGGTTGCCTTTTGCACTCAGCAAAAGAGGATCAAGTAGGACAGGGAAAATAGAGCACAAGTTTCAAATATCTGGGTTTCTAGCAAGGAGTCTGGCTCTCCTGGATACAATCTGTTCACAGGCTATTTGTTTAGAGATGCCAAAGACCACAACAGCAGAGATGGTACACGCTGACAAGAGCATTTCCCTACACAGATGTATTTCAAGTTTTAAAAACACGAAGCTGCAGGAACACTCTGCAAGCAAGCTGTACTGCTGAACACAACAAGTGGACTGAAGACAGGACTGAGGCACCCAGACCAGAAAGTACACAGAGCTTTGCTATCATATCAAGACTAAGCTCTTGTAGTCAGACAAGTTAACCAGAACGAAAGAACAGCTGAGCATCACAGAATCACTGTTTGGTAGTGGGAGCAATACATACATTGAAGTGTAAATCAATGAAGCAGATATCCTAGATGATGTTCTTTATTGCTCCTCTCCACTTACTAAGCGCCTAATTTCCATATTAATCTCTGATACCACAATCAAACATGTCAAACGACGAGTACATTTCAGTGCCTTTGAACCAACCTTACACCTCCAGCTGGGCTCGGCACTGGGCTCGGCTGAAAGCACAACTCGGAGCCTTGGTTGGAGAAGAACATTAAAAGGCATTACATTTTTTGTCACTGCTTAAGTTACCGCTCTGGCTCACATGGTGGGAGTTCTTCCAGAGCTGAGTATTCTTCAGCTGGAGGCGCCTGAAAAAACTTTTCAGTGTTTTTAATTGGACAATTAACATTGTTGAAAGCTCTGTAGCTTAATAGCAAGTTAGAAAACTCAGCCAAGCATCAAAAGTGATGCTACATGGAGAGGGGAGACATCACTGCACTGACAGCACACCAACTGAAGGGGCCATAGTGGACCGTTACTGAAGTCGCAGTCACACATAAGCTCCTGAAAGACACAAATGATGGTTGCACTTTCCTTCAAAACCCATCTGCTTTGAATTCTTACAGCTTCAGAATAAGCAACTAGTTCCAATTAATTTTAATGATCCACACTGAATTACTTAGCATCTAAACAAAACTGTTTAATTCATTAGCGTTCCTGAATTTTATTGTTTCGTCTTTGCTAATTTATAAATGCTTTTCATAAACATAAGATACAGTTCACCTTGAAGGAAATTCTTTCAAGTGTGATATATGGGCACATATGCATCTTATGCCTGGTAGGACAAAAGTGAATCCAAATGAATACACAACATTTAAATACAGATCATTCAGGACTCTTTATGAAGAGGGTCCCAAATGGATGCAGTTCTCAAATTAAGAGCAGGGATAACACAACTAAAAGAATCAATCCACGTTCAACTAAATTGAGGGCAAGGAAGGAGAAAATCACCATTTAGCAAACTTGCACATCTTTCTCAGTTGATTTAATCATTTATCATCAAGGAAAGCCTGCACAGTAAAATCTTTTGTAATGGTTTTGTTTTAAGATGCACCGTATCCAACAGCCAGGTCTTCCAAGGTTGTAAATGGTAAAAAGATAAGAAAAAGTGGGGGGGGAGGAGAGGGAGAATAAGAAAATCAGACATCACACAACCAAGTTTCCCCTGGTAAAACAACGCAGCCTTAGCACTTGAAAGACTTCATACATCCCTGATCTTAAAAAGCTTACACACTGGTAAGCTCTACAGTTCCCTTCTCACCCCCACGCATTGAGGTTGATACAGTAAATATTAACAAGGCAATCACTAGCAAAACAGTGCCTCGTTGCCCTGGATTTTGACCTAAATGTCTATCTCAGCACAGTTCTTTTTAAAGTATGTGAGATGTGAGTTGAGAAAAGGCGTGTACTGAGTTACCAAATCAACATTTCTGTCCTCCCCGGCCTCACAGCAGATGTTCACTCTCAATACCATTTCGCATCCACACACACAAAAAAGTTGCAGGGCAGAACTCAATTCCAATAATTCATTTAATGTCAAAATTCCATAAAACAATGCTTTTTTTTTTTTTCCCCCCTACCTCCTTTAAGCTCAGTGTAAATGCTCAAACACCCGTGGTCTCTGGCTTTGCATTTTTTCTATTAGAATCTTATTTCTCTGGTAGTTGCAGAATTTCCAGCAATGACAACTGGCATTTAATAATTTTCCACAAAAGCACTCAGATTTCAGAGTATATGACCCGTGTGCAGCGTGCCTACAGACACTTTAGCCTCACTGACACTGTCTGGGAAAGGAATGGCTCATCACAATGCAAATTTAATGAACCCGTGACTGTGGCTCTTACAAATTAAAAGAAAAACAACAATATCCTGATGGGCCCTTAGCAGATCCACTGCAACAGACTGATTACAGCAGAGCCCTGTGTATTACGAGACTGTTTTTACTGGCCCTAAAATCTGAAAGTTTCCAAGCATTACCAGCACTTAACGTATTTCCTCCTCTCTGCCCAAATAAAACCTTTCAGATTGTAAAAGTTATTTCTTCCCAAACCAACGTCAGGAATTGATCTCCATATACTACAAAATGTAGACACCCTGCCGTAGAAAAGACGAACAAGACTCTCACACAGGTACACATTTCCCAGGTTGATTTTTTGTGTGCTGCAAAGGGAAAAGTCATCTCTGTATTACATCACGATCATCAGAATGGTGAGGGAAGAGGTTATGTTTATATAACGACGTATTCCTACGCTTTCACAATATGCTGTATTAATATTACATTCTTCTGTTAATAATGCATTAATGGTCCTCCTCCCACCCTCTTGTGGAATCTTCCATCACTGAAAGCAGGTCGGAACGTGGCAGGAGTTAGCAAACTATTTCCTGTAATTTCAATTGACTGTGCAAAGAACAGCGTAAGTGGGGGCGATCTCTTATTCATGTAAGTCATTCCAGCATTAGAAAAGGGAAAAAATAACTTGCTAAAACACGGTGTCTGGGCAGCTACTCCCTGCTACACAGGCAGGATTTAGCCTACCTCAGATCAGCTAAAACTGACATAGACAGCTGATTCAAAAGCTATGGAAAGAAATTGATTATTTGTCTGCAATGCATCTGAGAAAAGCATTGCTGCTCATCTTCTCCCTTGCACGTGCCAAGGCTACGCAGGATTGACAAAAGTGATTTTGGACTTGATGTCCAAGTGTTAGAGATTATAGAATGAGTCTATTATTGGCCTACGCCTTCTATTTTCCAGGGGACTATGAAGTAGCTTTGAAAAGAGATTTGCAGCCAACAAGCAGAAACCTGAAGAGTGAAGAACTGTGTGCTGTGTTCAATCAGCCTAACCCACAGAGTGTGCGTTCTCTCCATACCATCTAATACATTGCAAAAAGCTTACCCTTTTTCCTTAAATAAAAAAACCTTCTGATGCTGGAACCCCAATCAATTTACTATTATTTCTCTGGTGACTTGCACCGCTCAATTATGACATTTCATTTCAACCTTACTCTCCTAACACCTTGCATTAATCCACCCAAATAACTACTGGAGACATTTTCGAGATGATTGATTTTTCACATCTGAAAGACATTTGTTCTGGTATGCTAACAGTAATAAATGAGAGAGGGGCCTTCACAAGTACAGAAAGAAACTGAATGCCAAGATAAATGTTACATTTCAAAGGATAATGGCTGAAAAGATCAGAAACGTTCTGTTCTGTGAAGACACTTATTTTGCCCAAAACACACCTGTTTGTTTGTCATCAAGAATTTGAATACCACATTATCTGCATTAGTAGAAGCACAAATTGACCTATTTGTCATAACAACAGCAGCCATAGCCAGAGGATCAAATATCTGAATTTGTCCTTGCACATCAGAGAAACCTCAGGAAAGCAAACCAATATTTCAAAAACTCAGCAGGGATATATGGCAAATTAAGTCTCCAAAATAATTATGACGTCCCAAAGGGAAAATGCACTTGGCTTTCAAATTGCACCTAGGCTTTCATGTATCTTTTAAAATACATTGTAAAAAGGCAGTGCTCACATACTTTAAAATGTATTATGTTTTGAGGACCTAAGGGCTCATGCTATGAAGAGTAGAAATGGATCACCACTATAGCACATACTTGGGACTAAGATCAAACTTTGCTCTGAAAGACCAGGAACCTTCCCAGGAAGGATATTTCCTATGGGTTTTACTTTAAATGCCACAGTTCTGGATCTTACTCTTTTATACTTGTATTTATATTACGACAATTCCCAATACTGGGGATTCAAAATGTGGCTTTTAGAAATGCATACAGTATTGCACACGTGTGCAATTCACACATCACAGCAGCAGTCCCCACAGATGGGTACACACTGCAGAACAGGAAAATAGCTGGCACTCAGGAACAGAGGGTAAAGGCACAGACAGCACCAAAATTGTGGGTAGAACTCCCAGAAATTATTCCTACTTCAGGTGGTGGCAGAGCCACGTCCCCAGCAACCTTAAGTGTTCCCTCTTCTCAGCCCTCCTGTGCAACTGAGGCACAAATCTACACTTGGTATTTGCTTTTGGGAACTGTATGTGTTTTTCCCCACAAGAGAACAAATGATTTCTCTGCAAATCAGGTCAAGAACTATTCTTAATTCTTAAAGATGAATTCAGAATAAACAGAAATACAAAATACCATTGTAGCATCTTTACATACGTGTCCAACAACAGTTTCCTCATATTCAAGTCAGAGAGATCTGTTATCTCAACCTGAACCTGAAGTCTGACATGTTACAGCAAGTTTTCAGTCAATCATTTCTCTAGTTTTATTCTTCCTACTTCCACACAGAAAAGAAAAATCATTTGGCAACGCCAGAGGCACCTTCAAGTCCAAAAATAGTAGAAAAAGATGTTTTCAGATCTAACAAGTCAAGGAAGAAAAGCTAAAGCAAAGCCTCTGTAAATCCCACCGGCAATGTACTAAAAGCAACGAGTAGGCAAAAGTACATTAGTTGTTAGCAGGAACGCATGAACAGACAAAAGGTTGCCGTAGCTTTCATATGTTCTTCTATTAAAAGATCTTAAACAGTGTTGTGCTAGCTTATAAAGAGCAGTGAAACTGAAATTTTGGAAGCTATAAAAATGAAATACATGAAGCGAAGAAAACATTACAGCATCTGTCACGTTTCTTAACACAAAGAGTTCTGATGATTGCCAGGAAAAGCAAAAAGCTATGCACGAAACTAAAAATATCACTAAAAATCACCACCTTCGCATAAACAGAACACACACCATAACCAGTAGGTTTACACAGAGATTGCTTAGGTATCACCGTTGTATAAATGTTTTATGAAGGCCTGAAAAGTTCCATTTAGCTTCAGCACAGAAACAAAGTCTTTAAGCAAATCAGAGCAGAGTTCACTATACTCCAGTAGTTCAATTTCAGCACTGCAGAGTTCAAATGAGAAGGGCGCCCCACTGCTCCCCAGCCAGCCACAGGCCTAGGGATTTTCTTTGCTTTTCAGAACCTGAAAAGTCTCTGCACAATTCAAACCAGGGCACTGCCAGCACAGCAAGTTTCATATCTACCAATTGAAGCCCACTAACTCCAGAATGAATTTATGGAAGCTGCCACTGCAGGTGTGTTTTCCCAAAGCTACTGCAAACTGAATCAGGTTAAACTTCGGCACTCCTTTTAGTATTTTTAAATGCAACAGCGCTACAAAACGCAGAAACAAAAATCATGTCTTCTCTAACATCTACTTCCACTCTACCACTTAAATATCCTTTAAAAATTTAGAGCCAAACTTCAGCATATTTTCAATGTTTTCAGTGTGGGAGTAACGCTCTAGCTGCTCTCAAGCTACAATCCTAGAAGTTCCTAGCAGCTTACATCATCCTGACTATCCATAGTCCTTTCAAAAGAAGATTCCTCTCAGCCTTCTCCCCCCCAAGCTGCACAGCCCCTTGCTCTCAGCCTTTCCTCCCGAGGGGGACGCTCCAGGCCCTTTATCATCTTTGTTGCGCTCCTTCTAGGAGATCCCTGTCTGATTTGAGCTGGGGAGCCCAGAACTGGACACAATACTTCACATGCGGCCTCAGCAGGGCAGAGTAGAGGGGGAGGATCCCTTCCCTCCCACCTGCCGGCCACGCTCTTTGTAACGCACCCCAGGATACCAGTGGCCTTCTTAGCCACCAGGGCACATTGCTGGCTCATGGCCAACCTTGTCCACCGGAACACCCAGGTCCTTCTGATGTATCGGTCACTTCTTCCAGCTTTAAAAACTGCATCTGCATACAGGCATCACTTCATTTAAACTGCCTGAAGTATTTGAGGATGGCAAGGCTGAGTTTGCTTGGCACAGTAGTACTTCTACATAAGCTTTTTATTTTTTGGTCATTATACAGTCAGCAGCGTGCCACAGTCTGATTGAGACATGAGATAAGCACTCAGATATGTGATTTTATTTCATATATCTTAGACATAACAGAATCAAGCCCCAGGCAGATCAGTTATCCTCTAACTTTGAGTCGATAAACAAATGAAATCAGAAATAATACACTTCCTAGCTATTCTCTGAGACTCAACATCCCATTTTTTTTCCTTTACGTCACATCTTTGGGGTCATAAAATTGAGACAAAAAGGCCAAAACTTGCAACTGCTACACTGATTCTGAGCTTATAAACCTATAAACCTCTCAATGCTACTATAAATATTGCTTTCTTTGTCATGATGTGTGCTCTTACCAAACAGTTTAGTCAGCCTGGGAGGAGAAAAGGTATCAACAATGAACATCATTTATTTTATCTGTGAAAGAACTTGTAGTAGGCTCAGAAGGCTGCTCTTTACCATACACGTGCTTAATTCCCATCAGTGTTAGTGAAGCTTAACTCAGATTCTAATGGAGAAAAATGAAGGTTTTGTACTAGTCAAAGGAAACGGCTTGTTTTATCTTTTTGGTCCCTCCTAATGAAAAGTAGCAGTTGCTTTTAAGCGTGCTTTGTAGTTAAACAAGTCTTTGTTGCTGCAGAGAAATGTAAATTTATGGGAATAACAAAAATTACTGACATGGGTAGCAAGAATTAAGTGGTTTCCATATGGGAGATGGTTAAGCAACCATTCACCCTGTTCATAATTTGAAAGGAAGATGCTGAAGCCTTCAGCTGAGATGTTGGAAATCCAAAATAATCATCTTTTCTTTTATAATCAGACGGCAAAGCTAGCCTCTGTTCAGCTCTCCATGGGGCTAAATCATCCAACTAAGATCTCAGAGCACAAAAAAGTTATGCTAGGAAAGCAGGAAAGAGCACCAAAATTTTAATTTGTAACAGCTCCAAACTGTTGCTTTGCATTATCCCCATCATCTCAAGCCAGGAAAAATTATCTGATTGATTAGAGTCCATGCAAACAGAAACGTGTAGCCATTGAATGTAAAAAGCAGACACGTGCAAACCACATATACCCTTAGTGATAGCATTGCACAGTTGTGTAATATAACAAGCAGCGACCAGATTCCTGCTCTTATACCTAATAACAGCATATAATAGCTTGCACACACACTTCACTTTATTTCCCATTAGTTCTAATGCAAATGCAATCTGCAGTTATCAAAATGGCTTAATCACATTCAGATATACTTCCAAATATTTTTTATAACACATCTAAATGTGATAAACCCCGTCAACCATTTTGCTTCCTCAGTTTTGCCATTTAATCATTCAGGTGAATGAAGTAGACTGGATCTGCAGACATTTTGGAACAGAACATAAAAGCAGAGTTCATAGATAATTTTATAACATGACAACATAAAGCTGTCTCTTCCTGACCACACTGGTATAGATTTATCATTTTCCTCCATATTTTAAAACAAATACAATAGCAAAATATTGAATGGACAGTTATGATAAAATGCATTTGATTACGACTTAATAAAGTAGTCTGTACATTACCAGTGAATAATGCGTTATAAGATGAAGCTAGACATAAAGCAAATAGTGTCAAAGCTAATTCCAAAGTGCATTTTTCAGCCATATTACTTATTTTATTACTGCACTTTAAAATGCACACATTTAATAGCATTTTTGTTGTTGTTGCTGCTGTCATCTGTTCTTTAAGCAAGTAACGCAATCCCTTGAAGAAATTTTGGTTGCATCGCTACATTGAAATCAGTGCAAGCTTTCCAGGAAACTAAAATCCTTGTCTCTCTTCCTACTATGAAAACACCACTAAAAAGCTTTCTAAAACAAAGGGATGTTTTTTCCTACTCTACCAAAAACCACTCACAATACTAAGAAAAACTCCAAGATACGGCTGATTAAGTAATGAATTTTTTCCTACAATGTTTTCTTCGTGTTCAGTAAGAGCTGTCCTAAACTCACAAGCCATAAACCCATGTTCTCTCTAAGTGACACTGCACACATACCGGATGCCTAAGAACAGAGGCAAACACCTGAGGCATATGTAAATGCATATGCAAATGCATATGTAAACACATCTTTTTCTATGTAGGCATCAGGCTGGCCTTAACTGAACAACAATGCTCAGTCCAAAGAGTACCTTTCCAACAATTAAACATCTGCAAAGGTATCAATTTAAGTGCAAAGACAACAGAAGGTTGGCTGGAAACACACAGTTACATTGAACTTGGAAGACCCAGAAGTGAGGTGCCCAAACCAGCCGTCTCTGGTTTCTCTGAGCTCTCATTATAGTTTCCAAAGCTCAAATTTGCACCAAAACTTTAAGCCAAATCTTACAGTAATATAAAGAAACATAATGTTTATATTAGCAGAGGACTGACACCACAGATGGTTCGCCTACAAGCCAGCCAGACCCAGCAGTCACCTCACAGGGCACCAAGGCAGCTCAGAAGGACTACAGGGATGGAAATGCCACATACTTGGTTACTTTCCTCACACTACTACTGAAAACAGGAGACATATACTATAATTTCATAACCTTCAGAATTTTAAAAGTCCCAATGAAATTTCAGGACAAACCACATTCACATTTTCACTAAAGTGCACTCTATGCACTTACATTTAATATTAAATAATTGCATTTAATATTATATTAGAAGTTGTGGTGCAGCAGTATGCCATTTCTGAATATGCTTATTTATGGATCTTACTTATAATTCAGCTTCATAAGCACTGCAAATCTTTAAGTGTTAGTTTAATAGCTAATGTTGTCCAGCAAAGAAGCTGACTTGTTTTGTACACAAATAAGTCTCTAACCTTCAGAGAATAAAGGCAGATTATTGAAAAATACTTATCAGGGCCTCTCTTTCAACATTTTCCCTTCTTTTTGAAAATCCACACAGCAGATGGCTGTTGCTGAAGGCCCTGCAGTAATTCCTCCCTTCAGAGCGTTTCAGGGCTGATCTGTTTCCACAATCGCCCACCCCTCAGCACAGCGCCTGGAAGGGGAACACAAGGCTCCCAGTGAACTAGCTCTTGATAAAGACGAGCACAGCCACCCCTTACCCAATCCTTGTGCACACCACATAACACGGATCTGCATCCAATTCCACATAAAATCTTCTATCAAAAGGGGAGAAGGACAAACTTTTAGCGCAACCAACTGTGAGACGACTGCCAGTCCCAAAGTGCTCGGCAAGCTTCCACGAAACTTGGACTCTTTCTGAGAATAAAACTGGATATCAAGGAGCTGCACAAGACACTGCATGGATAAACTAAATTCAGTTACCGCACAGAGCTTACCTTGCACTGTTAGCCCCACAAGCACAAGACTGCATTTCCAAAGGCAGCAGCCTGCTCTGACCGCTCAGCCCAGGCTACGAAGCAGGCCCCAACTTGGGCCAGGGGCAGCACAGGACTCAGGCTGAGGCCCACCCTCCCACACACAGCTGCCACCCAAGTCACCAGGTCCTGTGAGCTTTTGCTTTTCAACAAGCTCAAAAACCCTCCTCAGAAACCACCTCCCCCCCTCTAAAATTCAGAATTAATAAAATAACCATGATTCAATCATCAAGAACATCTGGTTAAAGATCTCAGCCTTACAAACTATAAATCCAAGAAACGTTCCAAGTGTCACAACCCTGCTGCCTCATAAGATCTGCATCCTAAGCAATGTGCTTTCCAACTGGGAGGGCAAGAAACTTTTGGCTAATAAAACACAGGGCTCTAAACAACTGATGTGAAAAGTTACAGATTGAGGGAGAAATCACAATGCAAGATGCAGGGACTGCTCACATTGTTTTTTTTGGTGTGTGCGGGTGTTTGCATAGATGCAAGCTCGCTTCACTGAGTGACGCCTGCCCTAAGGCTGGCAGCACATTCACACAGCCAGAGCTTTCCAAGCATGCTTGCAGGTGATCATAGACCTAGTCCCTCAGCAAGACGCTTTCCCTTCAACTCTTTGAAAGGGTAGATAACAGCAGGACAAGGGGAAATGGTTTGAAGTTGAGGGAGAGAAGATTTAGTTTGGATGCCAGGGGGAAGTTCTTCACTAGGAGTGGTGAGGTGCTGGAACAGCTGCCCAGAGAGGTTGTGGATGCCCCGTCCCTGGAGGTGTTCAAGGCCAGGTTGGATGGGGCCCTGGGCAACCTGGTCTAATATTAAATGGGCAGGTTGGTGGCCCTGCCTGTGGCAGGGGGGTTGGAGATTCATGATCCTTGAGGTCCCTTCCAACCCTGGCCACTCTGTGAAAACAGACCCTGCGCTGCTCTGTCCCGGTGGCCGCACTGGGAGGAGCTGCAGAGAACATGGATGGCCCAACTCCACGTGCAGCACAGCTGACTGCAGCTCAATCCAGAATGATCCAACCAAATATGCTGAATTAGCATTATGCTCATCGTTGCCAAGGTCTCTGTGAGTTATCAGATTCCTCCTAATTTGTTGACAACTGAAATGGTTCAAAGTGGTTCTCCTTCCATTTCTAGTCCCAGATTTATATAGTGACACAAGAACCATATAACTAGAAGTTAATAACTTACCAAAGGACAAAACAAAATTGCCAGGAAAAGGATGCCTGATTAGAAAATGTGGCACACGGGAGCCAAGGCAGACATATGACAAATGCTTACAGCAACGCTTGCTTCCACTGTAGAGAAGACACTGTCAGCATTTCTGTTATTAAGAACTACTTTTAAAGTTTCATTATTTACTCAGACAACTCCAGCCAATTTGAAGTCTAGAAAGCAAATTCAGGAGTAAATGTGTTGAAAAAAGACGCATTTGCTCCACTGCAAATTGGTCTATCCAAAAGTCTGTTTAACCAGTGCTTTACTACACTACAGCAGAAATTACAACAGGCTTACAAGCTGCAGTATCTTCAGCTTAAAAATGAACTCCAGTGTATTTTTTTCATCAATTTATAACAAGAAAATAACTATTAATGTGCATTAAGAAGCTCTCTTGGTCAAAGTTAAAAAAATATAATAAAATTAAAGGAGCATAGAAGTATGAAGTTGGAATAGTCCCAAGGCTTTTGGGAAAGCACATTTCCATATAACTTATACAAAAACTAATTAACATATTCACCAAACTGCTGTGGATAGATAAGTATATATTTTCCTATACAGGAAATTCCACAAAAACGAATTTCAACCCTATGACTTCACACCAAAGTAACCAGCTAAGAGTTAACTGGACACTCCTGTGTTTTCTATCCCTGTTGCTTTTGTCCTCATTTCAGCTGCTGTGCACTTCAGCAGCTCAGACAAAATTACTTCTTAATAAAATTTGATTTTATGTTTGCTACAAATTCACAGAGGAGATCATATTTTGCTCCCATGTCTGTCCTCAGCCATATTTTTGGGGTCTCAAAGGAAACAACTTTGATGTGTTTTGAGTTTTAGCTTATTTATACGTAAGCTCCTCAATACAGAGGTCTGAACACAGCATATTACTTGCTGCACAAGATAGATTGTAATCAATAGATAACTCTGTCCACCTAGAAATTTAATGCCCAAAAGTCAACTTTGTAACTTGTCACTACCATACAAGAAGACTTAACAGCCCTCATCACTTAACTGTCTCACCTCAGAAAGCCAAGAAAGAAAAGTTATCCTAGTAGATATAAATAAGCATTTGAACTCCACAAAAAGAGATTGTACTGTTTGGTCCACTTAACATCTGGAGCGCTTTCCAATATCTTTCCAATCTGTCTGGCAGAAGCTTAATAGAAAAATACATCGTGTTTCCCCACCAACCTTACACAAGTAAGGAAAAACTAGAATTGGCACCTCCAGCCTCACCCACAAATAAGTAATTTCTCAACGCTGGCTCATTAATCTCTCTATCCAAATGCTATGGTGCTGTACTTGAAATACATGCTATAGTTCCCACTGGTTTACAACAGAGTTGAACCTGCAGGTGCCTGGGGTCCCCTAAGTTCTTCAAGAGACATGAGGCAAAAGGGAAGTAAAGTTTCCCATTGATTTGAAGTCACATAGCATAATTTAAACTTCTTATTTCAAACCTTCACTGGTGTAATCAGATAAATAGCATATTTAATTAACCCCATTTCTAATAATTTATTCTGGATGGTCAGGAGTAGTCAGCAAATGACAAGTTCCACATCATTAGTCTTTCTTACAATTGTTTTCAAAAGAACTCAATCATGATCATGAGAAGCCTAAAATATTGCTGGTCTTAATGATCATCGCTATGCAAAGACACTTGGCTTTTCTGCATTCTCTTTCCAGCTTTGCACGTGCATAATTAAGCAGCACAGCAGAGCAGCCTGGGTGAAACACCTTCAAACTGCAGCAGTGCACAGCCATCAGGTCTCAGGCAGCAGATCACACAGCACAACTCCTATTGGATTGCAATGGATGCTCCATGACAAGGAAGCAAAACCATATTCCTGTGCTGAAGCAAACCACTGGAATGCACACAGCCAGAATATCCTATATTTCCAAAGCGTTCCAAGAACATTAATTTGTCAAGTCCTCAATTAGATTTTTATTATGATTTAATTCTATTTTATAAAAATTATTTAAAACCACAATTAAAGAATTGGTCTTCAATACTCTCGGAGCTTCCATTTTTATTCTTGATGCACAACTTCCATCTAGACACAGCCACGCTTCCCCACTGTTCACCAAAACTTTTAAGAGGGGGAAAGAAGCCATTGATTAACCACACAGGAATGTCATGGGAAAACTCCTTATGCACAACAAATACAAATAAAAGAATTTCAGTGCAACAAAAAGGCTTTCTACGGGCTGAGAAGACAAGAATTTTCAGAATGAAGAATAGGTTCTTCTAGGCAACATTCTGGCATTTTGATTTGGTTTTTCTCTTGTAGCAACAAATCATTTTCAGCGTACATTCACTCAACTTACTTTGTTTTCCACTGCAAACTCATCTGGAAACTGCTGTACTGCCCTGCAGCTGCCTTATTGGTACTCCTGTGTTTAGCAGCAGCTGTAGGTTCACCCACAGGTACATCTTCTGAAGGGCAACCTGCTCACTTTTCCATAGTTGGAGTTAACTAGGAAGGATGTCAACAAGATGCCCAAGAAGGGCTCTTGTCCAAACCTTGCATAATACAAACCATTAATAGATCTCATATGTTGTGTGAAATGTATAAAAAAAACAATGCTTTAAACAATTCCATTTGTCTTTACAAAGCAGACCCAGAACAGACGGGAAAGCTCTCATCCAGTTCAGTGCATGCCGGATCAGACCTTAACAGCTCACACATCTGCTGTGGGGGGCATTTCTGAAGTGTACATCAAGGAACTGTGTGACATACATATCTATACACTTCAGCTACCAATTTATCTAACATCTATTTCTGTTGGCAATGCTAGTTTTTTAGTAAATGCATATGCTTAAGCTATCAAGAGTGTATTCAACTTACCAGAATTATTCTCTGAACAGAGAATGTGACTTAGTTATAACTAGGAGCAAAAGCAGCAAAAAAAGCAGCCACTCAGACCTGGTTTGCAATTTCACAACTGTTGTAACTAAACAGGTATTTGTTAAACAAAAGAATACAAACTGTAGTTCCATAATAACTTTATAAGTTAATAGCACAGGTGTGTGCACAGGTGTTCTCCAGTATGACAAGGCACCAAAAAAACCTATTTTCGAATCACTGAAAGCATCTTCAGATGCTCCTCCTAGTACGTTTCATGGAGTAATAAGCAAGTTTTCCTCACGATACTATAGCTTAAAGTTTCAAACTAGGGTAAGCATCAGTAAAAGCTTCTGACCTTATCTTTTAAGGACAGCAACTTGTTAATATCATACAGAATTAAAAATTAACCAAACACATTTTCCAAAGCTCTCATCTCTAAGGTATGCCTGAAAAACGAATCCATCTTGGCAACGGGTGAGAACAAGGGCAAGCAAGGCAGCAAAGGAGGAAACTGAGTTCTCTTTGGTAATTACACCAGTAAACAGGCACTGGATCTGCACAGACTGCTTTCTACCATATACTTTTGAAATCCTCTTCAGTCATCTGGATTGGTTACAAACCAAACTGTAAGAGAAACAAGAAAACTCTGGGGAGATACTGATCTTCAGTTTTGGCTCAGATGGGCAAAAGAATTCATGTAGCCCACTGCAATATCAGCAGTCACAAAAAAGTGCTCTACAGCTTCTGCCATATTTCATTCAAAAGTATTTAGAGTATTTTCCACTTTCTGCCATGCAGTTTGGTCATTTAACTCCTGAAATGGTACCACCTAAGAGATAATAAAACAGTCCACCTTTTCTCAATTATTAGCTTGTGAAATCCTTTCTCGTGGAAACTGTAACACAATCAACCCAACTCCCTGTGCAGGAAGTCAGGAGGCCGTTGCCCCATGCAGCCCATACTCTCTTGCAACGCTGCCATCGTAACACTCACGTGCACTGTGCTCTTCAGTTACCATGCCTGCCACAGAAGCACAAGAGGAGAAAGAAGGAAGAGGCAGCGAGGAGGGGATAGGATTTGCTTTCTGTCAGTAAGCCTCGATACCCAGCTGCCTGTTTAAGAAGTGCATTTGGAAGCAACATGAATGATATCACCTGTTTTTAATTTTCTTTCTTTAAGTAACTAAGTAAGCCTTCTTCATAAGCACAGAATATAAAGGCATTAAAACAAAATGTATTAACTTTACTTTCCTATGATATAAAATACAAAGTGAGAAACAAAACACTCATACGAGAGAAAACAATAATCAACAACTTAAGACTCCTTACTTCAAGGTTAATGTGAATAAAATTTACTCAAGCCGAACATCACACCAATTACAAAAGCCAAAAAATCGTAAGCTCTGCTCTCTAACAGTAGCAGTAGGCACCCTGCATCCAGAACACTCATTATTTATAGATTTAAGATGCTCCAGGGACTGATTAAGGCTAGGGAAGTTCTATCAATACCATTAAAGCTCACTAAAATGCTCTTCTCCAAGCATTTATACACCTTTGAAAATAAGGACACAACTGCAAATGTTTTAAAATATCAAATTATGTCATCGTTGCTGCTGTTTCCTTAACTATAATAGGGTAAATTGTTGTAAATAGTCAACAACCACACGAACAAAGCCACTTAACCTAGATAACAGAAGAAACAACGAAACATAGAAGCAAGCCTTTCAAAAAATTTTCCATGTGGCTTGTTAGCTTTTTTTAATTGTTAGGCTATAAATTGAGAGGAATACAGCAAGTGAAACAGCATGTTAACATGGCATACCCAGAAATTTGGTTTGATTTTGCTGGGCTTTTTTTTTTTTTTTTTTAATTATTTTGCTCTGCACCAAGAGACTTTTACACCTGACTTGACTACTGCAAGACCAGCCAATGAAGAGGTGCTTCCAACTACAACTAATGCTACCAAAATTGTACACATATGCAACCTGGAATTGTTACATGCTAATTTTTTTTTTTTTTCCTTTGCAATGAAAAATTAACTTAAGAAAAATTAGCCTCCCCTTCCAAGGGATAGCCATAATCATTTTGTTGATGACCAAGAATTTAACTTCAGGGAAAGAAAAAGCATTGTTTTATTTAGCAGCGACATTCATGACAAGTCAGCATGTGATCTCCATAAGACTCCCAGTAAGAGGCTGGATTGAGCAACTGCAAAAGCCCATCAGTTAGGAGCAATCATATCTGTTCAGGATTGCTTTGCTTGTTTGTTAGTTTGCTGTTTTTTGGTTTTTTTTTTTTAAATGGCAGAAAGTTATCCACATAACCAGAAACAAAGCTTTCTTGATAGATAAGTCTAATCTTTTCCCATTAATACATCTCTTCAAGAGTCTACAGACCTGTATTTGCACACATTCAAAAGCCACTTAAGTTACTTTTGATGTTAACTGGATGATACTATTAAGATTGCCAAATTTGGACTGACTTCTTCACACCCCAACACAAAGATGCTGCTAATAATTCAGTAGTAACTGGAAAAAATTACTTGCACTCAGCTCCTCTGAGACACAACCTCTGCAAAGCATTCACTTCAGGTGACGAAGCAGGCAACAAAAAACAAATCACACATTCATTTGTTCATCAACCACAAACTAACTGCTCCCCACTTCCCAAACTTCCAGAAACATCCTGGGGAGATGCAGTAAGGATTGTCTGAAATAAAAATCTTTACCCAACACTTGGCTACATCTGTAGCTCTGACCTGATACATCTGTAGCTCTGACCTGATACACACAACTCAAGCACTGCACGCACAGCCTGCCAGAAACCAACTTCTATTATCACTGCATCAACATACTGGAAACTCTCAGAAGAAACCAGACACTGGAGGGAATCCTCCTTACTTTCTGGTAAGTATTCACTTCAGTCCTATGAGTTGCACTGTTTATGCAGTGGTGAGGATCTACTGGTAGCTTCTATCTCTCCTAAAGCTTTTATGGAGCAATCAGCTACCCATAATCTGGAAGCAATATTCAAATACCTCACTGCAATCCAGGCAAAAAGATGACATCGGGAAGCCACCAAATTGTTTCACAGAATCATTTGAGTTGGAAGGGATCCTTATAGGCCATCCAGTCCAACTTCCCTGCAATGAACAGGGACACCCTAAATCATATTTAAGTCTGAAAGCATATTCAGCATTTAAGCTTATTCTGACCAAGCAAAAGGACTGCAGAAATTCCAGCAGTTGTATTTACCCTTATTAGGCACAGGTTGTTTTTTAATTATTTAGAACATCACTTATTTCTCCAAACAATGGCATTTTAATACTTATAACACTTATAACAAGGGAATTAGGTGGGTGTAATACACTAACAGCAGGAACACAGTCTTGGCATCCATTTCAAGGCAAAACATATGAATGTGTAGGGGAAAAAAAAAAAAAAAAAAAAAGGAAAAAATTATTAAAGAAAATTAAAACATTTTAAGCCAGTGAAATTCAGTCTCCCAGTTTCAGTAAATTGTGTCCATTACAGAAAACAAGCTGGCGTGAGCTGCTTCCAATTATCCTGGAGGAAAAAAAAGAAAAAAAAATCTAACAGGTCACCTTTTAACTCCTGATATTACTACTATCTTCTTGGGAATGTTTAGTTGCTTTAGTGAAATCAGATGTCTTCCTGAATCCCAAATCACCTTAAAGACATACAGATGGTCTAAATGCTTGCTTTGCTTTTCATCTGATTGTCCACTAAAAACTTCGGCCCTGCGTTGGCCAGGCCATTATTGATGGTATAAAGCACTTAATTCCCCTGCATACTCCTGGTCTTTCCTGGCTACCAGATTTTTTTTTTTTTTTTTTTTGAGCCAGAGGATTTAGATAGTCATTTGCTAAACAATTTGTTCACAAATTACAGACAGGTGAGCAGAGGAGAGAAAACAGTTCTTTAAACAGCAGTACATTTGGAGAGCACTGTAACTACCCATGGGAAAAAAGGTAGCATCTGTAGGAAAGAGTCCTGTATCATCAGCTCCCTACCTTTTAGTCAAGTTTCAATTATGTAAAGAAAGGCAGAAATGGGAAAACGGCATGATTTAAAAATTCTTGTCAGTTTTATTTCAATACATTGAGTTGGATACAGAACACGCACTCATTTTCTTAAAGATTACGTGCTCTACCAACTAGAAGATGGCCATGCAGCACATCAGAAAGGCGGCTGCTTTGGAAAAAAAAAAAAGCTGGCCCATTATAACTGCTTGGATAAACAACTGAAGATTTTCCAACCAGCATGGAAAGCAAGCAAAAAACATACATTCTGAGCAGTACCCAATGCAACAGATGCTACAAACATGGCAGCTAAGAGCATTTTTTCCCAGTCCACAGCTTTCCCTACTGAAAGAAAAAAGTTTATTCTTCTGCAACAGATAGCCATTGGTAAGAAAATGCAAAATGCTGATGTAGTCAAATGAATTATACAATTATTACTTTCTTATTAAGAAACAAATACATTCCTCCCGTTGGCCTTTTACCAAAAAATCTAATCCATGTGGATACTATGTTTTATTTGCATGAGGAAAACTGGAGAGGCAGCTGAGCCTTGCTGAGAGTCTGGGAGCTGCTCAGGCTGGATGAGCAGCTGAATTAACTGCTTCTAGATATTTTCATGCTCTTCACATCCATATCTGCTGACTAACATGGAGACATTAGTCACCCAACAGCTAGTCCAAGCCACATGCTAAATGAATACACATTGGGCATTTACATGCAGTTACCTTAATTTAATATATCACTGGCTTCACTTCTGCATTTTTTAAACAGTGAAAATGTCGCTTTTACATTTTCAACTTGCCAGTCATCCAGTTCTCATAACATACATATACTCAAGGCAACCATTCTTTCATAGCAATAAAACAGTAAAAGCACAACCAATGGTGCATAACTGAAAATGCAGGGTCTACAGTTTCAACTTGCATTCTGCATTTATTTAAAATCTGAATGCCTGAAACAGGCACAGACATACAGACATTACACTTCAGCACTGAAATCCTCCTGAATTTCCGTAGCCTTCAGTAAAGGGTGAGGAAATGAATCTTATGCCTTCATCTCCAACCTGTGCTCCACTTACCGTACTGTAATCACAGTTAAAATGAACAACCGGCTGCAGCTGACAAACTGAGTTCTCTCAAGCTAGTATGTTAAATCCAATAGAAGAGAATGCTGAATTCTGCAATAAAGTTTATGTGAGCTGATCTTACTTAAAAAAACAAACAAACAAACAAACAAACCCAAACCTGTAAATGCTGTTTTCACATCCTCAAAGCAGTCTGGTCCATTATTCACACAAACATTTTGTGAAATCAGGGAGCTTTGACAAAAAGCACGATAGCTTCTTGGAAATATTGTACCTGCCTGTTAAATATTGCCATCCTTTTCATCTTTAGAGGAATGTAGAATGTAATTAGCTTGACAGTTGGAGTTGCACGTTACTGTATCTGAATTACTGCTATCATGGACAGTTTAAAAAAAAGAATGAAAACCAGAAAAAGGAATAGTGGCCCAAAGTCCCATTTCAGAAAGACATCAGTATTCAGGTATTAGCCTTCAGCAGCTGTTAAGAGATTCCCTTGCACTTGGACCACTGGTCTTGATAACCAATACACCCCAAGGTTTTCTTATGATAGGATCCCAGAAATTCTTCCTCTGTAAGACAGAAGTTACAGGCGACAGCACCTCAAAGCATTTCTCCTGTTGAGTTCAGGGAAGTGCAACAGTGAAAAACCACACGAAACTACAGCTATGGTCTCGTGCTCTTCCTCTCCTGTGCTTCGTACAGGACAGCTCAATTTCACTACAGAGAAATTGCTCCATTTTGTCATTTTAAGATAACAAGTTCCTAAGCTCTAAAGGGTTTTTAGTTGTTACACTTGGGCATTTTTAAAATAACCAAACAAGAAGCTGAAACCTTAACGTATCGTCACAGGAGATGCACAAACTCCTTGGAAAAGAAACAGATGGAGATGATAGCTGGCAGAGCAAACCTAGCAGAAACTGCAGAGTAGTTCATGGGGGTGGGGAACGATTGCTTTGGCTCAAAAAGAAGTCCCTGCTCTGAGCTGTCTCCTACCTTCTTTCCAGTGCTTCATCTTGATGTTACTCTGCCACTCCATGTGAATTCCTTCAGCTTTCCTCCTCCTGTTTTTAAACCTTCTTTCCTCTTTTACTTGCCCCAAATAACAGCAATCAAACACCCATGAAATCACCCACCCCACTTTCAGGTCAAATGTGCTCTTGGGGAGAGTTCAGCTCTCATTTTGTAGCATAACACCTCTCAACACACTTCTCATTTGTTGACTTACATTGATCACCACTAAACAAGCCAGCAAACATATACAGCTGTGCATTTATAAAATGAAACATCACCTGGCTCTCCCTAAACTTATAGATAAAACACTTAAGCTGTATTTTGAGCCAATATTGCTTTTAAAGTCAGTAATTCTGTTTGGAATTGGCCAGAAGATGCAAAAATCTCACTCAGTCTCACAAGGCAAAGCATTTTGTCCAACACCCCCTATTTTTTTTTTCCCCTTTTTGTTTAAAAAGCAACTTGATTTATTAAAAAAATAAAACAAAAAAACTATAACTAGCTTACATTCAGCTTCAGGATAATATTTTCCATAAGACTCCTGGGGATTCCCACTCCATATTTTAAATAGCTCCAGTTATTTAACTTACTGGAAGAGATAGAACATGATACAGAAGTAACATCCTATGAGCCATACTTCTGGAGTTCTAAAAATACCTATTTTGGAAAGGGCACTTGAGGAGTTTACATTTCTATACAATTTTCCCTTGGATAAACATTGAAAATGCACTCCTAAGCTGTTAGCACATCCACAGAGTAAAAACGACGTTAAACGTTACGTGCAAACTCCTCCGAAAGAAACGAGCAGCGTAACAGAACCGGGCCACATCCCTGCATAAAGTCACTGCGAATAATTCAAGATGGAACAGCCTCTGCCAGCTGCCTGGGAGGAGAGAGGAGCAGCCTGGGTTCTCCCCCACTATAAATATATAAGTTTTCCTCCCCGCACTCCTGGATTTAAAACAAATAAGCTTTTAGTTTGCTTGGTTGTTTTGTTTCCCCCGCTGTAGGAAAGAGCCTTTTCCTTTACTTTAAGAAATTCTGGCTAGCCTCGCTTCTTTCATTTATCGCAATAAAAAAAAGCTTTTTTTTTTTCCCCCCATGACAGCTCCTCTCTCTACTTAATTTCAGGAACAGAAAAGCTGAAGTATTTTGACTTATATCCCAACAACTCATGAAAGCTCTATCTGCTCTCTGTCCTTCATCTCTTCTCACACACCCAGTGAGGGCCTTTGTGGCCTCAAATCCTGAACCACCCATGCTTACCCTCCAAACACATAAAAAAATGGAGGAAAAAAATTAAGATTAAAAAGATGTGGAAGAACCAAAAAAAAAAAAAACAAAAAAAAAACAACAAACCAAGTCAACATGCCATAATTACTCCAGCTCACCACAAAAGCCAAGTAACCCTGAATGCACAGGAGCCTCCTTGCCAGCTTACTGAGCTGCAACAGCCTCTGTTTTCACACAGAGGTGGCCCAAGTAACAGCATTTCAAAAAAGCTTAGCTTTCTCTTAAAAACAAACAAACAAACAAAAAAAAACCCACGCCCAAACCAAAAACTTAAGGTTTGGGGTGTTTTTCTCAAGTCTCAAATACCAGTAGTACCTTGAGCTTGAAGAACACACTCAACTTGCATGATAATGACCATAATTATTATAAGCCATCATTTACTGTCAGAAACTAACATCTCCAACCAGCTATATTAAATTCAATATATTTTCATTAGTTATAATAGACAGAGACTTGGCTTTTAACTGACATTCCCATATATCCACTGTTATTACGAGCACCATACGTGATAATGGAAAAGTGGGTGGGGAGAAATGGAAGAATTAAAATAACACCATGAAAAGAAAGCCTCCATTTTCTATGTAGAAAGCTGCCCAAAAGCTGTGTAAATCTCCTCTTGCACTCTGACAAGCACTCTGCATTTTTAATCAGGCCTCCTATTAGCTATTACAGAGCGTACAAGGAACTTGAATATACCGTAAGCCAGAAGACTTATGTTTTAATGAAAAAGTGTCACATCCAGCAGCTTGCTGAAGACTTGCTTCAAAGAATTCTCATGTACTGTGATTTCAGAGAGAGCCGAAAATAATAAGAAGCCAAATTCTTTTGTTACTCAGACCATAGAAGGTGCAAAAACATAAATAAAAGCATAACTTGACCTGAATCACGCATTCTTTGGCACTCCTGATAGAGACCAGCAGGAAGAAACTGTGCGCTGCTGGTTCAAATAGGATGCAACATTTCATCTGCAACAAGATGCCATCACTGTATGGACGTGCTCTCGATACAGAGCTGAGGAACTAGCCACTACCATTCAAAGTACTTGTCTTCTTTGTGATACAGTATTATAGAATAATTCAGTTATTAGAAATTAATGATATGAAATGGTTCCCCTGAGAATTACTCAATTCATCATACATTTAATTATGAATACATTTGTTGTACCACTTAACAGGGAAGATACTCTGTGTATGCTGGTGTGCTTTGGATAATAATCCACCACAATTCATTTCCTTCTAAAAAATCTCTCTATGAGCACAATTCTGTGCTTTGAGTGTTTCAGCTTACTTCCATTACGCCACATAGTGACAGCAAAATAATAGAAGTGATTGCACACAGAAAGAAAAAGACAAAATTAAGGGCATAACAACACGCTTGCCTGGAGTGCTTCTTTAAAAAAAGAAAAGAATACTTGCTATATTCCATAACTTGTTGAGGACTCTAAATACCATATCAAAAACTAGATGAACTCGCATAACTGCACTGAACTAAATTAGGTACAATTCACTCTCCCCACAATATCAGAGAAGAATGAAGTAAACAGCACTGACCAAAAATAACCATATCCCCAGTCATTATTTTCAGTACATACTCCTCCTTGTCTCTCGCCTGCTAAGCTCAACCCATTTACCAGAGTATCCAAACCAAGTCAAGGTCAAACTTCTCCAGTAAAACAGCAGCAGGAAAGAAAAACCTGAAGAACAAATTCACACTTACCATTTGACACAGGTTTCTCATGTGACTTCCTTGATAAATTGCTCTCCCTTAACAAGATGTTAACTGGCAGCAGCAGCCCATGCTAGCATGCAGTTAGCATGTGGGAGCACAGTGAAGAGGGGCCTTTCCTACTTGCTGCTCCAGGCCAGGACCGCAGAAACCCTTTCATACGGCTTTCAAGCTCCCACTTTCCTCCCTCTCCAGTAAGCTCAAGGATCAGACATTCTGAGCTCTTTCCAGGTTGAGGTGGACAGGACCAGCTCCTCCTGGCATCAGCACATTCCTCCCCTACCTCCCTCCCACACTAACACAGAACTCTTGCTCATCCCAAAAAACAACCCTCTCCTCCACCAGCTCCTAACCTGTTCCAAAGAAACCCTTCTTCAGAAGCAGAGAATCCAACTCCTACCCCACAGATCAGGCAGTCACCTTCTCCAACGCTTGCTGCCTGTTCCCTGAAGCACTGCAGCCTATATGTATCCCTCTTGCACAGCTGCACCCAATCAGCTGTGCATCACCGCCCTCTACTCAACCATCACCTGTGCAGCTCCAACACTTGGGCCCTTCCCCGCTGCCAGCAGCCCCGCCCGCAAGTGGCAAAGCTTTGAGTGTTCCTCTGTTCCACACAAGACCCATTTCTCCCCTTTTTCTCTCCTTCCTTCTGCGGCCTGTAATAGGCTCTGGTGACTCTCCCCATATTTAACTTGCCTTTTGTGTGTCGTGGTGCTCCCAGCATGCCTTCCAAAGCTTCCTTCTGTTGGATCAGTCCCTCATGCCCAACAAAAACTCACCCAAATGTGAAGTCAAGCAGAGACGCTTACATGCGATTGCTGACTGAAAGCCATTGCTCAATTTAGCAGTGCAATTAAATACATGATTATTCAGAAGTGAACTGATATTCAAACCATCTGAACCTCCCTTCTGTTTATCATTAAGTAGATTCTAAAGAGGTTGTCTGAAAGAAGTCATATGGATCTGATTTTTTAAGTTATTTGTGAGCAAATGTGAAGGGCTAGCTGTCAAGAAAGAGGAAACAAAAATGTCACATAAATAAATTTAAATAGGCAGTGGTTTGCAAAATCTTTGCAATTTTTTGCATTTATGAACATAAAATTTAAATCACAAGCCAGGATGATGACGCTTTGTTTGAACACCAAGATCATCTTCTGTCATTCACAAAGCTGTCATCTAGCTAGGATTTTATTTTTGGATGTTGCCATAGACCAAACAGCACATTCAATGTGCACTAATGCCAGGTGGCCATTTGAAGCACTAAGGTTTGGGTCTTCTTCAGGTGCACGTAATGGTCCCGCAATCAAGCTAAACTGACAACACCTGGCTTTAGAAGCATTACATTACTGCTAATAGGAATAACTAGTCAAAATCTGTATTTCTATTTCAGACAACGTTCTCTATGCAAGGCCTTTTGTTATCACCATTTGTGAAAGCTCCTTGGTAATACATCAGAATGGGTGCAAAAGAAATTAAGTCACGATCTTTTATACATGGAGAGTTAGAAGGATGAAGAACACAATTTGAATCTAATCTAGCAGAAAATGAATTTTGTAACTAGAGATTATTTAAATTGGAAGTCTTCCTATCAGAAGCAGGATAAGGAAAGTACTGTAGAAAATCTGTTTATGATCCCATGCACAGGTGCTGGATTTTTTTTGCTTGTTTGTTTTCAGTTAAGCAGAAATTATGAGAATTGCAAAGAAGCAATGGGAAGTAGAAGACAGCATCACTGAGTGAGGTAGGAAAGGGACATTGGGTGGGAATATGGACGCAGGATAAAGTGTTGCTGGTTGAAGAGGTTTGGCTATGGGCATAAAGTACTGTCAGCAAAAAGGAAGAAGCTGGGTAATTTTGCAGATTTTGTAGGCTGTAAATTGAATGCGTATTTTCTCTGAACATTTATTTGTAGAAAACCTTCTGTTCTCATTGCACAGACACAGATACCAGGCCCACATTCTGTGTTACCTGGTAATTTTGCAGTCTTAATGGCAGGATTAATGGTGGGATCTGCAGTAACTAACTACACTGATACAAAACGGCGCTGTAACTGCTGGTTCCTCCTTGTTGTACTGCTATCTTGCATTTTGAAAGGAGAGACAAACTTCTCTGATGGGATATCCCACTGTATCAGGCAACAGACACACGGTATTTCTGCCACGTGCCTCCTGAAATTAAAGACAGCTCTAAGGAGAGGTCAGATTAAACAGAACTAACAAAAAAAGAGAAGTTCCAAAACTTTATTTCCCCCTATCAAAATCCTTTGTGAAGGTTCAAACAGGAGAGTTACCTCGTAAGACATTTAAGTGGCAGAGACTGCCAGAAGATACTGAAGTCCAAGGCCTGGCTATCATAGTTGGGAGAAAGTATGAAAAGTTAAAAGACAAAGTTGCTTACAAATGTAAAAGCCTCAATAAACGTTAGAAATCAAACAGAGTCAAGCACAACAAAGAGGATTTGGCCACCACCCAGTAATGCAGCACTCTTCAAAAGCTCCTCTTGAGTTCATTTATCACCCCCAGTTCTGTTGGAACAGCCTGTGCTGAGCAAAGGGTACTTCACACTCCCTCCTTCCTCATCCTCAGTCCACATAGAGTGACCCTGAAGTGCTCCAAGGCCTTGCACGTGCAACACGTGGCTGGAACGCACATCTTGAAACCAAAACTAAAACCAGACAACCTTCCAGGGATTCCTAGAGAGCAGGCAAGGACAGGAGAGCCCCTTGGCTGATAAAATGTATGTTGGTTTGGGGACATCTGTTGCAGATCGTCCCAGCTCTCACTTAAAGTTTTAAAACAGCCTTAAATATATACACACGAACAGCATGAAAGGCTTTTGTTGTGCCAGCCCACGTCAATCTCTCGAAAACCACCTGTTGTCACTTTGCTTTTAGAAAAGGCTTTCCATCCCCAACCAGAGCAGCTCTGTGGCTGTTGTCCCTGCTCTCCAGGTTCTCCTGCCTGCTTGCCAGAGCTGACCACCAGCCGTGCTGCCCACCTGCAACAATGACATTCAGCACAGTGCTGAGCATGGGCACGGTGCTGCCCACAGCAGTATTTACATGCTACTCTGGGTACACTGCTTCTAGAGCAATTTTCAAAGGCACAATGGATGCAGGGAGCCTAAACACAATGCAGGGAAAAAAAACAGGGTAAATTATCACCTGAAGGCTGACCAAATAAACCTCAGAAAGTGCTGAGCTAAAAAAGAAATGGAGTGTGCAAGAATGCTAAGAGGTGAGGAGAACTGCCCCAAGTGACATGCTGTCATATGGCAAAGTAGTGAAAGAAGGGAGGATATTAATGAAAGAACTTCTTGGGGATACAAACACAGGGTTACCTTTAACCTAAGTTTGGGTAATATAGAAATTTGGAATTCTCCAGACTAAACAACGCATAAGAGGGGAAAAGTTCCCTCCATGAAACTTTGCATCTGATGGAGGTTACAAACACACACCAAAAAACAGAGCAGAATGTGAAATGCTTATTTTTAGGGAGGTAATCCAAAAACAAGTACCTTCTACTGACACTGAAACAACAGCCTACCTCCCCACAGCCATTCAGCCTCTCTTGCAAGGAAACATGAGATATATGTAAGCCTTTAGCTACTAGATTTCGTGACAAACAACTCTGATCTTTTCAGGGATTATCTTCAAGTACTTATATTTGCAAGGAAAATTTCTGTATTAGCCTCCGAGGTCTTTGAACTTTAGATTCTTTCATTTTGTTCATTTTTATTAAAAAGATTTCTACAGGACCTTTACAACACTTCAAATTGTATTGCAGATGTTATGTGACTCAGGAAGCCATACAGAGAACTCCTGTACGGAGCCACAGAGAGAGCTGCTGAATGCTATCTGAATAGTGGCAACATTTTCAGCCCTTTTCATCTAGCTTACCTTAAGGCAGCAATGGTGCACTTTACCCTCTGAATTCTGGCCTACTTGGGATCCTTACACACCTCACCCAGGTAACCAACACTTAGCACAGCTTGGTGTACTGTACACTTCAGTTTATAGATATGGAGGCCAACACATTGGGATATTCGAGGTATCTGCCACAAGACATGTAGGTCACAGAAACACCGTGTCAGATAAAAGGAGCTCAGCCTGATCTCCCTTTTGTCTCACAGATTACAAGTGATTCCATAGTCTAAAAGAAGAAGTGTAAATCTTGATTATTCAGGACTGCTGGGAGTATCAGTTTCCTGCACAAAAGAACACCTGGCAGAAAATAAACCTGAATGAGCCCGTGAATATCTCTATAGAGGACTTCCTGAGGAAGGAATGTCTTCCCATTTCGGCTAGCATCTCTCCATCTTCCCTTTACAGCTTCCCCACCTTAGTTTTCAGCATGATGGGAAGCTTAGAATCATGCTTTATTCATAATTTAAAAAAGATGATTAGCCAAAATAATTACCTACAGAAAGCCATTGTCCAGCATGCACATGGCTTAAAACTTGATCCTTTATTCACAAATAGTGTTCCCTCAGCACTGATTCAGACAGTCACTATATTGATTCCCCCTGCCACATGCTTACAAGGTACATCTATACCTAGAAGCAATGTGGAAGTTCAAGCTTGTGCAAAATGCGCCTGCTCAGAAACATTTAATAGCATTTCTGTAACTAGAAGGGATTCATTTGCTTCACAGCTCCTCGTGGATATTATTGTAAGGTCCTAGCAGATTCCAGCCCACATCTGTTAGTGTTGAAAACCTTGAACTTGATGTACAGAGCCATTCAATAGATCAAGTCCCAGCTACATCAATCAGGGATAATATATGCTTTTTTGCATGCCAGCACTCCCTGGGATTGTGCAATCTGTAAAGCCTGGGATGGCTGCTTGTGCTGTTCTTGCTTGGAAGAATTTGTGAAATGAACTCTGTGAGTCCGAACGCCTTCACATCTTTCCTATCTGAAAGAACAAAAAATTACTGTCGCCCAGTCTTGGATTTCCTTACACAGGGGACAGACAACCCCTCAAATGCTAAAGGAAAGTGTGAAAAGAAAATGAAAGAAAAAGAAAAGTCAGATTAAAATAACTAACTTATACACAGATTTGCTTTAGAGAAAAAGCCTGTAACCGACGTGGCTCTTTTTTATGTGCATGGAGATGCAAATCTCAAAGACCTTGAAATAAGTAGTTGATTTCCAGCAAAATGTTATTTACCAAGCAATAAATGCAGATACACTCAAAGGGAAAATCGACATCGATCAGTTTAAGTACATCATGCAATTTTCCTTCTTAAATTTTGTTTTGAACGCTGTTTGACATATTTCCAGCAAAAAAAACCCATCACCATTAATTCTCCACTTGCACACTGTATAAGCCATGTGATTTGCTTAGAAGAAAGTTTGCACAAAGTGTTTGATCGTGGGCCACCTTCATCAGTCACTGTGCCATTCCTCTCCAGCTACTTCCTGTGAAGGCTCTGAGTGATCCTGCCTGCCCCCATCCAAAAGGCAGCGGGAGCTTGGTTTAACTCCCTTAACCATAAAACACAGCTCTCCTGTTAGCCTGTCATCTACTAATCAAGACTCTCTCCGGAAGGGCCCTGAATATTCATTAGCAGTTGGAATGCTGCATTCAAATACCAGTTTCTAGCAGGAAAATGACAGATTTCAGAACTAATACTGCTGTAGGATAATTCTTCCACAGATGCAGATGCTTGTGTGAGTCATTTTAACAGCTGTAGTGCAAAATATACCACAAATTCCCACAAGTGCTAATGTAGAACCACCCAATCCACTGCCCTGATAGAAGAAGATCACCAAAGTCACCTTTCTATTAAAGCCAAAATTTCTGAGTAACGATATACGTATGCTAGATATGATATAGACATGTTTGTAACAGCGTAGGCTGTGGCATAACTATTGAAAACACTGTACCCCTTGGTTATCAACACAACAAAAACATTCCCTTTGACAATCACCTAGTTTACTGATAGTCACGGATGAGCTACTGATGAAAGCATGCTGCTTTTCCTATGTTAGGCAATAGATAAACCTCGGAATCAGTATGATAAATTATAGCTCAGCATGTACCTAAACAAGAAAATTAGAAGATTGGCAAAATATATTTTGCAGCAGAACAGTGGTATTGCATAGGGTGGCTAGGAAACTACTCAGTATTCTGAAAATTTCTGCTTTTTCAGAAGTTTCTGAAAGCTAGAACAAGTTAATATCTATTCTCTGATCTTTATTACTAGCATTTTGTTCACAATGGACTAATTCTGCTCTATTCATACAACCAATATGCAAGATAGGTAGCGGGACGAGCTTTGCTCAGTTCAGACTATTGTCATCATCTGCGAATTGAATTCAGGGCTTCTCTGCTCTACATATTTTAAGAAAGAGCAATGAAATTCTGTATAGGACAATCTCAAAAGAGGCTGTGCTTTCCATACGCATTTTAGACACAGTTTTTGACAGCATTTTTCTGCTCCCCATCAGTTTCACATAGCTATCCTAGTAGTTCATGCTACCTTACAAGGGGGAAGTTGTTAGGAACAAACATTTTCTACTACTTGTCATGAATTATGAATTCACAGTATATACTATAGTGCATTAAATATCTTCCAACTTAAAGAAAACAGACACAAAGTCTCAGAGAAACAAACACCAAATCAAACCAAAAAATACCCCCACCCCCATAATGTCCTGCAATTGCAGCAGCAAATAACAGGCTGACATATAGAATATCTACTTAAGAACATGTGGTGGCTACATTTCAGGAATTACCCATATTCAAGTATGTGGCTGTTACTTTACCCTGAAATTCTCCAACATCAGAGTGGTGTTGAAGCAAGTGAAAACCAAGACAACTGGTGTAAGGGTAATACATGGTTTCTGTAGAACGTATCCTCTGCATGTAAAGAGGATACATCCAAGGGATGTTACTTCCACATTAAGGTGTTCCAGATGAGCATAGTTTGTCAATACATCCTAATCCCTGCCTTCAGATGGCTGATTTGCTAAACAGTGGCTGTTAACAGAAGAAAATAATTTAAAGGCTGATGGGGTGGAGGAGAGGAATCTAAGCTTGCCTTTAGAGACATTGTGAAGGTTAAATATTGGGAAAAGCTTCTGTCAGAAGTTCCTGCTCATTGGAATTCCGCACATCAAAACTGGGAGCTTTCTGGAGCTATGGAAACTTACCCCGAATTCAGAGACAAGCACACAATATCGCAGATGAAAGACTGCTGACTGCTGTGCAGTTAAACTACTAATTTACTTAGCATATTCTCTCTTTCTGAGATCTCCTTGCAGCTGTTCATTGCAAATGATCCAAGGCAACATTCACATGCTGGAGACAAGCATAGCAAATTCTAACTGCGGAAACATTTTTAGGAAAAGGTGAAAAAGGATCTGAACTCAACAGAAAAATATCAACGCTTCCTGGTTCTTAAGTATTTAGAACGTATGTGCTGATTTTGTCACTTTCCACTACAGCAAAAAGTTTACGTACTGAACTTAAAGTGAGAAATATGAACGGGTAAAGAAATTAAGCTCTTGCCTTAGATGTAAGAGCAAATGTCATTCAGTGAACTGAGGTTATTTTGTCCTCACTGCGTTTGTATTACACCGCTCAGATTCCCATTTTACTTTGGGAGACAGTGTTAGGTATAGGTGAGTGCAATTATAAAACGCTGGAACAAACATGGAATCTAGACTAGAGAAGGTGGTTTAACAGCATTTTCATAAAAAGCCCCAAACAAAAGACTGTGAGAAAGGAAAGAGCGGGGGCACTAGGAAGCCAGCCTGGAACGGAGTCCTTCCTTGCACCTCCAGGCAAAGGCTTTCCCAGACCACCCAGGGAAACAGCAGTGAGGCCCACCTGAGCCCAGGCCACTCTGTGTAAAGGCACTGGAAGTGCTCCGGGCAGTGGAGCACGCTTACTGAACTACCCCTGTAACCTGTGGTCTTCCCCAATCCACAACAGGCTGCAGGGCGCTGTTTTCTGGCACTCTCCTGACCTCTGCACTTCTTTTCATTTTGCTTTGTCTGTAATAGCTCAGAGACTCAGGAGGCAAAGTAATTAATAATTGAGATTCTAAGGCTTGAAGCCTCTTGGAATTTTGCTCATTTCATACTGTATAATTTACCTTCTTTCCTCAGCTTGTGCTTTCTTCATCCGTCTAATTCCATTTGCCTGCTAAAGGGAATGAAATGTGAAATGAAACAGAGAGGTGAATATTAGATTTTGAAAATCAAGTGTGCTCAGGTACAGATTGATACTGATCATTATATTGAAATATATCTCCTAGAATCTTTATTTAAAAAACCCGTTGTTCTTGTTAACGATGCCTCACAAGACATAAATATGCCACCATATGTGTATACATGCTCCATAGCCTTCATGCATATCTCATGGTGAAGACTTACTGACATCAAGGCACTGATGCAATCAGCCATGCAGTTCTTTGTACAAGATTGCTTTCCACTCCTTTCATAAGTCTCCCACTGTTATTTCAACCTGTCAAGTTTTCTGGGAAACAGTGTCAGCTGCAGCTCTTATGTTATAACTAGACATGCTTTGCACCCACATGCTCTCAGGTTTCCTTTGGTCTAAGTATCAACCCGGTCTCTCCTGGCAAGAGTTGCAGACAGAGATAACCCCCAGCCTCCCCAGTCCTTCACAAGACCTCTCCTACGAAATTAACAAGCTGATGTTTAATCCTATCTTTTCTCACAGCTCTCTCCTACCGGGCACACTGGGTTCAGTCCCTCTCCTTTTAGGTACCTGAGTGGGATGCCACATGTAACATACAGCTGTGAAAAGAGGTTCTAGCAATCTCTATCTTAGATGGACAAAAATAAAATCCTTCCATCCCATAGGATGACTTTCCTCTCTGAGGTCCATTGGAACTCAGCAGAACCCCCTGCAATGTCTTTCTACGTACCGCTGTCCCCTTCCTCAGCCAGCTCCCTCCACGAACTTCAGAACTACTTGACTCCACAGCTTGCCCTGGTTTCTTTGCTTTTGTCTAAACCCCACTTCTTCTCAAGACTTCCCAAACAGGAGAATCTCGGGTTTTCAGCAGAGCCCATGTTTTCTTAAATTAAACTATTATCAGTCACTGAGAAGACATCTGATAACAGTAAACAGAGCGGCAGTCAGCAGCTCAGCCCCGCTCTCTGAATCAGCAGCGAACACTGAGCTCAGCTAAAAAGCAGTCACTGAGCCTGAATTAATGATATACATGGCAAGGAGCAATGGAGGAGCAGGAGAATGATATAGCGAGAGCTCCTGAAGGAAGCTTTGCTGACCTGAAAAGTCAATTTCCCCCCGCATATGTCCTTTCTTTGTACCCAGGCCACAGCTGCCAAGGTAGCAATGCGAGTAAACATTAAGCAGCAGATCACTGCCATCACAAAGATGGAGGGAAGGCACGAGTTTCTATGCTTTTCCCCATGTTCACGTGCCCTGCTCTCTTTTTTTAAAAATCACACAATGAAAACAAAATTCCATTCTCGAAATAAAGAAACAAACAAATAAATAAATAAAATCATATGCAGGACCAACGTGGCTTCAAAGAGGCCCAGTAGAACAAAGTGGAATCAATTCTTTTATATCTTCTCCTTGATACTCTGCTGATACATACTTTGTGTATGGCATTTACATTCCCTCCCTGACCCGACTCTACACTCAGTTACACTCTCCCCAGTCAGTATCAGGTTTACTTTCAGTTATCTCTTAGCTTTATAAACAATTCCTCTGCTCCTTTTCTCATCTCCTTCCAACAAACAAACTGGAACTGATCTGACACATTCTGACATCAACCATTCGTGGATTTTACCACAAACTTCTACTGCAATCACTTACTCTTGCCTGCTTAGATTATAAAAGCATCTCCGTGTTTCTACTTGACCAAGCAAAGCTGGTCTTCAGGCATTACCAAAGTCAACAGTATCAACAACAATTAAAAACAGCTTGGTTCCAATCCCAGTGTGTATGGTTATACATGGATTTGTTTGGAGCATATGTTCAAAAGAGCGTACACATTTTCATTGCTTTTATTGACTTAAAACCTCATATTTTTAAAAATGCAATCAAGAGGGGGGAAAAAAAAGAAAAAAAAAAAAAACCCAACAACCCACACAAACAGATTTCTGAGGCTAAATACTGGAGTTAAAATAAACCAGCCTTACAATAAAAAGCTCATGTTTTAAAGGCCTGTAAAGAGGATTTCCTCCACCCATGTCTGGATAAACATTAATAAGTGGACCTCCATTCAGATCCAGCTTAAGACAGATGCATCTGAAGTCATGTGAGTGCAAACGTGAACTCTTTAATTTGCAACACAGAGGTCTGGGGGCCAAATATAAAAAAATAAGTCATTAGACAGCTTCTCTAGGATAGAGTTTGGGATCTGACACTTTCAAGCCTCTGTTTCTGTTGGCTGCAACTCCTCCTGATCACTGCTGAGCTTGAGCATTTGCCCACTTCAGCATTCTAAAGACATAAAAAATGTAATTCTCTATTCAATCTGCTTCTCAGCCAAGCACATTCTGTGTAGCAGGTTTCCAGCCCAGGTCATTTCTCTCCCTACCACCACCAATGCTAGAAAATGACATTACGATAATGAATTAAATGATCCTCTCGTTCAGTCATTCCTTTTTCTCACAACTACAGTTCTTCTTCCAAGTAGCCCTGGCCAATGTTTCCTCTAACTCCCCATTGATATTACATGGAGTATTACTGTGCTGTGGGCTACTTTAAAAAGGAGCCTTTGCTCCTGTGCAGAAGATGCTGGTACAACAGGTCAGTGTGAGCTGGCAAGAGAGAGCGGTTCCGGTGCAGAGCTTTTCCTTTCCCATCTCACACAAGGGCGCAACAGAGTAGATGTATTTCAGGCACACCACTGACCCTGAGCACAGCAAAGCAGAGACGAAGAACAACAACCAGAGAAAGAAATCTTTTCGATTTGAGGTTTGCTTGTCTGGGACTTCGGCTTTTTTCATGTTAACCAAAAAGAAAAGCTGCAGTCGGGATCAAGTTTGCATCTCTCAGCTCCAGTCTGGTTCCCCTGCTGCCCCTGGGCAACCTAAGAATGGTATGTTTCACACATGGGGCAAGTGGCTGCAATCTAGCCTTAGAGCAAGGCCATCACATCCTCAAAGTGCAGGAGACTGAAATACATAGGCTACAAAATCTAAAAAATAAACCCAGCATTTGCTCTGTTGCCTGTACAGTCACACGTAAGGGACAACTGAGAACTTTCCCTGTGTATAATCATGACTCAGATGAGCCTACCATAAAGTGGGGGTTCTAAAAGAGCAGCAGAAGCTTAGGAGTTAATGATTCTGTGGAAAATGTTTAAAAAAGAAAAGTCTGAGTGTAGCCCGCAATACATAAAGTGAAAACTGACAAAGAGATGGTAGCAATATACCATCAAATTCTTTGCCAAAGCAAATGAAAAAGTCACCCGGGCAGATAACATCTGGATATGTGCAATCTCAATTTAGTCAAAATCCCAATGTAAACAAGTCCACTGATAGCAGAAGGGTAGTTAAACATTCCGCTAGCTTTGGGTAATTGAAACCATCTTCCTTTTTTTTTTTTTTTAAAAAAAAAAAAACAACCAAACCTTTCAATTATCAAACTTGGAGGAAGAAACTGACAGCTATTGGAAGGAATCCATTAAAATTCCAGTTTCTTACTTTGCAGGCCGACATCTTTGTAAACAATATCTTTGTTTACCAAGGCTAGGAATTGGGCAATGTCAGAGCTCTCAAATGGCTTAACAGTAGTAAAAGTCAGTAATAGAAGGATATGTATTATTTATAATATAAACACCATATACTTGGATGTGATTTATTAGACAGAGATATATGTACCGCTAATTCTATAATGGGATTATTATTTCCAGTAACATGAATATTGCATGGAAAACTGGAAGAAAACGTATTTCTGCTGTACAACGTGGAGCTCCCTTAAAGCATTCACATCACCCCACTGCAAAAATGGCAGCAACCACTCTGGGAATGGGAACAACGCAGCAAATAAGTTCAGTCTCAGGAAAATTTCATGTAAAGGCTGTGTAGGATCAGTGGCAACGTATCACATAGCACCAGCCTAATTACATATTGCAGTAGTTGCTTGGTCAACCCATATGTCAACTTACTGCATTTGTACATTAGCACTGATAATGAAGTTTTGCCAGTAATCTGAAACATCTGCAACAAGTACCAGTGAGGCACTGAGTACAGAGTAGCATTAACAAAACATATATATATATATATTTTTTTCCCCAGTGCTAACATCTCAACCTGGCTCTGGGGTAAATATCACATTAGAAATAACTGTAGTCCTGCATAAATTAATTTCTGTCCCTTCTGCCCGAACGCACGTGAAGTGGAATAGTCTATACAGTTCTACCAGCAGGCATGTAATTTCTATGCAACAAAGCTGAGGCCTGTTCAGCTCCAAGTCAAGTGCTGGGAGCTCTAACAATGTTAGGAAGCACTAGGGGCTACGAGACCAAGAAATTCCTGTGAAGTCCACTGTGCATTTTCCTGTTAAAAGGAGAATATCATTCACATGTGCAAACCCCACCAAACCCTGCAAAAGCAAATAGATTTAAAAAGTAAAACCATGAAAAACCCAACAGTTTGCTCAGAAGAAAACTGTCTAGCATGGTCATTAACATTGATAACTTCAATGCTATCTGGAGCTGAATTTCTGAAACTCTGGACCTCTGATCTCATTTGCACAGTAAGATCACACCGCAGTGCCATTCTCTAATGGAGGAATCTTGCAACAGCGCATCACGCCCAACCATTTATAGACAATCTTTGCCTACATCAAAGATAAAAACGTTCAGCTTTCAAGACAGTCCATGGGGCAGGCACAGCATTAACCATTTTCAAAGTGTTACTCCGTTGCCTTGCACTTTGCATTAACCCATCCAGGACACACTCAGTATTAATGTATCAATTAGATCCGGGTATTTTAACAGTGCCACATCACACATGATTGGCACAGCTCCACCAATCAAAGTCTTTATGCTTAGATTCCATTTTTCTATTGTTTTTTAGTGTTGGGCTACTTAAATATTATCATTCAAACCACAAATGTATTCATGGAAATAGGTCTCAGAGAGAACGTTTCAATCATTCATAACCTCACTGCTGTTTTTCAAGGTATGACTCACCAGCAGCCATGTATCTTGGCTATAATTGGGGAATGCTTTGTTAATGTTGTAAGCCTTTTCTTCCACTGCAGAAAAAAAATTCTGCAGGTATTTGATTGTCCAAAATTGTACTGTCTATTAAAAATGGAATGGCTTGCTTCTGCTGCGGGTTTCCAAAGAGAAAAAACAAACTGAAAACAGTAGCTCAGGATTATCTGATTATCAGACCTATCAATCTCCTGAATCACATTTTGAGAAAAAGAACATGGAGAGATTTTCTTTTTCATTTGTTCCTTGTTCTTGTTGTTGTTTTAAGATACTGCAAATCAAATCTCAAAATTACATTAGTGTGTAGTCATTATCAGTTCCACGTTTAACACAAAGCCATGTTGGGATAGTTAACCTGCTTCATCACACTGTATGTCATTCAGCCAGCTGACAAAGTCTCTCATTTAAGTACCATCTACAAAATTGCATTGCATACAGTGGGAATTTTGCTGTCAACAATTTTATCCCACCACACTGTGCCCCTCTGGGGACTTAATCCTTGGAAAGCACTTGGTGTCCCCCTTGTGAATGTACAGTATGAAAAAATACATCAAAATTGGACTGAAACCACGCGCCTGCAGCTTCGAGATGCAATGCTCCTGAACAAGAACTTCAGTTCCCAGCAGTGAATGCTCCTCTCTCCCTGAATATTTTCAGAGAAAAACAGAACACAAAACACACTCCATATCTGAGATGCAGTGGTCTGGAGGATATTCACTAATCACTCAGTGAGATTCTTCAATAGCCGTACTATTCCATTTCAGAAATAACATTTCAGGAATGTATTTATACTGTGTCAAACGTGGATCCCCCGAGCAATGCATTGAAGGTAATCACCGGTACATCTGTTTCTGTCATATTTAAATTCATGGCCTAATTCAATTGCAAATAATTAGCTATTTATCACCATGAAGTTCACATTACAAAATCAGAAAGGGCCAACACGATCCTAAGCCATTTAACAAAAGATTCGGGACTTGGAAGGAGGAAAGGGGAGAAAAACAAAATAAACCCTAGCAATCAATCCCACAGTAAACCAAACACAATCAGTTCTGCCTGCCCATCATACTCCTACAAGACCCAGATCCTTTTGTTTTTTCACAGACTTACAGAATATATTGCCATACACATCAGTTAAGCCCATCTTTCATTTTTATAGCCTGAAGAGAATTATGTAGACAAAACAACGTGAGCACACAGCCCCTGCAATACTGGTGTGACCTCGGTTTCTAACACCTACTTTGGAATGCTACTATAACTCAAGAACTTTTTTTTCCCTTGCAAGGACATCTTAATTATCCCACCCGTGACATGAATGTTTTTGGAAGATAAAGTCTGTAATTAACTTGTTGCCAAACAATATGTTTACTGTCCCTGAAGGTCAGTTCTCATATAAAGACATAAGGACACTTAACTTTGGGAGATGTGCATTGTAACCGCCGTCAAACATTAACTAAGTAATCATCCATTATCCATAGCAGCAGCAATCCAAAGTATGAACATATTCCAAGCATTATAAAATGATTGTGCTAAAATAAATCCCTACCAAGGCTTCCAAAAAATAAGCACAACCACAGACGTGGTGCTTGACCCACTGTAACAGGATTTGTTAGAAATTCCACTTCATCTCAGTAGTCAATCGGTAGTGGAAGAATTTGCTCAGACAGTCAAACACGATTGTTCCCTTATTACGGAAATCTGTCTCTGCTGACTGCCCTGGTCAGGGGAAATGAAATTTGAAAAGATTTCAACAAAACAGCTGTAAAGACTCCTTGCTCATCTAGTACTGAATTTATGCTAGAAATTTACACAGGCCCATTGCACTCAGAAACCTGTGATGTGCGAAGGGTGGTGGGAGGGAACAAGAGGTTCATTAGCCCTGCTAAGCCCTGAAAGGCAGCTCTGCACTCCTACTCAGGTCAGGCCCTCTGTTTTTTTCCAGTTTCTTTTTGTGCTGGACGTTGAGTGGCACCTTCAAATCCACAAAGCAGCTTCCAGCTACACTTAAGAGAAGTATTTGGTGTGGATAAGGGCACAATTCACATTCCTAACAAGAGTCCTGTTTCAGGCAGATGAAAAAGCAGCTATGCTGAATTAAAGACCGCCTACAATATGTGTGTCAGTTAATTGTACATATGAGTTAGGAGAGGTACAAAGAAGATGAGAAAAAGGACAAGCACTGGAAGAAGTAAAAGGAAAATTACAATAGAGATACACTCTCTCTTTGCTGTTGTGCCAAGCGTTACTCAGTCCGTGACTCACATCTCCATCATTATTCTGAATTTCAACAGGAAACCTAGCACACACTTGGCCCTAACTCTGACTTACACTGCACTTACAGTCAGAGACAAATGGAGAGAATAGAAGACAAAGAAAAACAGCTACCAAAATTAAGGAAGAATAACATAGACTTTGCCCAGTCAGGAGCATCCTTCTCCTCGGCTCACATGCAGAGGAAATTCTGGACACCACAGGAACTGCTTATGAAGAAAGCCAGAAGAAGCAGCAACACAGGCAAGAGTGAATATACTTTTAGAGGGGATAAAAATGAATGCCAGAAATAATCAACACTGAAATAAAGGATGGAAAAGTTCAACTATGCTAAGGAAAGTAAGAGTTCAGGAAGGGAAAGATATGAGAAATTAGGATGCCAAAGACAATGAACACAAGAACTGGAGAAGGAAGATTCTGGAGACATTCATGTACAAGCATGGCTATTAGCACTGCAGTGAACTAGTAAATAAGAAAGCTCTTTTGGCACATCGCAGTCTATTACAGAAGATATTTTGTACTTGTACCATTCAAGCAAAATTAGTTGATTCCTGGCATCAGTCATTTGCAAAACTCACGTGTGTCAGCACTTCAGATACTAGAATAGCTTGTAAGTGTTGAAACATGGACTATTTGCTGTTTTTCCACTGAGAATAGATTAGATTTCAAATTCCTCCACTTTGTTACCAAAAGCATTTCCATCAGCTGGAAACACTTTTCAATCCATCTTGCCAACATTTGACCTATGCTAGTTTCTTTTGGAAGGTGAAACCAGTCAGGATCGGGCATGGATAAGCAATTCTCCACTGAGAACATGTCAAATAGACACACGGCCTTCCACCAGCCAGAATGCAGTCAGTGTGCATTTCTTAGGGACACTTGCTCTGAGCTGTTCATATGGAAGCAAATAACAAGAACCTATGTCACTCGGCAGTTTCTCTTGAAGATTAGCAGAGGGAACACACATGCTATTCATTTTCTGAAATAATATTGGAGAGTGCTGTTTATATACTGCCTATAGACCATCTAATTTAAAGAATGTAGCATATTAAAGTAATTGAAAAAGGCATTTGTTTCTGCAGCATAAAATGTAGAGTCTGATTGCTAGACAAAATAATTGACATACTGTTAGACTACACACATTTGCATCAATACTATCGTGTAATAAGCTAGGGCATGATAAGAGAAGACTACAGCTAATCTCGGCCCAGAAACCTTCAGTCTTACTTCTTCACTACTGCCAGTGACCCCCCTGAAGTGCCAGCCATCTGCAAACTGACTTTTGTACATGAAATGGATGCAAAGATATGATGTTACTGCTGGCTGGCAGCTTGTGGCACCTGATACCACAGCAGTATTACCTTTACCATACTGCAGATGGAAGTACGCCTAAGTTCGTCCTCACGTTCTTCCCACCATTCCCCTTCCCCATCCTTCCACACTCTTTTTTCTTTGAAAACAGGTTCTCACAAGTCCAGCCCTGCTGCCTTTTCAATTTCCCAAATGATCTGTTGACTTCCTCGTGGTTTCCAGGAACAAAAGCTTTCCGCAGGCCGGCAGCACCCTGCAGAGAATACAGATGCCTTGTTGCAATGGGAGGAAGAAAATCAGAGTTGAAGTTATTATCCTGAGCAGTACCACCACTCTCCATCCTCCGTGTAAAGTTGTTCAAGTCCTTCCCACTTTCACATTCCTCTTCTTGCTCAAATGGAGGATATTTGGGACAGAGAGCAGCCAAGAGTACAGGTGCCCACTAGGTCCACTAAGATGCTGGATGTGAATCAGATGCACTGGGATCACAGGCTCCTACTGAATTTCACTCGTAACAGGAGCCTCAGATAAACCTTCACACGAAAGAGAAGTGTTACTAAATACTCAGCTTCCAGCACTATGTGCTAGCAAATGTCCCCTGGATGATGGATTGTCCTGTACACTCCTTTTGCACGCAGTCACCCAGGGTGCACCAGTGACATGTTACCCCAGGCTGAATCCTGCTGAATGAGGCAGCTTGTAGAGCAATGCCACAGTTCTGCAAAGCAGCAGCTTTTAGGCTTTCAGTTCAGCTAATCTGGAGGTCAAAATACATGAGACTTAGGTTTGCATTAACACTATAAACGATCAAAATAAATCATTAGCTATGATTCATCTATTTGTGCAGAAACAAGTAAATGTCAGTACTGTCAGGAAAGGGAAAAGTTTATGATTAAGCTCCAGCTATATTCATTCCTCATAATCACTTCTTGAGAAAAGCATTCACTTGCATTTTTAAAAGATTCAGCTCTTCATTTTCCTTCCACCCCAATGAGACAACATCGCGAGGAATTCACACACAGGAACAGCTATGCAGAAACACATACCTTTACATTCAATATTGTTGCATGAAATGGTTTTGCAATTAGGCTCATTTTAGAGCAGAAAAACACTTCAACAGAAAATGACAGGATAACTCAAATAAGCATAGAAAGTAATTGTGCTTAAACAGATGCAGACATCAAGTCATGGATCGTCTACAATTCACTGGAAAGCTCACATGCAATTCTGCTGTCGAAACTGAGTGTTTCAATTACTGGCAGTCTTAACCTTTCTGCTGCATGAATTTTTGATCTCCACTCAAAGAGGAACAGGGAAACCACCCAGTTTTCCAGCATGTACAGAATAAGTAAGCAATCCGTATCATGTTCCCACTGAGAAAAACCCCCCATCCATCCTGTCTATCAGTAAAGATCGCTGGAGGAATGCCAAGCGAGGAACGCCAAGTGAGGCATTTGTGTCTGTTTGACTTAATGGGTTGTGTTCATCTTTATTTGTTCGAGTCACAAATAAGGATAAAACAGTAAACTAGGTAGGGCACAGCACACAGACCATCCTCCTGTCTCATGAGAAAAGGCTCTCAGACGAGGAAAGAGCTTGTGAACTGCTGCCACCTGAGTTAACAACAATAACACGATATTATACCTTTGGGTATTTTGAACATGGAATTAAGTCATTTATTTAAATATCGTGTAACAGCTCCAGAACCACTAGAAAAAAAAAAAAAAAAGGTTTTATTTTTCTGATGTACCAACAAGTTTTACATGGAGACCCCGAGTGCCTCACCACGTTACGGCTGCAGAACGAGTCTTAATTAATTTACTCCCAAACGAGTACCACGTTTAGAAGGAAAGAAATTGTAATTTTATCCTGGGAGGCAGCTTCACACACATGGGACAAACCTTTACCTTATCTGATTCATATCTGTTCTCTAATGGTGCAGGGTCTTACTGTACAAAAAGTCATTCTAAAAACACCCAGCTGCTATTGCACATAAATACTGCCTTCTTTTCTCTGGATAAAACCTTTTGGAGGGAAATTGCTAACTTGCTTAAGGCTTGTTTTTCTCACATCTCACATGGACATGCCTCAAGCACTCCTATCAAATTTTAATCACCTATGTGGAAACATCTACAAGTTCAACAAAATTCCGCTGCTTCTGTTCTGCTATTTTGGTGTTTTAATTCTGTTACTTCATGCAGCAGAACGAAGTTTGACATCAGTACAAAATCTCACAAAACATCAGTTTAACTGTAGTTTCCCCCTTAGGAAATGCATTCCCTTGAGGATAACTAATGCAAACCATCTGAAAGCCCCATTTCAGCTTAAAACCTTCTCAAAGAATGCCATTCTCATAAAGTCAGTGGCAGCATTATGATTTGTCTGAGACACAGAAGTGTGGGAATTTTTTTTTGTTTTTCAATTGTGTTAAAAAAAAATACATTCAAAAATTTAAAAAAATATCATATTAAATGAAAATTTAATCCAAATTCAATAGCACTGACTCCGGAACAAAAGTGTGATAGCATCATGCTGGAGACAGACAATTAACATTCTGCTGGAGATGGACGATCCTTATCATTTGCCTTCATTGCTTCAACAACTTTTTATTAAGGCAGTGGCCAATGCTGTAATACAAAGACAAGAGTCCATGCAAACATCCAAAAAAGGATTTCACAATAACATTCAGTGATTCAGCGTATCAGAAGCTGATGCTGACTTTACAAATATCAAAGCCTATCGTGTTGCAACAAATTCCACCAAACTAATTTATTAGAATGCTAATTGTTGTTTTTTATAGCAGGAGAAGGAAGTCACTTTATGTATCAGTCTTTGAAGAGAATCTTGGAATCTTACCTATGTGTTCCAATTGTTAATTGAGTAATGACAGTTAATTCCGGACTTAGGGGAGCAAAACTTGCAAGATACAATTTCTACAGTCACACAGTCAGACACACTTGATCTCATAGGGGCACACATGGATGCAGACTGATAGCAACCACGAGGAAAGCGGCAGCACAGGTAGTCATCTGCAAAGCAGCAGTCATTTCCTACAACAGCATTTTAAGAAAGCTGCAGAGGAAGAGGCAGCGTGCGGTTCTATCAATAATCAGCCCATGCCTTCCCATGGCTCTTGCTTGCTCTTTCTATCAGGAACATCCTCCCCCCAGCGATGAGCAATCCCCCAGCAGCTGAAGGCACCAATGCATATTCCACAGACGTATTCCCATGCATTAGCTCAACCTTTGCGTTCTCACCTCCACATTTTCAGCCTGTTTACAAAGAAATGATTCCCTATTGCTAACCTCCCTGCTTTCCCCCCCCCAAAGCAATGAAGACACTTCTTGTATGCTGGACACTGTCATGGCTTTAAGTAGTTTGTTGGGCCTTGAGCTGCCCTTCCCTCACCTGGGTGAATGTAACTCTCACAATATTAGTGTTCTCAGAGAGAGAAAAGAGAGAATCACTACTCCAGGATAAAAATGCTTTTAGCTAAAAGAACTCAGCAATCAGGAAAAAAGAGGAGCAATCATTTTGTTTGTTCCCGTGACAAACAAAACCTTCCATGCCAGTAGACGCCATATATTGACAATAACCTGTAAGCAGAGTAGCACACCTAGTAATAAGGTGGCATTATGCTGCACTGGGTTTCTATCGTGCAGATGTTATTTTTTCATTCTAGGTAGAATTTTGTAAAAACAAAATGTTGTGTCTTTCCTCAGACAGCAACATTAAGAAGTCACAATTAATTTGCATTGTGATTTTTTCTCCCAAATCATCAGCTTTACCTAATATTTCCTAACTTAAATACGGAGGTCATAAATATTGACAAGGGTATCACCAATCAACTCAAGATACAAGGGATAGAAAATGTGGGGATTTTATGGAAATAATTGTTTTTATTTTCCTTCACTGCAATTAATTCAATATCCAACCCACCACCAAAAATGTCACACCAAACCAACATCACTGTATGGTCTATTCATTAACCATGGCAGGTCAAATAATTTAAAAGTGAAAGGTGGCCAGGTAATGAGACATAAGTGGGGGAGCTGATTTACAGTGACACGGGTACCTCCTCTCCGGGTTACCTCACATATGCAGTAAAAAATCCACAGAGGGTCAAATTCTTATGTCACTCAGAAAGGATCGCCATCACTCCCCATCTGAGCTGCCCTCATTTTACTTCTAATACAACTTCCAATTTTCACCCTGTCACTTTCACTTGTCATTTAGTGGTTTGATTCTGTTTCAAAAGATGTTATAAAGCCTGCTTGTCATCACCTGCTGCATTACATAGACCTCAGCAGTAACTATGTCACAGGCCAAACAGAAACAGCTCGTGTTAGCCACCCACTGACTCCTACATTCAGGAACAGTTCTGGACCTGCAGTTTATAACAGGGCATAAAATGGCATGAGCTGGTACTTAATCAATCAGAAACGTTTCAGTTAACACCAACTCTGCATTGCTTTCCACACTTTTCAGAGTAAGTTTTAAACACTTGTGGCAGCACTGTTTCCTCAAAGGTATCCATCATGTCTACTCCTTCCCCATGGCCTATAACGTAACCCCATATTGCATGATGATGCAGGATGCTTCTTTGGAATTTTGGAGCTATTACCAATTGTTCTTTTTGCTTTTATTTTTTCCTCAGAAAAAACAGCACCTGTAAGAGTGGTCAGTGAAGACCAACAGCAATGCTGATGCAGTAACTCGCGCCTCAGCTGGGATGAGACTGAGTAGGCTCACTGCATCCTCTCAGTACAAAGGCATGCCCAGTCTGGAAGATATAATCTGATGTTCCAGGGTTGGACACCACAAAATAGTTATTAATATGGACTGAGAAGACTGTGAAAACAAAGCTGAAACGCAGCCAGAAGTGGCTTTTTGTTTGTTTGTGTTTTAACAGAAAATGTACTGAGGTTAAGGGAAACCCCTGAGCTGAAAATAAGCAGAGATTAAGAGAAAACTTTAGAGCAGCGTAATCTCTGCTTGCTCTGTTCCTGCTCTTCCCTTCACACTCATTTATGGTCATTTGGGGACTTGTTAATTTTTTTCTTTTTTTTTTCACAGCGTTCTAGAAACACAGCAATAGCCAGCTTCACGCAAGGAGAGGATGGTGTAACCTCCTAGTACATTTCCCAGTCCCCAAACTCATTTAATATAAAATCCTCAAGTTGAGGACATAACAGATATTAAACTGATAAAAACATATGCTCCACTTGATCTTTGCCAAAAGGTCAAGAAGCAAACACAAGTCAGCAGACTCGATGGTTCCTTGGTCTGACTCAGAGAACACACCGAGACTGAATCATTGTAGGCTTTTATACCACTGCAGCAACAATTATTCAGCTTTATCACTCAGATTTATTTCAAGAAACTCAAGAAAGGCTACGGACCCCAAATAACTCACTCCAAGGTTTTAATTAGCTCGTGACTTTGCACATGCAGTAACTGCAGGAGCCATTCTATGCACTCGTTTATACTGCTGTGGGTAACATCTTCAGCACAGCAATTTGGAGAAGCTACCAATGCCACGTCCAGCCTCCCCAAACACTCCTGACCTGGTTTGATCATTCCTTTTACTGTCAATTGATAAAAAGAGAAACAACAACGTTCCCCAAACACTATAGCTACCTTCTCGTTCTGGAATCACCATGGGGCTAGTTTAGAATTTTCTCCCTATGGGTTAGAGAACAACAAATCTCAGGCGCATGTGCAAGCTTTACAAATATCATACAGAAATACAAGAACTGCTTTTGGCGAGGGAAGAAAAAAAGTGTATCACTAAATTCAGGAAAGTTAAGAGAATTTTTAATACATAGCATACAGAGAACTACATATTGCAGTTTCTTAATATATTTCTTAATAGTTGCTGGATTCATCGCAGTACCTCCCACAGTTATTCGAAAATCCCATCTCTATCTTGCCATGGTGTGATTTTTACTCACTCGAACTCTACGATAAATTAACACCAACACTAAGATAATACTGCTAAAACCACTGCGCACTTTTGTTATAAAAACACGTTTCGAAAAACCATTCCTGAGCATGCAGGCTAAAAATATCCTTTGATGTTAATGAGTAATAACAAAAGATGTTTGAGCAACCTGCAACAAGACAGCAATTTCTTCAAAAATGACTCCAGTTTTCAAGAGCACTTTGTAAACAACCATGTCAAACCTTATATTTTGATAATGAGTTTGCATTCCCAAATAGGAATTATAATCACTCATTATTTATGAGAGTAGAACAGTAGGTCAAAAGCAAAAGGAAATGTATTGCCTCATCAGAAGTATCTAGCTGGTACTCCGATGTTGGTATTCCAAGCTGCACAAGAGAGCCAGCTAACTAAAAGGTAATTGTTTTAAAATAGAGCACTTAGTGAGTCTGTATCAGCAAATCTACTGGATTTTAATGAGTTAAAATATTGTAATAGCATAGCTTTGTTCTTTAGGTTAATCACCTTTCCCTCAGGCTCCAAGCAACATTTAAACATATGCTTAATTTGCTATTGAAGTCAACAGAACTTGCAGTGAATGGTGGAAGTTAAACATGCTTAATGAGATTTACTGAATCAGAATGCGTAAAAACTGATGTGAGCGGATCCGAAACCCAAAGGCATCAGCCAAGTCCACCCCAAGTCCCCCTAAAGACACAGAGTCTTCAAAATGATACGGAAAAGAAGTTACGGCACGTCTACTGCACATCTATACTTCTGAATCACGTATATAGCAAAACAACAGCAGAAACACTTGAATGTGCCCTAATACTAATGAAAGCCTTTATGAAATTCTGTTCGGCACCACTGCTCAAGCAAAGCCTTCTGATGTGAGACATTGTTCATTTGTCTCATGTTTCCAAAGGAAGACGTCACAGAACTGAACTACTTCTATCAGGACGAACAGGAAGGGATGGAAAGATGGATTTTACAAATACACTTAGCTACCTGGAAAAGAAGCAGTGTAATCCAGCATTTGTACCTTGTTTCATCGATCATTAAAACAAACTGCATAATCCTCTCCAACCTGCAGAGGGACACCAGCCTTACACTACACGATGCTCCTTCTCAGATTAAAGGAAATTACCTGCCTGCCTCCAAAGCCCCTTTTCACTACCAAAGATGGCAGCAGTCTCGTTTCACAGATAATAACTCATGCACAATATAAAACTGTTTTTTCATATTTTCTTATTTATCTAGATAAGTGAAAAATTAATTAAATTATAACTAATTAATGATTTCCTTGACACTAAGGATTAAAAAAAGGACTTGAGTCCAAGAGAAAATTCTTCAGCTTTCTCACCTACTATAAATGTTCAAATTTGACTTTTCATTTTAATTCTTTCTCTCCTAGCTTAGATGGAGGATCCGGTTCTGGCACTAACCCTCAAAGATACTTTTATTTTTCCTGATCACAGAAAAAGCAGCAGTGTATTGGAGCTACTTTTACCAATTTCTCTAACAACCACTATCACCCACCCTTTCACTAAGATGCTGTCAAAACCAGACATCAGTTGAAGACAAAATACTGCAAATTTTAAATCTGAAGAAAGCAACTGTTACTTCAATGTGGCAATCAATCATCAGCATGGAAGGAGTTAATCTTCCTCATTCCCTTTTTTAAAGATTAAAAAAAAAGAGAAGAAAAAAAAAAAGGAAGGTACAGCTGTCACTCAGGTGATGAATACAAGCTGCTAGCCTTTCAAACAGCAGGTACAGCACTGGAGCTCTGAATTAATTAGCATTCAGAAAGCCTAAACACCACTTGATAACTCTGCAAGATAATTTTTGTCCCTTCCTGCAAATTAATACTGCCATTAAGATGAGCAAGGACACAATGCAGATTATAATTGTGCCCATTAAACAAAGTTTCACAAATAACGAACCAGAGGTTCCAGCCAAGAGTGCAGCAAGCCAGCAAAGCATTGCTGCAAGTAACGTACAGGAATTCATCTTCACTTTTTCACTGCGTTCACAGAAACACATACAAGAATTCCTGTGTACATGCATTGAATGTTCTCTGCAGACGAGCGCAGGCTCTCCAAAAGTTCAAGTTTCTAAATGTTTAAGCGGCGGCTTTGTCTCAAAAGCATTCAGGCTGCTTCCGTGAGAGCCCCCATTCATATAGGCACGTACACTGAAATTACAAGCTAGCAGTTAGCCCCTGAAATTACAGCATCTTAAAAAACAAGGCCTCTGCTAAATGCTGCTTCAGCACTGCATCAAAGTCTAAACAACCCGGTCTGAAAAACCTTCCTCCCGTGCATATAATTTGATTTAAATGACGAGCATACTTAAAAAAGCACAAAAATGATTGATGTCGGAATTTAATGATGTTTAATAAGTGGCCATCTGTCAACAGTCAAGGGCTAAAAAAGAAGCACATTATTATTCCCCAAAAGATTAGAAATATTGATGCTAATTAAAAGGCACATTATCATTATCTCAAAGTGATGTCTAAACACTAATCAGACTTCAAGTCCGGCAAAGAGGGAGGGCAAGACCTGTGGATAGCAGCGCTCCCCAAATGCCTCCTTTGGGCTGATAATCTCTGCGCTGGTGCTGTGATAGCATACACATCTGAACTTGGCAAGGGCTAGGTAAGTCCTGGCTGGGCGGGCGAGAAATTAAACCCTGACCTGAAGCAAGGAAAGATTATTTATTTTTAACTCACGTCCTTAGAGGAAATCTTTGGTACATTTTTACAAAATATTGCAAAAGAGAAATATGCTAAATGTGGCATTTGACTATTTTTTTTTCCAATTTGCCATACACGATATTTCAAAGCAAAATAAAACTTGGCGTCGTGGTGCCCAAACATACAAACAACTGCACCATACTAAACTGTGAAGTACTGGATAGTTTTATTTGAGAAACGGATTAGCATCACACACGCATAAGGGACCTGCATGGAAAAACAGGACTGAAACTCACATAACAAAACTGTGCACATGGGTTTTGTGAAGCACTGTTGACCATTTGGGCCTTTGAGAATTCCCTCCATAGGTACAGGGCTGCTTCAGATCCCCATGCTCATTGCTACAGAGGAAGAAGGTACACACAGGTAGGTGGTTCAGGCTGCTGTTAATGTTTGCCTGGAGCTCTGCCTTCGACATTAATAGTAATTTTATTACCTTCTAAAATGTGGCATTTATTGACATTTTCATAATTCATCGTGATCAGAATCTCTTTTAAGCAAACAGACCTCTGCTAACCTCAAAATCCATGCTTCATGTTTGAACAGAAGCAGCCAGCAGCCCATAACATGCTTTTCATCTTAGTATGCAAAAAGCTGACAGAATCCAGGCTTTCATAGCTTGCAGAGAAGCAAAGTTGCAGGGCGTTGGCAAATGTTTCCCTACCCCTGGGATACAAGAGATGCGAACGCAAGATCTGACTGATCCCACCTCCCACGTTGTGGAAGCCATACGTACAAACCCAGCTATAGCTATACTGGCTCTATAAGCCCTGCACAACATCTTACCAACTTTATGGGGCTGGTCAAACAGTGCCATAGTGCCAGAGGAAAGGGGCACCTGAGCAGAGAAGAATAGTGCTCAAGGTAAGCAAAGCACAAGTAAAAACAAAGAAAAATCTAGACAGGGACAGCTGGGAAGAAAGTGAGTATGAGAATCATATTCAAAGTATGGGAAAATGGCAAACCGAAAGCATCACAGCTGGTGCAGCCGAAAAGCAGAGCTGCCTGGGCAATGGAGGCCTGGGGCATGAGTGCCCATACATAATTAAGACCAGTCTTTTTGTTGGTTTTTTTTCTGAACTTGTAACAGCAAGCTTTTTCACCTGTTAAGTGCCACTATCAAATTACCATCCCCACAGTGCAAAGCCACCTCTGGTCTTCCTCCTCAAGTCAAGGAACCCATTAATCACTGTCAAGCAGAGCATTTTTCTATTTTTACTTGTCATTTTCAAGCCATCGCTTCACACAGGTGTGACCTCTGATCCTGATTTTCTTTCCAACACTCCCCTGCCGTGCTCTCAGAGTTCTGCGTTATCTCCTCCCTAAGAAATATTTAAAAACTTAAGAAAGATGTCCCTGGGTTTGATTACCCCATTCCCATCTTACTCCTTGATCCTCAGCATAAACACTTCAATCATTCTGGCATTTTCATTGACTCAAATTAAATGCAGAGCGAGTAATTATTTCACAGTCCCCTTGCCCTTTCCTACGCAGGCCTTTTGCCTTACACAATGACAAAGGATTACCTCCCAGTTCCTTAAAAGGCTCAGATACTTCAGATATGCTGTAGGTATGAATCTGACATGAGGGGACTGAAGTAAACCTTGTGAAGCTTGCCAAGGACTAATTATTAGCAATTACAGTGCTTTTCTAACGTTGAGCTCCACTGCTCAAACACGATGCAAGCCATATAACCATGCAATTGTTCCACTGATTAACAGGTTCCTTGGGGTGAGTATGAGCACTGGGTACAGATCTCTTGTACTTTGCAGCATGCTCCATGTAAATGCTGGAGAAGTGATACCCAAAGGGAAATTCACAACGCTAAGTCAATTTGAAACAGCAGGTTTAGACAGACACAAAGAGAAATGGAAAAAACACCATTAGTATCTAGCTTACGTTATTTCATTCCATGTTCTCTGCATTTGTTTTAAACTACCACCAAATTCTTGATTCTTTGTGCTTCACAGATTTGCCTTCTGACTCTACGCGACTGTTATACATTGTATAGCTGTCAGAGCAGAAGTGGAATGCATTAAAAGCTGGATAATTGTGAGCTGGGGCATATGGCACCGCCGAGAGTGTAGGAGTTGGTGGGAAGAAGGGGGTTTTGTTGTGATTTTTTTCAAGACTCCGGATATGACTAAAGCTTTTTCCGGTGGGCAAAGAAAATATCCCTTGTTTCTCTGTTTCTCCACAATTTCAAAACTTGCTTGCTTTTTCCTCCCCCCCCCCCCCCTTTTTCTTCTTCTAATTTACACGAATAATTATAACAAACCTTCATTCTAGTTCTCCTCTCCCAAGAACACACATTCTTAAACGGCATACTGAGGCTTAAACAACACTGAGGCTTTTGCAAAAAGGAACAGAAAGGAGCTCGCTGCTGTGAAACACGTCAGACTTCATAGCTCACATGCATTGAAATGACCAGCACAGTTCGCTCTTCTCAAAGGTATTGCTTCAAGCTGATTGCTGACTCAAGACAAGAACACAGCTCTGGTCACAGCGAGTTTCTGAGTATTTTCTCTGCAGCTGCAGGGTATAGAGGCTTTTCTGTTTGTTTTGCTTTTTTTTCTCCTTCTTCATATTCTGAAGTACAGTTTGGCAGCACCAGGCTGAATTCACTGCCAGTTTCCTAAGGCACTGAATCTCTAATAACACAAAGCGCCGACTATCTCCTTGCCCAATAAATAATCAAAATTTTGCACCACAATCTTCCTTAAAATATGACTTTTTGTTTCTCTCTCTCGGTTGCAGCTAATCCTTTCTGTCAGCTGCATTTCATCCGTAACAAGGCTGCCTGTGACACGTTGGGTTCCAATGCAACTCTTAACAAATCCCCCATGCACAGCGCGGTTCACAGAGTGCACGGACAGCAAAAAGGACCGCGGAGACAGAGCCTCTCTTCTCTAATGGGATCAGAAAGGCTGCGCTTTCACAGGGAGGACGCTCACCAAATGAGCGGATGGGAGAGACGGGAGGCACGCTGTCAGGGAGGTCCAGGCTGACGTACTGCTTTCTGGGTGCGTGAGCAGAACGCAGCGTTCACGTTATCTGTATCCTTGAACATCTGTCGGGTTGAATTATTGGCCACGTGTTTATGGCTGTCATGCTGGAAAGCTGACCCAGGCGATGCCTGCTTCACACTCAGCAATTTTAAACAGCTTTTTCCAAATCTTTAGAGACTGTTGTCATTTAACTCGCTCTCTAGAACTTGTCCCTCCTTTTGTCATCTTCTTTTCTTGTCATCTACTTCAATGTTTCACTCATTCACTTTGCACAGCGTGTCAAAAAACAGCCCATCAGGCAACAAAAATGGGACAAAGATTCATCGAGTGTGAAGTATCAGAGGCTTCCTTTGGTTTCACCAAGGAAATAAAAGGAATAAATAGTGACAGCTGTTTGCTCTCCCATTTCCTTGTTTTTAAAACACCCTGAGAGTCTCCTGCCTGCCCCATCTTATATGCAAGGTGCAGTTCTGGAAGGGAACAAGGGAACAGAACGCAGTGTGCTCCCCTCTTCCTAAAGCATCCTCACTAAGCTCTCTTGCAACCTGCTATTACACTACGCAGCCGTTTTCTTCTGCTTTCCCAGGGAAAGCTTCCTTTTCATTGCATTTTCATTCATTTCTGCAAAGTCAAGAGGCTCCATTCAGTCAGTGACCCAAAGTGCTGTGCAGGCTGCTCTTGGGGGGAGCCAAACTGCTGACAACTGAGAGATTACAATGGCCACGAAATCAAACGTGACGGTACCCAGCTTCATCTTGTGAGATGCCTGCGACAAAGGGCGCGCATGGCTGCCTGCATGCCTCATTCTGCAGTGGAGAGAGCAGGATCACATAGAGGAGGGGACTTGGGAAAAGCCTACTGTATATATTCTGTTCTTGGATCTCTTGGTGCAGCAGGACACACCTAGGCACTGTGGCAATGGTAGCTCAAACCACACCACTTTAAATCTTTTCAGATGTTGCAATGTGTATCACCTCAACAAATTTGCATTATGGTGTTCATAGTTACGTGATATTAAGGTCAGTTGAGGCACCATAAGAATACACCTGAATTTACCTAGGGCTTCCTGCTGCAATGCTGGTATTGCACCTCCATGGGATGCCTGCACTTGAGAAAATACTATTGCAGGCATTTTAAAAAAATCACATGCACGTCTATTAACTGTTTTTATACACAAAAATCCTACATGAACAGGAGGCACTCATTAACAACATACATTAATGGGCACAGATTTTTCCTCATGGACTCCATAAACGCTCAAATTATTGCAAGACAAATACTTAACCTTTGTGAAATCAAAAATGACAATATTTCATTCATTCACCTGTTATGATGAAACACTCGGGCCTATATTTTTGTGCATACATCAGTGCTTTTTCAAAGTCCACATGGGAAGTATGCATTTGTTTCCTGCTCTCTTTCTTATGCTCATAGCAATGCACATTTAGATTTATCGTATAATTGCTAACTAAACTCACCCGGGGAGAGTTTGCTGAGGAACACCCAGATTCCTGAATGAATGTTACTTGTTTGGGTGGAAGGAATTATCCCACAGGCACTCTACACACCTTGTAATTAGGTGAGATCCTCAGGACATAAAGAAAGAAAGAAAAAAAAAAGGGCACCTGAACAGATTTTTCCCAGACCACTGCCCACAGCCAGCTAACAACCGAGCAAAGAAAAGTAAAGAAGTGCACTGACATCATGTACTACTTGTCCAAAATTACCAAAGTGCAATTTTTTTCTCTTGGCTGAACAAAGACGCCAGCATGTGTTATTGTTTCGGGGACACATTTATCTCTCAAACAGTAACCCTGCTTCACCAAATTATGTCGACCTATGTGCTTTATGTTTTCACATGCCTGTAACTTCAGCTGAACTTAAGACACCTGTTTGAATTTGTCTTTTTTTTTTTTAATTAAGTATGAAAGTAAAATTCCCTCCTTAGAGACACCTTACAACTAAACCACATCTCCTGAAGGAAGACATTAGTGGGAGGAAAAACACAAAAATAGCACGAATTCCATGCAATGATCAAAGGAATCAGCTTTACAAGGCCTCTGGTGATGTTAAAAAGTCCTCCAGGACTACACATACGTAAATAAATTAACATTTTGTTTAAATGTCAATCAAAGATCTTTCAATTCCAACCCAGGTCAGCTGCTTTGGCAGCTGTTGAAGTGGTGACAGTCCTTACACATGGGTTAAGGGGCGGAAATGCCTTTCAACCTTCAAAACATCTGAAAATCTTAAATTTTCCTCCTTTTAAAATTTATACAAAGTGTTACATTACAATGACCTGGCACAACATTCCCAGTTCTTTTCTCCACCTTTTTCCATTTCAAAACATTGGAGATCAAGATCCCAAACCGTTCACTCCGGACAGCAATTAGTGCAACTTCCTTCCATTACTCTATATTGCTCATCACCACCTCCACATTATTCTTCAGATAGAGCTTTACAGGGTAGTGGCATAATGCAAATTGTTCAAGAAAAGCAGGGAAGGAAAAACGCTGGCATAAAACCTCCACCATCAGATTACAGTGAGCTCACAAAGCCTTCTGTTGGGTTACCCTCTTCATCTCGCGAAGCCTGGAGAGGCATCTCGCCTCTCCAGCAGCATCGTGTGAGCCTGGAAGCCTGATAAAACCACAGGACTTCCATGGCACAGCACTGCTCCTCAGTATGAAACTTCCTTTGTTGAAAAAGGCCTAAGAAATAGGGGCTGAAGCATTCCACGAGGGCCCATTTGGGATAAAGGTGGGAAAATTGAGGGAAGAAATGCACAAAAGGAATGCACAAAAGCACCATCTCCCTTTGCCATGTAAAAATACACAATCGAGTAGCAGGTGATAAAACAACAAAATAATAAAATCCAGTCTTCTTCACTGCAACTGAACAAATTCTGCACATAATCCCCTTCCCAGCACACTGGACATGTGTTTTAAACTGTGTCGCACATGATGGTTCTTCTAACGCTTTTAATTAAAGCACTACCAGAAGTTATAATGAAAAGGGATTACTTTTTTCAAATACACTAAAACCTCAAGCTCTTGTTATTTTGCATTCTGGTAAAAGGAAATGAACATTGAAGCCGCATTTTGGGATTTAAGATAATCGTAAGATTTTAAGTTGAAGGGCAGGAAAGGGACTTCATTTTTAAATTTGCTTTTAGCAGATACAAGCCTTCTGTTGCTTTATCATTGTAACGACTGTCATGTAAAATGTTATCCATTTAAACTCTCCCAACATTTGTTCACAAGCTGCATCTTCCCTCTGCCCCAATATAAATGACAAATACAGGCTCCCGCTGACTGAAAGGAAGCCAGTTAGTAATTGGCTTTATTGTCATTATTGGCTGCCTTGTAACACGCTCTGGATCTTGCTCTGAATGCAAAACTCTCAGTATCATCCCAGTTTTCACAGCATGCTGCCACGTGATCACTTGAAGAAAAGAAGAAAAAAAAAAGAAGAAAAGAAAGTACTCGCTCTTTGCAAACACTCCCACTCCCATCTGACAGAGGCATTTTCTCTTCTCCATTTTAAAGCTGGGACACGGGGGCACAGCAAATCGAAGATCAACTGCCTCTGCATGTGCAAAGTTGGTGGGTCCCCTCTCTAAGGCTATTTGGCACTTTCCAGTATGATGTGGGGTTCGGTGCATTGCTCACAATTTCAGCGGTGGCTGTGACAACTGCAAGATGCCCAGGCCTCTGTTCACATTAAAATCAGGAACAAGGACAGCAGGTGCTGTCTGCTTGACACAAGGGTAGCAGCAGTGGTGCCATACTGCAAGACAAGAACAGGCTTCTCCTTTCTCTGCAGAGCACCCACAGTTCTCGCAACAAAACCCAGCAGGAAGCTCCCTACCAGCACAAGGCTAAAGCTGTGTCACCTTCTGCAAACAAAACCTGTGGGGCCAGATATATCCTACCAGATACGTCCTATCAGATATATCCTATCTGAAAACTGAATTATAATGTTCATATACGAAGTGCAAAAATACACAAATAAGCTTAACTCCGACATTTGATGTGATGCATAGATTCTATATGTCATTTCTGGGTTTCGTGGACTGGGAAAGAAGACTGAAGTTCTTTTGCTGGGATTATTATTATTATTATTATGTATACTGGCTGCTCAACTTATTATTTTTAATATAACCTGGAAAGCTGAACTGAAATCCCACAGCTGAGCAGCACACTGATGCCAACAAGCATTCCAGAAGATCTGTTTATGAAAAATCTGGTACCTAAGCAGCTGAAAGACAGGGGTAACAGACTGTTTTCTGTGACAACCGGATGATATGTATGTGTTCTGATACCATGTTTCATAAAGTATTTTCTAACAGTAGAGAAAAATCCCAAGCTCAATTCCAGGTTCTTGATCTGGGTGCTGCATGTACTGCAGACCCTTTTGATGCAGCTCCATTTCTCTTGCAGCACGCATCTCTAAAACTTTAACGCCTCTGATGAGCGTGAGACAACACTGGTTTCCAGTGCCACATACCTTTCAAAACCTTAAGCAGACGTTTTACAAGAAAAAAACAAAAAGCTAGCCACCTTAAGAATTCTCAAATCCTCGGCAAAGCACTGGAGCTCTGCTTCATGACAAAAAAAGAAACTTTCGGGAGGTTTTTCACACAGCATTACTCTGTACTCATAAATGGTCTGCTTTCAAATGAACTTTTCTGGAAAAAAAAAGAGTCTGCTGGGGACACAACAGGCATTAGGCACATCTCGACCCAACAGGTGGAATATGCAGAAGTTAAAAGACTGACGAAAAGAATTCGGAATGAAGTTACAAACAGCGTTACCTCCTCCACCCTCAATTATTTATGTAAAAAGTTTACTTGGAGACCCACAGTAATACACTGCTCCTCATCAGGAACTGCGAGACAGAAAAGTCCCTGTTCTGAAAGGAAGTTGTGAATGTTAACCTTAAAATCATACTCCAATAACACAGCAGGTCAAATCCAACGAGAGCTTGAGTATCACTGTGCCGTACAAAGAACTACGTCCCACTACAGAAACAAACCTGATTTGTTGAATAGATTGGAATAAATTTGGGATCTAACCATAGTACAGTATAAGACAGAATGTACATTGATCACTCTGCCAGGTCACGTCATCCTGAAAAAGGAAGCCTGCAAGTCCAAGCACGCAATCTGTGCACCTCTGTGAGAACAAATACCCTATGTGGGATTGAAGGCTAGGACAGTATTTCTAATGGCCTTTTTAATTGGCACTAGGATGATTAATCGATGCCTTCACAGAACTCCAGGAGCTCTCATTACCAAGCAGCATGGTATCCCAGCTCACTGTGTGGGTGACCGTTATTACTAAATAGTCACCAGATCATGAGACGTAGATAAGATAAATTTTATACAAGTTTAGGAACCCTAGAAATTGAAGCCCACTACTGAGCCAGCAAGAAAATTCTGTTCCTTTCTTAATATACTATTCCAGCAGTGCCCATATGCTCAAAAAGAATGGAAAAGGCCAGTGAAAGAAATCCCAAACAAGCGAGGTATGTGCTAAAGACCAAACGCTGTGCGAGTGCGTGGTGCCAGCAGCAGGCTGGGCCGAGGGGAAGGGATGGCCCAACATGGCGGACGGGGCACTGGGGCGTTCGTTCCACTTGCTGAGGGCCGGGTGCACTTCCCTCAATACACACTGGGCTGGCTTTATTGCTCAGTACCAGAACGGGTGATAAAAAGCATGGTAATTGACCGTAAATTCAAGTGAGGGAAAATTCCTTGGCTCAAAGCTGTTCCTAGCCTGTGATGACAACACCACAAGAATTTTAAAGTCGACCATTTTGCTGCGTTGCCAGTTACCTTTCTGGGGACTGTACCCAGCTTGTTCACACACCTGTAACGAGGCTAATGGCCTTTGGTTATAGTCACCACTTTAATTGGCAAGACCACATCCAATTACACTCTGAAGATATATTTAGCCACTGCCCGCTATAAACAATCTCGGATAACATTAACACCATCTTAAATTCTATGAACGAAGGACTCATATTCTCATTAGAATTGTGAAAAATCTTCTTCTACAAACCTCCTGCCAGCCTCAATCCACTAAAAATAATAAAGGTATGTTCAAAATTACTGACCAAAGAAAATTTTGTTTAGGCTTACCAGATTTAGTTTACTATGCTAGTAATGGGGTAGCACTGCCACACTTCTCACTTGCCCTGATGATGCTGTCTAGCATGGCTAACTGTTTACAGCACATCACCCTTCTGTAAATGCTGGCCACAGCTCAACACAGACAGCCACCAGTAAGCCGGTGTCCCGAGCATTGCCCTGACCCTGCATGCTGAGCATGCCTCTGTAGCTTTGGTCTGCAACAAGCCCTGCACAGATCAATGCAGCAGTACAGACCGCCCGCCAGCCAGCACAGGAGAAGGTGTTACTCCCATCCTCAAGTATCATTTTCCCAATCTAGAGGCTTTTCACTAGCTTTCTTCCTTCCTTCCACTCCAGAAAAACGGAGGCATGGCTCCCTCTGAAAAGGATCTCAGCCTAACTGGAAGAAGGCAGGGGCTAGATGTGACAACCAGCACAAGGACACCTTGCCCAAATGCATCTCACCGAAAATACATATTGCAGTAATGTATTTTTCCATCTCATTTAGCAAGCTATGTAAAAGCAATACCAAGGAAAAACAAGCCAACCAGTCAGGTTGCTGCCAGGAAAGCACGCTTTTTAGCCGTGACAGTAACGCTCGAGTAAACTGGCTCTGTATTTCTGAGGGTTTTTCAATGCATTTGGATCATTAAGAATTAGTTTAAGTTGAACTTCTCTGGGAAAGAAACTAGTGTGTATCAATTTTATTTTAAATAAAATGAAAAGCTTAAAGTTGCATCATGCAACATCAGTACATGCATTAGCTTCCAGCTCCAAAGTAGATTTAAGTTTCACTACTGAGCTGAAGATATCATTCAGAAACAGATGCTGAAGTGTCATGAACAGCAACTATTTTACTGAACAAATGAACTTCTGCACAGCATTAACAAAAATTTAGACAGGTTAAATAATTGATGCGCGGTTCAGCATTTTTAGACAGCGTAAATAGCCATGCCTACAAATCACAAATCATGAGAAATTGCCATCTTTCTGGAAATGAGTATTAATCTCCTTGGAACACATCTCTGCACTCATGGCACACTACAGGCTTGCCCACATGAGGCTCATGCATTGGGAAAAAAAAGGGAAAAAAAGAACTGACACACATGGCACATTCATAAGAATATCTGAGCTGGTGAATCATAAATCCTGTTGGTTTTTTTTTTATTTTTTTGTTTTTGCCTGGAAGTACTGTTTACATAAAAAGAAAAAAGGGAAAAAAACAACAACCAGTGTGTCTATTTAAAAGCGATCTAGATTTTTAAATGATTCCTAATTTTGATAGCTACTCAGTTGAGCCATTCTTTAAAAAAAGTAATAGCACACTAACTTGTTTAATGAACCTTTGCTTCACATTTGATTTAATAAGGAGTTTGTAAAAAATACTATGATACAAATGAACTCAATATGTTCTCTTCCCTGGCCTCCAGTAGACAGAAAATTATATTTTCAAAATCCATTGACTTGAGTCAAATTGTCTTGCCTCTAGAATTTTTATGGTTTCAGACATTCCTGACATATGATTTTTGCTACCCTCTTATTAACTCTCTGGAATCATTAGCAGCATTTCAGCGTACAGGCGGAGAACGCTAAATTAAAGCGTAGATTTCAGTTTTTAGGCCCCAGGGCAGAGAAGGGTGAGCACATAACGGAGAAAATATGTTTTACTTCCAACTCAGATTGCCTGCGCTCTCATTACATTACCTCAGCGCCCTTTCAGCTTCTGTGTGAAGCGAAGGTATATTAAGCTTTGAAGGGAGCTCATTCTTCTGTCCTATAAGCTAAAGAAAGACATTTCTGGAGTGATGAGAACTGCTCGAGCTGGATGGAGAAGATACTTGAAAATGCCTCCTGGGGTTCTGGCTGTACAAGCCCAAGCATAATAGCAGAGAACTGGGGGTGTGGCACACCAGAAATTTATAACTGCTGGTGGACAAAGCTTTGTTATTGCCTTCAGAAACACCAAGATGAAAGGGAAAAACAACTCTGCACTGAGAGAGGAAAAAAAAGGTGAATGTGCACAATGGGTTTCTTATATATTAACCAGACAGGCTTCTATTGCTGTGGGACTTCTCATTCACGGAGCTAAGAGGATAATACTGTGGTGTGTCAGCAGAGCAAAGAAAGGACTTAGCTGCAGTGAGGAGGCTGGTCGGCTCCTGCACACCTTGACAAATGGCTAATTGCATCTGTGGGCTGTTTTGAAATGGCGAGCATTCACATGTCAGCTAAAGAAAAGCACAATGAAACCTGAGAGAAAAGGAAAAAGGAACAAGACCAGATCAGAGCAGGAGAAGGGAAAGGGAAGGAAAGGGAAAGGGGAACCGGAAGAAGAAGGGAAACAATAATAACAAAGAACAACCAGCTTCCTACCTCAACCCTCTTTCCCTTTCACAAGCATGTAAACTCCAGAATGAAGGATGAAAGAATCAATTATCTGAAGCCAGGATACAGAGAATAAAGCTCTGAACACACTCCAAATCAGGGATAAGAAGACTGCGTGGAAAGCAAAAGAGAGCTGCACCAGTATACTAAAAAACATAGCTAAGTGTAAGAAACATGCCTGTTGCATATGTTAGAGGCAGGAGCTCAAGTCCTTAATATTATTCATTAATAATTAAAATTGTTAGTAAAATGCCCTTTCCAAAAAGGCACTCAAAAAATAAACAGCAAGTGCCAGTTTGACAATATTCTAGTCTTTCTGCTGTATTCCTTCTATCAAATGAAAGTTCTCAGTAGCATTTCTTCAAGTCTCAGGGAAACATTCTCAGACAGCTCAGTGCTGCCTCAGCTGTGAAGGACATCCTCCTCTTGGAGGACCTATGCTACCACCACCTCATGGGAACCTGAATTATCTTTTTGTAGGGCAGGCACTCATCTTCACAGCACCTTCATCGGTTCACTTCCAGTCCGCAGATAATTACTGCTAATTCTGAAACAGCTGAAAATGCACAGTACAATTTCTGTTGGGACCAGCACGCTACGAGTGGCGGCTGTGAAAGCAGGGTGCCCAAAATATTTCAAATCAGTTTCAAAAAATGACTCAATACACTCTGCTTTTCAAAATACTGGCTTTTCATGCATTTTACAGTCTAACTCCTCTGAAGAAATAAATTCAATTAAAGAGGAAAAAAGGTACAATTTTCTAAAATAGGAAAAAGCAAATCAATACTTCATAAAATATAGTATGCTCTAAGATAATTAATTTTCCACAATATGCTCAACTCTCAACAGTGAAAACAGTGTAAGACCAAATTAATGACTAAATAGTCTACATACCAAGAGCAAGGAAACATTCTTTTAATCCAGTTAAATAGATTAAATGGGAAATGGTTTCTATGGCTGTCAAACTGCAGCCAGTTGGAACACCTTGGATTCGGAAGCCTACGGATGGCTCCGTAACTGTCTTTTCTTAAGGGTTTGTTAGAGGTTTCATATTGTATTAAAAACCTTTGTGAGAAGAAAAGCAACCTTTAAAGGTCCCATTCATTTGGACTGTGCCTCATTTCCATTATTCCCAAAGCTCACTTAGCTTTTAGCCGTCTCACTCTTTGCAAGGTCATATTCTTCTGTCACTTTACTCATTACATCCCGAGCTTCAAGATCAGCAAACACAGCCTTAAATGCACTCCATCTTCACGCTAAAAAAATCCTTTAAAAAAGGCGATTTTGACATTGGATGCCTGCAGTTTGACTCCCTCCTGCTTTGCAGTGAAATCAAGAATAATACTTCACTTTATAATGCTCACCTCGAGATTGCGTCAGTAATAAAACACTCCAAGCAGGGATCAGTTAGAACAGCAAATGGCTTTAACATTTCCAGTGAGCAAAGGAATTGAACCGTACTGCACTCCACATTGTCAGAACAAAGAGCAGACCAAAAGACAGAGATTAAAAACACAGATATATACTTCATGGTGGAATGTCTTGAAAAAGTGCATGTGTAAAGCTAAACTAGCTGCTACATAGCATAAGGCACTGTGGTTTTGTTAGCTACATCTTTAATTTGGCAGTAAGCGCAAGATAATTTCACCAGCATTTTTTTTTTTAAGTATTTCAGATCAGCTGTAAATTTATTCCCAAATCCCTACCATCATGCACGGATATACATGGGAAGTTCAAAAATACACAGAGCAAAGGAACGAGCAGAAAAAATAAAATCGAGTCATGAGTGCAATTTTATCCTGAAGACTGACAAGTTAAAGATAGCTCCTCCTATCTTTAGATCTCCTCCACGTGCCTTCAGCGCTCAGTTAGAACCTACAGAGGGAGGTGATAGCTGGTGAGAAGGCATGAAGGCCGGCTCCCGAGCTCCGCAAAACAGCCGGTTATATCCAAGTAATTCCTTTCATTTGTATGCGTGACTTTTAATCTGAGTCACCGGGACAAAAGAAATGCAAACAATTTCACGTCTGCAATTACATTCCCTACAGTCACTTTTCAGAGCACAGGTATGTCCCTCAAAGAAAAAGGCTCAGAAGTGTGCTTTCAGAGGCAACGGACTGTTACTAAGCTGAAATAGGGCTGCAAGCATCATAGGCTGTATAAGACAAGCGGTGTTGGGATTGGGCCTAAGAAGATGGAAAAAACCTGCTGATGATGCCTCTAATGAAGTCACTCCCTGAGCTCCAGGCCTCTGCTACTGCTAGCTCTATGCTTAGTCCTTGCTGAACATACATCTCTGTGTGTTTAGACCGTCCGGCCTCCATGTGTGTTTTAAACTTACATGAGGAGAAAACTGCAATATTATGTCTTTGATGCAGCAGCAGTGCTGAAAAAACAAAACCAACAACCCATTTTCTGAAAAACAGAGTTCAAAATAATACAGAACGATGCACTGAAAATGAAGAATCTATATCCCAATTTGGGTATCTGCAAACCTGAGCTATTGCAAGCACTGCTAATACTGCCAGCTACTCTCACTTGAATGTATTCATAAAAGGCATGGAAATATTTCAAATTACAGTATAGTGATGTAATATAGATGTATTTTTTCTATTCTGTGTATCTCTGTTTTGTAGTTACAGTGAATGTTTTGCTATATTTTATTCTTAAGATAAGCCTGGATATACACCAGCGTGAGGGAAAGTCTTCCTTTAAAGAACACAATACTGGAAAATGTAATAAAAAAAGAAACTTCAGGAAGTCCACAAGGATTTTAGTTCAGGCCTTTCTTATTATACTATTAAATGATTTAATGCTCACTCTGTGTATGAAGCAATGTTATTTATTGCATACCTCCTTCCAGAAGAGCACTTGAATATTTGTGGAGAAGTACAAATACACCATAAATTTCCCTGTAACTAACATTAAAAAAGAAAACAACTGCTTTGTGTTAAAAAATTACACACTGCCAAAAAATGAATATGGAAAAAAAACATCAGAATTGCTTATACTGCACCTGGACTGACACACCTCAACTACATTTTGTCCCAGAGTTACTGTCAACCAGCTTAAGTCACCGAGAAGTGAAAAGCTACATTAGTTTTTCCACTAGTCTCACATTCCTGCTCCCATAGACATATACAGCAAAAGTTTCCAGGTCCTATGCAAAAAAAAAAAAGGAGGTCAGGCTCCCATCGCACTGGTTTGGTACAGGTGACTGGAAAGTCTAGTATTTATTTAGCATTTTCTTGCTGCTGTAGCATCCTGAACCAGCTTCCTACAAAGGACTGAGGCTGGATTTGCACAGCTGTGGCCTGGAAAGCCATCGGCCAACTACCAGCAATACCTTCAGTGGCAGCAAGATGAAAATCCCAAACAGAGGACTTGCATAACAGAGTAAGAACAGCTCTTTCTTGTCGCTTATTTAGTCTGGTTTCACAAACCCTGACTTTCTGCTCAGGTTAGGTGGTGAAGGCTCAGATGGCTCAGTGACATCTGCAGGGTAATGGTGTTTCTGGGTGTATAAAGGAAACAAAGGTGACATTCTGAGCAACAAAACTCCCCCCCCCCCCCCCCCAACCCCCCCGGGAATTTAGTGGGATTTCTTCAAAGACACCTTGGGAGTTTGCTATCCAGACTGAATATGCTTCAGCATTAGAACTATCACTTGAATCACCAGCGCACTGCTGAATCACAAGCTGTAATTTCCACGTTAAAAGTCGTCTTGCTACAACTCATATGCTGTATAATCCGAGAAGCAGAACTAAGTAGAAGCAGTAGAAGAAGTTGAGAATAATGCACGCACACACAAAATGTCTATGACTGACAGAGAAAGTAACAGAAATTTCTTATATGACAGACGTATGTATTACAGTATCAAGATGAAAATGTCACTACCGCCTTGCAAGGGTGAGGAGCACCTTCACTCAGGATCGGCCCTATGCAAAGTAATTCTTACTAATGCATGAACTGCAAAATAGGATGGGCTTAACACCCACCAGAAAGAGCAGAGGGGGATCTCAGCTAGAGGGAACATGGTGGATGGCATCGGGCGTCCGTCCATCCACCCAAAAGCCAGGGAGGACACTGGGTGTTACCTGGAATGCTCCCATCATGCTAGAAAGCCTTCCCAGGAGGCTTGGGAAAGATAGAGACATAATGCTAGAAACTGGATTTTGGAGCTGAGCCAGGGCCCAATCTCATCCCCAGTGAAACAGTTTGAGAGTTTGAGTAGACTCAACTTGGAAGTGCAAAGTAGCTGGCAAGGAGACAGTTCCAGCAAAAGGAGCCTAAACTCAGACTCCAGCACACAAATGAAAACCAGGGTCTGCAGCAAATCGTTCTCAAGCAAGAGGATTAAGAAAAGCTGTAGCCCTTACCCAACCTTTGCAGTCAGAGACCAATAAATAGTATAATGATACAAAGGGAGCTGTGAATGTTGTCTTATTGTTAGGATATGTGTGACTGTAGTTCCTAAAAGAGCTTGGCCGTTCTACAGCTTATCCTGCTTAGCCAAAGGAATTATTTTCCCACTCTAAAGAGCACCCATTCATAGCGCTAACTTGTGATTTTTTAAGAGGGTCAGGTACTTAACTAGTTATCTCTGGGGAGGACAATTATAGCCCAGGATCACTTCACCAGATTCCTACCTGCCAGAGGTGACCGTCAGCACACGGAGCTGGGGTCAAACTCACGCTGAAGTCACGTTCAAAAGCAGATGGAAAATTCACTGATAAGAACTGGGTGCCCTTGATGTTATTAAACTTGTAAAATGAAGATTTTTGGACAGTTTTCACTCTACCTAAAGAACTCAACCTGTTCTTCTGATTTTCAGGAAGACAAATTACAAACTAAGTTTCTGAAGAACACTCAAAATCCAATAATTCACTCAGAGGAACCTCCTTAAGAGAAAAAAAAAAGTCATGAAACCTAACCCGAGGATTTGATTGGGCTGTAATTATCCTCTTGAAACTCAATTTTGCTGGCATCCCACCTCAAAAATGAGCGAAGCACAACATGATTCTGTGATTGAAACCTGTCTGCCGTCAATCCACATAACTGCCTTATACTTCACATGGACCTGCTCATCTTGTCAAGCAAAGAAAAATCTCATAATCAGTTTTAACACCCCGGAGCCCTTCCAATTCTCAAAGTAATATTCCAAACAGCTCAACTACAGCACAGTAACGCACAACTTGGCTGCCAACCTGTTGTAATGCTATGAAAGAGCAGAACTTGAGATGATAGAGGCCATAAATTTATAAAATCCTTTTAAAGCCATCTGTACTGCAGGAAGAAACTCAAATGAATACTTTGCACCTGTTTGGGTTTGGTTTGCATTGTTTTGTGGTTTGTTGTTTTTTTTTTAACCCGAAAGAACTGGGAAGCAACAAAAGGACAAGCAGTTATCTAGTGCTGTAAACCACGTATGTTTGAAAAAACAAACGGCACGCTCCTTTGGCCTGTACTGTGTGCTACAGAATGAGCTATAAACAAATCTGAACTGTGCTGGATCCCATTGCTTTAATTGTGTGCACACACATTCCTGCACATGCACAAGGCTGCTGGAGTGGAGACAGCCCTTGCCTGATTTCCTACCAGTCAGTCCCTAGAACAGCACCAAAAGGAGCCTTCGGTTACGCTAGAGCAGGCAAAACACTTCCATTGTTTTGGGGAAAAAACCTTCCGGGAAATAAAATTATACACTGCTGTACATTTATTATTAAATATTCATAAGCATTACTGATAATAATAATTTGGAATTACTAATGTAATTTTCTTACAGTCTGCAAGTCAAATACATACAATGAACAACTCACCCATAGGTTTGGGAGCACTCTCTCCTTGGAAATCTCTTTAAAATTTGCTTTTGATACTTTCATTTACCAGCCTATCCTGCGCTTTCTAACTGACTTTCCAAAGCAGTACTGCAAACAGTAAATGCCCCTGTTAGTTGAAATGTATGGGACAGAGAAAAAAAAATGAATTAAAATTGCTAACTGAACTATTAGCTTTATGTATAAACACGGTTGTATCAAAATGAGGGTCCTGGGACAAGGCACCCTATACTGCTGATGTTCTCATTTACGAATTCATACATCAAATCTTTAAGGAGAACATAGGAGAGTAAAACTGAGAGGAAAAGAAAACGCAAGTCAGAAGGCTGGAAAAGAGGCACTGTTTTAACACAGGATTTCCCACATCTGGAATCCAGCAGTGGGAGCCTGAGGTAGGGATTAGGTATTTATAATTCTAAATCAATATTTCAGCATAACAACAAACTATATCATCTGGCTAAAGAATGCCTTATTTAGCTAAAGCTTAAACATCTGTCACTAATATTAATATCGGCACATATCTTGTAAAGCTCCTTCGAACTTTCATCTAAAAGGAAGTTTAGTGCCAATGATTTCTGATATGATTCATAAAAAAATAAGCTAGCAAAACTTAGAGAGCAGTAAGGCTTTGGGGGTTGGCTTTTCTGATTTTTCTTTTCTTTTTTCTTTTTCCTTTTTTTTTTTTTTTTTTTAAACAAAAGCCATCAATTGGTGCCAGGCTCCAGCTCAGCTGATGAATGCATTGGCCTTCATATCACACTTGGGTTTCCCTGTAGCTCAGCCCTGCCAACCCTTTGCACACTGAGTCTGCTGCAGAGAGCAGTGGATTTGCCAAGCGCATTTCCCTCTGCAGAAGGGCAGTGTGAACCTTCCACATGAAAGGGCTGCGGAGGGGAACTCACTGAAGCAGCAGTCGATGCCCTTCCCAAGGCCTTTTCATGTGTTGAGTCACTTGTGCACACTGGGGTCCTGTAGCTGAACAGCCAGGTGTAAGTGCACAGACCATAGAATGGGCTGAACATGGCACACCTTCACTGCTTACTTATTTACGCCTTTGTGACTTTCACAATCAAGGAAGCAAGTTCACAGAAGACAGTAGGAAATGAATAAAATGGCAAGAGAAACAGGGGAAAGGCCCCAAGAATGAAAGAAAGACAAAAGAAATCTTGAGAATGAATAGTTTATGAGAGGTAAAGACATCAAGTTGCCCATTTGCCAAAGCATCCTCGTTTCCTAGAAATCTGCATTTCATTCCGAGCAAGATGCAATAAATCCAACTCAGTGGCTTCTACAAAGAGAGTTTGGTAAGGGAGGCAAAAGAGACTCAGTGGGGAAAGGAAAGCTGAAAATTCCTGTGGTCCTCTTAGAGAGTCACAGCATTTTCCCACTGAGCAATACCAAGAGCACAGGTTAACTGTGTAGAAACAAGCATGTGCTTAGTGCTTAATTTGGGTGCCATTTTAATGCTGTTCGGTAAATAATTATATTTCACCTTTGTTTGCAATGCCAAACTTCAGATTAAACCCTAAATCAAAATTCTTGCCAAAGAATGAAATTGAATCACATGCTCTGAAGCAAATCCCACCAGTAACACTCCGAGTAAAATCAAAGATGAGGACTCAGTTCAAACACCCGGAAGGCAACGTTTCAACTTACTTTAATAGTTCAAATTAAAAACATGCTTCTGTCTTTACAACACAATTCTAAATTTAAGTTTACCACAATAAAACAAGAATAACACTACTACTACATAGCCATTGTATTTCTCCAAACAATTATTGCTTGTATTTTAAATTAATTGCCTGAACTTTTAAAATCAAAAGCCTTTTGCGGCATTTCACAGCAGAATTACTAAATGCAGGTATGTCATTTGGTGACTGCAATTGTTTGCAAAAGCTTCCCTACTCCTGTCTATGCTGGGGCCTTACCTACCTAACCATATCGACCAGTAAAGTGAACCTGTCCTGACTAGAGACAGGACCTCATTAGGTTATAGTGCATTATAATAAATTCCTAACAGCCCCTAATGAAGCACTTGCTGTCCAGCAAAGCAAGGTGATTATGTAAACAGCACTGCAGCATGACACCCTGCGGTGCAGTGCTGTGGGGAAGGCCTTAATTGCTGAACTTTGCATTAAATGCTGAGCTCCAAGAGAGATGAGCTGAATCTGAAGTGATAGCAGAAGTGGAGCCCTCTGAGTACTTCTGGGCCGTACATCGAATTCCTCGAGGATAGAAACTGATGCAGTCCAAAATGTGAAATTTTTAGAAGAGCCTGAATGGCTTTGTGCCAACTTCTCTATTGATGAGGATGCTAGAAAACCATTGTAAGCCAGATTGTGTAAGCTCCCACCACTTCATGCTTTGAAAGCAGTAGTTGAGAATGCGAGCAACCTTCCTCTCAGAAATGAAGAATCATCCCGTTCTCAAGTCATCTGAGGAATCCCCAGCAAAATTCCTCTTAGCAAAAAACCAGGACACCTGCAGTCTTCTGAGGCTTATAGAACATAGTTCCCACATCACAGCTTAACTGCGACAGGTGCTGTGTACCCACAGGGAGCCCTGTGGTTTCCCTGAAATCCTGAGCCAGACATGGCCTTTGGCACATGCAAATATTAGACAGTGGTAAAGGAAGCTGCTCTTCATTGAATGCAGTAACACAGCTTGAGAGGGATGCTTTAAAATAAACAAATGGACTAAAGTCCAGAAGAGTATTTTTAGAAGCTGGGTTATCTCCTAACTCTGGACAGAGTTGGGGCTGAGAGAGCTGGGACTGTGTAGCCTGGAGAAGGGAAGGCTTAGGAGAGCTCAGAATGGCCTTCCAGTACCTGAAGGGGCTGTAAGAAGGAAGGGGATGGACTCTTATGCAGGGTCTGTGAGACGGGACAAGGGGAAATGGCTTCAAGTTAAAAGAGGGGAGATTGAGATGGGATATAAGGAAAAAGCTCGTTATGAAAATAGTGCTGAGGCAGTGGCACAGGTTGCACGGACAGGTGGTGGTGTCCCATCCCTGCAGACAACCAAGGTCAGGCTGGATGGGACTGTGAGCACTAATGGAGCTGTGGGTGTCCCTGTGCACTGCAGGGGGTTGGAACGGATGGCATTTAGGGTCCCTTCCAACTCAAACGATCCTGTGGTAGTGACACATCAGGAAACTTCACCCCACAGGCTGTCCCACTGAACAGTCCAGATCGACCATCTGGCCACCCATTGGGGATCAGGGACCCCACCCCATACTGCTGGCCCTGCTGCCTGCACCCCAGGGCACCAGTGAGCATGGGGCTGCCCCGGGGCTGTGCTGCTGCTTTCTATTTACTTTCAGAAGTAGCCTGGGAGTATAAACCATTCTGTATGCTAAACAATTAGCCTTCCAAGACAAATGGTGTAAGTCGGACAGATACTACAGTGTAGCTTCTGATCTGCCAATGAAGTGGGCTACAGCTGCAAGTCATTACCCTGAAGTGAAAATAGATTAACTGAATACATAAACTGCCTGATCCTTCTGTAAAACCGAGCAGAGGATTTGTGAGATCTGTAATCCTGGTATTCAGCTCTTTTCTTACATTCTGCAGAGACGCCTGAATCTGTTTAAGGCATGTCACACAGCTATTTTCAGCTGAGTCCTCCAATATTGGAGATATTAAAAAAGGTCTTTCCGACAATTCTCAGCTACCTTACAAATTCACTACTTCAGCTTTAGGCAAATGCTTACAAATATCTCCGTTCCCCTTTGGAGGGGAATGTTTATAATGTGGTACATGCAGCACTGCATCATATGCAGAGATTGTACTGCTGTGACATAACCGTGTTCTGAAATTGTCACATTTTAAATTTCATCTGCAAGCGTTTGTCTTTGCAGGGATTGTGTCAAGTCAGGAAACCCTGTCTGTATTATGGAGAAAGAAAGCATGCCTTAGGGCCATCATTACTTCTGTATTAAAAACCACACATATCCCCATACAAAAATAATTTAAATACACGTTTGCGTGTGTGTGTATATAGATAAAGTGACTGACCCAAGCGTGGCGACGCATTAGAGAAGTGAAAGTAATGTTCTACCAGAAGTTATCATGGAATTTAGCAAATATTTCATTAAATCAACCACTCCACAAATACATACCAAAGCAAAAATAGCCAGTCTCACAACATCTTCAGATGATGAAAACGCATGAGGAAGCTGTGATTGGCGACCCAAGCATTAGAACTGGAACCCGAAGAAGAGCATTAGTTAAACCTATGGACAGGAGAACAAGGAGAACAAGGGATGCCTTACACAGCACTGATCATCAAGTTGGATGCAGTAATAAGTACATTTTCCTCTAGCCACAGATGCTGAAACAGAGGGAAGTACTGCAATAAATAGTATGGGGGAAGAGAACAATTTTCTCAAAATGGTTATCCACCCAAGTCTCTTATATATCAAGTGGAGTAACGTACTGGAAATCTTAGCAAAAATCTGCTCAAATATCCAACATCTCAGCCGTGACAAACATATCTGCACTTTTACCAAATCTCTCTCCCAGTAGTCATGAATGCTCTCCCCTGTGCCTTCAGAGGAAATAAATCCCACAGTAAACTACCTCACAGTAAAAAACTTTCACTGAAATTGGCAGTTTTATGAAGCATTAACTTGCATAAATTTAGCCTGCTATTAATAATGACAACAAATATCTATAGGATATGTAGTTTATATTTCTAAATGATTCTTTGACAGCTGCAAAGTAAAAAACTTAGCATTTTGGTCAGATATTCATATTTCTTTTCATTAAAGAAACACGCATGCTAGTAATATAAAAAAAGGCATTTGTAAGCAACAATCTCTAGGTTTGTTTTGAAACGATAGCATTCAGCAATATTCTGTTCCAGTTCCAAAAGCAGTGGATAAAAATGTGCATGGGGATCTGTAAAAGGTTTCTATCTTGCTTTTTCTTTTTTTTTTTTTTTTTAAGGAAAAATAAAGGAATGGATAAAATCTCCTAACAGAGTGAAAGTTCTGAAAGCATCTTTGTGGAGTTACTTTGGAAAGTGTCACTTCCAGCACTGTTGAGAGGGGAGGATGAGGGAATGCAAACTATTAAAATATTTCAGAAGAGAACTCAGACCTTCTGCCTGTACAGTAAATATCTCTGCATCAGACACACCAGTATTAGTCCATAAACTAATAACAGTATTATCTTGGCAACTAATTACTAATCCATTCAGAAATAATAGAGTGGATCAGCTGCCACTTTGGATGCTGAAGAAGGAGTCTGACACTTCTAAAAGAGAGACATACCAAAACTGTTGGCGTGTGTCAAGGCTGAGGTGGAAATTAGCCATTTTCATAATGGGCTTTCCATGAGTATAATAAAAAAAAAAAAAAAAAAAAAAAAACAAAAAAACCTCTTCTAAGCCACCAAACTTCAAGTTTTAGTCACTACTTTACAGAGAATAACCACTTCCTCATTAAAAAAAAAATGAATTGCAGAATGTCTATTCTCTGATTCTATAGATATGAGGAGGAAGTTTTCACACAGAGGGTGGTGAGGCACTGGCACAGGTTGCCCAAGGAGGCTGTGGATGCCCCATCCCTGCAGGCATTCAAGGCCAGGCTGGATGTGGCTCTGGGCAGCCTGGGCTGCTGGTTGGCGACCTGCACACAGCAGGGGGTTGAATTCAATGAGCACAGAACAACCCAGGCCGTTCTATGATTCTATGATTCTATTTTAGGAATTCAGAACATTTGGGGGTTTTTTTGTTTGTTTGTTTGTTTTTAGAGGGATAGCACATAATAAGAAAATAGGGCTGGCAGTTTATAATGTTATCTCTATTATTAGCAAGGTCAAAGAAAGATCAAAACAAAAGTGTACTTTCCCTCACTGTTCAGTTAATGTGCTCTTGACAGGGTTACGTGGCCGATCAGCTCTGAAATGTGCAATAAATTATTCTGTATGTACTTGGGATGCAGCCAGCATGAAAGGTAGAGGCACAAAATAAGCATATCTGGAGGCATCTTCCTGGCTCAGCTTTCAGCACAGAGAAAAATCAAGTATTTTTTTTTACCTGACCGAATTATTTGTTTTCTTCTTCTGTTTGTTATTTTCCGCGACTCATTCCTTTCTCCCAGAGAAAGGAATACCACTTTCTATACTTCTGCCAGTGAAGATCTTCCCCAGCTCCGAAACTCCACAGATGAGACTTGAGCACCAAGTCATGGGAGTTCCGCGATCAGGCAGAGCTGTGAAGTTATCTGATCAGCCATGAGCATTAAAAGAAACACGTTGCCTTCACTTTGCTCTGGAAAATTCACGTGTCAGAAGTGACACTGAAATGGTGGATTCCATGTGCACCATCACCTCCCGTAAGAACAAATTAAAGCCCAAACCAAAATCCTTAGGAGGTACATGTGTTCTCCAGGTGGATGTATAGATCCTCAGCTGAAGTACATGAGTAAGAAAAACAGTTCCCCACAATTGCCCGTGGACACCTCAGATGAAGGTTTAATTTTCATGTATTCTCTCATTCTGGGTAACGGAGAAAAAAATTACGACGACAGTACCCCATCTTCACTGCAAACTATTTTATTACTTAAGTTCCTCATTCTCTATATTTTCCTCAAAAAGAAAAACTGTACCAAGCAGCTGCACATCTGAGGCCACAATCCATTCTCTCAGACCTGTTATATTTGGCCAAAAAGCACACTGCAGGAAAAAAATAGCTAATACGACTCCAGAGACAATCAAATACCGTATAAAATCCTAGCAAGGCTTTCAAAATCTTTTGGGGCCAGTCTAAACCAAAAATCATTTGAAATCATGATTAATATGGGATTTTTTTTTCCCCTTACCTGAAGGGTTCAGATGGTGAAACATGTAAGCTCTTACTCTTAAAGCCTACCAGTAGAAAAAGTGGAGTGTGCTACTGCATTATAGTACAGCAAAACTACAGGCAGGAATCATGGACACGAACACGAAAATTAACAGAAGCAAAAAAGTTCAACCACTCTTAGGCTAAAATGGATCCTGTTATTTTCTGAGATATTCATGCACAAGCCTGTTCACAACCCGATGGATTTGCACGTCAAACCAAAATAAAAGGATGCACGTTCTGTGAAAGTGCTGCACGTTTCAGCTTGAAAATTCAGGTTCTGATCTAAAAACAGCACTTGCACGTTCATGTCTTTTTCAGCCTGTCATGATTTTATACTATTTTTTGGCTGGTCATTTGAACAATGTACAAGAACAACGTACAAGTATATATGTACAGAAATGACACAGTATAAAAAAAACCTCAGTTTTTAATAAGCCTGCAGTAACTATGGCAAATAAAATCTTATTACTCATGAAATATAAGGTCAACAGCTCCGTTCTTCAACAGTTACTCTCCATTTTCAGTCGAGTTCAATAAAATGGGACATGTCAGTTCTTAAAATATAAATGGTCACCAAGAGACTAGGTCCAGGTCTACAGAAAATACGTACAGTTGCACATATTGCAGATTTTGTTGTTCAACATTCCTTCTAATGCCAGTAATAAAAACATGACATAACCCAGAGGAGTGCATCTACCCAATACATCCCGTGCCAGCTGCCATGTCTAGTATGAGCAGTTAAACACAAGTGGGACGCTCACCTTTGGTGTCAGAGCTGGAGATGGCAGAGACCAACCAAGCAGAATTTGTTACACGTGCTTTAAATTAAACCAGCTGAGTTCACCTTGATTCTGTTTCAAAGCTTCTGAGTGCACTGATTAATGAGCATCTATACAACAGGGACAATTAAAGCAGTAGCACTCCCACAGATACATATCTTGACACCTTTTATGCTCCAGCAATGAATTTGCCCAAACACCCTTCATCACTGCTAGCAGCAGTTCTTGTAACTGCTTTCCTTTCAGTGAGTCTCTCCATCCAGCCTAACCTGTGAGAGGCCTTTCATTCTTCTTGCGCACAAGGTTTGCTAAATGCTTTTTCAAAATCTCTTTACACCATGCTTCTGGAAATTAATGCTAATTTATACAATTACTATTACTCAGAAATCAACCCCTCAGTAACAAGATGACTCCTCATAACCAGAGCAGTTTATTTATCTGACCTGAAGTTCACAGAAAGAACCAGCTTCCAAGAACCAGCAGACAGCTCTGAATGAGTTTCCTGCGTGCACATGATATCCTGATAGGCTGCCAGGACTTCAGTGCAGAGCCACTGTGTTCAAAATGCAGTCACAATATGAAGGCTGTGAGTTTCAACCACTAGGGAGGAAAGTGTGAGTAGGGGACCACCTCTAAGAGCTCCCATCTATTCTGCTGCACTGTCACAGGTCTTCAACCATCCTGAGTGCCCACAGGGTTTATTGAGGTTACTGGTTAACCACCCTGTGCTGACCTGGTCTTCATACAGCAAGATCTTTGCTTCCCCAGCTCCTCTTTTTTCAGTAGCATATCAGGAAGCTGGAAGCGCAGTATGAATGCATGCATATATCTCCCATTCTCCCAAACAGCATTCATCTCAAAGCCTACGTCAACGAGGGTTAGCAGATGGTGAGCAGTTAGGTTCTCTTTGGTTGGGGAAATCAAGAGATGGGCAGAGGAGAAGCACCCAAATTCACAGCCCCACACAAGCAAGAAGGCCTTGCCATCATCAGCCCTCCTGGCACATCCCACAGACACCAGACAGAGCCTTGGAGCTCCATCCTTAGCGACACAGCACCAAAGGGGTTCAGAGACTAAGAGCAGGGATTTGAAGAAAACTCAGGTTTTTCGCCCTGCTGTCTGACTCTATCATATTTTTTCAACAGCTGTCAGGATTAAAGATGCTTCTGGAAGTGTGAGGTTGTGTTTCATACTGAGCTTTGTCTGCCCGTGCCCACCATTCATCACAGTCATGTGGAAGGGAACTCTATTCTTTATATGACTTGCCAATCCATTTCCAGTTATTTTGTTAGATTACCTTTTATGTCTTTCTCCAATAAATAATACACAAAGAGAAACAAATTGATAAAAAAAAGAAAAACAAACACAAAAAACAACAACCTACTGAAAACCAACCTACTTGCAGTATCCAAATAAGGGCTGATTTTTTATTTTATTTTCCTGTCCAGTTTGACAAAATGAAGAATTGTGACCAATTAAATCGATAAAGAGGTTTTTCATTAAAATCTTCGTAAGGTTGGTATGTCACTAATTTGCTTGCAATTTGATTTGGCATCTGTGCCTTGGGGTTGGAGTCCAAGTTTTATGCTTAAGTAACACAACATTGCATTGTACATGTGAGCATCTGTGAAAAAGAGTATCTGTGTATCTGAAGAGATATTAATAACATGACAGATTAAGTTCCATACTAAAATGCAAAAGACAGATTAAATATTTGAAAACATGTTGAATCGTGTCTAAAGTCATTAAAAGGGCATTTTGACAATATTCTAATATGTTCTTCAAAACATCAAAGTATGAATCTGGGCTGTAAGAAAGTACGAAACCCAAGTTTCTTCATACTGTACACATTTGTCAATGGCAACTTCAGCCTTTGCCAGTGGGCACAGAATCAGCTTAGTTTTGCAGCTGAGAACACAAAGATCTGTGATGCTTTTGCTGTATGAGAATGATACAGACACAGCCCTTATAATAAGCAGCAAATCTGTATAATGACATAATCAAATATATTGTTAACCATTACCTCCAGACAGAAGATGCTGAAGAACCACTCTAACATTTTTTTTTTCCTTTTTATCACATTATGCCATGACGCAAGCTTTGTTTTTTTCACTGTTTCGATCTCTGCACAGTATTTAGAAACTCAGAAAATTTTTTGAAGTCTCAACTCTCAGCATGTTGCACGCAGCTATGTGCAGGTTTTTGGGAGCATGGCATGAAGAAACATTAGAATGAGTGAAAAACACGCCCCACCTGGACTTCCCATATGCCCACATAAAAGCAATTCTTAAAAACATGATTAAAAATTGAGTGTAAGACGGAAAGCAAACAGAATATAGAAAACTGCCCTGCATTTGCACTGCATCAGATCACAAGTTGATATTCCACATTCTTCCTGGCAACTTCACTGCGATTAGCTTGGTTTGTATCAATACAGCTATTTTAGTAAACAGCTCACATTCCAACAGCTTCTTAATACATTATTCACTGTAAATGGTTCCGCTCTGCTTGCCTTTAAGTCAGTATCAAGGCTCAGCGACTATTCTGGATTGAGACTGAACTTGAAGAATATTTTTGCATTACAATTTAAATAAGTTTCTGTATTTGTCCTCTCACCATAGTATTTTTACATACAAAAAAGTACGTCAGTTGGGGGCATTTCCTAAATGCCTGCATGCAACAGAAAGAACTCCATTTTCAGAATACAGATGACCACAGCAAGCTAGATCTGCAGTGCCCGATCTTGGTAATCCCCAGTCTAAGACTGCATTTCAAGTACCTAATTTGGATTTACAACATGACAGAAGATTCACTACATTTAAAATACTTTTTTTTTTTTCCCCCTCTTCACCTGAATTGTTTTGAAACTCTTGCACCTGTATGCTCCAAGGAAACCAAAGCATGACATCGTGCCTAGCAAAAATTACAGGGCATTTTTGGATCAATACCTCAATGCATTAGACTGCTCTCCACTGCCAGCCTCTCTCTTTCAACAACACTTCCCTTCAATATTCTTTTTTTTCCCTCCACCATATTTTTTTTAACCTAACTGACATTCTTGGTCTCTGCTCTGTCTTGCCCTCAATCTTTCTTTTCTGCACAGCTTGCACACCTCTTAGGATTTGGTAATTCTGAAGATAAATTCTCTCTTCATACTTTCCTGAATGCAAATGTGGGTTTATTTGTATTCTTCCATTTTCTCCCTGCCACCTCCAGCTGCACACTCTGAATTGCAGTAGTGAACGCCATTTAATCTTAACTTTTTTCCCCTTCTTCTTCTTCATGGACAAATGCAGTTTTTATGTATCTGGCACATCTGTAGGGTTACCAGTTTTGCAGAAGTGAAGGCATGGGATATGAAGAGAGGGGGAGGGTTTGAGCACCCTCAAATGTCTACTTAGCACCAGCAGACAGCAAATATATAATTTTCCAACGGAACGAGCAGCTTTTGTGGAAGATATACGTCAATGAGGCAAACTAGTCTAACATACTGACTTAAGCTGAGTACTCTTCTGACCCCATCTGTTTTCTTCCACCACTGACTGTAGGACCTCCTTTCCATGACCAACTCAGCAGTTTTGAGCAGCAGGATCTCTCCCCACCACACACCTGATGCTTGACCATTCTACAGCTCCCCAGCAAGCTCTACTCTAGTAGGACTGATTTTTTTCTCTGCTTGGGTTGGTTCTAAGTAAAGAAACAAGGCAGCCATCTGTTTGTGGATGTTTGCTGATCATCTCCCAAACATAAGCCTCTACGGGCCTATCTCTAGGAAAATAAATTCATTTTATTTTAATTAAAAACTTAATTTCCTACAAAATTGATGAAATGGATCCCACACTCTACCATGCCCTTCCAGATACAATTTCCTATTCACCAGTACCAGCTCATCTTCCAATGCTGTTCATTAGCCTACACGTAAGTCTTACTGAAAATCCAATCTAAATGAGTCATAGAGGAAACTAAATAGAAGGGTTTATTCTGTTTAATATAATTTATTCTTAGGAAGAGTTTACTATCCATTACCTACATAGGTAGGTACATTTTGTACATTCCAGAACTCCTATAACTTCAGAATCAAATTCATGGCCATACTTCCAGTTTCTCTCTCCACTTTGGTCAACCAACTGCCATCCTTTAACAGATTTCTGCCCGGACCTGGCAAGGGCATGGTCAGGGTAAATAAGGCAGTTCAGATTCTTTTTGATATCAATGAGAATATGACAACATCTTTGTTCTTCCCTTGAGTGATAAGGTGGCATAGGATCCAGCAGATAGGACCTGGGTCCTGAGCCAACCTCTGTTGCAGTTTCAGAGTCAGAGTACTGCCTTGGGAAAAGATATAGGGACCAGCTGACTTTCTCCAGCCACAGTGTCTGGAAGCAAAGAATTGCTTTCAGTAGGAGAGTCAATATAAATCAAATCAGCTTTTTTTCTGATCATTTACCTTTTTGAAATTTTGCCTTCATGAAGGGATGTGAGAATAACTTAATATGTATTTTATCTTCAGATTGAAGGAAAGAGAGAGAAGAGCAATTGGAAATTTTAAGCAAAGGCAAAACGGAATATTTCTGCTCTATTGCTGTCAAAGGATACTGGGCTTTTGTCATTATCAGAGAAATAGGTTTTGTTTTTCTTTATTCAATGAAGATTTATCTAAAGTAAGCTATCTGACCAAATCATTGCTGAAAGGTGAATGTTAATAACCTTGCTAAGATGCTGTCCTTTCGAGCCTAAATTAAAACCTGCCATATTTATGCACTTTCCTTCTTTCTTTCATCGACAAGTAAAAAGCCACTCAAAGCAGACAGTAAAGTTCTGAAAGTCTAATAAAAATTCTATGTTGAGTGCCTCTCAATTTATCAGACTTCACAGTGATCATCTGCTGCTTTTCCATTGGCTTTAAGAGGAGTTAGGAAAATTTCCTGGCTCTGACTCACAGCAACACTATCATCTCATTCTATTATGTTCCATACTGAATTAATTTTTAATTGTTAAAATAAATTACTGTGATAACCTGTGAAAAAGTGATTTTTTCATTTTATTACAACTAGCCATGCTAGCATTCTTTCTAGCTGCTCTTCTCTCATCACACTGTATTGTGTCTGGCTTGTGATACAGAAAAAAATCCTATTAGGAGGTGACCTAATCCAGTCACACAAAGAGCTCTCAGGTAGAACAGAGAGGTTGGCCCATATCACCCATCTATCAAGTGCCCTAGGTAACTGTAGTCAGTTGGCACTAGGCATTGACAGATCCACAGACTCCAAAAGTAGTTAAGGTATAAAGCACTTCACAATCAATAATAATTGCAGTTACATCTCTCTCTTTAAGTATTTATCTTTTTTCCTCTGTCATGTTGCAAACCTGGCCAGACACAGGACAACTTCCACAGCTCGTTGAGGCCTGCAGCTGCAGCAACAGTTCTTTTTGGCCCTCCCTTCCAAACCTTACCTCCTAAGCCAGCTGATTCTCCAGTAGTTCTTTCAGTCATTTCACCTGAACACAGTAGAGTGTGCAACCCTGCTTCTACTGAGCAAATAGGTTTCAGCGTCTGCTTGGTAACTGATCAAAACTTCGGCAGTATTCACCTGGAACATAACTGTAGACAGAGCAGAACAGAAGCTGTCCGCCATCTAGAACCCAAAAACTTGATATCAGAACTACTGAAAGCAGTAGCCAAGAATGAGCCAGCTCAACTCGAGGTGGGCAGGGAGGCTGTGCACTGCATCCTCTCACTGCCCTCTCTCACACTGCCTTGCTGAGTGAGGCTCTGCAAGGGCACAGCAGGTCTGCTCCGAAAGACTGGAGCTAGCTTGGGGCTTCAGCCCCATCAGCCTGGCGCTTCTGCGTGGGGCTGGTGGTGAGCCCATGAGTCTGCAAGGGAGGCTGAGGTTGGGAGGCAGATTCCCTGTCTCTGGATTTGGGGCTGGGTTCTAGATGCCTGGCTTGGAGAATGGGGAAAGCATGCAGGGCAGCTTGCGAAAGAAGGAAAAGAAGTGAGATAGGATGAAAGCCTGGTAGGGGTGAGCAGCACTTCCAATAGTGAGTATTCGAGGCCAGGCAGGCCTATTTTTTTGCAACATAAGAACAGTTTGTGCTCTTACATTATCTTTCAGATGAAAAAAACAGATTACTCCTGAAGGCATAAAGAAATTAAAACACCAGTTCCACTTTGGTGCTGTCAGAGCACTGAGGTGAGGTGTGTATGTGTGTGTACACATCCTGTCATCTCTCTGGAGAATCTACACATAATTTGCTCCCAGCACTTCCCGCTGCAATAGTCATGACCCAATATGACCCAAGCAGAAAGTATAGAGATGCCTTTTGTAGCAGAGGATAGTTGAGTTAGGGACCAGCTGTACAAACCAGAGTTATACAAGTCCAAAAAGCAGCTCTGCTCTAAAATGCTTGGAGGTGCTGGCAGATGGTGAGCTATGTGTGAGTCAGCAGAGCACCCTTGAGGCAATGAAGACAATCCATGTCCCAGCCTGCAGCAGGTCAAGGCGTGCGATTACTGTGCTCTATTCAGCACTTGCTCGGACATGCCTTGTATAACGTGTCCAGATTTGGTCCAGACAGGCATTGAAAAACGGGAAAGGATCCAGTGAAGAGTCCACCGAAATGATGAGAAAATTGAATAACTTAAATGAAAAACGTTGAAGGACCTTCCTACTTTTCAGCCCAAAGAAGAAAGGTACTTAAGATCCACTCACAATGTTCCGACAACTTATAGAAGTCATTCTGGAGAAGGTAGAGGTACTGTTCTCACTAGGATACTTTCTTTTCTTTTTTTTTTTTTTCTTTTTTTCTATTTTTTTTTTTTCCCCACAGAACATGAGATAATGAGCACAAATTACCCCAGGGGAAGCTACATGTGAGCATGAGAAAAAATATCCTTCACAATGAAAGCAATTAAGCATTGCATTAGGCTGCTCAGAGTAGTGAGATCTCCTTTCAGAAAACAAAACAAGAAAAAGACTGGGCTTGATCATGTACCAGATAACCTAACATAAGGCCCAAAACCTAAGGCTAAGATTTACCTGTGGTTCTAATTCAAAACTGAAAACAAAAGATGAGATGCAGAAGGACAATGTTTTTATCTCAAAGAAGATACTTCCACAAATTAATTTCCCCAATTCATTTAGCTACAATCTTCTTGGGATAAAATACATTCCCCTCTCAAAAGTCAAAAAAGAAGGTAGAAATTGCCAATAGTGCAACTTGCTGGACAGAAGATAAACTAAACGGTTGGGTTATAAAAGTATGTAACTTTCTGAAGCTACATTTATTTTTATAACAGTTAAGAGCTGACTCAATATCGATGGCAAAGAACTTAAGCAGTCATCAATAGCACAAATCATTGTTTTAATCCAAAAGCTGAATTTAAACTACAGTACTGATAACAGAGGTCTACGCATGGTTTCCCTGTGATGCTTGCAGTGAAACCAGAGGCCGGGGCTGCCTGGCATGCAGTGAGCCTTGGCTGATGGCAGTGCTGTAATCCAGGAGCAGAGAAAGTGAGAAGTGACTGTCTGACACACAAGGTCTAAAGAATGACTAATAACAAGCTTTTGATGAATTGCCTAATCCAAATCAATACACATGAAAGGAAGGAAGACTGTCAAGAGGTTTACTAACAGAGATGAGACTCCAGGATCATCTTAATAAGGGGATCTGTTTTACATTATGTCTACATTCAAATTTAGCGAGGAAGAAATCTTGCATCAGGTCTTGGAAGAAGCAAGAAGTGGAGGTATGATACGCAGTTAAATGCAGCCATTTTGGAAAGCACTAGCAAACAGCATTAAAACAGAAAAATGAGATGATATAAAAGTATCCTTAACTCAGTGCTTCTCCAGGGACAGCAAAGAGGTTCATTTCTTCCATGGTTTTTGAATGCTGGAGTTCAATTTTACAATCTGAAGACCTGCTATGCTTAATCATAAGTTGCATGTATTATTTAAATCCTGTCTCCAAAAACTCATCTTGCTGTACTCAGCTTGCTGTTTCCTTACACAGTCACAGAAAGAAATTCAAGTGGAATCAAAACTGGGAAAAGGCTTCGGCTCACCAGCAGCTCTTACTAATGCTCTGAACTTAAAAGCTCATAAAACACCTCCCCTGCTTCTCCTCTAAAATCAAAGGAGCACAACAAGCATTTCATAGAATCATAGAATCATTTAGGTTGGAAAAGACTAAGATCATCTAGTCCAACCATGCACCTACCACCAGTGTTGCCCACTACACAATGTCCCTTTCTACCACATTTACATGTTGCTTGAACAGCTCCAAGGACCATGGCCCCAGTACCCCCCGTGCAGCCTGTGCCACTGCCTCACCGCTCTTTGGGAGAAGGAATTGTTCCTAGCAGCCAACCCGAACCTCCCCTGGCACAACGTGAGGCCATCCCCTCTCGTCCTATGGCCGTTCCCTGCCAGCAGAGGCCGACCCCACCTCACACAGCCTCCTTTCAGGTGGTTGCAGAGCAATGATGTCTCCCCTGAGCCTCCTCTTCTCCACACCTAACAGCCCCGGTTCCCTCAGTCGCTCCCCATCACGCTTGTGCTCCAGACCCCTCACAGCTCCGCTGCCCTTCTCCAAACACACTCTATGGTGTCTTTTCTTGCAGTGTGGGGCCCTTTCACTCTCAGAAGTCTCCCCGATGGGGAAGAAATGAGTCAAGGATAGCTCCTCACAAATGCCTAGCAGGGGAGGACAATGCACCCTGCCTGGAACGTGAGATCGCTTGTTGGGTCTCCCACTGAGAATCAACAGAGGAAAAGGTCAATAAAAAACACACACTTGGGGGAAAGCAAGACCTAGGAGATGAGGAGGAGGAGAAATTACTTAAAATAAAGCACGGGATGAGGAGAAAGGAGTAAGGCTTGGCGATTAAAAAGGGGAAAACCAATAAATGACACAGAGAAAAGAGAATGCTGCTCATTTGGTCAAGCTTTTTCATTGCCATGCCTTCCTTCCTAAGAAGGGAAAGCAAAGCAGAGCACACAGTGAGCAGTGCAGTGGGGAATACGCTGGCTGGCTGATGCTGTGTTTGGGAGGAACTGCACAGCAGCACTCTACTTCCCTCGGTTTGATCTCGGAAAAGCAGCACTAAAGTAAATATATGCTCCCGTGGAAGTTCAGCGATGTCCCTGGAGCTCATTCATTTTCTAACCTTTTACCAGCTGCTGGCCTGCAATGGTAGCAGTTCACTTTAAGCCTGACTGGATTTCAAAGCAAAGGTCCCAGAGGTGACAAACTGCTCATTAATTCACTGTAATGCCTTAGTGCTGCAGGAACTGTTTTAAACGCACAATCTGAAACTATTTAGAGCCACCAAATAATTATATCACGAGAAGCCACCGCACACTTCAAATTTACTAATGTTAAAATTTTGCCATGTAATCTGCTGATAGAACTAATGAAGAAAAAGGAGGAGACTGGCATTTTATTAAGAAATGCTAATCAACCTGTTTTTGAAGTGTCCCTCATTTGCATTACAAACATTATTATGAAAATTCAGCATTATGCTTCTCTGTGCAGCATTGTACTGCTCTACTGAACATCAAAAATATTCACTTCCTCAGAGCAGGGAAAAGAAGGGAATGAAAAATCATGATCAAAGATAACTTCAATTACTTGTTAATTTCACCTTAATTCCACTCTTGGGATAATAAGCCTTCCTCATAAGTTTCCTTCCCTGTAACAAATTCTGATATATGCTTATAGCCCCCTAAATCTATTCCCACAAGAAGTAAATGAATAAATATGCATCAGTATAATTTACATAGCCTTCACCGCAAGCATGGTAGGACTGTTCATAAACTCACTACTGTTTACTGTGCGAAAAACTCATTAAGCTCCCCTTTGAATACAGGAATGAAACGTGTTTTTTAATTTATTAGAAGCATTCTCATTCGTCTCCTGTTCAACAACATCAAGCACAGATTCCTCTCCAGTTAAAAGTAAAATAAAGTAAGAGAATCAGAACTGTATACTTTTGATTGCTTATAAAAACTTCACAGTCCTTCCCAACTCAAATAATTAAGCTGTTGCATGGAGTTGATAAGTAGAAAACCACACTTTTAAGTTAGTTTATCAAGTGTTTATCCACCAATTATTCCTGGGTATACATTCATCCCATCTCAAAGGCTCTAAAATGTTAAATGCAGAATTCAGGGAAACAGACCTGAGTCAGTGATCAACTCTACTAACAGGCAGAAAAGTGAGACGTAATTAAACTTGAAAAAGCAGGCAACTTACTGGTAGATGTCAGTTCCTTATTGAGCTCCATCAACTGCATACAAAATACGTTTCCTGAAAACTTTCATTTTGCTTTTGAGGAACTGGTGATCTCTGAAGGCAAAACTTGATGCAGGAAAATTCTTGTGCAAACCTGCCTGAAAGTCATTCAATACAATGTGATTTCCAGAATTTTCAGTGAGACTACACTCAATCTGTTAGAATATTTTTTTTTAAGACACCTGAGCATCGGCGTAATTTATCTTCTTTGGATATGACTCTGAAGATTAAAGAAGCCTGATCATATGGTGTGACAGAACAGCTGAAACCCAGCAAACACACACAGCTGCTTGATAAAATACAATCTTGTGAAAGAAAAGGTGAGCCCATCTCAATCTCCAAAAGGAAAAATACATATTAATCTTCTTTTGTGCGTGTTGTTCAGAAAGCAGAACCTGAGGACCAATGGCTGTCACGTTTTTTCAGAAATGAAAGCCACCAAATGTTTACTATCGAAACGGTGGAAAAAAGAAAGAAAACTATTTTACAGGCTTTAGATAAAGAGAACATCCTTCTCAGAAAAAAAAAGGTGGATGAATTGAAATCATAAAATAGAAGACTTCTGATGGCACAGTAGGATTTAAGCTCACACAGTGACTCTTATTTGAAAACAGACACATTCTGACCACTCTGTAATATGAGCAACAGTTTCTCCTTTATATTCTGTTAAAAGATTTTCTTGGTTTTGGAGTAAAAGAGAGAAGCAGCACTTAAACACCTTTTGTGTGTGTGTTTGTGCACGCACATGTTGCCTATATAACAAAACAAACACAGCACTGGAAAATGCTGGGAAATCCCCCAGGAAAAAGACACACGTGCACTGTGGAAAGCACTGCGCATCCGAACAGAGGATGACCAACTTGTTATTTGTAATCAGTTTCCTCAGATCCTGATCAAGACTGGGGCAAGAAACACTTGGTCAAAGACCTCTTGCTCTGAAAAGCAATGGCAAAGCATGGCTCATACCAACACTGCCTGAGGCTAACGATCTCCAGAGCTGGGTGAGGCCACACGACTGTTTACCTACATGTCACCATCTCTTCCATCATGCTATTTGCTGGGTTACAGTTACACAGCATAATGCAGGGACTGTTTGCAGCTCAGAAGATTGGTCATTTTGTATCAAGAAACTTGTGACAAACGTATATGCCAGCACAAAGCCTTCTGAGATGTTCTTAATTGACTGTGTAATGGAGAAAGAGTCCAGCCTGCTGTGATTTTGTCTACAGAACCTTTTTGAAGCAGTTCTTGAAGATTAGCTCTCCATCCAGTACCCAATTTGGTCTTTAAGAGACAGAGTTAGAGCAATGCAAGCCACAGCTAGGGGAAATGTCCAAGGTTGCTTCAAGGTTTAGCACACAGGTACACCCAGTGGAACACTCGTTTTGCTTCTACACGTATACTGTTAGTTTGATACTTTCCTCCTTTCTTTGGACGTAAGGTTCATCTTAAAAAGTACATCAGGTTCAGTTTTATCTGTCTGGAGGAGCGTATGATTACGTCTCCAGTAAGTCAAGATGCAGATGTTTCTGTACAGTAACAGAACCACATTTTAGGGATTGTTATTTGGGTTTCATAATTTGAAAAGCATACAAGCTGAGTACGATAGCATCTCACGTTAGCCTTTCACACGATCAGACTGAACTTTATGCCTATGAAATGCATTTTATAGATACGAATAGTGCATTGAGAATGATGAGATGACAGGGTTCTTCAACTCTGTCCCCCAATCCTATTTTCCCACCACTTTAACTCCACCCACTGAATGTCCGCCTGCTGTTGCAGATGGTTTCTCTGCACTCCTCAGTCTTCCCAAAAGAGCAGGCAAAGGATTGTTTGGTCACAGTGTGCAAGGAAGGGATCTCACATTCAGTCTAATAAAGTGACAGATTCAACAGCAATCTGGCTTCTTTGTCAACAGGGTTATAGATTTTCCTGACACAGTAGATCTGCCGAAGACAAAAGGTACACAGGAAAAAGGCTGTGTTGTGTAAGAAGAGAGAGCTAACCATAATCAGGAGTACGTCCCTAAAATACATCCTTTCTTTTTGTGTTGCTGAGCGTAGATACAGCACTACCGCATCCCCAGAGAGTAGCGCGGTGGTGAATAATACATTTGTTATTATTCTTTCAACATGGACTGCAATTGCAGCAGTCCTTCAAATTTACATTTATTTTACTAATTTGGATGGTTGACATGGCAAACATCTTAAGGGATATTCGAAACATTATTTACTCAGTTCCTAAACTACAGGCATTGGTCTGCCCAATCAACACATCTTGAAATGCAGCATGTTTGCATGACAGAGTTCTTCAATACGTTTCCTGGATTTCTATTATTTTTTAGTTGCTTTCTCTACCACATAACCCTCCCAAAGGACATTAAAACTCAAGTAAATCAGCATATGATTTGTCAAACCGGCTGCATTAATTTTATTTGGCAATTTCTATTCTCAGTATTTAGATATGGCAAGCCTTAGAGAGCTGTTTGAGAAGCTACTCGGTTCTGCTTTCCTTTTTCCTTTTATGAACATGCATTTGTATAATTGAAGACTGTGATTTAGGATAGGCAAGAACACAGAAGAATCTTTGAGTGTTCCTGATTTTCCTCTTTAGCTACCACATTTTAAGTGGCAACACTGGTTCCTCTATTGGGCACTTTACCTTTTATTGAGGTACTTCACAGTCCTCACTGCTACAGTACTTTGTCTTCTGAGGTTCAGCAGCTGTAGCAAACCTTAATTAAATCTCCTCTATTCATATTTTTTTACTGCATAGCCATCTAATAAATACTAGGAAAACAAAATTAAATATCATAGTTATTAGAAAAAGAATGTAGAGGAAGAAAAAAGCCTTTGGGTACATACAGGCAAAGCTGCTACTGAGGTGGCTTTTGAATAAGCACCTGGAACCTGATTCATCACATAAAGGAACAAATTACATTTGTGGATGCAATCATCTTTGGCCTTCCCCCTCAACCCTCCTCCTCTCCCCCACTTCACCGCATTCACTATATTAATTCTCTTGGCTTCCCACTTATACTGAGCTTCTCTTTTAATCAATACTTAAACCAAAGGCTTGATCCAAAGCCAGCAGGGACCAATGAAAAGTTTCTTCAACTTCAGAAAAGCACAAGAACCTGAATTACATTAAGTAACTAGTTTTCCCTGCAGACTGACTATATGCAAAACAAAGCATAAAATACTTGAAATTACAGCTTTTTAATAATGCTTCAATACTGCTTTAATCATATAGACATGCACTCTCCTACTTCTTTACTAAAATTCAAGCAGAAGTTATCATTTTTATCTTATCTATCCAATAGTGTAAACAGAGAAACATACATTATAGCAGCTATATTAAAACAATTCCGCTGCACTTCAAAAGACAGGTCTCAATTTAAACTTCCATTTCTTATAGTCTAGATTTCAACCAGGATACCTGGGGCTAATAATTAAACTCCACAGAAATTACAGAAAGGAAACAGTGAAAAAAAGTCAATAAAGAAACCTTTTAGAGGAATATATCTCTAGGACAAATGGTTGCAGTGTTCATTCTATTAAACTGAATCTGAAGGAGACCTTAAACTAGTCCTTTACATAAATGCTGCAGGTGTTACAGAACTGCTTCCTATCCCTTGGTAGATGCAATTTTATTGTAGGGTTGTTTTTTTCCCCTTTTAAATGCTACACACACACACACACACACACAAAGGTAAAGCTCAAGTTTACTGAAAATTATGGCTTTTAACTTTCTTTCATGGCCCTGCACCACTGTAAGCACCAGTGGTAAACACTAAAGGTGAAACACCAAGACTTTCCTCCCTTGTGTGGCCAGGAATCCTGTTGTGCTCTCACTCAGGGGATCTAACACACAGCACCTCACTTTGTTCTTCTTTTATTCTAAAAATAATTCTTCAAATGATAACCTCAGGGTGGTACCTCAAACTTGCATTAAGCTGCATGGAACTAGGATAAGTATTCACACCATTCATCATTCCTTTGTTTCTTGCTTGACAGGGATGATAGCCTAATTTCTCCTCTGCATTAATAGAACATTCACGTCACATCAAATCCTGAAGTCATTAGTTAGTGTATTCACCAGATCTACGTTAATAAAGCAATAACTTGATCACTGGCTTTTAAAGTGTGAATTCAAAATAGAAAAACAGGTGCTATTTAAACAGCATAATCATCATTCTAATTGATACCTTATAGTTAACATTACAGAAGAGGGAGTAACTACGAGCACAGAACTCCCACATACATTTTCGTTCAAGCAAGTGTCTCTCAGCAGTGAAGGCATGAGCGTTATGGGCATGGGAACAAGAACTGCTCCTGCTACACCTTGCAGATCTGTATCCTCTTAAACGCACGCCAAATGCTACTGAGCGTACAAACACTGCACTATCAGACATCCTCGCTTTGGGAAAGTCGTAGAGGAACAGGAACTCTAGCCAGAGATGGGATCATCAAATGGACCACCTCCGAAGCAGATCTGTTGCTGAAAGTATAAGTGTCTAGCACGATTCTGTACTCGGTAAGTCTAAAACTGCTCCATGAGATTCAAAAGCCCTTGATGTTGGAAGATCTGTCAATCTAAATCCCAAAGCCTGTGAAGGAGAGAGTTAGAGAGAACTGGGGTTAAGAAGAGGTTCCAGTACGTGCCCTGAGAGCTGAAAGACTGCAGAAAGTGTCTGGAGTTTGAGAAGAGCTTAAATCTATGTTTGAGCAACCTCTCATGGAGCCTGCCGATTAGTTCTAGTCCATAACAGGCTCCAGACTTAAGTAAACATTTCACCCAGCGATATCAGAGACTTGTATTGAGTGCAGACCAGAAAAATGAAGACTAAAGGTTTTCTCCTGCAATTCTGCTACATCTGTCCCAAGGTATCATTAGCACATTCTAAATAGGCGTAACTCTGACAGAAAACGCAGCACAGATGAATCTCAAAATTGAATTTTTTTTAATACTTTCTTCTATCATTATAAAAATAAATGCAGGAGAACAGCTCCAAATTAATTGCAAACAGCTTTTGAAAGATTGGAATTTATGTCCCAGGGAAATAACTTGACAAAAGAAAAAGCAAGTCTTACGGGTTTGTTATTTTAAAAATCTATTAAGCAAAACAAATGTTCAAATAACAAGAACAATAGTTCTCAAATTACAAGCATATTAATTTTCACACACTTATTTGTTCATTTGTTTTTTCCATAATCCCTGTGACAGACAAACATGAAGAACCATAAAATATGTATGCGCCGATGATACAGCTGCACAAACAGGCACGCTTTGAAGTAGTTCAGGTAGACGGGCATCTCTGCTCTACATTAGAACTTGGAGGTTTCTCTTCACTTAAGAATACAGGCATATCTGTGAGAAGGTAATTACTGCTGAACATTTGCTACTTCAGATGTGAGAATGTGGTACAATTTATTACACCAAAATAAAAAGGGAAAGAAGAAAGCACAGGCAGAATGTATGAGATAGGAGCATGTGTTTATATGAACACAGCTGAAAACAATGGGGGGGCACTAACAAAGCAGAAGCGTGTTATAGAGCTGCAATTCTGTAAAGCTTGGGCAAAATCCACCTAAAAATGCAGCAAAACACTCCAGAAGACTTCCAAGGGGAGAGCTTTGGGATGGCACACGCACCAACAGATCACAAGCCAGAGAGCACTGCCCTCCACAATAAAAAAACAACTCAGGTATAAAATGGGCAGCAGCAAATAATGAAGGAGAGAGGAAAAAAGGGAAAAAAAGAGAGAAAGAGAGAAAAGGGAGAACAAAGATGCTAAAGACAAAGTTCAGTATGGAAGGGAACAAAGATAAAAGATGCACAGCTAGCCAGAATAACAGTGGAGAAGCTCTGAAACACTTTAACTTTACAGTACCTCTGAGTTAAGTAAATATTACCTCTTTTAGTTTCATAATTGAGGCAATAAGGGTAAATGATTTATCAAGATCACACGGGAAGTCTGAACCAGCGCCAGGAGCCCAGATTTATTGCCTAACCCCTGCACCATGCTGCCTCCCTGAACTGATGTAGACAAACTGCAGGGAGTTCAAAAAGGACTGAGGCTCTGGGCTGACTAAAATACAAAATGAGATTGGAAAAAAAAAGAAAAACCAATAGGGTTGGCCAATTTTTCAGTCACACAGCAAACAAACTCATAAATGCACACCAAATCTGGCATTTAATTCTCTGGACAGCAGCTCACACATGCAAAGTGCCAGCAGAAGTAAAGCACTGTCCTGCACGTGTTTTTCTCCCACTTGTGACAGAGCAAGGGACAAAATAAGAGTGACAGGAACTGGTCACGTTGCTCAGTTCAGTGCTTTATGAAGTGCTGGGTGTTTCTGACATACTTCAGTGCAGCACAAGACCTACCCTGCATAGTGCAGCTAACAGTTCTTGAAGAAGTTCAGCACATTCTTGGGCTGATGGAATGAAGAAGTCGTCGTGGGGCCTAGCAGTGCTCATAGCTGTAAGAGCTGCCAATGCAAAGTACAAAGAAAGCTATTTGGGTTACTCCGAAACTATGTATTATTGGGTATAAATGGGCTGAATGAAGAAACATAAAATTCAGGCTTAACAAGAAGTAACAAATCATCTAAGGATAGAACCAGTCTACATACAACCACTAATGGGAAGAAAAGAAACATGCTATTCAGATTACCTGCTTTGATAAATAGGCTAAAACCCATTCAGTTTTATAATGTATGTTTGCTGGGAAACAAATTAAAGGACTAACAGGGAGACCTAGTTTTCCTTTGGAAGCTGAGAATCATCAGCCTCCTGGTATCTCTTTTTGTCTGTACAATTTTTATGAGGAACACAAACATTACGCCGAAGTGGGGAACTTCTTATGCTGAAGCAATGACCGTCACTAGAGAGGATGTATCAGCAGATGGAAGATTTGAACATCAAACAGGTTTAAGGTCAAGTTTAGCTGTAACCTTTGAACTATTCCTTTAGCTTTAACATACGTAACTAAGATCGCAGAAGGGACATCTATCCTCCATGTCCTTCAGGAAAATGCATGAAAAGAAGCTTAACTCTAGCAAAACGCCTCCAAAGAATTCTGTTCCTGGAATGCCACTTCTAGGGAGTTGTTCTACATATTTATTTTTAATTAAAAAAAAAAATTAATACTAAGCTGAAATGAGGAAATATAATCAGTGCAGCCTCGAAGACAGGGCAGCACTGGTTGGCCAAGCAGGATGAAAGAGATTGTACACCTTTTCCAGTTTATGGTTCACAGTCCTATTTAAGTTCGCTGGGTTTGAAAGAGCTCTGAGTAGGGCATCATCTGTAAAGGTGGAAAGGTATTTGGTTCTCATTTGTATTTTTTCAAGCGCAACCAACCTTCAAAACCAGGGGCTCAGAATTAGATACAGTTTCATTGGGCTTGATGGGCTTGCCAGAACAGAGGACGATTTTCTCTTGCATATTTAAATTACTTTCCCTGCCATCACCACCACCACTTTCAGCATCTATACACGCGGATCAGGATGTAGCTGCTTGAACTAAACCAATTAGCATGTGGCAGACAGCCAGGGCGACCGTCTCTTCCATGGAAGTCTGGTTCCTTGAAATCAGTTGAAAGGTGATGACGACAAAAGTGAAAGACTCTGGCTGGGCTCTAATGTCTCTCATGGGGTCAAGACTGGCCACAGACAAAAATCAGATCAGGAAGGGAGAGCGGCTCATGCCAGCCCTACTAAAATTGACGAATACGAATTAGAACCTGCAGTGCACTACACAACTTTTTGCCAGATACATCTGTAAATAAATTAGTTTAGCTGACATCTAATTAAATCTACTCCTCAGTGTGTGTCATTCTTCTTGCAAGTCCAGGCATACAAGATTATAGGAAACTTTTGGAGACATTAAACATTAATTGCTAGCTGTGTTCTTATATCCTCATTCCAACTTACCAGTTCCTAAATCAAAATATATGATATGAACAAGAACTAGTGCACAGCACACATAAACACATCAAGATCTTGAGCTGTAGAGGCAAATTTACTAAGACCTAGCATGCATTGGGAAAATAATATTATTTAAAACAAAGGGGGAGAGAGGATGAAGTCTCGTCCTTTTATCAAGTCAAGTCTGGGTCCGGAGGCATTGGAAACCACTCTATGTTATGCTCCATTCACACTGCTGACAGCCAAAACTAATAGGGAAAGCTATCCTAGTGCTATTTGATGACTGACAATCTCCACGCTGCAATATTTTCATTGGCAGAAAAGGAACACAGCAAGGACAGAAAAGACAACTTTGAATTTCCACTGGAGTGTCAGACTAAGTTAGAATCCTTGTATTATCAAGCAGATTTTTTCAAAAGCTAAGCATGAAGTAAAAATGAGACTTTAAACTTCACAGGACCTAAATCCATTCACACTTAGAAAAAATTAACAAATGGTTCTTGACATCATACAATGAAGTCTTCATATAGAGGGAAATTGCCGCCTTGAACTGTCATTATGCATCTCTCTGCATCTAATTTTATCTTTTAATCTGTAAGCTTTGACAAAATTCTTAAAACACGCATTTTAAAGGGAACTGGAAATGCCAGGATATGAACACTCAGCTAGAATTTCTTCAGATCAGCAGAGGAGTAAAGGACTCATTTTTGCAGTGGTTTATTTTGACAGTGTGTGACTACACGTCCTTGAAAATCAAGTTCACAGAAAGGCAGCAAAAGGATAGACGTACCAGAGCAAATGAGTATTCATAATTGCAAAAGTGCCTGCATGTTCACACACACTTCAGGTAGCTGGAGAAATGAGTGGCTGCCACTTACTTGATTGAGTTTCTAACACGTGTGTCCCTGTTGCTGCTGTGTCTTCCATTTACAAACAGAAAGCACTACGAACACCCTTCTTAATTGCATCGTGATTAACTTCTCAGTAGGCTTCAGCATCATTTTGTATTGAGATAGCTTTATACTTTGCTACATTTATGGTTTTCAAACACTACTAAAAGGAAAATTATGAAATCGTTTGTCATTACACAGGTAAGCAAATGGAGTGCCATGTTTGTGGCACTGACTCTAGGCAGTGTACATGCTTATGCAACCACAGGTAATGGAGCGACTCAACATTCAAACACAGGAAAATACTTAAGTATTGGATGACAAAAGGCAGTTTGTTTAAAAATGCTTTTCAAGATACCTCAAAATCCCAACACGATCACACGTGTATGGATCATAAATAGTGACGTCACTGATTTTGAACAAGTCTGCAAAGATCTACTTCAGCGTAGCTAATGGCACAATTTCGATTTCGCCTGTTTTCTAAAATCCAAATAAGTATGAAAAGATGAAAATACATCCTTACATGTTACATGATAGAGCATCATTTTCCAGCAAACAATCTCAAGACTTGGGCAGCTCTTCGGGTGAAGGCTGAGGAGCCCATGAAGAGCTATGGGTAATAGAAATTTGCACCTGATGCACAGACTGAGAATCTCTTTCCCCACCTTGCTGCTTCCACATGATATCAAGAAAATGCATCTCTCTTCTTACAGTGCTGCATTTCTCTAAGGTTGTTTTTTTTCTGCAAGAACAGTAAGATTCCTAGTCCCTTCTGCACTACAGGGGCTGCTGGGAGCTCCAGGTTCCTAACATCTCTTTGACAGCCTTTGAAACCCTACAGGCAATACAATATATGATGCAGAAACTCGAGCTGCCCCTCTCACAGCCAAGCATAACTCTTGCGCCCTGAAGTATCAGTGGGATCTGCTCAGCTCATGCATAAACAGCAGTGTTTAATAAGGTGTGGCAGCAGAAATTCAGTTACATTGCTGTTTTCTAGGCTGTTAGCATAAGGGAAATTGAAATGAAGACAGCAAGGCCAGCTTCACAACTATAAATGTATTCTATTTCTCCTCTCCATAGATTGACATAGGAGTTTCTGATTCCTTCAGCAAGTTAGATTCCACTTTAACAAAAGCATACTGCAGAAAACAGAAGTGAATCCTACCCCAAGTTGGCTCTCCTTTCTTAAGATTAAACCACTTCTTCTCTTCTCCCATTTCATTTTCCTGACAATTATCTTCTCACTTTTATTACTCCATTTATTTTCTTCCCCTCATCAACGTCCCCAGTAGACATGTGAAAATGCTAGTGTCGCCTGTAAAAATGGCATCAGATGAAATAAAGGGAAGGATTCCTCTGACTCATGAGTTTGGCTGTAGCTGTAAAGAAGTAACGGGGTCCCAGCAGAATGTCACAAGATACAAAGCTAGTACATCTCCAACAAGGTAAATTCAGACAAGAAATCTAAGTCAGCATGTCAAAAGTTCACTCTTCACTCTGCAAAAAGCAAGAACCATCACTTTTCTTGGCTGTTCCCTATTTGCTGTATAAATTTAATTTATACAACAATATATCCAATTTAAAATACTCCATAATTTGGGGAAAATTCTTTTTTTCATATTTCCTCCTTATTTCCTTAGTAAACAAGTCACATTGTATAAACTGATGCTGTTGATGGAAATAATCACAACTCCAGATGACACACTTCTTTTTGCTACTCTGATTGTAACATTGATTAATGAGCTCTGAATTTAGAAGCATCTATACTAAGAATATGGGTTTTTAAATAGTTTCACCTTCCTCAACTAAGAATATGTTGTTACTTCCTGATGGGGAAATATGTACTTGAAAGGTTTTAGTAGAAAGCAATTTTATGTCTACAAGCACACTGTGTTTACTAAGAACAGTGTAACCTTCTGTCACACTATTAAGGTGAAGATGTTGGTTTACAGACACTCTGTCTAATATCCAACACATCTAGAAAAACATAATACAGCGGTTAAGCCCAAGGTCAAAAGTAAGTGCCTCATGTTCAGAACTTAAAAAGCAGAACTAATTGAAATTCTTATTCGGGAAGCATCAGTCTTGTTCATATGAGAACATTTATGCTAGTTCTGGTTGCTAGCACAATGAATTGTTTACCACTAAAAACAGGTCTCTTTTTTAGGTGATCCCAAAAGCCACACCAACAGGTACCGGAACACTTGACCGTATGATAAACCTTTGATGAAATTACACAGCAAAAACATGACAAAACTGTAACTGTCAGGGAAGAACAGAAATACATTTATCAAAATAGCCTAGATTTCTTCTACCCAGATTGACACCTTCACAGCTGAAAATCAAATTATTACTTCATTTACATACTACGTAATGGTCCGTACAGGCTAAGGAAACGCATGAGTTTTAAAACCATTCTTTGAGAAGTAAAACCAGAATAGTTTTCCTACAGCATCTATTTAGGCAAAACTTTGTCACTAGGGAACACAACTGCAAGAAGCTGTGTCCTTTCATTTATTTGACTGCTCAGCCATGAGCTCTGGCACCTCTCAGCATTGATAAGGGAACAACAACCATGTCCATCATGGAGAAATACGCGTCTTGTTATAAAGCCATCACCAGAAACTGATCACAACAAATAAAAGTTATTAATTACTGAGAAACAACGTGGGGAGAGAAACACTTCCTTTCAGAGCTGCAAGAGTCACAAAGTCATGTTCAACAAAGAAAGAGTGTTTCTGACTGAACAAATGTATTGACACCTCAGGTCCACAAGATCATATACCGCAATGCAGTATTTTCAGGAGGAAAAAAAAAAAACAAGAAAGCACCAAAGCAGCTTTGGAAGTCACTCATGAGGCAGCACAGATGAAACCCGAAATTCAATATCCTGTTTTGCCCCGAAGTGGGGGCTGAGCAACGAAGGATTTCTTCCTTTTTTGAGAGGCCAGAACTTGCAAGGAGGGCTGACCTTTCACCCCTGATGAAGTCTGTGGGAACAAGAATCTTTGAGACTGGACATGATTTATTAAAAGGGCAGGGTCAATTAAAAACTCATATTTCTGGCCGAGCATATTATTGCCAGTAAGGCTTAAGACATGACATTACCGAGGGGGGAAAAGCCCTCTCCTGCTGTGTTGTTTTACTCCAGCTTTCTGACTACGCGCACGTGCCAGTTCATCTAGGTAGCTTTCAATAGCTTGTATGAGTTCTTCATATTTCAAAATGATGAAGAGGGGCCACCACCATGAGATTGGAATCCTAGAAACTTTCTGGAAGATGCCGTCAGTGAAGTACCTGAACTATTCAAATCCCCTCTTTTTGAAATGCAGCATGTGTTTAAAGAGAATAAACACACAGGCAGTCCCAATGCTACCCAATTGCAGAGATTACCTACAGCATAACACACCGTGCATAAAAACAACAGAATTGCATAGCAAAACTTTAAGTGTAGCAGGTCGCTCTTCAAACATGAGAATCTTGTAAATCTATTTTAGGTTATATGCATCTCTCCCACATGCTGTATGTTACCCAACCCCTGTAGCGAGAAAGATCTTTAATAAGTAAGTGGAAATTTCACTGCTCCTCTTGACAGATCAGAAGACGATGCAGGTGACATCTTCAAGGCAGTTCTCACAATGTAACCTGGTATTTTTCCACATGCTTGCAGGCAGTGTGACACTGCAGGTACAACTTCCTTCAGGAACTTTGCGTAAGACAAGTTTCTCCACGTCTAACCTGGCACACTATCAGCAGAATGGGTGTCTGCATTACAAGGCTGACTCTCAGGATTGTGCCTTCTGTATTACCCTGCCTGGTCCAAGAGGGAAACTGGGGAGAACCCACAGCTGCACTGCCATCAGCCATCTTGCCTATCTGCACCACAGAAAAAAGAGGAGAAGGGAAAAAGGATTTTTCCTGCATTAATATTTCCAGCCAATGCAAAATTAAATGAGCCTCATCTCCCAGCAGCATGCTGCAACACAAGCTCCAGAGGGAAACAGACAGCTAAGGCTGGAGGTATCCAGCTAAAGGTTGCCAACGTCCCACCCCTCAGCACTGAGCAGGCAGAAAGAAAAATCAGGTTTGAGTTACAGTCAGGTACAGAATGTGCTGAACAACACGCTATCAAACTGCATAAACTTCTCAGGTGTCCGGTACACAGCGTGATAAATGTGAGTGAGCTGTGCAAACGGAGAGCTTGAACTTGTTGGTTTCCAGCTACCTGTAGTTTATTTGTGGTCAGATTCCTGGAATTTGTTAAACGTTCACTTTCAAAAGACTCCTCTAACAGTCAACTTCTATTTACAACTACCCAAAGTAGCTTATTAAATTGACTGAGCACAGAATATTTGAAGAAGACTAAGTATGAGAAAATAGATGCCAATAAGGTAGAACCCGAGAGCTAGCTTTAGCATTTTACTGATTTATAGTATTTTTACTTGGCTTTAGATGCTTCATTCCGTGTCTGAAAAACAAAGCAAAAAATCCACTTAAGTCAGAACAGAGGTCAGCAATCACCATTTCAACTTAAAATATCCCTATTTAAATGCAAATACTAGCCTTTCTTCCTGACCTTTAAATGTTCATTTCATAGAAATGGAATCGAAAGTGTAAATTTTGTGTCTTGATATCTCTAAGCAGTTCCCGTGTCATTTAGTCACATTTTTGTCACATAATTCCTTCTTATTAAATATATTGCTTCTGATTAAATATATGTCACTGTATCAGTGTGCTCCAGCTCCTCAGAGACAAGAACGGTAATTTCGCACGATGCCTCATTTCAAAGCACACAGATTAAAATGGAGATGATCGTTGCTTCTTGCTCTCTATTATCTGAGATAAACTCAAGTTTATGTGATGCCAAAAGGAACTTTTTGAGGCTCAATAATAACAAATTTAAATGATACCAATATTCACAGTAGAGACTTGCTTGAGTTCTTCTCAAACAAGGTCATCTAAATCAAAATCTCACTCCTAGTTTCAAAATAGCTATGCCTTATCCTTAAATATAATGGTGGGTGATGGATTATTAAATGTATCAAACCAACAAAATCAATGAAGGAATATTTCCTTTAGTAGTGGGGAAAAATCCAGTTGTCTCCCATTAGCTTATTATAGCAAAATCTTTCTGGACCAGGCAGGACAAGGCCTAGTAATGAGTAAGAGTGCAAAACGTACTACTGAGCTACCATGTCTTGGCCCTGTTGGACATGATGTGGCACAATTGCCTTCAGTACTCCCACCAAAGCAAGGGAGGGAAGTTCTTGTCCTTTACAAGAACGTTTTCTCGCCTGTATATAAACAAATGAGACTTCCCTATCATGGATAGGATGGATCATAACTTGGTAAAATTTCAGATTTTTAGCTGAAAGGCAAAAAGGAAAAGGTGTCTGTACCAGATATAGGCACTTCATCGTCCCTCCAGAGCAATGGTCACTTCTTGTCTCCCCCAGAATATCACCTTTGCCTACTCACCCTTTTCCACCAGCAAACCATAGATACTGCAGGGAGAGAAATAGGATTCCCTATGTCTGAAAATGAGCAATATGTTTCTGTTGTGGTAGCTGTTTTCACTAATTCAGACATTATTTACTTAAATTAGATCCCAGCCCTTTCCATATATTTTACTTCACTATTCTAATCAGGACAGGCTTCATTTTACTGGCACAAATTGCACATGCAGAATCTTACTGGTGCTCAGGCAAACGAGACTCTGACTTTGATTAAAAAGAGATAATTACGCTTTACTACTCCATTTTTCAGGGGATAGGGCGAAAAGTTTCAAAGATTGATCGCTCATGATGGTATTTGCTCCTCTCTGACTATCAATCCAGCTAACGGCAGCACCAGCTCTAAGGATCTGTCACATTCTCACCTCTCAAATCAAAAAAGAATGAAAAAAGAAGGATTTTCTACAAATATTTCAGAGTGAAAAATCTTTGCTTATGGTTTTGGTCATTGTATGAAACATTTATCTGCAGATTCTTCATTTCAGAATTCAACTATTACATGAATTAACTCTTCAAACAATCACATGGAATTTAGTATTTCTTATGCATGCAAAGGACACAGCAACCGATTACTAATCACAGCAAGTAGAGAATCACAGCACAGTCAATTCAATTTTCAGCAATGCCTCTTTAAGCTCTAATGAACCATGGTGCCCTAATGAGAGGTTTCACTGAATCCTGGCCAATCAAGCAGAAATTTTATGGAGAAAAGAGAAAAGCTGAGAAGTGAAAACATGCTCAGCAGCCATATTTTACAGCAATGTATTCAACAATGGTCTAACAGTTATCTTTTAGATCTGTACAAAATTATCACAGTCGAATTTTTACTTTGCACTGCAGGTTTGGCTTTTTATTTTTCCCCCCTCCTATTTCCTGCCTCTCCCTCTGCCCCCAAAAATGTTGACAGTGAGCTGTGTGGAAGAAACATGCTGAAAAACAGCAAAAGGAGTCACTACACCCCAGTCCATCAGACACTGTGACGGTATCATAGACTGTCCTCATAATTTGGACTATTTTGACTTGTTGTGTCATTAAAGATATAGTAAGAATTCCAACACATCAGACCGAAGTCTGAATGTTGTAATATTTAGATAATTTAATTATTCACTCCGATGTGCGTCAGAACGAAAACTTTGATCAATTCGAGTGATAGACAGCCCCTTCCAATGTAAACAACAGAAATAGATGACCTGCTAAGTGTCTGTCTTTAAAATGTTCTGGGTTTTGGCTAGACTGCAAGATGAGAAACTCTTCCGTGGTAAGCATCAGAATCTGCTGTGGAAACATGAGCCTCAGCAGCAGATTTAATTTTTGTCTGACTAGAGGAAATGAGAAGAAAGAAAAGCAATCGATATCTCTGAATGCTTTTCTTGTTGAAAGGTAAGAATTTGGATCTTGCTGACTTCTTAAAAGCTGTTCTCCTAATGAGTTCTGGTTGGGATGGAGGGATGGCTCTTCATGAATTTCAGGATTATAAGATTTCTCTTCAAAAGGATGATGATGAAGAACAATATAAGAGAAGCACAAAATCCCTCCTTTCTGGCTTTAAGAATTACTGCAAAGATTATCATGTCAGCAAAGCTTTTTCTCCTGAAGAAGCAGAAGTAGGACATGTCATATTTATTCAGGCTCCAGAGCAAATTAATGGATTCTGGACCTTACACTTTGAAGATTGCTAGAAAAACCTTGTGTTATGGGAAAAGTAACTTCTGCAAAGTACTTAGCTGAATCTCCACTGCCAAACTGGCCGGTTCTCTGAGGAAGCCTGTTCCTTAATGGATACAGGAAACTAATCAAGCTTGTTTGGCATGAGAATAAATCAAGGTAGGTAGCTGTCACCAATATACGCTGCCTGTTGCCTTTACCTTCTGTGCACTAAAGTTGCTTTTCATCCTTCATCTGTAAGACAGGAATGACATCAGTGCAATACTATCCATGAGTCAAGGACCTTCTGGTCCTCTAGATTCAGCCTCTCACACATGGATGCATGGAAGTTAGATCACCTATCAATATGAATACATCTCTTCAGACATAACACATTTCACTTTGAATTTACAACTGCTTTGCTGATAAGCAGAGACTGTCATATGGCTGTGATGCCTCTAAACCACAGACCTCGTATTTTAAAGCATGCATAATAAGTTTCTAGTGCTTCCAATTCTAGACTAACTAGAGACAAATGTGCAAACCAAAGGAGAAAAAACCGATCCTGCTGCTCCTATACAAGGAGCTAATGAAAATTTAACTGAAAAAATATTGTTTCATAAGGGTCCTGAAAATTAATCCTATCAATGAATTTTAACAGACAAATGCAATTATAAAATCTATATCCTTGGAAGTATTAAAATGAAGAACTGAATTGAAAGCTGCTTTATTGTTTCTTTCCTGCCAGAAATAAGTCTACTAGATCCTTCTCGTTTTCAAGTACCAATGCCAGTTTCTTTTTTGTTTCTTCTTTTTTTTTTTTTTTTTTTTTTTTTTTGAATTTAAATTGCTAGCAGTTTGGTCAGAAAAATGAAAATGTTATGTAGGTGCTCCTTATACACCAATAATTTTCTTTCAAACACTTGGTGGTTCTGTAGATATGCCTATGTCTTAAAGAAATTCTAGGCTTTGGCAACAATTCTATGCAGTATGGTCTAGATGGCATCAAGGATTGACATAAAAATACAGAAATTTTTACTGCTACACCTTCATCCTGACTCTGACCAAGCTCATAATTACCTTCATGTCAGTGAATCAATTCAGCTCTGCTGCTCGAATTCATAAGTACTGACCTTTGATAAATGTGAAAGCAGATGGCTTTGTTGGATCACTGGAAATTTGGCACATATCACACACCACAAAAATGATACTGGCCTGTCAGCATCTTTTTTAGTCCCCTTTTTCTTATAAGAGCAAAGAGCTGGATCAACACAAAACATATGTTTTGTCCAAACATTGGTGACCGCTGTTCCAATTTGCTGTCCATGCACGTGTAAGAAGGAAGGTAGCGAGGCAGCACTTCCCCACCACTTCACAAGCCTTTCCTTCTCTCAAATGAAAGAGCATTTTGGTTTGAACTTTAGCATCTTTTGGAAGAATAAAGATGCCTTGACCACACAGAAAATGAGTCATTGTAAGTACGAGGTCGCTTAGACAAAGAAGCAGAGCATTCTGAACCTACATTGAAAAGGGTAACTAAGTAAAAAATGGTAAACACCTTAGTAATCTAAGAGTGGCCAGACAAGAGAATCCCAGTGACTCAACTTTTTCAGTAACATTTTATCCACTGTGGCCGGTACCAGATGTTTCAAAGGCAGATACAAGAAACACAGATGGACCTAGTTAAGGGATAACATTATGCTTCAAGATAAATGTTCTCTCTACATTGTCAACATAATCTGAGTTTGTCTTTCACCCTGGAGCAGAGTCATTTAAATTACTTCCAAAACACAGGTTTTCTCATTTAGGTCTAGTTTCACAAAGCAAGAAAGCTTATGTGACTGCTCTGGTCAAGACATAAACGTTTCCCTTCTTCTACCACCAAAACGTGACTTTTGAACTTTTTGGCCAACTCCATCAAAACTAAAATGAATGGGCATGAAAATCTGAGAGAGAATTATATTCCCTTAGTGTCGTGAAAACTAGTTGACTCAACCTAAAGAAACACCCAAGGTAGAGCATCCGCTGAGGGAAAGACAGTCTGTAGCCTGCAGCTATACATCTCATCTGGCAGCGTCCGGCCGATCAAACACATCACATCACAGGCTGATCAATCAAATCATGCCTAACCCAAGCCAAAGCCTTCTGACCCAGAAGGGTTTCCTGCTCAGCCCTGGTGCAGGGAACGAAAGGAGCTGGTGTGAAATCTTTGGGGATAGTCAGGTGACAAAGGACACATACCCAGAGGAAAGCATGTTTCACTCATTAGGCTGAACAAAGAGTAATTTGAGAAGCTTTTCCCTGCAGGTCTAGCTATTGACCCTATCAAGGTCTAATCCCAGTCCTCTTTTCTTTGCTCTTAATTCTGTTAAAGACAGCCAAATATGTTATAGCTATGGCTAACCAAATTCTAGACGTTATTTTTTTGTTGTTCGTTTTTTTTTGTTTTTTTGGTGTCTTTTTTTTTTTTATTATCAGCTTTTGGTTTCTTTAGCTCGCTCAGTTTCATTTAACTTCTCCCACCTTTTTGCTCACACACTGCAAACAAAACGATTTCTTACCTTGTGCTGTACATAACAACTATAACACCTATTCAGTGTTTTCTATGCCTTCCTCCAGAGGGGGGAAAAAATATAAAAATCTTTGGGTCTTTCTGCATGTAGGATTCTTGCTGTGCACCAGAATTATTTTCATTGACTAACTCCAGATTCTTTTACATTCTGTGACAGTTTTTCACTAAGAAAACATGTCAAGAAGCAGCCAAAGTGCAGACATGCAATTAATTCCTCATTAAGATATTTTTTGCATAAAGCAAGCTAACAAGTGGTTCATTTTTTTTAGCTGCAGTCATAGATTGTTCAACAGTATATTAAAACATTTCTGAAAAGGAGGGCATCTGAGATTCAATATACGCTTATGCAGAAGGAATATCAGGAATACAAACCTGAAAGAAGGAATTTAGAAATGTCTGAAATTCTGAGACTGATTTCATTTGCATTTACTTTCAGGTGTTACACTGCCACACACGTCATCCATGCCATCTGTTAACAAGCACAGTATAAATATTCATTAAAAATTAGACTGAGTTTTGGGGATGAAATGGTCACTGCAAACCTGTTTCACATTAGAAGATACACGCACACAAAGTTTTCACAAAGTGAAAACACTAAGTGAAAACAAACTATGAAATAAAACCGCCTTTTCCTTGTCATTTTACTGTCACTGATTTCAGTGATGGAAATAGTTACTAACACAGCAATGGGCAGAAGTTCTGGAACAAGAGGAAACAGTTCACCCATCTCAGAACATAAGCTGAAGGTTTCATGCAGACTTCCTTGGGTGCAGAGCAGCACACAGGGATTGCTCCCAGGTAGCTCCTGAACAATCCTTGTCATGGCCGCTGAAAATACAGCGCCATTCATAACGCGGGGAGAAAGGGCACTGCACCTCTGAGCCAAAAAGTAAAGGGCTGACAAACACGTCCTGTAAAAACAACTTTTGCCAACCTTCAGCTTTGACATTATTTTTATCTGTAAAAGCCTAAATTGTGAGCGCTGATGCCTTAATTTGATCACTCTAATATTAGAAGCTTCCAGATCTATTAAGGCGATGCTCTGTTTATAACTAGTCTCCTGAATTGCTAAACTTGACTACATCAAATTTGAAGTTTGAGTGATGAATTTAAAACAATTTTTTCCTGGAATAGCAAATGGCATTTAAGCTTCTAAACTGCTAACAACATTTAAATTAGTCATATATAAGTGTGTCACTCTGGCGGGGCAATAAATTAATTAGGATTCATTTAGTACACCGTATCATGGGCATACATAACAAATGTATCCAGGCAGTCCCAGGATAATACTTTAATATTGTAAGAGAGAGAAAGAGTGGTTATAAAGCAACACGTGGAGGCACATCAACACAGCACAGTTCAACAGAAACTTCAAAACTTCCAAACCTTTTAGGGTTGGGATTAGCTACTAAATGGAGAGCAAAATTTGTGAGAGAGGTTGAGGGCATGGGGTACAAAATATAGGTGGATAGGAATGTAGGCAATGCTCTGGAACAAACAGAAAACAGATGAAGCAAAGCTCATTACCTGCAGGAAGTACCAAACTCCTGGGGTTTTGTGGAGCTGCTCTGAAGTCTCTGTGTGCATGAGGCTTTGTTGTCTTCAAAAGCACACAACTTATTTCTTTTCAAGACTGCATACAATTCACATTTGCTATGATGAAGCTACAGTATTTGTTCGTGTAATGCCTGTCCCCTCAGAGGGAATCGTAACTCAAGTACATCTTATTAGAGCAGTCCAGCTTCAGAGAACGACAGAATCAAGGAGGTTGGAAAGACCTTCAGCATCAGCAAGTCCAAGTCCAGCCATCAGCCTGCATGACATCTGGGAGGGCAGATGAGGACCCAGCTCTGCAATTAATGCATGTTGACCCAGCTGCTATTCTCAGCTGGCCACTGACTGTTCCACGTAGCAATAGCTAACACAGTTCAAGGGATCACTGGAACATTTGCTCTTGGACCTGGCCTAATTATTACCGTTATTAAGAGCTTCTATAGAGCAGGAATGAGGCTCTCTGATACAACACAGCAAGCCAGGTTATGTAGGTATCTCTAGACAATCAGATCTCTAGTATTTATCGTGCTATCTCTATATTCAGAACAAAATCTCCAAATTGTATCTCACCCAGGTTAAAAAGTACTAATATACGAATCAGCAACAATTAGTTATATAAAATACTTAATCACCATGGCTTATGAGCACACACAAAAAGCTCAGCAAGATGTACTTTGTTATTTTCCACCACTGGACTTATATGAAGCACAGAGAGATGTCACTGCAGGTTCTAGCTATGTGTACAGTACTTCCTTGTGTCACAACTTTAACTCTGCCCAAGTTTCTCACACATTTTGCTTTGCTCTGAAATACTGGTGACAAACAGGCTGGAAGAAAGGAAGGCAGGATGGAAGGAAGGAGACTGATGAGCAAAATAAGGTTGATAGCAAACAGCAGGGATCCAAAGTAACCACTGTTAGAATCTCAAAACTCATCTCAGCAGTTTTTTTTGTTTGTTTGTTTGTTTTGTTTTGTTTTGTTTTATATATCTACCAGGAAATCATTGTGAGAGCTGCCAAAGCAGCACTAAAAGCCTCTTCAGGTTCCCATCACTTCTACAGGAAATTTGTTCAGGAATATTAAGGGAAAACAAATGCTCTTCCACATTAGGAAAACAGAAGAGGGCAATCAAGGGGAGAAGTGCGACATCACCTGCTTTGGGTTGGCTGGTCTGAACTGAATTCTTCTAGGCAACAAGAAAGAATATCCTGAGGTCACAAAAGGAGCGAGTGGAATGGAAAATCTGATTTTCTCTAATCAAATTTTGTGCATACAGGTATGGGCAATCTAATTCCAGGCTGCCAGATTAAGATATTAAGCCAATTATGCTCATTTTATCACCTTGTAAAAATGAACCATCATTTTATTTAAATTTGTTCAACTGTTAAAGGCTAAGAGAGTAATATATGTCAATGTCAATATAGTGCCAAAATACATTTCATATAGAAAGCATCTATTTATATGAATCTTAATCAGTCTAGACAAGTGCAGAAGCATTTCTTAGTGCAGACCAAGAGGCATAGCAGAGAGTAAATTGAGTGGGCATAGAAAAGATTTACATTAGTGAGACTGAAAACTCATTTCCTGGGCCCGTTCATAATGGGGAAATTATTGTCCCATTCCCTACAGACTTTCTATTATCCCATTATAGGAAAGCCAGGACACGTATCTGTGCTTCCACGCCCATGCACACGTTGCACCAGGAGAGTATTTGAACTTAATTTGGCCAAGGGCCATAAATTCTCTCTGAAAGGCAAATGAAGAGCCAATCTGGTCACCATGGCATGACATCCTAAAATCCAAGTCAGAAAAGGCTCAAAAGCCTCGTTGAGTATGGCACGTTCTACCTACGTGGCACACATCTGTGCTCTAACAAAGAGGGTGTCCCAAAATTACCAAAGTAAATACATACACATACGTTGCCAGGACCCAGTGGCTAATTTTCCAACTGCTAAAGACAAGCAAATTGAAAAGGAAAGCGCACAGTGCTGCAGCTTAGAATCACAGAATCACCAAGGTTGGAAAAGATCTTCAAGATCAGCCAGTTAGTAACACTAAATTCTTCCCAACTGCATCCAGCAAACCCAGCCCAAGCACCAACTGTAATGCTACAACTTTACAGTGAAGGCAAAGAAATGCTAGCTTTAAAAGACAACAATTTGCAGGAAAATGGCATAAGAACAAAAGTGAAAAAGCATTTTTACATCAAAACACTGGAGATTTTCCCTTATAGGTTCATTTGGGCTCTTCAGTGCCTTGGTGAACTGGGGACACATCGCCTCATCAGTCACGTTCACATAAAGAAAATCTCAAAAATATGTACTGGAATTATTTTTAGATGCTTAGCCAGAAAATAACACTTCATATCTTTATCAGTGGCAATCTGAAACGACGATGATCATTATGAAGAAGAGCTTTTGAAGTCCACTTTATGAAGCATTCCTTTCTCACAGGTTTTTTCCCATCCTACCTTGTCTGACATCCTTCTCAAATAAACATTCTTATCTGTTACGAAGATTTTACAAACATCGGTTTATCCTATCTTGCTGTCCATTTTTACTCTCCATGAAAGCAGCCAGGTCGAGGCACCCACAGGTCGCATTCACCTTCAAGGAAGTATTCCAAGAAGGCTGGGAAGTGTGCACAAACACCACCTGAACACCAGACAGAACGCAGTCAGAGGACCCGTCAGAAGGAGGCACATGTGTGACAATGACCTCTGGTGTGACTGCTGCCTAAAAAGCAATTTGTCATGCAGGCTCCTGTGCCAGCTATTCAATGCCAGCTGGAAAGCTATTCCACACCCCCGGGTGAGGAATTCAGTACCTTTGTACCAGTGCTCTACCTGATCCTGAGTTACTAGCTCGAACTCTCAGGGTTTACTTCCCCAAGAGAAGTGCCATAATTACATTAATAGGCTTGCTTGCCTCTCTTACAGCAAACAGATTAAGGAAACGTACAGCAAATTACGTTAAGGCAGATGTAAAAACATGCATAATGTAAAATAGATGGAAATGCACTAGCACACCGCCCTTTGAAAACTGAGATACCTGACCACACGAGCAGTGGCAGGGCACTAAGAGAAAAAGGTGTTTGCTGTGCAGATGGGCCTGGCTTTCGAGAGAAGCACATGTTAAACTCATCCAGCAGAACAGAGTGCTGACGGCTTCCTGGGCACAACATAAACCTCAAGGGCAGATCAAAGGGGCCACCCTGGAGCTTCAAAAAAAAAACCCAACAAAAACCAAGACAAATCAAAACAAAGAAAAGGCATCCCTTGGACAATCTGTAATTACTGCCTATGTTTGTATGAACACAAGGACCAGCCCTCTTCTCAAAGCTGAGAACTCCAGTAGGCTTTGCTTTAAATCGTACATAATCAATCATGGCCTGGGTTGAAAAGGACCACAATGCTCACCCAGTTCCAACCCCCAACAATGTGCAGGGTCACCAACCAGCAGCCCAGGCTGCCCAGAGCCACATCCAGCCTGGCCTTGAATGCCTGCAGGGATGGGGCATCCACAGCCTCCTTGGGCAACCTGTTCCAGTGCATGACCACCCCCTGGGTGGAAAACTTCCTCCTCATATCTAACCTAAACCTCCCCTGTCCCAGTTAAAGCCCACTCACAGCTCCAGAAACTGAGCACGTAGATATAACCAATATGTGGAAACCATTGAGTATACAGAAAAAAAGAAACAACAAACAACACTTACCTTAAATAGCATGCAATGTTTTAAAACAATAACTCCAAAAACTAAAAACTGACTTTAAAAACTGAGATGAAGGATCATCATCTAAGGAACGGCCTGGAAGATGAGATTAAGGCTGTGAGTTTAAAAGCAATGAGACACTCAGGAAACCAAAATCCGTTGAGAGTTATTTAATAAGGGAACACTACCTTTCAACATCTCTTGAAGATGAGAGAATACTGTGGGATTTAGATAGCATTTTCACTTGCCCCTGACTTGATAATGGGTAGAACACATCTGTCCAGTCCATCACTTTCTTATTTCAAAGTTGGTAGATGGATATGAAGAACTTTGACAGTTAAACTCTGTTTCTGTGAGTGTGACACAGGCACTCGGGATCAAAAGGCTACAGAGCTCTGGCGAGCTGTCAGCTCACACCCACCAATTCTGCAGGCTTCTTTACAATTAGAGCCGGTTTCTTCCAGCTGCCTTAAAGCAGACTGGATGTCCTTTATCAAATATCTTACAGTAAAAACCTATTCTGATTTATGGATTTTCCTCCTATTTTATTTATTTAATCAGTCAAACGGCAGGGTGCATGGTTGTTGGTTGTTCTTTTCTTTTCATTCTTTACACACTGCAATTATTCATTTGTTTTATCATTTCACACAACTCAAATGCAATTTCATTTTATCAGAAGCATAATAGAAAGATCACTTTGAGGCCAGTACCCCATATAACATAATTTAGCTTCATTACCCTGTTTGCTTGAAACATTTTGCCTGGGAACAGTCAGTAATAAAAAGCACTTCAATTCATCTCATCCTTGAGTTTTGTCATAATTTTCAATTCAGGGTGCTAGCATCACAAGAAAGAAAAGAAAGGTAAGCTAGAGTCTGTTATAAAAATATCAAGCATATTAATGAAAATGGTGAAAGAACTGGAGAGATCTTTTTTCCCCCCTATTTCTTCGATCATTCCAACAATTTCAGTCAAAACAGAACTTGAACATACTACGTGTGTGAATGAGGCACCCACGCTTTACACACCACGCGTGTTTCCGAAGGCATCTTTCTCAAGTGCAGAACCCCAGCTGACTTTCGTCAAAATTCATATTCTGACCTCATACAGTTATGGGGCTGGTTGGTTTGGTCCTTGACTTATGGACATAATTCTTTTCCTTTCCTTTCCTCTTAGCTGCCTTGGCATGGATCTTAGCTATTGCACAGCTACTTGGATTTCACAGTACCTCAGTGTTATTTGACATATCCAGGATTCCCAACCATAATATTTGTCCCTTCTTATTTGCGGACAGACTTAGAAGGTTTTCTTACAAGGTGAAAACTACAGCTGTATATAAATGAGAGATGTAGAGATACTCCTCTGTTCTATTTAAGAACGAATGTCAACAAGCAGAACAAGGAGATAAGGGCACCACAGCAAACTCTTACAAGTACCATGCAAATCTGTGATCAAACCATATGCTCGCAAAACCTTTATCGCCTTATAAAAACACTAACTGTAGAGGCAGAGCATTGAACTAAAAGCAGTCATTACTTTGCGCTGCAGAAGAATAACATTGCATGATAGCAGATTCACTCTTTTTTATCAGAATTTGCAACCCAATAGCATTTCTGCTTTGTAAATAAACTGATGCTACGATCTCACATTATTAATGCACTTGAATTCATCTCCTCTACGTCTGCGGCATAAAACATGAGAGAAATCAGGAAAATAAAAACCGAAGCAAGCTGTTTAAAGTCTTCTGGATACTCAGATGGCACCTGATTTTTGAAGCTAGTAGATCACCTTTAATGATGTAATACTAATATATATACTATTGCTTGCTTTTAAACCTCCCCATTACCAGCGGCAGGACTTGTTTTCCATTATGACAATTGTAGCCACAGTACAAACACAAAATCTATATTCAAACCAATCAGTGGTCACCTCTCACAACATCATGAACATTCCTATCATTCACTGAGAACCTCAGAAATCAAAATTCAAACAAAAACATAATCCCACAAGCACAAGAGAAATGCATCTCTGGCTAGCGCAACACTTTCTGCCTGCATTGCACCACCTTTTCTTTCACTGACAGCAGATCCACTGCTTATCCACCTTTTTAAACACTACTGATAAATGGTGAGTAGCCCTAGGACAATCAAACTGCAACACAAACAGTTACCACACAACAAAAAAAATGAGGCTGTAACTGCAGAAGCTTTAAGTTGACTGAAATTACTAAATACTATCCTCCTTAAATGGTTCTTGCTGACTTGACTGTTGGTGGAAGAAGAATATGTTAACAAAATAGCAATAAAACAGTTTAGAGAAAGATATCAACTCACACTACGAGTTGCTTCTTGTCAGCTTTTCAAAAACTCCAAGTATTGACATTAAAAAGTCTTTGCACGTAGCAGTTCTACTAGCCTCCTTTATTTTAGCATGCTTTCTAACTAAAAAGCAAAAAAACCCCACCTAGATACAACCACGAAACTGAGAAGTACAGAGGACTTTCTTGTTTGTTCAGCAATAAATTTCAGTCATGTATTTCCACTCCTCGACTGGCAGCAAGCCATTTTGTATTTGCATTTTTTGCCTCCGTTCAGCTCCACCACAGTCATTACAGTCTTGAGATACCCTACAATATTAAAATGTCACTGAGATGAATAAAAACTGTTCTGTGCTGTACTATCACCTGGAGATCCCTAAATTTTCTGCTTAGTAAAGAGAGACCGATCAAATCCATCCGTGATGCTCACACAGCACCTTTCTACCACCAAAGCTGAACACAGTGGAATCATGAAAAGGACGAGACATATGAATATTCAAAGGAGATCAGAAGCCTCTTTTTACAAGGACTGAGAAACTCACAGCGCTCCTCGGCCCCAGAAAACAATGAATAATGGCTTCACTGATGCCTGATCAAAATAATAAAGCTCAACGAGAAATTGTAAAAGTAAAACTCCACAAGCAAATAAAAGGTAAACAATAAAGTAAGAGAGTGCAAGACAGAGAAATTAAAGTCCAAGTTTGCAATGTTTTGTTTATGCCAAATTAGTCCAATTACAATTAATATATCAAATAACCCCTATTATCCAGCCCTGTCCCCGCCATCTCTAGAAGATGGTGAATAATGCCTATAGTTACATCAGTGTGTGTAGGAAAATCCAAGCAGGGCCAATTATTTCTCTGTACTGACCTGAAGTCCTATGGAGACTGCTCAAGACCACAAGGAAAGGTTCTTTCAGAGCAGTTAATGTGATGAAACCTACAATTAGGTTCCTTTCTGCCTTTGTGACAAAGCGACTCGATACAGAAAATGATTAAGAGGCACAGACATAGCTATATAGACTTAATTCAATATTATATTACATGTCCTTCAAAGCATAAACTTAGGATGCTTTATTTATTGGTATTTCCCTTTAATTTATTTAAAAAAAAAAAAAAAAAAAAAAAAAAAAAAAAGTTTTGTTCTGTCTTTTCCACTGTTTTCTTTCTCGAGGTGAGAGATCTTGCAATTAATCTAAAAATGTATTTTATAACAAGTTACAGACAGTAATATTATCAGCAGCTTCCTACCTGACAAAGCTAACTCACCAGAAAGCCACAGCTAAAACCAAACTAAGAGTTTGGCATCAGAAGTAGATTTTCAAAGCGACATTTGACATACATCAGAGAGGAGAGCCAACACAACCATCCATAAAACACTTGCAGATCTCCTAAGAAGTCATTTGATACTTGAAAGCGGATTATTCATTACTAAGTTGTTTGCTCTGCTCCTGTCTTTCTCTGAAAGTCAATACATCGTATTTCGCTCAAGAAGCCTTTCTCTTTTCCTCTAATTCTTCCTATGTCTCTAATAATTAATTCATTTTGCTTACACTGCAGCAGCCTCAAAATCATGGTTTCAGTTTCTCAGTAATAGAATTCTGCCAAAGGCAATATGCCATGCCATAACCTCAATTACAACTTACACAGGAGAAAGCTCCACTTATTTTCTGCTAGAGTCACTATTTTGTCTTAAATGAAATTCTGTATGGGTTATTGGGTGCCAAAGATGTACAGCAAAAAAGTATACCAGATAATACAAAAAAAATCCATTTCAGAGACAAGATAAAAGATCCATGTCAGAAAACACAGATTAGAGAAGTGCATCACTTTCAGTAGTTGTCCTGTCAGATACTTTCACAACTACGAAATACAGCATCTACAAAATATTTGTGACTTAGCCTGGTACAGAGAGTGAAAATACAAAGGATAATAAAAAAATATTTCCAAAACATATGATTCTGCTACAGAAACAGCTGACAACTTTGCGTGAAAAGGCTTATTCATAAGGTGAACTTAAAAAATACCATAATGCAGTACAGATTAATTCTGAATTTCCTGAGTTCCTGACTTTTCCATTTCATGGAAAAAGGCGTGCAGATTTTTTTTGTATAAAATCCACCTCAGCTATCACAGAATGATAGAATCCATCTTGTAGTTGTAAATTTCTCCATCCCTTCCTAGCTTTCCAGTCCTCCCAGCAGCATTTTAAGAGATGGTGTATTCTTACTCCTGGTTGATGCCCTGCCACAGCCCCCGCCACTCTCCCCATGCTGTTGGCGGGCACCAAGGTTCCAGCCCGTGTTGGCAGCTGCAGCCCAGCCTCCCACAGCCATAATTCCCCCTGCGAGGCTTTATGGGGCTGCAAAAGCACAGCGCTCTGCTCTGCTCAGTGATGCAAATTCCCAGCTGCTGCCCCAGCTCCAGCCTTTACAGTCCCCACTTCTCTCACTCGTTTGAGCAACAGGCCCTCGTTGGTGGCCGCACACCACTGCCTCTGACAGACTTCATGCATGTGGTTCAGTTGTCTACACGTCAGTCAAAATGGTCACCCACTCGCTAAGAGACAGAAGGCAAGTTACAGGAAACTTGTGGCCTGTATAATTGAAGCATGTAGAATTAGCCATTTTCAGAGACAGGTCTAAAAATCTTTTCTTTCCCCGAAGCCCAAAGTAGGATAAATATTAGGTCCAATATTAGGTTCCCTGAACAAAGTCTTTTTGGGGATCTGACATTCCGAAGACCTTCCACAAAGTGAAAAATCAGATCAAGACTTGGAAATGTGAGTGAAGAAATGCTTTGTTCAATTAACCTTCAACCTTACAGAAAGAAAATGTCTGCTGGCTTAAAATGACAGAAGCCAAAATAGGAGAGAAAGGATCTTTTATAGGGAAATGGAGAACATGTTTAAAATCTACATAGTCAGGTATGACTTGGTGTGAATTGCACTTGTGAAATCACCAGTGTAGAGATGTGAAATTAGCTCTTCTCTTGCAATGAATAACTGTGAGTTAATTGTTTATCTTAACGAACAGTATGTATTTACCTAGGAAGACAATATATGATTTTTATGCAATTCCTGTTGGACAAGAAATAATTCATGGACATGAACATGACAAAAATCTCAAGTCCGTTTCTCCTTTAACAAATATACTAAAAAATGGAGATTGCATGTTTTTATATACGAGCTATCTGTAATTTCCTACCAAGAAAAGCATTATGAATTAAAAATCTCCAAGAAGTGACAAATAAAACAACAGAAGAACAGTAAATGAAAGACAAATGTGTTGGAAGGGCTTATGACAACTTTTTTAAAATACACAATTGTTCATTAGGGTTCAACACAAATTTTAGTTCAGTGCAGCCAGGTAAGAAACCACACAGTCAGGGTCATACTGTTTAAATTTTACAAGTTCTTCCTTCTCTCTTAATCACAACTGAAAACGGCCTAAAGCTTTTCTCCAAAGTTTAACACAAGTTGATCACGCATGGCATGACCCTTTCACCACCATACTCATTGTGCAGGAATAAAACAGTCACCTCTAAGTTTAAGAACTAGCATATGTTGGAAGTAATGCACTGAAAAAGAAACAGTGTGATTTGAAAAGAAACTGAAAGAAAAACTGAATTGTAACGAAGACGTTAGCAGGATTTTGCCAAATATTTTCCACAGTGGGGATATTCTAACCCTAACCCCATCCACTAATGCATGCTATTGCAATGGGGAAGAAAAGATAACTGGAAATCTGGATTACTGTATGACCCAAAATAATTAAAGCCAAAGAGCAAAAGGACAGGACTGTCTGGGATAGCATTAAAATCGAGCAATTCTGCTTTTCTTTGCTTTATCCAAACCCCACTCTCCTGTCAAAATTAGTGAGGTTGGGTGACAGCAGCATCCAGCACCATCATCAGCCCCTGCGTGGTGTGCTGAGCAGCACCCCTTTGCATTTGGCCAGAATGTGTGATGCTGGCTGTGATGCTGGTTTTCAGTTTGTTACCTTCTACCAGCCTCACCATGCCCACAATCCCTGCAGACTGATATACACAAAGCAGTTTCAAACAGAAGCACCAAGGTGATACTTGTTCTTTGTACACTCTGTAAACAAGAACACCAGCGATTACTCCAGCCTATTTTAGGCTTAAAAAAAAAAAAAAAGTCAAAGTTAGTCAAATTGCTGCAAAGACAATTCTAGGCCAGCTTCTAAACAATAGAGAGAAAAACAAGAAATGCATGCTTGAAGATGAGCTGAAGCTACTCAAAATATCTTGATGGTTGGTAAGACCACTAGAAATTCTATTAAGGAGTGCTTGGCATTCTTTGGGCTAAGAGCCATGAACTTCATGGATCAATTCTACTTTTCAAACCTTTGGTCTAGAATTTTCCCTTACTTTTCTTAGCTTTTGACATCTCTATTTTTCAGCCTCACAAGTGTTTTGTAGGTACCTAGAACTGATATCAAATGAAATGCGGACATCAAAGAGTGAATCAAATCTTTCTTGCATGGTATCTAATGCAATTTTCTGATATAATATCACCTACCTTACTCATGTTCTGCTCTATCAGTGAGTAGCATTTTTATACAATATGTATCATGGACTACCTTTATGATTTATATTTGTTTTTGCTTTTCCAAGTGAGTCACCAAGCATCAAAATAGAAATTATAAAGGTACTAATAATTAATACAAGAATTTATAGCACATCGAGGCACTTCATGAGATTTCTGAACAGAAATCCTTCTTAGAAGCACAACATACAAATTCATACCTATTTGAAGAAGTATGTGTGCACCTTTGAGAAAGCAATTTGTGGTGTTAATGCTCATTAGTATTTTTCAAGCATGTTAAACATTCTTTTAAAAATACATACTTGGTCAGTAAACCTCAGAGATCTTCCCAGCAGAACTGAATGAAGCGAGTGTCCTTCCCTGTGTTCCCAAATTACCTTGAGCCATTGGATCCGCTGCATCACCTGCAGCATCACAACATATTGCTTAGGAGAATCCAAAACACGAGATGAGTAAGGCCACAACCATCACTTAAGATTTTGAGGCCATCATGTTTAACTCGTGAAACGTTTATACCTAACATCTCTCCTTCCTCTACAGGATGAGCTGTACAATTACACCAAAAAAAAGCTCAGTAAAACAGCAGCTACTCATGAATGCCGACTCCATGAAAAAGTCCAAATCCCTCACAGTAAAACGTAACTGAAACAACACATCCCTCCAAGCCTATGTAAGAGCCCAGTTGTGTGGACAGCCAGCAGGACGCACAGATTCCTTAGAAAGTTTTAAAACACAATCACCAGGAGCATTCACAGGAGCCTATCAATGTAAAACTCCACCGCCTTAACCACAGCTGCACAGGTTACCGATGTGCTCAGCACTGGGCCACTCAGACCACAGCCATCAGTCTTCATTTCGCCCACTGCTGTTACACTTTGTCTTCTGCTCTGATAAGTGTGTTACACATTAACTTTGAGAATTTACTTCTGCTGTGCGTCCAGCATTGCTGTCACCTTCTACCCTGTTTTTACTACGCAGAGAAGCAAACTCTTGTTTCTGTGATACAGCATTAAGCCGAAGTTTTTTCTTCTATCTTTCTCCATCCTCTCTCTGCTGTATGCCCGAGTACTGCATAAAGAAAGTGCTTTCCTCCTGGTATGCACAAAAGGATAACAGCAGCGCATACAAAGTTAGGAAATTAAGAAATACAATCTCTATGACCTTTACTTGTCTAAGAAGAATTTGACCTGATGTTACCAAAGTGGTCATTTAATGGAGCAAGGCTCTCTGCTAGCAGTTTGACTAAGTTCATTTCTGTTGGCCTCTGTATTTGCATTTAATCTTTTATTTAGTCACAGAACAGTGAGGTCACCTTTTTAGAAAACACCTACAGGAATAGGGGAGCAAGAGTTATCTTTGCCCAGTTCCCACAGAACGTTTCCAGATAATGGCAAGCAGAGACCATTTCTTCCATTAACCCTTTGACCCTGGCAGTTAATGGTCTTTTGGTTCATAGAGATCAACAAACAGAACTCCCTCTGAGATCCTAACTATAGGCAACCTAAGCTAGCATAAGGGCTCTGTGGTGGCATGAAAAATGACCTAGGTCTATCTGCTGAACGTAGAGACCATACTTAACCCCCAAGTCAGAGTTTTATAAGTTGGCCTGCTGGCTTAATCATCCCATGCAATGGACCATTCCTAAGGGAAGGCACACGCTATTAGGCAAATACATGAGCACACAGAGAGCACCAAAGCAGCCACAGCAAGCTGCAATGTCTGCAAGCAGGGGTGTGTAGCACAAATAGAGGAGCGCAGCAGAGATGGAAAGGGCTCATTCCATCATCTGAAAGTGGGAAGAGATATCTCAGGTGTCAGACTTCAAATGCTGCAGAATCACATAGAAGAAAAGCTACATCTACTCCTCGCTCCCTCTTTCCCTTCAATATCCCCTTCATCCTCCTACTCTTCTCCGGTTCTTATCAGAAGATGATTTGATTTTTTCCATCAAGGAGTGACGTGCAAAATTTGTGACCACAGACATGCCCAGCTTTACCGGTGTGCCTCATCCCTCTGTTCCACCCACAGTAAGCCTTTGGAGGCATCAGGCAGTGGCACGAGGACCTTTTCCCACACTCCTCCAACCCCAGGCTCACCTCATGAGAAATGGAAGGTGCCAAGGAAAACAAAGCTGAGAAAAAACACTAAATTCCAAATTAAAAGTTTTTCTATTATGTGCAAGAAAGCAAATTTCACTCCAAGTCATCCTTATTAAAAAGCACTAAAATAAGATGAATATCGGACTCAAATTTCCCAACTCTGTAAGAAAGAAGTCTGTGGGCTTTGGATCCATTCCTACATAGAGGCAAAGCAGAAACATGGGCCCTATGTTATGTCTCAGAATGAAACAGGACAGAATTTCTGTCTAAGTGGACAGAAAAACACATTAAAGTTCAGTAGCATTTTCAATATTAAAGTTGATGACAGTATTTATGTGCGAGTTCATTTATATTTTAATTTGTGCAGAAATGGTTATTATTTCTAGACATTCCCATGGTGATTTTCAAAACAGCATCAGTGCTCCTGTTAGCTGCATGCTCCGAAATGAACGTCCTTAGACTACCTTTTCAATACAGAGCTCTACTGCACCTTTATAAGTCACACTTGTATGTCAAAAAATTGTCCATTTTTGGTGAAAAACTTATTTGCTCACAGATCAGGATCTTTTGTCATCCCCTTATTCTGGAGGAGACTGTAAATCATTGCCCCTGAACACCAATGTAGAGCTGAGGCCCTAAGCAAACTGATGAGGATGCTGCTGTTGGGGCAGACAGCTGTTGCTCTGCTTTCTGTCAGACACATGAATGCTTAACTACTTGATTGCTGCCGAAATTTGCTTTGATTATCATTTTATTCAATGAAAAGCACTTGTGAAACCCACCACCTCTCCTGTTTTAAAATTGAATTGCTTTTCTGTTAGGGATCCCAGAGCTCCCCAGATCAAACACCAGACTTCAACCGAAGGCGAGCCAGGCTAGCAGACGATTCACCTTACCCAGAAACATGGGCTATTTTTATTCTGATGTTTTGGCAACTGGCACTCATAAAATATCAGAGAAAATTACAGCCATTGTTTAAAAGAGAAAAAAGAAAAAAACAACAGCAAAACTTATGAGAAATCAGACCTTCAGGAGACAGCAAATTCCTCCTAGAGCCAAGAGAAACGCAGACCGCCTCAGGCAATGTGTCGTCTCTCTAGTTAACACGGTGTTCTTCTTCCCCACCCTTTTAAGTGAACTGTTACAAACGCTTTAGATCTTGCCTAGGGATCAAAGTTAATTTTACACGGTGCCGCAAAGACACAGCGCAAACTCATAAACGAAATGTATTTTTCCAGGATGCCTTCTGCTGGCAAGAGACTCACTGTGCACTGCTGAGTCTTCCTGTGAGAGCAAGTTTCCATGTAGAACGGTTTGAGCTTCTTGTCTATCAACAGTCTTCAATAAAACAGGTTCAGGTTAATTAACTGAGTGTGCCATTGTTTAATATCAAACATCACGTATCTTTGCTAAAAAGGTATTTTAAGTTTTAAAAATAACTAAACCAGCCAGATGCTTTGCAAGACTGTAGAGTTCCCATATGAGAACACAACAGATACAGTTATAAGAAAATTAAATATTAAATAGTAGTCGTCGTTATAATTACTAATTTAGCTATTACTTAATTATACAAATAAGTTGGGCTTTTTTTCTTCAGTAGGCTGTTTTTAACTGCTCGTTTTCCCTTGCACAAAAGAAGATCAGTGCATCTTCTGTGGCACTTTCTGTGTTATGGAGTTATTCCAATTGAGGCTACATTTGTGGGTAGCCCTTAAAGTTCCAGAAGATTTCAAACAGCTCTACATAAGTGGCTCCTGTTTTACAAGCAAAAAGAGCTACCAGTTACTATGCACAGAATGAGCTGTCCTTGTCAAGACACTCATTTATCAACTGAAGAGGAAAACCACGCAAAGAAAATCCCAAACAACCTCTGTTATTGTATTTGCAGTATGATAAGAAAGAATGTTAACATGACCTCCAGGATTAAAGTACAAATGTTTAATATATCAGCAAATGTATCCAATGCAGACCAGGTAATCCAAGCATTTTGAGATGCAGGTGTCCTATGTTAATGATTTCATGCACCAAAGATAGCTGCACAGAAAATCTGTTGGTGTGGCTCTTCAGTTTGACAGAAGAGCCTCCCCCTACAACAGGAGTGCGCTGGCAGATTACCAAGCGATTCCTCGTACCCAGATAAACAGCTTCAATCCTTAGAGGCTAGCCTAGCCAATCTTCCACCAAATATAATGAATGCAATTAAAGTCCTACCCTACAGTTCTAAAGTGATTACCTGTCGTTGTGAGAAAAAGCCAGCTGAAAAGCTGAATACACCTAATAAATATCTTCATCTCCACTTATTACAAACTGAGGCAAACAACCTTCCCCACAACGGCCAGGATTTCTGCTCCCTTCATTTTTTAGAAAAACAAAACCAAAAGGAATATGCTATAAATATGAAATTATTGCAAAGAAAAGCACACACACAAAGCTGTATCAGTTAGAAAAGCACAGAAACAGGAGAGGAGCTGGTGATGAACTCACCAGCATGACACAGTGATACAGTAAATGGAGCACAGAAAACATGAGTGCAGTGCTTTAGTATTTCCCATGTGCCTGAACAATTTGTGCATTAGCAGTCCATTGCCTCATTGCTAAACCTCAAAAAAATCTGGACTGAAAGTTCTTTGTCACAAAGACTGCCATTTACTACCCAGTTTTACAGCACCCAGAACCGTGGCACTCAACTTACATCAGCAGTAATCAAACAGAAAGCATCCCATTTGTAATGCAGAGTGGGTATCCAAGAGGGGGGATGATTTGCAGCCCATCTGCCCGAAGAGAAGTACAGAAGCAGCTTCAGACAGGCATCATGGGGTGCATCAAAGGGCATGTACGTAAGAAGCCCGATGTAAATGGGGCCACGAAAAAGCTTTTTCCTTTCCTGGTGAACCTCTTGTCATAAGGTTAGTAAGCAGGTAACAAGCTGCAGGGGCAGCCGCAGCAGTAGGGCAGAGCAGGCAGGAGAGATTTACCCACATGTGCACTACTCTCAGCCCAGGGGAGAGAAACAAATCCTGCAAGGCTTCAGTTTGCCCCGGCTTTGCTCCCCTTGTTCTGAGTGCAGCACATGACAGCGGAGAAGGAAAAGGAAGAGAACATGTCAGTGTGGTATCCACAGTAAGGATACAAACCCTTTGAATGTAGGGATTGACTGAGACCAATGTTCTCATCAGGGGGCAGAAGTAGTTCTTACCCATCTCTCTCTCCCCTTTGCTTGACTCTTAATCTTGCCTTTCCATTATTAAATGGTAGAACTGAAGTAAGACCTCCTTCCAAAAGGGATTTCAAATACAGTACTCTTCCAAATATATATATTTTCTTCTTCGGAACGGAAATAGTTGGATAATACAGACAGATACCAAGTAGTTAGAAACACAACTAAATTGGAATGAATGGCCACTTGATAAGACCACTTTCAATCAAGCTGCTAAGAAAACAAGTACCTTGTCAAAGATATGGAAATACGGTCATTAACAAAGTATGAAGTGAAGCATTTACAGAAAACAACACCAAGTCAATTAACTAGCAATAACTGGTTCTACATTTAAGCATCTCAAATTCACATTCAATTATGCTTAATGCATCATTTTACTCTCCTAACATAACTGGTTAGCATAAGCACACAAAACGCTGACAGTGACCTTTCTGTCTCAAATATGCTATTCACAGCTATTTAATTAATCCCTTACGTGTAGCAGGACATACAGCCTAATGTCCTGCAGAAGGGCACTGAATTGGCCTTATTGTCACCATATGAGATGGCATTCATCTCCAAATGCCAAAGCGCAGCCTAAGGAATGCAGAAAGTATTTAAAAGAACAAAAGGAGAAGAAACTCTTCAATAGCCCGCTCTTTGATTATCATTTACAGATCAACTTCTTCAATGAAAAATATCCAAGAGGTTGTTTTCCCACTCGCGCAGTCCAAGTGTTTAAATGCAGTCACTGCTTTTGTACTTCAAAGGAACATTCCTTCAGTAACAAGCAATTAAGAACCCAAGGTCAATCAAGGCAAAATTCATCTCATCCAGTTCTGCAATTTTCCCTCTTATCAAACTGTGTATGGGCATAAAATGCAGACTGTGAGGAGTGTCATGAAACAGCTTGAAAGTTTCAGAAGCAAAGAGCGAGGGAACTGCATTTAGCTGCTATGGCTCGAACGTTACTGGAAACATGATTTTAAGATTCTACTTCTGTTTTCTGACATATAAACTTGTCAAACAGATTTTCAGTTTGGGTTTGGTGTTGTGTTTTGTGGGTTTTTTTTAGTTTTGGTGTGAATAAGAGTTGCATGAAAATGCATTTAAAATAAATCTACACAAAATCTGAAGAAAATAAATAAGCCAGTAAGCTACTAAAATTATTACAATGTGCTTAACACTTAACAGAGGTAACATTTAAGGCAAAAGCTTGTTCCTGATGTGCTCAAACGCTCAGGTATTTTGCTTCAAAATAACAACCCGTAAACAACAGATGCAAGTTCTTTACCCAGCAGATCTTCTACAGTCTGCCCTGTGCTTCTACTCTGGCAATCAAAGCTATCTCTGAGTGCACCATTAGAGCAGTTTCACTGAAGTATGCCCACCGTTCTACCAAACATGAGTTTGGTAGAAAAATGAGTTCCCCAAATCTCAATTTACCTGGTAGTTACTAGCAGTAGCGCGTATTCCCCACAAACACAAACTAAGTCATTAAAACAATTAAATGCAACATCAATTTCTACTGACTGCTTTTGGGAAAAAAAAACAAAAAACAAAAAACAAACAACAACAACAAAAAAAAAAAACCACCAACCTGTTACATTAGATATTATTTTTTTCTTTCTTTATAGTAAAATAAAAACAAAACTTTAATTTCTCACAGCAAGAATCTATGCCAGATTTCTGTCAGAAATTATTTTTCTTGAATACGTTTGCCTGCTCCGTACCTACAGAAAGCTGAGTAGGAAAGGAAGGCTGGTGTGTTTTTTGTGTTGAAGTTTACACTGAATGTCACAAGTATGATACACACTGCACTGTCAGACTTCTGGTGAAGAAATCAATAGGAAACCACTGTATCTTATCTCGCTGTTTAGGCTTCAGAGGATATGCACTGAAAAATTATGGGATCAGTAAACTAAGGAAGAGTTGGCAGAACTTCATCATTTTGCACACACCCAGTACAAGTCGGGTTGTAAACACTGGCTTATCTAAATTTAAAAAGTATAGTGTCATGCACTGCATCAAAATGCAGAAGAACAGAGATACCAAATTCTGAAGACAAGAACAGAAAAAGCAGAGAGACGTGTTTTGGGTTTGTACCTGAAACAAACTTTCTGTGCCTTTTTCACTTTATCACCTATGAACCAAAAAAGAAAGCAAAATTGGAACCATCTGGCCAGGATGAAGATCAGGTAAAATGAATGCAACAGTTTGTCAGGAAGAGGCTTTTTGCTTCCAGAGAAACATTCCTTGTCAGTGCAGTTTCTGAAGAATTTGATAGTGTAGAGACTAAGCTGCTAGGATGGCAACCACGTGGCAAAGCAGCTATGTCAGCTCTTGGAATGCAAGCAGCAAAATTACCTTTTCTTTCCCTCCCATACATCAGGAAGAGATATTTCTTGTCACTTCTTATCCTTGTGTGCTTCCCAGGCATGGGCTATTCCAAGCCTTGTCCTGTTCTGCAAAACCCCTGATGTTTCCAGCCCATTTCACAGGCATATAAATCTGAATGCTGTTCAGAAAACACTTTACATTCCTAAAACGAAAGGGAACTGAGAACATAAAAAGTGGTGTTATAATGGCAGAAGGAAACAAGGTTTGTTAAGACTGTCATGAAATGTATTCATTCCATACTATGCACTGTAGGGATGTGTGATCGTACACTTTGTCAAGAATAAGTGAAGAAATGCAGCCACTTTACAACACAGGACTACACTGTACATGGCACTAAGCCTTACTTGATTATTGTTATAGTAAACATTTCAAGCAGCTCATGTATATCTGCACTCCATCAGAGAGATCTTTCCAGCATTTTTCGGACAGCTGCCTTTCAGATACGACAGTTCATACTCTATTAATCAACACTGCAAATTCCAGCAGTCCCCTGCCACCCCCTGAGGGCCTCAAAAGTAATTTTTTTAGCATTTTACTAGAAATGATTGCAGAAACAAGTCAGAAAAGAAGCACAGGCGTGTCACCAAGAATTGCAATCTACTCCTCTTAATAAAACTGAGACTCTGTTTCAGATTAGCTAAGCTTTTGCAGCTCCTTTTTCTCTTCTAAATCAACAACCTTTTTTTTCTTCTTCAAACTTCCCATTAACACCAGTCTCCTGTTTCGGCCATTTGTACCTTTAAAGGGGTGTGACATTTGGCTGGCACAAATATGAAGAGACCACGTGAAAACCCTTAAGCTGGCCATAGAAAAGGATATATAGTACAGTTTTTGACAAGTTGAATGCTTCTTCAAAGACTGCCATTCCCTGCTTATACATCCCTTTAGCACTAGTCCTTCTGCTCCTTTTTGAATTTTAACAGCAATTAAAGCCTCTTCTTAAAAGCTATGGCCATTGATTCTAGATCAGGCTCATCTTTCCAAATAGCTGCAATAATATGTTTGCTTTCAAAAATTAACAATGGCCTCACAGTAATTATGCTTACATGTTTCGCAATAGAAGCCAGAAAGGCCAACAGCATCCTGAGCTGCATCAACAGAGGGGCTGCAGCAGGGCATGGGAAGGGATGTTCCTCTCTGCTCTGCTCCTGTGTGCCCCATCTGCAGTACTGCATGCAGGCCTGGACCTGAAGAAGGATGTGGAGGCGTTGGAGCAGGTCAGAGGAAGGCCATGAAGATGCATAGAGGTGTGGAGCACCTCTGCTATGAAGAAAGGTGGAGGGAGTTCGATTTGTTCAGCTTGGAGAAGAGAAGGCGGGATTGCAACTAGGTGATTTTTAAGATCCCTTCCAACCCAAGCCATTCTATGATTCTATGAAAGAAATGGCTTGCATAACTCTGAAAATCCTACAGAAATGTGCCCACATTGGAGACCGAAACTGTCATTTTTTTAGTCCATCAGATCACACAATTTCAAGTTATCCAGCCTCTTCTTGATGTGAGAGAGATTAAGCTAGCCTTTTCCAAGGAAGACTACTCAGTTCTAGACTGTCAAGCTGTAAGAAACTGAAGCAGCTCCTGGACCACAAACAATCAGTAATGCTCCATTCACACTCAACATCGCCAGAAAGCAAGTGAGAAAAGAATAGCAGGAACCCTGCATAACTGTGAGGCACTTCAAGAAAGTCAGTTCATTCAAGAAAATTAACTCTGAATGCCAAGAAACAACCTGTACTTCTTATATCAGACTCTGACAAACTAAAGAAAGGATGAAGCATCCCCCCTCCCTTTATTTTTTAAAAATACTTGGTGTTTCCCATATAGTCTCAATTAGCAGCCGAGAAATCCTGGGTTTTAGATCCAGACTGAATTCCCCTTCTACCAGACTTGCAATCTAGCACACAGCAGGCATCAAAGAAAATTACTAGTGTGGACAAGTCTGCAGCAGAGATCAGAAGTGTGGTATGGCATACCTGTCCATTCAAGCAATGTGTGCTTTCAATATCCAGGCATTCAAGTCTCACATTCATCACTTTCAGTGCAAGACAGAATACTTGCTTTTACCTGCAACCCATTCAGTGTACAGAGAATCTATACCCACATCCATCAAATTCAGTGAAACAGAGTCTATCTGCAAATGTTGAGCTTCAATTTTCCTGCAGTGATCTGAATTACAATGTGCTGCAGGAAAACATGCTAAATTTCTGAATGAGTAGACACAAAAAAAAAAGTTCTGCAGGAGTCATCAGTAATTGTGGCTAATGCAGAAAAGTCTCATTTCAGCATCATGTTGTACGCCATCGAGAGTGTTGGAAAAAGCTCTTTTTCAGCAAGCAAATATAACACCCATGGCAGATGTCAGTGTGTGCAACAGAGATAAAGATGAAGAATCTGCATTTATTACTATAACATGTAAAATGCTCGTATCCACAGTGTAATCTACCCAGGCAATACTGTTTCTAAACCTTCTGAGGTAACAACATGCACTTTCAACTTCATTTATCACGTCCACATTGAACTCTTCTTTTCCTCTGACAAGCTATCAGTGATGCCAAGCACTAATGAAGAAAACCTGGTTTTGGAGGAAAAGTCCATATAATGCATAAAACAGCGAACATCTATCAGACTTCTGAAATAGCATTAGTGTTTTCAAGGCTCTGCTGGTCACTGTGTTGCTGCAGAAAAATGAAGGAGGGCTTCAAGCAAAGTTCACTGTCAATGCTCCTATGCTATGCTGTAAGTTATGCAAACACAGATCAGGAAACAAGCAAATGGAACTGCACATAAACATTAATTCTTCTCCAGAGTCATGGTAATACCCATAAGCCACCTGGATACATGAATATCTTCCAGCTGCAGCCTCAAAGAAAGAAACTGTGTTTTCTGGAAATGAACAGACCTGATGGTAGAATAATGATTAGAGGTAAGAGAACCTTGGTCCCACAACGTATGCTGGTTTGTTTTCCTTTTAATCTCTCCAGTTATTCTGTTGGGAAATCTAGTATTTACTGGTTTCAGTTCTAAAAACTATTTTCCACATTAAAGTAAACACTCCAGATACAGAAATCATCATGAACAAATGTACTTGCAAAGAAGAGAAATAAAATAATCTTTGCATCATGAATAGACAGCTGAGACCCTCGGGGAGACAGAATCCCACCCTTCCTGCCACAATTGCATACACGCAATTCTTGAAAAATGGTCAGAGGAAGGGTAACAGGAAGAGACTAGGAAACTGGAAAAAATCTATTATGTAACCTTCATACAAAACCATGACCACCTCACTCAGTCTCTTTTCTCCCCCCCCCAAAAAAAAAAGAAGGCAAAAACCTGATTAAAAAACAGAAAGGTTGAGGAATCACTTCAGTGTCAATCTGCTTCCCGCAGCATCCTCCCCCAGCCATGCTCTCTTCACAGATTACACTGCCTTTCCCTAAAACAGAGATTTCTGCTGGAGCAATTCTGCCCCATGGGGGTCCTGAATGAACTTTGTTGAGTATTGTAAGGAATCAGATAAATGCATTTCATTTGGCCCAGTATTTCCACCTGAGAGGCTGCTACCATCTCTGAGGTGGGAACTGGCCCTGCTGTATTGACAAGCGCCATTCACTCTCAGTGCATGAAGTTAATATCTTCATGGATTCAGATTTTTAGATCAATATGTACATTACAGATGAATAGATTTATTGTTCCTTGTTGCAGGCCGGAAGCTAGTTGGTTAAATAAAAGATACAAACTACTACAGCAAAACTACCTGATGCAAGACATTACAAGCTTCTCTAAGTGTTCGGGACAGGAAAACAAAAAAGTTCAGCACCTATTTCTGCAATGGCATGAGAATGTGACAAGCTCAGGTCTGCTGGAAAAGCACAGACACACCTAACTTCTGCTAGGCTTAGCCTGGGAGCCCTCTTAACCATGAAGTAATGGAACTAAGAGAGAACAGTACTGAAATTGTATCAAATGGAGTGTGGAATGAGTATTATATTGCAGCAATTTTCTTGTAATAACAAATCATACTTATTTTTATGCGATTCTAAATAATTTCTTCCTAGACTTTCTATATGGCTTTTCAGCACTGCATAAATGAATATCAAACAGCTATTTAAGTTCTTTTACCATTCCTTTTCTAGATGCCAAAAGGTAACTAGACCATTTTAATAGGGAAATATTTGATATTTATACATTATACAATATTCCTGTTATATGAAAATAACTGTAAGCTGTCCATGTAACAAGACAATGAGGTGTGAAAATACATGTTTTTTCCAAAAACAACACCTTCTAGATTTGAACACAAGTTTTTCTTGTTAAGTTTGTATGATTAGATAAAATATTATTAAATCTTGTGTCTTAGTCCATCAACTACCCAATAAGAACATTGCTTTTATAATTCTTAACCTCCCAGGGCTGCCACTTTATTTAGTGTTGCTATTAAAAAATACATTCACCGCATCTGCATGGTCCAAATAAGTTACTTTCATATTTTCTCATTTAGTATTAAGAATCATTTTTTAAAATGATAATAATAATAAATTAAGTATAGAGTTGTCACTAGCTAGCATTAAAACATCACCTGGAAACCAGCAGTTGAAATGGATCACTTCATATCAGCTTCAGCAAATGCTACACAGGCAGTATTTCCCATGGTCCCCTTGAATCCATGGCAAGTCCCATTTGTTTGTAAGTGCTTTATTAATAAGAGACTCCATTTCGTCAAGGGCACAGAAAAAGATCTCTATCCTTCAAAGAAAAAAGAAGGGAATGTCCCTCTTGCAGGAGATCTTCAAACTGAAGGCAAGATGATTTCAAGTTTTAATCTAGTTCATAACTGCATGGTTTCTAACTTGTATTTCCAACACCACGTCTTTGGGAGTGCCAAGCTATCCTGCCATCTGAGCTCATCTGCTGGTTTGGTTTGGTTGTGCTACGTTTCAATACACATTACCACGGTTTCTGGGCATTATCCATTCAAAAGGTTTTACTATTGCATGCTTTCCCTCCTGGATCTCCTCCACCTCATCCTTTCCCCTCCCACTGACTGTGCCCAACTCCCTTCAGCCACTGTCACACCACTGCATATCCAAACTGAGGGTGTTATTTCATTCAGAAATACTGCAGAACTGTTTTCTATTACTCTGAGTGTGCTGTAATCTTCAAATTTTCACGTTCAGCTTGGAAGAGCAGTCTTCCAAGGAAAAATTTTGGATACTTTAAAGAAGGAAAAGGTTTTCCTTTTTTTAGCAGAATTTTATACTCTTCACAGCCTACGCTGGCTAACCGCCATCTTCATCAATATCAGCTCAGCAGTGACACCATTCATTTTAATGTTTCTTGTATCTGTTGTTGCCTCCTTTCTTTTACATTGTTTGTTAGAATGGCTAACAGACAAGTACGTCCTTAATGTTCAGATAGCCTTTCCTCCAACATTTCCCTAGCTTTTCATCTGAAATCTACCAGCTGAATTTTAAGTGAAATCTTCTATCAATATCTTTTTCTTCTTGTATTCAGTTGTATTTCCTTCTCCTTTCTTCCAATTCTACTCTTGGACTAATACAGTAAAATCAAGGACTTCATCCATCTTTCTCCACCTGGAAACCACAGTTTGTGAATTCCTCATTCCCACTCACTGGTAGTTTGACATTTCCCACTCACTGCACAGGACAGCTCTGCCCCCTATTTACAGTCAACCGCAAAGCTGGGAGGTGCCTTTTCATACCCTCAAACGAAAGGCTTTTCTTCCACAGCCAGCAGACACCATCTGTTCCTAAGAACCCCTCTTCATGGCAACCACAGCCACCAACAGCGTTCACTCACTTCTGCTTCCTCAGTTAAATTTCACCTGCCCTCTCAAAAGAGAAAACAGTCAGTGAAGAATGTTATAGAGAAACCACCATACAGAAACCCATTACACTCAAAGGACCACTGGGGTTTGTTATGATCACACGTCAAGAGTGCATGAGTATTTTTTTTAAGTCACTGGCTGTGAGATAGAATAGAAATACTCATTTGAAGAACTGAGGAAAATCCTTAATACTCAGATTCAACATCTTAAAATGCCACCTAAATTTCACTACGAAGTTTTCCAGAATCACTTTGCTGGTTTTTTTTAAACTATTATGCTTCCTTCCTTGCTTAAAGTATTCATGGCATAAATAAATGTGATACAATCACATTCTTATCCTTTATTCTATTTAGAAGAGATACGAATCTAAACAGAAACATTTTCAATGTGGATATTACAATACAAATCCATTATGAAAATCAGAAAACAGAAAGATGTTTCTTGCATGAGAAAGCAAATAACTCCAGTACCCTATAACAGAAAAAAAAATCTAAGTGTTTAAGTTATAAATAACACAACAGTTAATGATCCAAGACATAACTATAATTTGTACAGTGAATAATAAGTGAACCTCAGCAGTATAAATGCTTTGAAAAATTCCTACTCATTTGAAATTCTTCTTTCCTAGTTGTTCTCTGTATAGAAGTGAATGTAATTTAAATTAGGGGCTCACGAAGGAAGTTAAGGCACATTAATTCCAAAAGCATCTGTATGTTATTTAACTCACAGTAGATTAGGATAAATACAGAAAAATCCAATGCTTGACAAAATCTTTAAGCAGAGTATCCACTTCACTTCCAGAAAGGAAATTAAAAGAAAAGAGAAGACTGAAAACCAAAGAGAAGGGCATGTCACAGGACAGGGAGGCATAATTGGTGCAAAGACAGCGCACAGCGTTTGAACATTAGAAGTGTGAAAACATTTATCCCTTATGCCAAACAGTTTTTGAAAAGTATGCACAATTAGACCTAATAAACATCACACTTCTTTTTCAAGCTGCTGCACTTTGACTGTAGGCTACACAAATCCTGGTGCTAGAAGTACTGTGGTACATTGCATACAGACCTAACAGTTATGAACTAACATCTTCCAAAGTTACAGAGCTTTGGGAGATACTTTTAGCTCTAGGAGCCAGGTGTACCTCTTGTCCTTTGTTTGCCTGAGCTGCCCTGTGCGAAAGGATGCTTCTCAGAACTGGATTCAATAAACAGAGTATAACTGTATCTGTATTCCAAGTCAGCAAAGGGTTATTAGACCACAGGTAAATTCACCTTGACTGCTGAAAAAGGAATACACCTTGTTTTTCAAAGCTCACACATAGGACTGATTTGGTTAATACTAATACCTCACAAAACGCCATATATGAAGCTTCATGCTTCTTCCTCGTAACAAACAAACAAACAACCCTAACCAACATTTTTTCCTGCAAAAGATGATTTCACTTTTTCAAGTTGCTGGCAAAATAAGAACCGCATCACCCAGTTACTGAAGTTTTAAATTTCTATTCTACCACAGCTTAAAAATTAAAAAAAAAAATCCTAAATTGTCAAGATTTAAAATGTGAAACCGTAAACCATAAAACAATGTAGGTTTCCAAAAACCACAAAAGTAAAACCAGAATTTTTTTCTCAGAAACCACAGCACAGACACACACTGTGCTTTCGATTCCACTGAACATTTGGTTTTTGAACAGCGCTGGGCAAAGCATTTCTAGAAAATATAATAAACATTCAGAAATTCTCTGCTGGAAAATTTATTTTCAAAATAGATGACTAAAGAATTGCATTCAGTTGACAAAGGATTTGTCATTGCGCTGCTGTTTTCCATCCCTTTTGCTTGGCAAAAGGTCTCAAAGACAAAGTACTCAGATTTACAATAGCAGGGATGTGCACACGTGGAATGCACACACAGGACTTATTTTGTGATTAAACAGAAAAAAAATCATTGCTTATCTTTCATTATTTAATTTCATTACCTTCCATTATCCAGCTGGGTCCTAAAAAGACTCAAAACATTGTGGAGAGGACCCAAGGACCCTTCTACCCCCTTCACGTTGCCCCAGGAAACAAAGACCCAGAAAAGGCAAGAAGCTGAGGACCCCGGTGATAAGCAGTCAAACAGATTACACATCACAGAGAACACCTGTGAGCCTCTGAACACAACCTTCTCAGAGAATTCTCTCTACACAAGGAAATCGGTGTATATAAAAACATGATGAATGCATGCATGGCACAGAGTCCCAGCTCGTGGCTTTGCAGATTAGAACTATTTCATTCCGAAGGAAGGCCGTATACATGACAAACCTGGACAAACCATCAACTGACATCATCATCATGGTGACTAAGCTGAAGGCTCAAACTTACAGAGTCAGGCCGGCAAAGAAGACAGTCCTCCTCCTGCAACACAGTAATAACACCAGGCCTCGTACCAAGACCAAGGAGCACACTGCCATTCTTGGCTGGACTGTCTCACCACGTACACCACATAGTCCGGATTTGGTGCCTTCTGACTTCTGTCTGTTTGGGCCAATGAAAAATAGACTGCGCGGGCAACGCTTTCCTGGAAACAACACCATCACAGCAGCTGTGAAACAGTGGGTCAGCTCTGCTGGTGCAGATCTGTATGAGCATGGCATGCAGGCTTCTGTTCACTGCTAGCAAAAATGCATTGTAATGATGCTGACTATGCTGAAAAATAGTGTTCGGTAGCTGAGAATTTAGTCCATCAAATACTGTTATGGTGCTCTTTGTAGCTGTTGTAATTTCCATGGAAATAAATAGGAGGCATTACTTTTGTGGTGACCTACATATATTTAATTTCTACTTTTTTATGCTCTACTTCTGATGAAGCCCCCAGCATTGGCTCATTAAGGTAGGAGAATCACTTTGTATCAGAAAGTGTATCAATCCAAATCTTTGTTTTAATATTCAGGTCTCAGCCAACTCAAGTAATATAAGAGAACAGCAGATGCGTATTCTGGGTGGGAACAAGCAAAGAGCATAGCAGGCCATCTCAGATGGCTTCACATTGTCATACCTGGCTCTGCCACGAGAAGTAGCTTTTGGACTAGAAAATATGCAACACATTTTTTTATTTTTTGCAGGCTTATTAGTACATAACAGCTATCTGCCTGGGAAAATGAGGCTTGCTACAAGAAGAACAGTCAGGCCAAGAATGGAAGATACTTCCACAATTCTGGCTTGCAAAACAGACAGGAACAAACCCATGTCATTCACATGCATGCTGAAACCTGTTTGTTCCCAGTGCTGAGACAGCAGCACAGCTCATAAACAGCTGTGAGCCAGGTAATGACATGCAAACGCTGAGCAGGTTAGATTTCTTTCTAAAGCAAAGGAAATATTTAGTGTATAAGACATACTGCCTGCATGCCTTAGGGTGTCACAGGATCACTGGCGCAATGATCCTGTGAAAAACCATTACAGAGAGTGGATTTCCTAAATGCTGTCTTCATACACAGAACTGATTAGTGAACGACCACTATAAATGGCAGTGCATACAATTTACTCGACCACCATTCTACTTTTTTTTACACACAAATTCTTTTTCACCAGAAGCAGTCTGTTTGTAATAGTTTGTTATGCAGAGGATGGCAGGAAATCTCCAAAGTCCTCATGCAACATTTCAGTAAGACTTGGTGATTAACACACCAGGACAGCGCTTCTTCCATGCTTCTTCAGTCCTCAGTAAGGACTCTCACATTTTATCCTAAAGAAGGGAAATGAATAGAACTTTCAATTGAACTTTACAATAAGAAAGCAATAACATATTCTGAATTCTGATACTTTAGCCCTACATGCTACAGTCCCGGACAGAGAAAAAGTCCACGAGGGGATATCTCCCTGACCATAATATATACAAGCTGAGACGTTGCCACATATTTAACATCTGCCTCTTAAAGAAGTGTTACACTTAGCAATAACAAACAACTCTTTTGAAATTTAGCCCCCTTAACGGGGTTAAATTGTGGCAGAATGTGGCTACATCTGACAAATAAGATAAAACAATGCTTTTGAGAATCTATTTTTTCCCACTGCAGCGAGCTAAGAAAGCAGAAATGACAGGATTTCTTCACAGCTTGGGTAAAAATTGGGCTGCATTTCATTCAATCGCAGATAGGCGCTGCAGTGCCTCTCTGCATTTCAGAGGCTCAAGCTTTTTTAATGAAGATGCTTGGTACACTGAGTAATTTGCGGTTGGCATGGTTTTGTTCTGACCATACACAAGATTCTTTTTTTATGCTTTAATCTAGGAAAACATGCACTTACAAAATAAACACATGCAAAATGCTTTCGATAAAAGTTCACAGCTCTGATGACTTTAGACAGACAAGAAGACTACAAAGGCTTCTGCTCAGCTACCTACGGGTGCCTCCTCAGCTCAGGATCTCATGATTGGATCTCAAAGAAAATGCGTGGGTTGTCTTCAAGAAGAAGAGTCCCAAATGATATCCCTTCAATTAAGAAGGATCTGACAGTGCAGCTAAATTCCTTTATAATGCTATCTTGATGTAGGTGACATGAAGTGCATTTCATTACAGGCCCATCTCAATTGAACTGCTGCGTAAGGCCAATTTGTGGAACATATCTTGTTTGCCCTCAACATGCCACAAGAGGGCTTGTCATATGGTAAAAACTGAAATATTTTGTCATACCAGTGTCTGGCAGAGTTGAAAAAAAAGAAACAGTAAGACTAATAGTAAGATAATTGTAAGCAGTCTGCAATGCCCAGAGGAAAACTTTGATCCACACTGCAAACAAGTAACACTCATCTGAATGAATCAGGATTCAGGAGGCAGCAATTCCCTCAACATGTTCAAACAGGACAGTTCTTCAAAGAGTGGGCACAATCCCTTCAGCCACAGTGGTCCCAGTGCAAGGAAAACCTGTATTTATATACATGCAAGTGACAGCCGAGGAAGCGTGGGGAAGAGAGATGACAGCTACTGTCATGCTGAGGCATCTCGACCTCAGGGGTGAAAAGGCATCAAGGTTCACAACCAGCAGAGCCAAGAATGCACCAACAGACAAGTACTGCACTGGTATGGCTTGGCTAATGTGTTCGGTTAACACTTGAGTTTTAATTGAGAAGCAACAAATGGTAAAGTAGGCGAGCACAAATACACGTGTATTTGTAGTTCTTGACATTTGCCTAAATACCCCCACCACAGTGGTCCCCATTTTACTAATCAAAATAGCTGTGACACTTTCCAAATCACACAGATCTGAGCCACTTCCATGCATGCTCTCTCTTATAGATCAGAGAGCTTGCTTTGGATTACTCCCAGAATTAAGCCCAGCATTCCTGAAATCCCAAATTCCTACATGCTGAAAAGAAATGAAAAGCATTCCAATTACTTTGGAGACAGGCAGGATCAGCTATCTCTGGCAAACAAGCCTGAATGTTGGATACTGACTCTATCTACAAACCGACTATCTCACCCAGGCAATCAGACAAACATATCCACCATGAACACAAACATACCTGCTATTCTGGATTGTACTAAGGGACAAGCTTTCCAACTCCTGTGTACTCTTGGAGCAGCTACGTGCACAGATAAAGATTGTGGATCAATGCCCACGGGATCTCAAGTGCAAAGAATCTCTTTCATGTGGTAAGATCACAAACCTGAAGCAAGCACAGAAAAGCTCTCTATTTAATGCATGAATTAAACATCCAAGACACAGAGGTCATTACTGCAGATGGCTATGATTTCCAACTGCACAATATACAAGCAGCAAACTAGTTGCCTAAGCAAAAGTTCACTGCTATCTGCGATAAGCAGCATAAACACCTCTTTCTCAAGAGGCTGGACACAACCCAAGGGGCAGCAAGGGAAGCAGAGCTGTTACATCAAGACTTGGTTAGGTCTACAGAGAGCTCGGCCGTGCAGAGGCACATAGAGCCAGTTGGAGAACAGAGCTTTAAACACAGCGAACCACAATGATATGCAAAAGGCAGCTAAAATGGAGATCCTGGTGTACAGAAAACACCAACGTCATTTTCCATGCAGGTGGCACTGCACTTCTCACAGCAGTGGGATGCCCCAGAGCTAGTGGCATTAGCCTCCCAGGAGTGCAGGGGTGTGTCTTCTCTCTTAATGTAGCATGTTAAGGATGTAATAAGCAGGCCAGAAAACCTGATTCAAACTGTGCTGGCCCATGCTGCATCTTACCAAGGGAAGATAAGTACTGTGGTTGGTTGACTGTAGGGACTCAACACAGCGTATGCTCTTTGATAGTGCCCTACTTTAGAACCAAAGAGCAGGTTGATTATGTTTTGAAAGCTACATGATCAAAGGAATTCAGAAAAAGCCTTCCGAATCATTTTAGTAGATGCTTCTATCAAACTGTATTAGGCCAAATCCTCCCTTTCAGTTTGAACAGTTTGAGACATAGCATTAGTCTTCTGCTCTTTATTCATAAACAAAAAGTAAAATCCTTCCCCAATGAAATGACCACACTAACCCATTATCTTGTGTAACTAAGTGTAATCAAAGAGCTTCATTTACTTTATGCAAATGCCTTCTCCCTTTCCCAGGCCTAATGTTTTCTTATTCTCTGTTGTGTCACCTCATATCTAACCTAGATACGAAGATCATCTGGATGGAGACTGTGGGTAAAGATGTCAATATTGGCCAGAAAATTAATCACCTTAGTAAATTAAGGGGATGGCTACACCCCTCTCTCTGTACAACACAGAATAAAGTGAGCGCAAAATACATTCAAGTATTTTTGTATTATTATTTTCTAATCAATAAAAAGCAAACAATTCAAGTATGATACTCTGAAATGTAAAATTCCTTAACTCTTACAACACATTGTCAATGCCAATTCACCAGGTGCAGAAGTTAGGATTGGCTCCTCCAAGCAATAGCACTCGCTGCCATTGTTTCCAGTCACGCCGCTGGTTCACAGGCTGGTAGCAGACAGCCAGCAGATGACAGCTGCTCTACTGTCAACACTTGTGGTACAAAACCACAAATCATGGCATAAAGGGGTTAAAATGTGTGAAGGGAATAACAGCATTACGGGGGATATCACAGCTCTCTGGAGCACTGGCCACTTACTGCCTGAGTGTCACGCACTGCCACGTTTGTTCTGCCGCTACTCACAGCAGCGTCAAGCATCTGCTGGTGTGGTCAATCTTACCCCCACCCCTTCTCCCTTAAAAACTACAGCAGACTACTGGCAAAAAGAAAGGATGACGACATTCTGTGGACCAAGGTCTCCCCTCAGCACCAAACGCTGACATTCACTAAATAACAGTGAAAGGGAGACTTGCCTTACGTGCTTTGATACAGTAGTTTGATGGAAGAGATTTTATCTCCATTTTCCCTTGTTCTTTTTCCACTTAACAGGGAATCTTTATGCATTGACAGTCAGATTTCACAGCTAAAAAAAATAATACCTGCCTCGAAAATTTCAGAGTCTTTCATCTATTTTCTTTTAGCACACATCAATGAGCGTCTCATCTGAGACGCATCAGGATATACACTGAGCTCTTAAACACATTAAACCAACTGGATCAAGTCTTTTAAATGTGTTAACTTATGTATGACTTGTTCTATCATGATTTCCTTTTCGTCTATTAATTTTACACACACCACACTAAAACAGAATGAAACGACACTATTTTTTTTTCAGGTCATTTTGTATTCCTTTTCCCCTTCATCTCCTCACCACTTTATATACTTCCAGCAATCATACCTTGGCTACACAACCAGTATCCTGAAATACATGAGCAGCACAAATTAAATTGCACTTCCTTCTCATTTAACCCCTTCTGGTTCCAACTATCTTTTTGAACATCCATTTACTTGCTGAATACTTTTGGTTCTTCCATCTACTTCCACAACTCTGTAGCTAATTATTGACTGCTGGCCTTCCTTCTTACAAAGCATCACTTCAGCCATACGCAGCAGAAACTGCAGCCTCCAGAAGTCATGGTACTGCCTAGCCATCGATTCAAACCTTGAAATGTATTTCCATTCACAGAGCACCAAAACATTACATTAAACCCAGAAGCTCCTGATCTAGAGACATTTCTTAATTTCTTAATAGTGTTTCAACTAGGTCGGCTGATATTTGGTTTTATTCACCACAGCCAAGACTGAGTAGACAACCAGACTTTTTTTTTTACTCCACATTCAGAAATAATCAATGTAGAAAGGACATATTGCTACAGAAGCAGTGAATATCAGTCTAATTCATCAGCACTCAAGTAAATAGAAGGGGATGATTTTTGAAAGAATGACTGCAATGACTTTCAAGTTCAGAATTTCCACATGCCTACAATTTGCTAGTATTTATTTACTGATGAAGTTTATTTAAACAGTAACGACTGACCGTTTTACTCATCTAATTTTTAATGATATGTAAAGATAGGTAATTTTACCTTTTACCTTACAATCTAATTTTACATTGATCTGCACAATCAACATAGCTGAAATACAGAGATAAGCTGTGCCAACAGCCTTATGGTCGCTGTAGTATTCAAGCCTTGTACTGGAAGTTACTATTATGATTATTTTATTCTGGCGTACAGCAAAAATGGTGCAACAAAGGCAGCACTTGTGCTGATTACAACAGGCTGTGGGAGGTCATAACCTGCATCTACTCCATTGCAAAGATCTGCTGGCTTTGGGAAAATGTTTCTTTCCTGCTCTCAACTCAAATAAGGCTGATGCAATAATATATGCTTCCAACTAACAGGAAACAGCGAGTCCAAACAAACAGAAAGAAGACAGAGGTTACGTACGTACTGTAATGTACACTGATAGCTTCTAGAGGCTTGTCATTTTCAACATTAGAAAAGGTTATAGGTCTGGCTTCCACAATGAGCCAGGTCATGTTATCTTTACTATCTTTGTCTGACGAATGCATACTGCACACAATCAGAACGACAAGGAAGAGGAGCCAGCATTCTGCCACAGCACGGTTTACATATTTCTGCAAGCTGAAAGCCACCATTTAAGCAGCCAAGAGGACAACGTGAAGGTATTTCAACACCTTTTCATTTGGTAGCACTGCAGCAGAGCACTAACTGCCTAAGAAATGCTGTATTTTATGTAAAGTCTCATGGAACTTTTCTAACCAAAAGCACTTGAAAGATAGTAGAAGGAGGCAATTCATAAGCTTACATACACTGATTATACAGTCTGGTCTATTTGTTGAAAGAGAGCAGAGTTGATGACATAGCTATCATTGGTACAACTTGTTATATATGTAACTTCCCTTGGAAGCTCTCTTAGGCTCCCTGCTACCTTCAGCCACAGTAACAAAAAAAGGGAAATCTTACACCTCCCTAAGGCACTAAACAAGACTCCTGTGAAACAGAACCAGTAAGGAAATGCATATATATGCACAACCAAACTTCAGATTTATCAACAGCCTTCTGCTCCACTGTGACTCTTCTGCAACACTGGAAAATACCTGAATCATTTTGGTTATGATCGCTAAATGCTGTGGCAGCAGGACACAACACCACAAGCCCAGAGGATGGAAAGCTTATGCCTCATGTCCATAAGAAAGCTTTTACTTTTTAAAAATGACTTGCTTTTAGGGATGACTTCCATCAGTCTTCATTTCAGGTCAGTATATCTCTACATAAGCATACAAGTACATTCTTTTCCATACACATAGAGCATATTTTTATATTCCCCTTTCACTACAGCTCAGTTTTAAATAACTTCTCCTTTTGGTCCTAAACCACAGACAAACCACTGATTTTTCCATTCCCGAGGCCATACTCAAAAGAAGGAACTGGAAAGGCAACAAACTGTCTGAACTCAAAACCTCCTTTTGCAGACCCTGTAATTAGCTTTCCAAGGCACGACGTTAAAAATGTGAGGAGGTGCAGCAAAAAGACAGAACAGCTTTCTGCTGAACGGTTTTCCAAGGCAACGGATTCGATGGTGAGCAGCAGCAGGCAAAGCTGGGACTTCAGAAGCCATTCCCCATGCCTCGGCCCCACAGAAAGCCACTGATGGGCCTTGGGTGTATGAAAATGTGTCTGTAATATAAAAGCTGTCTTTTTCACTCAGCTGCTGACCACGGAAAAAGGGCTACACGTCTCTGTTATAACAGCGAGCTGTTGGCGTTCTGCTTTATAGACCTACTTCTCCAATGAGATGTGCATATCCTTCTCCTTTGCCATTTTTTTACCCTCTCTCCAAAATTTGACTGAATTTTAAATATCTAACGCATTGAAATTCAGTGAATAAGATGGAATAAAAGTGTGCAGTGAATAATCAGCAGTGAATAACATCCGGAAAGCACTTGTGTACTTCTTTCCTACTGAGAAAAATGTCCTAAATAACATTTGATTTATTTACCCTGATGTTCTCGTTACAGGACTGACACTGCTGTTGACTGGGCATTTATTTATGATCAGCTGGCACCAGGCTCTGTGGGTTTCGTAGCAGGAAATGTGAAATTCATTACTCTTATCACCCTACACAGTCCATCTTTTATGTATTATACAAGGTACCGATTTACCACAGGTGTAGACTTGAAAACTTTACAATGAATATTTAATGACAGATGAATTTTTAATGTTGATAACATTAAATATGCCTGCATTTTCTTGTAAGGAAAATATATCAGTGTATTTTGCTGCATATATCGCACTGTGTTTTTCTTACAGATCAGTATTTGCAGTGATACGGTCCAGCTGTTTTTAGCAGATGTTTATTCTTGCTTTATCTAGCATCATTTCTTCCAGACGCTTTCTATTATGAGACGGTGTACTAAAATGGTAAGAGAAAGATGACCTCTATCCCATGATCGGAATTAACAAATCTGATAAAACAAAAACAACTTCCCCTGAATCAGAAGTTATCCATTTCCATATCCGTGAGTGGGAGCCAAGCTGTCGCCCATCTTTAATGGAATGACCATCAGTTTCACAGCAGTTGAATTCTGAAGTACAACATTTTATAATAGTTAGCACAATAATATCTCAAAAACAAAACAAAGAAAAAGTCTCCTGCAAAATTTCCCACCATAGTTAACACGTAATGCAATATTTTGGTTCTTGATGTCAAATGCAACTATGCACTTCTATTTATAAGCTGACAAATATGACACAAATAAATACTTCAGATTGCACTGCAAACCTTGAAAGTAAATAGTGGGTCGTATTAATGCTGCTTAATGCACTTTTTTGTGTTATCACACATTATTAAGATACATAAAAGTTCTGTAACAAAAGTGAGCAGCCTAACACTTCACATACCAGACTTGATGTCAAGCATATAATGGCTCAGCCAACCTAGCATTCTTAATTTGCTAATCTATAGCAATGAAACGAAGCATAAAGAAAAAGGGGGAAAGGGGAGGAGCACACAAAAACTCAAAAAAAACCCAACAATTCAGTTACATGATTTTCTATGAAACCATGAATATTTATGAAAAAACTGGGAGCTTCACTTAGCTTTGAATGTCCCCTATAAAAACTCTTCTCAAATATTAAGATGTATTAAAAAAAAACAAACTGTGCATACAGAAGAAGGCCAGAATGAAAGACACACAGCTTTTAAGATAAGCGTGCTTTCAGTGTGAGCATCTGCTCTCAGAAGAGCATTTACACAAATTAACATATTTTATCCACTGTAAGAACCATAGAGCATTTCCAATTCAGCATATAATTTTTATTTGAATTGGTATGACAAAATATTTAAGCAGCACAACGCTGGTTGAAGGCATAAAAAGTTGTGATGGCCCAAACCAACAGCGGATTTCCCTGTGCAAAGAAATGAATAACAATTATAAAAACAAAAAAAAAAAAGAGAGAGAGAGAAGCACTGGGGATATTGAGGGGAGAGGAGGAGGGATTTATTGCCAGATTTACAGAATGCATCAGCTTCCTGCTTCCACGATGTTCTAATGGAAATATAATCTCTTTCTGGGTGAAGACAGGGAAAAAGATCATACGATACAGTGTAATTTCTTTTCTAGAAACATGGCAATTTTGTCATCAATATACAGGTGAGAGATATCATTACACTGGAACACAAAAGGACAAGAAAGCCACTATACAGCTATGGAGGTGGTGCTGTGCGTTGCAAACAAGGTCAGCTCTTATTCAAAGCACCATAGCATTTGCAGATTAAGGTCTGCTAATACTGGAGCCATTCCTTCACCTACCAAACTTCAAATCGCAGTGCTTTGGTACAGGCCTCAGACAGCCATACCCCAGCCCTGGTACAGCACTCACAAAGGCAATGACTGCTTCAGTACTGCATTTCATGGCTGCAAGGTCTTGCCTTCCTTGAGCAATTTTAAGTTAGTGATGAAAATACCAATAAGACTGAAATAGGAAAAGCAAATTTAGGAAGCTTGGAGCATGCCATGATGGACTTCTCTGCAGTAAAACTTCTCAAAGAGAGCCTTACTTCTTAGGTAGGTTTAGGAAAAGTACTAAAACTACCTTCTAAATACACTGTATGTTTGTTTATAAATAACTGGTACAGCTGAAAATAAATTACACATATATTAGAATCTGCCTTTCAACTCTGCCTTTGCTACACATAAGACATCTTACCAAGGTGGGGTCTGTATCAGAAAGGATACTGCATTCTTCCTTAAACATGGGTGGCCTTTATCCCACCCTGCAGTCCGACACTTCACAACTGTGCCTAAACGAGCAGTTCAGCTGCCCCTCTTCAGGAGGGAGGGAGGGAGGAAGGGAGAAGTGTCCCTGCTTAGTTCACACCTGCTGACAGCTGAACCCCGGCCACCCGTTAAGCACCCACAGGCAGGCAGCATCACTCTGGGTCTAAACCTACCCAGGCTCTGCAGGAGGCTCCATGCACTCACCTGCACAGTTTTAGAGAGTTGAGAATGTTTGCCCGAGGCAAGCTATAGCAGAGCTCTCTTTCACAACCCTGCCTCTGAAAGGGCTCTTAGTCAATCAACATTATTTTTTCAAATAACACAGGTGCATATCTATGGCATAAGCACAGTAATCTGTCTAAAATCTCTCAAAAATTATTCTAATGTGTATTACTTGCATTAGTTCCAGCGTACTTAATTGCTTCATGAGTACCACCGTATCAGAGATTTAGAAATTGTTATTTTAATTTACAAGCCAAGAGTCAAGATCCTAACTAAAGGATCTTGCCCCCAAAGATGTTTAAACGTTGAAGCTGCCATCACCCCCACATTGAACGCTCAAAACCTTCAGCTTGGACCTAAAGTCAGAAACCCATGGCCTGAATATACGTAAGAAATCTTGGCAGCTGCACAGTCAAATAAAAAGCTCACCAAATCATGTCTGAAATAACAGGTAATTTGTTACCCTTGCTTAAACAACATGCAAGAGAGGGAAGGCGCCCGGTGTCTCAACACGCAGCCGAGCTGGCACAGTATTTACCCGTTGTCACTATCTGGAACTCCTGAGTAATAAATGGATGAAATGCAGCTCATAAAAATATTCATATGATGAAATTTATGGCTTACATTAAAGCATGTTTAACTTGAAAAATGACTGTGTAAAGCTCAACTGATCTCTTCCCTGTGTATATTCACAGTCATATCTGTTTACTTTGGAGAGCTGCATGTTTTGATTTATTTCCACTCACGCATATCCAAACTTTGTGCATGTCCCAAGCAGCTAAAAACTTCCCCTTTTTTCCCTTTAATTACATGCAGGTACCGTGTTTACAGCAGAGCCCAGCCCATGTCCCTGACCATGAGCAACTGCAGTGGTGACCAGTGCTAAACTTTAGCCCTTTTTCCCTATGTAAAGCAAAGGCTACGAAGACGGATGAGCTTCATGGTTGGCAGTGGAAGCAACTGGCCCTGCAAAGCACAGACAGCCAAAAGAGGACTGCACCCAGAGCTCAGGATCGCCCTTCTTAGAACACGCAGCTGGCCTGGTGCACAGCACAGCTGGCTGGGACCACAGGGGCTGGGACGCCTGCTATCAGCCCATCTGCCCACCTCAAAGGCTGCTTGGGAGGGCGGCTCCGGGAGGAGGCAGCCACATGAATGGACCTGCGCAGGAGGAGTCAGCTGCAGGGTTGGGCAACAGCCCACAGCCCCGACCAGCAGTCTCTTGCACAGATGCCAGTATAGATTACATAGGTCTCCTTATTTATACCTCCATTATCATAGCGAACAAGGAGTAAGCAGGATTCTTGTCCAGCCCATAAGTATCTCCTTCAACAGTGTTTCACAAAGACAAAGAGTGAAAAAAAACCTTTCATGTACTTCAAGCTTCTCACTCGTTCAGTAGCAACAACACTCTTTTGGGGTAGAACTGTAACACCACTACTCCTCAATTTACTAAAACATCCCCGTTATTTTTTGTCTATAGGATCAGCAAAGGAAATACAGTGAGGCAAAGCGAACCTGAAAGCTCCACAATGCAACCTGCACCCCCTTCAAACAGCGTCCCATGTGCACCATGACTCATCTCAAAGCACCTAGCAGCTAGCAGGATGGCAGTGCTACTCTGTGGACGCATTACATACATTACAATGTATTCTGGAAAAATTATTCCTTTAGAAATACTGATGGGGTAGTGACAGCAGGGTGCTGACACAGAATGCTTTGATACAGAATTCCTTTCCATCTACTCCAATCCTGCATACAGTCAGCGTTATGGAAACAGTGCAATTCCTGACCAGAAGTGCAATTCACACCACCCGTGCATTCAACCTCTCTTTGTTGATCTGTTCTGTAAATAACTGTTTTTCCTTCTCTCTCATTAAGTTGAGTGCAATTTCTCACCCTTCTCCCTCTGTAGAGTCAAAAATAAAAACAAAAATTGAAAAACAAAGCAGTAAGAGCAGAGGATGATCATCCTGGGGCCCTGGGGGAAACAAACAGGTGATCTAACACAACTATTGTGTTTGCACACAAACATTGGCAATTAAATGCTACCATAATCAAAAAGCATGTGCAATCTTTTCAAAACCAGCATCAATTCCTAATTCCATTACATCCAGTTTGCTAAAGAACAGTAACTTGTCATTTACAGAATGACTATTCCCCAGAGACACATTTAATCAGAGAAAGGAAAAAAAAAAAAGAAATAATTCAGAGAACAGACATGGACTGAGATCCAAACTCTTCCTAAATCTTTTCTGAACTGCCTTTGAAAGGAATTTACAGTGTGAAATGATAAGAAATACAAACCACCTTCTTAATACATATGCCAAAACATTTACTTTTCTTTTTAATGCCACTTTAATTTCTGGTAAAATTCCAAACCAAGGGTTTATATTTCATGATATTGTCAACTTTGCATAAAACTACTGGTAATACTCATGACTTATATAGCCTCAGGGAGACTATTGATTTTTTCCCCTTCATAAATCTGAAAATGCTCTGTCTCTTCCCAGGGGACCAATTATATTTATTGGTATCTATCCCAAAACAACTGCTCAAGGTTATAGCTATGAAAATATTTGGGGTTTTAATTCACTATCCAGAGAAGCCTACAGATTTTGGCTCAGAACCCAAAATTTGCCCTGACTGCAAAATGTATGTCTTCTTTTTTATTGTGTGTCAGGACCACAGAGTAATAGTTCTTTGGATAGGACTCATACCCTCTCTAATGGAATATCAAGTAAAGTTTAAAGGAAAGTGAAAAGTGAAACAAATCCTGCTTTATGGGAAGCCACAATCAGACAACGACAATTACCAAAGTGCATAAAAGATTCTCATAAAGCTCAAATTTTCTTATGGACAGAAAAAAAAAAAAAAAAAGAAATGATTCCAGCCCTAAAAAATCAAGGCTCAACTTTTGAGAGCCATTTGCCATCTCGGCTGGAAATGAAATATGTGGGGGTGTGGTCAAAGATAAAAAGATCTAAGCTACTCAGGTCATTAATATAAAGTATGCTGTAATGACTGATTATATTGCTATTACTTTAATTGGTATTTGAATCTTCAAAGATAACTTTGCATCAACTATCAGCTAATTTATAAAGAAACAAGGCCTGGCATCACGCAATTATCTTCTACTCCCTCAACCTGTACTGAATCCAAATGGACAATTTGCATGCCATTTATTTATTTATTTTTAAACTAGATTAAGCCACACATCATATGCTGTAATGATCTTCCGAGAGAAAATATGCTGACCGTTCCCGGTGGGATGTTCCTCTCAACACGAGAAAACTGCTGCCAAAATACACCGAGGCACTTCAGCCTGAGGGATGGGACTACCTGTGCACTTACCATGGCCTCCTCTGGAGCAGGTGCTGGAAACACGAGGGCTGTTAGCATCAAGACTGATTTTTTTTGCTGTGTAATTAGTACAGACCTGAAAGCTGGGGGCACCACCACTGTTAGCACATTGCCTCTTCCACAAAGCAGCTGTGCACCGCACCGCAAGCAAGAGGAAACTGCCTCAAAAATCAGCACCTACAGCAACGTCAGATCGGTTTAAGACATGTGAAAATACAGTCATCACAATAAAAAACTGTTGCATTTGCCAACAGATTTCACTAAGTGGTATCTGAGATACCATAATTTTGATTACATTTAGAACAAAAGCATATGCCTAACGTGCAGCTAAAGAACGCAAATGCTGACTGCATATTGCTTTGCACTGTACTTTAATAAATTAAATACAGAAATTGCAGTATGTTATCCATATTCCACACAAAAATACCTACAGTATAATTTATAACTGGCAGCTGACCAGTTGGCAAGGCAGGCCTGGGCTCTGCGTATCACTTGAATGCACAGGCTTTCATTTGTAATCTAGCTTTCATAAAATGAGCAGTAGCAAATTTTCAAGCCTGTAAATTCTGAACTGAGCCAGACTCAGCTATAAAATGCTGTGTCCCCCAAGTAGGATTTGCTCCAGAAAAAAAACTGTTATTACTTCAAATGACTTTACAACGTCAGCCTTTATAGGTATGTTTGGTAAACACATATCGTGGCACCTACTTGAGTGTTAATATAAGCCTCTGAAAGAAAACAGCTTTCAGCAATAACCCAATAATGAGGGGTATTTCCAATAACCTGAGATTGTCAAATATGACACCACAAGTTTGTTTCCATTATGTGCTGGTCTTTCCTCGAAGGACAATAATTTGCAATTCTGCTCCTTCCCTTCACTGATTTTCCTTATCTCAATTATTGTAGTAAAAGAATTATCACAAATCTTGCCTATTTTGCTCAGGTTACATTTAACAAATTCAGAACGAGCACAAAGTACATATCATCAACTTTACACAGAATTTGTCATAACTACACAGTAATAACAGGAGCAGCAGCTTTCAACAAATTTTACTAACATTCATTATCATTAGAATATATAATTCCCACAACTTAACAAAGCTATGTCATAATAAAAATCATCTTTAGCCTTGAATCACAGAGAAACTTCTTCCTAAGTATACTGAAAAATGCATGCACTATATTTTGACCCATTCCTGTGTAGAAATAGTTCTTATATAAAAATCTGTGAGAAGAAAATGTAGCAAGTAAATCTCCAGGTAACTGAAACCTAGCCACTTGTAACAATAAAATTACTGAGGCTGTGGGTAATGAGAAAACACAGATAGAACTCAATGAAGCAACTGTGTGCGTTTCGGGTTTCAAAAGTGACTTCAAAATCATAGAATCACAGAGTCATAGAATGGCTTGGGTTGGAAGGGACCTCAAATTCCAAACTCCCTGCCACAGGCAGGGCACCAACCTCCACATTTAATACCAGCCCAGGCTGTCCAGGACCCCATCCAACCTGGCCTCGAACACCTCCAGGGACGGGGCATCCATCACCTCTCTGGGCAGCTGTTCCAGCACCTCACCACTCTCATAGAAAAGAACTTCCCTCTGATATCCAACCTAAACCATCCCTCCTTAAGCTTAAAACCATCCCCCCTTGTTCTACACTATCTACATCCAAGTAAAAAGTTGATTCCCCTCCTCCCTAAATACTGGAAGGCTGCAGTGAGGTCTCCTCAGAGCCTTCTCTTCTCCAACCAGAACAAGTTCAGCTCCCTCTGCCTGTCTTCAAAGTAAATAAATAAGCAAAAACAATCACAAAACATGGTAAAACTCATGGTTTTTTATTGTCTAAACAGAAGGTTTTTGTTTTAATAAAGTCTTTCACTCCAGGACAAAGCAACCACACTGCTTGTTACAAAGTACTGAAAAGCAGCGCTCTTGGGCTGAAAACCACAAACACTTTGCTGGAGCTTTTCCTCCTTAACTCTTACAAGCTATGACACAGCTGCTGACACCACTGAACTGACAAGATGTCTGTGGTAGATTTAAGTGTCAGTAGTTTGCATCATCTCTAGGGATAGCAAGAGGATGGGATTTGGGAATGGAAATGATTTGGCATCTGGTTTTGGCAAACCAGGTGATCGCCATGGGAACAGAATAAGTCACAAGGTAAGAAATGTTGGAACTGACTCGATGTTACCCTGGTATCAGTGTCCCAGTGAACACACCACAATTCACTTGATCCTCACCACCTGAAAAATTGCTGCTGTCGTAAGAAAGTTGCCCAGGAGGCCAAGTGGCAAGTGATGACACTGTAATTTTACACTGATGTGTGGGGAGTAAAACAAGACTCAGCAATGCTATAGCAAGTAACATAGCAAATGTTAGGGTGAAAAACCTCAAACGGAACCTGCAAAGATTTCTCACTTTCACCTACATGTGTTACCCTTCCAGAAGTCAGGTTATGGGGTATCACTGAACTACCTTTCCTACTCTACTGCCTTCTGTGTTTACTGCAGCTTCAAAAAAAAACATGCACGAGTATCACAGGAACAGCATCAGGAAACAAAATCTATTTTTAACAGCAACTACTTAAATAAAGTTTAAAAATAAAGTACTTATTTTCAAAACTAGATTGCTTAATTTTTAAGGGCTTCGGCATTCTGCAATGTACAAGGGTGCTCTAAGATGCATATACCCAAAACCCCGATTCACTTTCAAATTAGTGCTCTCTTAGAAGTATGAATTGCTCCATCTGGAAGTGATTAGGGTTCCAAGGATGTGCAGGATTAAGAAATTTAACTTACTGAAGTACTTCTTTTTTAATAAGCTCTTCAATTTAAAAATAAGAATAGTTGGAAAAAAGCCTCCTTCCTACTACAGCTGTTCAAGTCACATGAAACACTTTATTCATTTCATATACTGAGAGAGGTGGGGGAAGGAATTATGGTAAGTCGACAGTAACAATTGTAATAGCAGTGACCTAGAGCTGCAACTGTACAGAAAAGAAAGTCAAATACTTGACCTAAAAAGTTGCATGTTTTTTGTCTGTGTTAGTAACCCAACAGCCCTTCTCACAGCTTCCACTCAGATATTTCTTATTTTCATTGGAATATCTCGCTGAAAAAAGTCAGAACGATGTAATACCTATCATGGGTGTTTGATCAATCTGCATTGTGTATATAGCTTGCACACAATAAATAATAAGCCCAATTGTTGGGAGCAAGATGCAAAGGCTAATTTCAAGCACAAAAATCGAACTGCATTTCACAGAGGCAGGGACTGATTCATGCTGACACAGACGATTGTTTTTCCCCCTCTTTAAAAGCAGGAAAGGACCAAAGAAAAAAAAAAAAAAAGGACTTATTAACTTTGTCATTTGCTTTCACCAATCTTGCTAGGTTGTTATTTGAAGCCAGCCTCAAAAAAGCGCAGCTCCTTTCCAACTGGAAACTGAAGCATCAAAAGACCGCGCATCCCGGCCCATAGGTGTAAATGAAGCAGCACAACACACAGGTGAAGAGGTCACTGTTGACTGAGCACTTCTCCTACAGATCCACTTTTCCTCTGTCAGAAATATATGGTCTATTTTCATGACTTTTTCATTTGCCATAATTGGATTCCAAAAAGCAGCACTACAGAAGCGATTCTTTATAGCACCTGAAAACTCTTCCTGGATTATGTCCAAGTCGGCATTCAAAGGTTCAGTATCCAAGGCCACAAATTAAAACAGAATTAGTCATTTTATCTCCTGGTGGGATCTTCTTCCCGACTTTCCTGCTGTCTCTGCATTTTCTAATGAATGTATCTTAGATGTTTCTGGGGGGCTTAACAGAGGGAAGTTAAAAGTTGATCTTTGACAATGGCCTTTTTCAGGTTAAAATCTGTTTGTAATTGTGAAGGCTTGAGACGTTCAAGTAAGAAGCTAATTTCTCTGGGGAACAAGAAAATTAAAATATATTTCTAACTTGAATGAACTGGCATGCATCATCAGTTGTATTTTCAATTAAGGTTCTCCAATGTTGATTAATTCACTCATTTGAAAACAATTTACATACGAGATGGTTGGGGAAGTGGAATGTTGCCCTGGGGGAACTCGGCAGAAGAGTCGGGGATCAAAGTTGGAAAGCAAATCGACGTAGTTGGGGAGCTATCAATAGAGTGATAGTGGTGGTTGGAGATCACAGCCATCAGATTGAATGTTTCTCCTTTAGAAAATGGTTAGTGCCATCACTGAAGATTTAATCCTTCAGATTTGTCAGACACGTAGCCTCACATAAACCACTAAAAAACGCCACTGATCAGAATAGGGAAATATTTGAATACTTCATGTAAACTAGATTTAGAATTTGCTTTTAGGAATGTGAGAGCGTGTGCATCAGCTTTTAATTAAAGCCATTGTTTCCTTGTTTAAAAAACAATATGGTCTTTGTCAGCTGATACCAGAAAAGCCCTGACTTTCCCTCTATTCTCTGTTGTTAGGCTAAACTAGGAATATTAATGAGAAATTGACAGATTTATAAATAAGTGATCAAACTTCCAGTAACAACTACAGTATTTCAATGGAAAGCCTCAAGATAGATTTCAATTTGCTATGCTTGAATTGTAAAAACTATTCTGATTTCAACCAACCACGTGGTCTCTTTGAATTCTTAAGAAAACTCAAAGATGCAGCATCTGAAGAAATGAGAGCAGCTAACATCACAAAAGCAATGCAGTAAATTATACAATTTACTCAGAAAGCCAAAAAAACCCGTGCCAAGACTGTTGGTTGCACACTTCTCACGAAAGGAAGGTAAAAAGCACATATTAGATATAAGCAAAATCAACATTAAAAAAAAAAACCAAAAACAGATCAGTGAACATTAGTTTGAACTTAGAGAAAAAAAAACCATGAAATGCTAAACCATGTAGGTTGGGGTTTTTTGCGGTTTTTTTTAAACAATCCATTTCACAATGAACAGTTAAAAATGCCCTCCACCAGCTGTTTTTGGAAAGCTGTCAGTTCATTTTAAATAGAGGTGTCAGAGGTCTGCAAACCTGTTATTGAATAAGACTGAAAAGCATATGACTATGAACAACTGAAAAACACTAAGGTGATGGGGTTAGGTGCTGGGACACATGATTTTAGACAACCTTTTGGCTTGGCATGCGCTTTGAAACTCAGTCCTTTGGAGCTTTCAAGGCTCTACAGTTACACCAGTGACAGACAAATTCAGGACCACAAAGCATACCTCAGCTTCTCTGCCAAAGGGGCTCATAATGAATTAAGAATGAGAATGTCAGCGCAGATGAACTTTCAAAAGTGAAAACTTATGCTACGCATCTCTAAAGGCAAAAGCAGAACGAAGTCTAATGTCAAACGCAAAACACCTCTAATAAAACTCTGTGAACAGAATGAATCCACGTACAAATATCCAGTTAGTGCCACAGAAAGACATTTAAAACTTACCCTCTATGACCACAAGTTTGTTTGATTGCAATATTTCTTCCTATGAAAGCGTCAATGTTCTTTTAATAATGTAACTGGCAATCAAACACCTCAATGTGACTACTTGAAAGCAGAAAGCTACATTTATGACATTCTCCACGTGTCAGTACAGGACTAGAAGAAAACCTTATGCGTATTTTCAGAGACCTTGTACCACAAAAGCTATTGTACAAAAGAAGTAATAAGTATCCAAACTGAAGGAAAAAAAAAGATTTAAAATGCTTTCTTAAAATGAGTAACAAATAAAATAGCGTGCAGTCATTAATGGAAATCAAGGCTTAGTTTCCCCCCCACCTGCTAATTTAGCAATGGCATCAAAGGCTCATTAACGCAGGTAGCGAGGAGCATATGTTCCCTTCTGCAGTGGGGAAAAAAATGTGTGAAAGAGACAAACTCATGAAATGCAGAAAGAAATTGCTACATCTCATGCTGCTGGTAGCACACAGCTGAACTAATGAAGCAAACCAGCAGCGAGGTGTGGCTGAGCTGCGCCTTCACACCAGCACCAGGTCCTGCGCACCGTGCTCACACAGCAAAGGACAGCGTGATGCTGTCACTCGCCCTCTCAAAAAGAATGCCAACAAAAGTCCACTGGTCACTGGCTGCCCTCAGTTCTGAATTCCACTCCTGTGATGAGCACACAGATGCAAACAGCTGCTGGGAAACTGGTCACTATTTTTATTTATTTATTTATTTGTTTTTTCAGTGGGTTACCCATGGATGGAAGTCATCATTAGAAACATATTCACGGGATTGAAAAGGTACCCTTTCTTTTTTCTGTGTATTTCTGGGAGGTGGTTTTTGCTTTGTGTTTGGTATTTTTGGCATTAGGCGTGGGGAAGGTTATACAGATAAATTAGCACCACACTAATAGGGAAGTTCAGCAACCTCAACAACTGCCGAGGCATTTCTTGTTCTCCTACCAACCAGTTTTCCAGAAGCACATTCATTAAATAAGCCCATCTTTACAGATACACGCCCAGCATACAGCTGAAAACAACGTGCAGCGTTTCAAAAAAGAAATACAGCCCAATGCATGCTGAAGTGGAGAAAACTCCACCACTTAATATGTGCACAGAGAGCACCAGATTATCCAAAAGGCTAAGTGGACAGTCATGAAGAGTGCACAGATTAGAGAAAGCGCTGTCAAAAGATGGCAGGCAAAAGTAATAAAGTATCCCAGTGTTATCAGGATCTTGCACATTCTCAAAAGTCTCCGAAGGCACAGCAGGATGTTTCCTGCGCAGAGTGATGGATGACTACTTGTAAGCTGTGCAGAAGGGATGCTGTTACAGATGCCGTCACAAGGACTTTGTTTGCTGAGCTTAAACTGCAGGAACTCGGGACATTTACTCTTGAGCTCCCTTGTTCAAATCAGAGCATGCCAGCCGAAAAGAAGGCGATCACGCATCTGTAAAACCCTCTTCTCTACGTGGACTGCTCTTAGCCAGCCTCTCGTTCAAGGGAAGGGAAGGCGAGCTGACAAAATCAATTCAGCAGGAGTCCGAAAGCAAAACATTTTTTCAGTTTTTCAAAACCAAGGGTTGATGGAATTGTCCATCTATTGGCAGCTCTGACTCTGGAATCTTCGTTTATAATGGTGTTTACTTCACATGGTTGACAGCACCAGTAATAATCATTGCTTCTGTCTTTCTACAGTCAGCTTTGTGGGATCAAGGTCTATGCCTGTCATAACCCCAAAGCATAGATCTTTCTGAGAGCAAGAGTTCAATAGAGAAGAAATAAAAATAGGAAAATACAGTCCTATGGAAGTCCTAGAAAAAAAATGAACAGTACAACTGATGATATTTTAGTCTTTCTTATTTAATGAAGGCAAGGTTACTCTAAAAGATGGAAGCTAAAAGACAGCATTCCGCAAATACGTACTTAAATAAAAAGCAAAGAGCAAGCAGTTGCAATATATAAACCTTAGGTGAGCCAACAAAATATGGTCACACTTACAATTTTCCTATGGCTACTTTCAGATTACTTTTTCCAGAGAAGCATAAGAAAGAGTTAAACCACATTTAACAACATTCTGCACAACGCCCTAAGGATCTTTCTGCAAAAACATCAGAAAAACCCCACTACTGGAAGAGCTCACATTTGTAGAAGTTGCATTAGGCAATGAAAAGAGGATGTCCTCTTCCCTTCATCAGGCCTATTTATATGCCTAAAATTAAACACATGCCTAATAATTAAATGTGATTAGGTTCCAATTATTTCGTTTGTGCTTCTTTAGAGATTCTTTCCTTTCATCCTAGTTGCATCAAAATGTGAAAAGCAGAGCAGTGAATGGCTGAGATTGATTGCCATCGGATTCAGACACATTTCAGCCCACCCTGAAAAATGTAAGCTTCCTGTCATATGCTGTCAGTAAAACTCGTGTCTCCCAAACAACGGATCTGAGAACAGGGCTTACATGACACCTTCAGATTTTACATTTTGTTTGACATCTACTATTTGTGAGAACTGGAATTTTATAACCACTTTCCATCCTGTCTGTCCCCATCCCCACAACCATCACCAAACGTAATTGCTTTTACTATAAATATCTGACTGTGCCAGTGAAAGTAATACAGAGCAAGATTTGGAAAGCTCTTTTTGACGGCCTAATAGATTTGTTATATAAGTGCAAATCTTCTTCTAATGTTAGTGTTAAGTAGTTTCTTTTCTACCAAAAAAAAAAAAAAAAAAAGGAAAAAAAAAAAGGAATAAATCATCTTACACAAGTGGCCACACAGAAAAATAATTCCTGCACTAAAAGCACGTTCAAGAAGTTAACTTGTCATCAAGCAAACTTCATCTTGGGGATTTAATATAAAAGTCCTTTTTATTATTTTTTTATTATTATTTGAATCTATACCAACTTAGGTAGGCACAGTACTAACAAGAAGAGAATCCAGTTTTCCCAGGTAAACCCTGCCACGTTCTGACTCAGCCACTGAAGTAGGAAATAACTGACATAATGCAATGAATATGGAAAACTACTGACAATGAATGTTCCGCTTACTGAGTGAATCTTCAAACCATTGCACAGCAGCCAATAATAACTGAATGGCAAGCCTTAACAAAAGGAAGGAAAATCAATCCATCAGAAATGACCTAATGAGAAATAAATCTTTTATTAAACAGGAAACTTGAGCAAATCAAGCAGATGTTAACTTTAAAAGATAAACATTCCAACAGTTATAATTTATAGGTATAATTCAGATTATACGTGTTATTCAGAGCACCAAAGAGCTTCCTAATTAAAACTGCAGGAATACCTTCCTATAAAAATCAATCTGGTCTCATTAAAACGGGAGAGGAGGATCTAAGTAAATTTTTTCACATATCTTAAAGCTCAAGTACTTCTGAAAACTGAGAGAGCAAATGCAGGTAAGAGCTATTGTGGAGACACAAGATAAATGCCAAAAGCAAAAGCCTTTTCTGAAAGTGTTCTTCATCTCCTTCTTTCACAGAAGAGAAGGCGTGGGATGCAGAAAGGCTGTTCACAAGATGCTAATACTTCTTCTGTGTGCTTTTGCAAAACTTCACCTACATGAAACAATTTTGTTAGACTCGGTGAAGTATAGGTCCTCAGCTGGAAGGTCCCACCTTACCCCCGAGATCTTGAGAAATCGTAAAGTCCTGAAGCAGCAGCAGCAGGACTGATGCGTATCTGGAGATTTCTCACATGATTATGCAAAAGCATATGGAGGAGGAAACATGATTTCACAACTGCAGTCAAAATTCAGGAACAGATTACAGCACTGCAGCCTATGGAAGATCCTCACTTACAGTAGTGCCCTTAAGCGGAAGCGACCCCCAGTGAGGCTGAGCACAAGAAGGTGAGCCTCACCTTCTCCACGCATCCCCGAGGGACAGCTGGGTCCCTTTTCCCTAGAGGACAGCAGGAGCACCCCCAGACTCGCCCTCTACACCCAAACCTTGATCCTAGCTGGTAACTGCTCGCTGCTCACTGATAAGGGAGTGTATTCTGGGATCATCCAGACTGCTGAATTAGTGAGGAACTAGCCTGAGCATGACGAGCTTGCCACTGCAGCAACAGGACAGTTCGTCCCTCTCCAGGCTGCTGTTGCCTAATATCAAAAAGCAATTAATCTCAGTTGACTTCCATCATGAAGTGAATTGTTTGCCAACACTTACCACATAGCACTGTATTAGAAATTGTACGTGTTCAGTGCTCTGGAGAGGCACCTAAGGCATTAACTGTTACTTTCAGCAGGGATGCATACGTGGGCATGTCCTCTGGACTGAGCAGAGCTGTGGCAGTAAGGGATTGCACAACCGTTTCCATAAACAGAATCTTGTGCTTGGAGCTTTTCATCTTGCTGAACTAAAGGTTTCCAATTGGTCTCAGATAGGAGCAGAATTACTCTAGAAACACTGGGAAGGAAAGAACGGATCCCAATCCCAATCAAACCCATCTCAAGGCTGAAGCCTGATTTTACCACATTCATTCTCTTCCAAGATTTACTTCAACATGTGGTGCATTCTCCATTTTTAAATTTTTGTTTCCTCATTTCAAAGAATATTAACTGAGGCAAGATGTACTCTGTCTCTAGAAACACGTGAGACTCGTGACATATGGTGGAAAAGCCCCAAGCAAAGGAAGATGTCACTCACATACATCAACTATAGCCTTCCATTTACAATCTGACGTTATCCACGTAGGTTGAAATATAACCTGTGTTTCCTTATATTCATTAGGAAAGCAAAACAAAAGCCCAAGGATACACATTAAATTGCTGTCAAGGGGAAAATCCATACAATGAAGGAGACAGGTTCTTCCAACAAAAGCATCTACAACAGCAAAATACAGGAAATACCACTACCTTCCTTCAAGTATCTGCAGAAAAGGTTAAAGAATACAAAAGGGAAAAAAAAAAAAAGGAAAAAATATTAGCACGTAACAGCGTAAGCTAAGAGTGCAAAGTGTGTTAATTAGTATATTGTAATGACTTCTGACAGCTTCACATAATGCCTTTTCATCATCATACTGTTTCAATTACGCATTCTCCACTTCACGCATTAAAACCAGCTTCACTATTATAGTTCACCTGCTGCTTTGGTATTAGATTTGAGCACTTACGCCTTTCAAGAAAATCATTTTATTTTCCAGAATTTAATCACTGATCCCCTCGGTAAACACTAGGGAAAAAATTTCCACTGCTCTGTGAAAGCATGAAAGGAAAACAAAGGGCAATGTTATAATGTGGGATGCTGTTATCTCCAGTGCCCCGTGATCTGCCATGCTTCACCAAGCCCTTGGTTAGAAGCCAGTCATGCAGCTCAGAGCTGGAGCACGGCGGTGCAGAAACCTGAAAGCTGGACTCGCTTTCCCTCAATGCTGAAAGAATGATGAAGTGGCTTGGCTGTTTTAAACCATTGGCTCAGATATTAAACATGAAAATAAGCATTAAGACAAATGACCGGAAGTTTGATCTACTAGCATTTTAAATTAAAAGACAAAGTTAGCTATTTCATTACTAATGACCTGCTGGGGAAAAATGTACCTTCTCTTGAGAAGAAAAAAAGTTGTTTTTTTTTTTTATTTTTCTATTTATTTTTTTTTTTTAAGCTTGAGCCTTGAAGAATCAAAAATAAGGGAAGGCAAAAAGAATTCATAAATGGGCCTAAACCTTTCCAATATTTAACATGCCACATGATGTCATTACTCCCATTTGAATGGGGCAAAATGAAATCCAAAAAACTATTTTGCTGCTCTCCTAGAAAAGACCCAACAGCACACCATGCGCCCAGCGCAAGCAGTGCCTACTGCAGGGCAGGACTTGAGCACACCGCAGGAGCTCAGCTCCTCAGCAGAGCCCTCCAGCTGCTCACAGGAGCGAGCTCTGACAGCATCCCAACTCAAAATGAATGGCTCTCCTCCTACACGCCTCTGAGCTCACTCTGGGGAGAGGCAGCAACAGGAGGACTACGATTGCCTCCGGGAAACAATCTTTCCCATCCCAAACTTCATTGGACACACCCTATTCTCCAGTCATGGTACGGAGAGAAGATTTTTTTTCCATGCACTCATAGATCGCTCTGTTCCAACAAGTTTGGTACATTCTTGCCCCATTCCGCTCCTGAAAGTGCCAGGAATCTGCAAAGCAAGTTGAGGTTTTTAGCAGCACTCCAGAGATAGCAGGGCTTTACAGGATCAGGTGTTCAGAAAACCACCACAGCCAGAGAAGCGTTACACGGGGCAAATAATCTTGATCATTTGATGATGGTTTACTGTGCTGAGCTTCAATTTTCATCCACTCCACCACTCATTTTATAAGACAAACCCTCTGTAAGAAAACTGACACACGTCCAACAACACAAATTCCTCCTTGAAATTCTCAGGCAGCAGCTCATTGTCCAGCTATTCCTTCTCTTTTTATGTCTCACTTAATTCAAACACTGAAAATGGCTTGGAGCTAAGAGGGAACGTTTTGGCTTAAACTCCAAACGTTGTCCAAGTTCTAAATTCTTCTCTGCCCTCACAACTTAACACTTTAAGTCCTTAATTAAAGTTTTTACAGCTATGGTGACACTCCCAGGACATACAATTGTACACATGGAGGTTTGACAGCAGTATCTTTCATCAAGCAATGCACTGCATTAAGTAGCAGCAATTTATTTATAACAATCATTGATTGCTGATCTGAGCTTTCAACGCTGGGCACCTTTTAAGCAAGACTCTTCAGGCTCCACGGTGCCTTTTTTAACCTAAGTAATTACTAGAGGCCAGACTTTCCCATGTACCTAGCACCCACACATTCGTTCTGTAGTCTCCCTGAAAAGGCATCTACTGAGATCCTAAATCAGCACTGGAGCGCTTGGAATTAGTAGCTAGTAATAGATTCAGGCAATAAAGCTTTAAGCTACTGAAGCTTATTATTTTCATCCTTAAAATCTATTCATGTAAGTGCCAACCACCTTCTAATTCAAAGCAGAAGATTTGAGAATTAAATGTAGGTTCACTTCAAGTGAATTTAACAAACAAAAAGTGACAGGAGTTGGAATATGGCTCTTTTGTGGCTCAAAGAAAAAGAAACAGAAGAATAGAAGCAGCAAACAAATTACAAGCCCTGTCAACCTTATTAGATATTGTGTTGAGAGCAAGAGGGATGAATGGAGACTTCCCACTCCTGTGCCTTTCACAAACAAATGAAAACACACGCACAGTTTTGAATGCGGTATTTAGGAAGTGACAGATAACTCTTGGGAAAGCAAGTTTGCTTCCCTGTTGAGAAAATAACATATCTCAATAACACTATTTTCTTTCAAATTCCTCAGGTCAACAATTCACATAGGGCATTTTTAATTTATTTTGACTGTTTATTCCACGTTGACAATCTGAATGGTAACCTCCAACATTCTACTGTAGGAAGCAGTCTTAAAAGTGACAGCTCAATCTGTAAACAAATACCTTCAAATTTCATCTCTGAAAAACACAGCAACTTCAATCTTAATTTTGTTTGTTTTGTCCAGAAGGAGGACGTTTCATTCCGGAACGTTATTTTTTTTTTTTCCTTTCTTGGGAATTGCATACATCAATCATGTCTGAAAAAGCCCCTCAAAGTTAGGAGAAAAATCCTGCAAAATTATTTGAATGACAAGAATCGCTACACAGCGTAAAGGCCTGTGCTCCTTTATGTATTTCAAAAATTCCTTCTGCAAAGATTTCCCTTACTTGAAGATCACGACTGCATGCTCCAGGAGCACACGTAATTGTAGTGCTGTCCACAGCGTCAAAATAATCTACTCATACAGCATTTTAACTCTACAGTAAGCATTGAAACACAGAGAGAACAAGCTTGGGAAAGAAAACCAATCCCTGCTTACATAACTAAGGATTGCCACCTAAGCCTTTGCTTTTAAATGCCACAAAAAAACCTGTAAGTGAAGCTCCTAAATAGGCTTCCCAAGTGCAAATTTCCTGCCACCACTTTGTTTTGGGTGCCTGGCATGACTTCAGAGAGCAAACTGAAATTTCTTGGTCTTGGAAGTCTCAAACAACAACAAGCATCCTTCATCTCCAGCAAGAGACTCGCTGCTTTGGAAGAGTTCCATTCCTTTCTTTAAGTGGAAAAAGTATACCCTACTATTAGCTCACTATTGTCAAGTAATCTGAAAAGTATAGGAAGGTAAAATTAAAGCTCCAACAAAACCGACATAAGCTTCAAAAATCATTCCACATCATTTGTAGTTTCCCGCTTCGCTAAGTCTTATTGTTCTCCAGTTTAGTTAATCTCCAGATACGTAAAGGTCATTGTTCTACGTATTTCCAAGGTTTATCCTTATGCAGGAATGCAGGCACGGTTGTGTAGGTAACTCTGAAATCAATCCCATTAGGGCAGAAAAAAGAATAGACGGCAGAACTGCTCTCCTACAAAGATAAAATGGAAATGCTCCACAGAAAGTGAAAACAGCTCCTCAGGGAATTGTCAGGAACTGGGCAAAAGAGCAATGCAAACGTTCACTAGTCAAGTAGAAACTTGAAGAAAGAAAACGGGGAGTGCTTGTGAGAGCAGAGCAGCATTGCCAGCATGTGTGGTAACAGAGAAAGCCCGTGCCCGCTTCACTGACCTTGCATGTTGATGTAATGTCAATAGGAAAGAAGGAAATAAAGAAAGAAAAGGAAATAGATAAAAATCTGTACGTATAAAGTATATCCCATTTATTCCTCAAAGGATTTAGTAAATCCCACTGGTCTCCAGAAACAAAAGGATAAGGCAGACACTCCTGAAGGGCAGGGTGCTGTCAGTTTTCCAGCTGACTTCAGTGGATTTCAGCAGGACATCAGGGGGAAACAGTTTAACAGCATCTCTGGCTGCTCTTACAATGAAAGCCACCTAAATAGGACCCATAATCTCACATTCCTTCCTTTGGAAAGTTGTTCTCAAGAAAACAAATCAAAGTGAAGAAAAACCCATTTACTCTTCTCTTTCTCAGTTTGTTAGTTAAGATTGAATTCTCTGTACGTTACAGTCATGCTTGCAATGCAGATCCCAGTAAATGACATAAGAGTGATATATTCGGGGGGAAAAAAAACTAGACCTATTGATGATCCACCTCAGTGCCCTCTACATTTTTAAATTTTTAATATAATTCAACAAAACACGAAAACATTAAAGCATGTTCAGCTTGAAGAGGAAAATGGAAAGATAAATACATCACTGCCTCTTTAATCCAAATACTTTCTTTAAAATAAGTTCTGTTTCCAAGCTTCATTTCCAATCTCATTTACACAGAGTTGCCAATCCTGATTAGCCCAAATGAACTCCCCTAAACATGAAGGTGAAATCTCCCAGACCGCAATACTGCAGATTAGAACACCTGCAGACATCCACTCTGCCACAGGAGACTTTCTTTTTACTTGGAACTACCCTCAAATGAATACCTTTAGTCTTTAAAATTAGAGGACTCTGTGTAAGCAGGGACTGTGAGATCCTTTCCTTTGTACATTATGTTTGAAGAAACGCATGCTGTTTCAGACTAAAAGCTAAGAATCAAAGAAGTCTCTCCAGCTTTCAGAAACAATGACCACTGAAAAAGGCAAAAAAGCATGAGTTGTACCAAAGTTTTGAGACATTTTCAACAGGATAACTATCATGAGTGGCGCTGCAGTACGCAAGGTAAAGAAACACTTATTCACAACACCAGTTGAACGTACACTTTTTTCTCCATGAAGACCTCAAGCATCAGACAGGCACGTGTTGTTCTTCAAAATGCAACTGATAATTTCATAGACAGTGTGCATCACGAGACTGGTTGCAGACAAAACTCATCTCGTGAACAAATGCCTTAATAAAGAAGGGATTTCTCATCCAACAAATCATCACAAGCCATCTACTCCTGTTGATTATGGCTTTTATATGGTCAAGTATTCACAAGTTAAAACTCCGTGCTCTTAATCATAGCCTGGCCTGTTATAAATCATTACATTTTAAGACTTCATTTGACCAGAAGGCAAGCACCAACTAGTTCCTGCAACTTGGAGAAATTGCAATCGGTCATTTCTCAACATCTGATAGGAAGGAAGAAGCAGAAAAAATGCACTTCAAAATATTCATGGTTTGATCGATTCACTGTGATTGTTAAAAATTAAGAGGTATTCCCTGTACCCATAGAAAAAAGCATTGCACATATCAAGTACCTTGTCTCTTTTCACTGCATCTCCTCATGCAGAAAAAAAGTAACGTCAATCACATTCCTAATAGATATACCAAAACAAGGCGCATAACCAAGATGAAAAATTAAGGACCTTTGGTTACACTTACCAAAGCTGCATTGTGAACTAACTGTAGTGTGAATTAACATTTTGCTGAGAACACTTCCAGATCAGCAGGAAACGCTACAGCCTACTTACACAGACACCTGATGAATGAGAACAGTTTTCTTTCTGTTTGCTTTGGATTTGACAGTTATTTTTCTCTCTCCATAGCCCAAGTTCATGTTTCTCATACAGTTGATAGCAATACACTCTTGATCTTAATTCAAATCAGTTTGACTTCAACAAAGTCCAAGATTTAGACCCAACCTCGTGCTCAGAGGAAGCGCTTCTTTCATTATGTGCCATGAAGAAATACAGGGAGACGCTAAAATCGAAAGTTCACATCAAATGGAAGCAAGCTGGACAATGAAGGGAAAAGAAACAACAGCTGGGAAAGAATGAAGGATGGCAGGGAAAACACTAAACTGATGGAAGATATTCTATCAGTCTCTGAACAGGCACACCTGGAGAGAACGCTAATAACAATGCTGGATCAAGAAAGTTCTGGAAGGGGGATGTTGGAAGAAGTATGAAAACAGGGGTGGGGATAATAAAGTTGCCAGCACAACATTTAGATAAGAGACTCTGTTAAATCTGTTAATTGTACGCTTGCCATTTTATCAATTTGGAGGCTAAAGGTGCATGATATAATGGATGCTGGGCTCGGAGCCAAATCACAGCTCCTGCTGTTGAGCATCCACCTACTGTAAGCAAATAGGGCCACTTTAATGTTTTAAACATTGCTAAATAAATACATTGTTTTCCAAATATTAACAGCACACCTCCACTACAATTTTTGCAACAGAGTACACAGTAATCCAAATGAGCTTTCACACAGGTTTGTACTAAGGATAGCCTGGAGCTAATGGTTAAATTCAAAGCTCGGTATCAGAGAAACACATTAAATTCCTCTGCTGTGGGCAGGAAGATACATTTGGCACAGAGAAGTGATGAAACGGTGGGAACAGAGCAACCACACGTACCACACATGGCCAGAAGCGGCACCAGGGACAGGTGACAACATTTGTTGTAGAGCACAGTGCAGAGTAACAAGCCCTGCCCACAGCTCTCCTTGTTTTATGCCTTCCAAGTCACCTTCTGAACAAGTAAGAAAAAAAGGGAACAGTGACATAACAACCTGCAACTAATACAAATCTCCACCTATTTAATAAAGCAAGGATCTTATAAGGAGCTAGATTTGTTAATGGGTTACAGAGCCTTTTGCTTACACGTTCCTGCTTCAAATCCAACCCTGAGCTCAGTGACAGAAAATCATTACCACACTTGTTCAATAGATTACCTGAAATGCACTTATACTTTCATAACAAAGAATATTTTTTTAAGCACAGAATATTAAATATATATAAATTAAAAAAAAAAAAAGATATTTTCCTCTGTCATCAATGATAATCAATCAAATTTGGAGACTTTCCATTGCCCTTTGCAGTCATGCCTCCCCATCTGCTCACTGCGGGTTACACACAGGGTTTTGCTGTTATTTTTATGTTATTTTTAAACAGGTGCTTCTGGTCTGCAACCCTGCAGGCACGAGCACAGCTCTGAGTGGTCTGGGAGAAGAAAAGCAACAGCAGCACAGATGTCTTCCTGCAGCACAGGACACGGCACCGAGCAGCACTGCTGCGTGTGGAAAGGCCAAAGCCCCCCGAGCTCTCTGCTGCACAATTGGAAGCCTCATCCCACCTCAGAAAAGTTCCTTTCTGAACATACTGTGCCTGCCACACAGGGGATTTACTCAGGTATGTGATCCTGGTTTCTTAGTCACAATCATCAGGTCTCTTAAAAGGAAAAGACCAAGACAGTCTCCCTATATTTTCAGACGCACTCTCTACACATGAACACGAGATTCCCTGACCCATGAACTAACTGCTCTTTTTGATAAAACCATCTGGTGGAGAAGCTAAATAAAACATTGTCTAAAATTAACAACAATATGACAGGGAAAGAATACGAAGAAACCTGTCTGGGATGTCAGAGGTCTTGAAGCACTACAAAATGCATTCATTTGACAAAAAGTGTCAGGGGAATGTAGAGTTGTTTTTTCGTTGGTTTTTTTTTTGGTGTTTTTTTTGTTTTTTGTTTTTTTTTTTTCCTCATTAAGATGGAGAAAAACTCAGATATCCCAGCTGTTTAATTAAAAGTTCCACACTGACAGAGTCCTGGTGGACTCAGAGCTGCAATAGGATGTGCGAGCATCCTTCAAGATCAGAGACCCCTGACACAGATCTTCTGCCTCTTCTCTGATGCCCTGAAACTCCCCAGGGGCTGAAACTTGTCTCCAAGCTTTCTTTACTCCTGCCTTGTTGATTCCTGGGTTGGCTCAGTGGCACAGCAGCTGACCAAACAGGACGTGGATTCCCTGCGACTCCCCGGCACAGGCTGACCCTCCCTCACCAGGCCGTACCGCACCGCCGCTAATTCAACTCCTGGGCATCAGCTGGTGAGGAAGGCAAGAACAACATGGGAATCATTTTCACCATAACCACTGCAAAGATCATCACCTAATGTGGGGGGTTTTTTGCTGTTGTTCTGTTTTGTTTTTCTCATCACTGCTGGTTTTGTTTTTGCTATCCTGAGGGATCTACCAGCCTTGCCTAAAACTGATTCTTGTGTCAAATGCAGTCTCCATTTATGCATGGTCCCTAAGCAACGCAAATCCTTTAACGAGAAATCAGAAGAAGAGGGGGAGTTTTATGGCCTGCAAAAATCACACAGTAAAGGGGCAGCAATGGAGAGATGGTTTTATTTATTTGTTTTTTTTAATTTCTGGCAAATCCTTCAAAGCCAAATTCCTTTTCTGAAGTTGTCTTACATTGCCAAATGTAAGATTCTGATTTAAAATGACTTGCTTTGTGCCTTTGTTTATGTTCACTCTCTAAACTGAAAGAAATCCAACAACATTCATGGCTCCCCAGTCGATTTTGCGTTCACTTCACTTTCAGCTTCTCGTGAACGGGGCTGTATTACAACAAATTAATTTTAAATGAACAGTCTTCCCCAGAAAAAATTCTTCTCCATTTTGGGAAAAAGTTGTTTTGAACGAGATTATGCCTCTGCCAAGACTGCACCTGACAAAAAATGCAATCTGTCACATGAATGAATGGCGATTTCGAAAACAGCAGGCTTTCAGAGCACATGATGTTACATCATTTTGCTATCCGTGACACCTCTCAATGTCTCGTGGGGATTTCCCTCTCTGCTTCATGCAACATCTTCAGAGTCCCCCCTCCCCGTTCTGCAGAGGGAATTAAAAATGAAAAACGTGGCTGTTACAACACGGCTTCAATGAGAAAATGTTTCCTCCTTTGTGTTCATGGGTGCTTCAAACAGTTCAGTCTTGATGACCTGCTGTTTATAGCTTGCAGGCTGTGAGAAATTACACAACATTCTTACTGTATTCTGACTTTCTTAAAAGCAACCCACATGTTTTAATGCTAACACGAACATTGTATAAAATTATACTGAAAGCATATTAAGGAAGTTACAAAAAGATAAATGCGATCCAGACAGACATAAATATAATTAGATATCAAAGGGGTTATTTTTAGTGTTGCAAAGCATTTCTTCATTTATGCATTTATTTATTTATAAGCTTGGAAAGACCTTGGAAACCTACCAAGTATTTTTACTTGGTAGGAGAACTAAATAAGAGGCTTACTGAGCAGTGTGCAGTGATAGATCACACACTCCTTTCTGCAACACTACAACAGAAATACGGTTGGGCATTTCTCTGTCCATCTCTCATACGTCAGTAGAAAACATAACAGAGTTCAGATCGCTGTGTCCCAGGTGAAAGGGAATTCAGCATAACTCTCTTGCTGAGGAGGCCAGAGCAGAGATTTCAACATGACAAATAGTCAATAGGAATACGCAAGAAGATATAATTCAAAGCAGGTGACAATTGTTTAATTAACATTTTCTTCTGGCTTCTTACTGCGTAAATTATATTACACAAATTACACTCACCTACAAACCAGCATGTGGGCAGAAGCAGCTATAAGGAAAGTTCACACTGCAAGCACCGTGCTGTAAATACAGTTAATACACTTTCCTCATAAATCTGGTCCTAGGACTGTAATATTTGCAAGCCACAGAACGTTGTAAATATTCTGCAACACTGACAGTGCAAGCACACAGAAAATACAGACTTATTCATAGATATGCAGACATGGATCTCTGGTAACATACAGAAGTATCAATGTGTTTCCCTATTTGAAGGCAATGTAGAATAAAAAGAGATACTATCAAATGCTTAAAAAAACTCAGGGACCCAAATTTTGCTTAAATTCATCGCGCTGCAGGAGAAAACCCTTGTGACTCAGATATGCATACTCAAATACAAAACATCCTAGATTAAGGCATATTTCCCTCTGTAGTGAAGCAGTATCTACATCAGGTAAAATGATACCTTTTCTTTTTTCTTTCCTCTCGTTCTTTTTTTCTCTTTCCTTCTCTTTTTTTCTTTTCCTTTCTTTTCTTCTCTCCCTTCCTTTCACTGACTATCTGGTTAATCAGTGTTTACACTCTTCCCTGCAGCAATTAAAACATTATTTATGCCCTGCAGCCTCACACCTGATGTCTTCTTCCTGAAGAGAAATGTTTCAAAACATTGACCTCAATTTTGACAAACTAATGGATACTAAAGCGTGGTTTGGTCTGTGTGATTCATTTGTGCAAAACAGCCTCAGGATTCCTCTTCTTTGCTGGTTGAAACAAGGACCTTCTGAAAACCTTCCTATGGCACGCACTTTAGACTGACCAAAAGGGATTATAGGTAAAGAACTCCTCTCGAAACAGATGAACTTTTCCTCAGTAATATTAATTCAAAATAAATTCAGGAAAAAAAAAATAATAAAAATAAAAATAGCAGCTCTAGACTCCAAGCAAACAGTGAGGTTTGAGAGCAAAAGCAGCAAAAATTCATAGGAAAAAAAAAAAAAATCGCAGCACCTTTTCACATCTATTTTTTTTTTTTTTTCCAGTTTATTTCAAAAGAGGAGAACTGAAAGAATTGTGTCCTTATTTGTTCTCAACTATCTGAGTGCTTCTCTTGCAAATACTGTGTCACAGTTTGGGCCAAAAAATATGCAGACTCGGCACAAGGAGGAGTCCTACAGTTTGCTTGTAAGAAACAAAACTAGGCCACCCTCATTTTAAAACATCCCAGCTACAATAATACAGTAATTATTAATCTCAATAAATGATACGAAGTTAATGACCTCGGAGAGGCAACCATTTTAAACTTTTTTCCTCCTCCAGGGAGATGGAGGATCAGCAGTTAGCGCTCCAATTCAAGGCCTGAGCCCACGCCAACATATTTTATAAGCTGAGCCCAGGTTTGGGAGACAGGCTGCATATTTTTCAGAGACTAACCCAGCATAAATCACAAAGTGCCAGCACACTATGAGGTTAATGTTGTGTTTTACTACAGTAAGCAATTTCTATCACCATTTAAAATGAGACAAGCAAAATTCAGGCAGACAAAATCTCATGCATCAAAGATTAATTTTTCAAGTACCGAGTGTATGCTTTGGCTACTGAGGGAACATATTACAGCAGGAACAGCGGCAAGCACTGCAGTTAAAGGAGCATAAACATCTCCATTATAACCCATTATAACCCTTCTTCCTTGTAAGCTGACTCTAACTATCAGAAAATTTGTTTATTTTTCTGATACCCATTTGATTTTTTATTATTATTTGAGTAAACGAATCAGCCTATGTTCAAATATGGAGGAAATAAAATGCGTCAGCCCCAAAATGTCTGAGGAATGAGTACCAGCCAGCTGAGTGCTAAGGCATATTGGAGTGAAAATTGTTTTTAACTAATGAGGAGAAATCCAAATAGCTCCTTACACATAAATTAGGCATTAGGAGAGTATTTTCAACTTGCAAGCACCTTCCTTTGTCGTCACTGGGGTCTCCCTGGGATGAACTCAGCACTGGGAACACTGGCTTTGGGGACGTGTGCTATAAAGAAGGGTGGGCTGCCAACATTGCCAAGTGATGCTGCAAGTTCTGTTCTGCAACTGCTTTCAGCAAGACCAAGAATTGGACCCTTACAGAAACTATTCCAGTCCAGAATTACAGAAACAAGGCCAGAGAGGAAAACGAGTGGCATCAGGCTTCTGCTGCCTGCCATTGCATCATATTCATATACATGAGATACCAGTGGCGTTCAGCGTTTGGTGACAGGTCTGTAGCATGCAGTGAAGAACACAATTCAGATTTAGTAGTAAAGATCAATAGTAAAACACTTCCTTTAGCCACAACACATACATCTATCAACTGAACAACCTGATCTGAAACGAGGATTTCCAGCAGCACGTGCTTTAAGTTAACCACAGCAAGACGCCGCACAGAGCACTAACAAATACACACCAGCCCATTCACTGATTAATCTTTAAAGAACCTACCCACTAAAAACTGTACATGAGCTATGCTCACATACGAGAACAACGACTGTGTAGTGTCATGATGGAAGACTCTTGCTGATTCATATCAGCCCTTTTCAACTAGTAGCTAAAGCACTTGTCCCTTTTCCCATTCCCAAACCAATGAAAGGTTTGGAAGAGATGTTTGAACTGGAGTAGTTGAAGGTGATAAATACATTCCCCATGAGTCTTGATTTTGCTCTTATTGTGTACACGCAGAAGAGAGGGACAAGCCATCTAGTTCTACACTACGACATTAAATCTGCTCTAAAATCCAAAAAGTTTCTAGCATTGAAGTAATCGTGGACATTTCCCTTCCAACACATTCACAGCACACCCAGTGTATCCTTTTGTAAATGGAAACTATCGCAGGTCATTAAGATGACTGAAGCCAATTGCACCACACTAAAACACAATAAATGCATCACTGCACTTACTTTCAAAATCATTATAAAATGCATAATACCAACTTTCTAAGAACAAAACAAACTTTGAAAATCAGGCACAGAACACATCGCAAGTGGTTTTGTTAACAATAAATTCCTTTCTCACTGAAATCTAAATAAGAACATCACTCAAGCACGAGGGGTCTCAGCCTTTGATTAATAATACTTTCCTTCGCCCTGTCTTCAAATTAATTCTAAATGTTTAATTAACGACGAAGACTTAAAAAGTATTACAAAGAGCATCAAACAACTGATTTAGAAAATACACGTCTAGAGCTGTTTTGGGCTAAACCTTTTTTCATTGTCTCACTCCATTTAGGCAGAACCTTGACAATTACGTGAAGCTGCCGTGCAAAGGCAAGGAGTATGAAGACACTCCTCCCTAACATCACAGATCGTCAATCACATTAATGACTGTATCACCCTCTGATTCTCAGTAATCTTCTTCACCTGAAATTTCATCAAACTTCTACCTAGTTGTGTGTCTGGTAGCATATTTCTTTTCAATGAACTGTTTAAAAGCTGTGGCAGGTGGAGGCTGAGAACCCTGACCAAGAGGGAAATAATAGTCAAGTTGGTCTTCTCCAAACAATCCCCTTTTGGACACATATTGGTCACCTTTAAAGCAGTCCTTCTCAACTCACATTCTTTTCAATTCTCCCATATCTCTCATGAAAAGAAAAATAAAGTGGGTAAAATGAACAGCAATTGTGCAAAGAAAACTTTTTTTTTTTTTTTAAACACAGAAGAAAGCATCTCTCAGCCTCCCACATCCTTGAAGTAAATTATAAATATTATTAAATCAACCAAGGTTTCAGAAGTAAGAAAAGAAGCAAACTTCTTTGGGGAATCCAGGGAATTTGGATAATATGCTTAAATATTACTCTCCATTTTTCAACTGATCAGCTTTGGAGTACTGGAATACAGTCTTTGGAGTTCCATTTCTGTCTAATCAACCTTTTAATTACAGATCTGTAAGCAGTCTCCAAGCAAATATAGAGTTTTAAGTTCTCCACCTTTACAGCCTTACATTAAAATAACACTCTCCAAATGTTCTTCTAAATCTTTTAAATACCAAAAATTATGGATCTAGTGGTAGCACTCTTTTTAATCTCCGCTTTTTAATCTCTACTTTTTAATCTGATTAAACAAATTGAAAGGCTGATTCTTCCTACTGTGTTTAATACTAGCACTTCCACTAGCTACTTATTTCACAGCAGGAACTGTCTTTGAGAGCACATGCACATTATTACTCCAGATAGACCAGAAGTCTACACAGCATTTCCTAGACAACATTGCTTGTAGCACTCGCAACATCAAAACAGAAAGAACTGTTCTAAATTTTACAGCTTTATTAACAACGGAAACAATATATTAGAGACTGCGCAGCATTTCCAGCAAGGTGTTTCCTTTCACTCAAAGTCACACTTTCAGATTTAATTTACCAATGGTTGGCTCTACCGCATTCTAGAGACCCTAAGATTTTATTTTCCCAGGTTTGGGGGTTTTATTATCAAGCATTTTTTCATAAAAAGAAAGAAATGATTATTAGAAATATTAACAGTAGGAAAAAGTTCATTTGGAGACTCCTTTCCTGCCAAACTTAGTGTACCACTTCCTTATTTCAGATGTTACCATGTCTTCAGTTGGTTCCAAAGCCATTAAAACCCTCGTATAACAGGACTCTATTTTTTAATGTGTTCTGACGGGCTCTTTTTTATGGCGGACCTCTACAAGCAGATAACAAGCCATGAGGCTGTTGTGCACCCTTGGCTCCAGCTATAAACACAATTCACATTCAGACCATTTTCTGAACCAACAGAGACCAACTGAGACCATCAATCAAACAAGAAGGAGAACTGGCATTAGTAGAGCTTTAAACAGACACTTCTCATCTGCTGTTTAAAGCATAATGGGGTAAAAGCACTGTTCACTGTTTGAAGACCAGTTGTACAAGTTCTAGAATAAACTTTTATTTAAACAGGAATAGCAATACGAGGTACAAAAGTTAAGTAACTGGTTATTCCTTCAGAAAAGCATTAAAGGAATATATCTGATCAAAAAGTGATGCATTTGCAACTCCAATGCGCAATAGAAAGTTGGGTGTACAAATAGGTGTCTGCTGAAAGACAACAACAAATTACATCAACCAAATTGCGTGTTCAACAAATAACTTGTTTGGCATTTGAGGGTCTCTGAGTAGGCTTTTGCAGTACAGAAGGTAGATGGTGATAATACTGACTTCTATAACACTGTATTGAGTGTTACATTAACTGGTAATTAGAAAACTAATTTTGATTTCACCTCTATTTCCAGACTATTCTTTGGCTTCCAAAAATATATCTTGAAAAGCCCATAAAGCAACATCCTTAGGCTTCAGACACATCAGTCTTTGTCTGTTCACATTACTAAGATGAAAAGATGAGGGGAAAAAAAACCACGACTTCATGTATTTTCTCCCTAAGCACTTACTGTTACTTGTGTACTCCAGAGACTGATGTGACAGATGTAACTACTAGAACAAAACACAGAAGACCGGCTTCTGCCATACATCTTTGCACTTTGCTTAGGCATTTTTTCTCCATTTTTCACTTGTGAAAAAGCAGTTATCACACCTGCTCTCATTTAAGTCAATGCAGCTAATTACACAATACAGATACAATTGTTTATAAAGTTGAGAGCCACAGTACTTTTTATTTATCAACTATCGATTTCCTTTTCCTTAAAAAGCCAACTTAATTCCAGCTTCCTCCGCGTTACCTGTAAATCTACGCAATATGTTGCATGACCTTAGAATCCTAGACCTTCTTTAACACTGAGTTTGCAGTTTAAGCCCAAGTCCTGCATCACACATTGCATGGGTAGACTGCTCGGCCCTAGAGCAGCTCTGCTGATCTCAGAAACTAGAGGTGAGAACTAAAGATGGGAAAATCCCAGGGGTAGGAAGTATGACTAGAACATCTACAACTCTGCTAAACAACAAAAAATAACAGTTCATCACAGTAAGAACTATATTTCACATTTGAAATCGTTACTCATCTAATTACAATCTCATGAAGACCAGGAACAACAAAAAAATCATTACCCTAAACTGTTCATTGATTATTGTAGGTCTCACGCACACAACTAGGTGAAAAGCAAACTCAAAAGCTGGCACTTATCCATTCACTTATGGCTTCAAACAAATTGCTGACTTGCACAACTGCTTCACAGAACACCTGGATGGGAGAGTCAGGACATCCTGTCACATCGCTGCTTCATTGCAAAAATCAGATGTAAAATACATTTACATTGTCATACTGGTACAATAAAGCGACACAGAGAGGCAAAAGATACTAGGTGGCTCTAAAACCCTCTAAAATGTGAGAACAGACTTCAGCTTGTTTGATCCCTTTCAGAGTTTACATGGTACAATAATTTAATGACCCATAATCAAGAGCTTCTAAAAGGAAAAGCAAAAGAAAGCAGTTGATGAACACAAATACATTTTAAGGAAACAGCCTAAGCCGAGAGTAACTAATTGTCAGACTGCACAAAAACTGCCTATTTCCCTGCTTTTGCCTGTTTGCCAGTTAATGCATCCTTTCCCCGTTTCATGTTGATGCATGATCATATATAAATAGACGTGCCTTTGATGCAACTTGATTTCAAAGAATATCAATTAAGCAGAATATTGGCTTTTCTCTACAGGTAGTTACAGGTTTTATTTCAAACCACAAGTGATACAAGGTTTTCTCATTATTTTGTTTTCTTATATGAAGAACAAATTTAAAAATTCCTTATAGCCTTCAATCATAATCCAATTCCACAAACCTAACTTAAGCAAGACTTATTAAACTCCTATAAAATTTAAAGGGAGGCCATGTCTCAGACACCACCCTATCTTTTTCAAACACAGTTCAGTGCTCATTGCTTTGGTACATTTATTTTCTCTCATTGAAATACATGGGAGGAATCAAGTACCCATGCACGAGTCACTTTCCTGTGACTCCCAAGATTTTTTCCTTCCTTCTTTCTGTCTTTTTTCTTAGAGCACAAGAATTAGACCTCAAAAATTCACAACAGAGACAATGTTACCCAACAACCTTATCATTTTTTTTACAGGAATCTGGTCATGATTTTGATCACATAGAAAACCCCAAAGTAGGCATCACATGGGATTTCCTCAGATTTCCCAATCTGAAGGCAAATTAACCTTTCATAAATAATTAATATTAACCATGTTAAATAAATTAACCACGTGGTAAATTTACATATAAAACACATGAAATTTTTCCTACATATAGCAATTATCACTGTCAAGGAAATAACTGCCAGTTATCATTGTTATCTTCATCACCACAGAAGGTGCCAACAAACAACTGGAACCAGACTCTGTAAGACACTTGTAAGGTGTTAAGAGCCACAGGAACCTAAAAAGATACTTGTTTCTGCACTATGCATTTGATTTTACGTGGGAACAGCCTAAAACAAATTAAGGGAGCAGATCTGAAATACTTTAATGAGCCATATTACAAGTGCTGAACACATTAAAGTAAGTTTGAATACCAGTTATACACTTTTCTTGATATTTGTATCATCATATCTTAATATTCTTAAAGAGATTCCCTACATTTGACTCTTACACAACAGGTTGTCCAACCAACATGATGTCAACACATTATTTTTTTCCAAGACCAGCTCGACAACTATGTGACAAGGTCAAATAGCCTTCTTCCTATTTTAAATAAGATGAGAATTTTGTCAATTGCACTTTCAAAGTGCAAAAGCATTTCAACATTGATCTGCACTCCACCAAAAGCTAAAGTGTGACAGATGCCTTCACAGTAATTGCCAATCAGCCTCAACATAGCAGCTGAAAAACACAATACATCACTTTGATCTCCTCAGCTATCAAAGTATTCACAATCAACAAATCTGCATGAAGAATATGAAACGTGCAACATTTCCAAAACCTGTCTCCATGGATCTTAAATATGATAATGTATATTTTGTTCATACTTCATAAAGCATTTCAAATCCTTTATTATGCATATGAAAGGATACGTTTTAGCTCGCAAGAAAAATAAACACGGAAGATGTTTTATATTTTAGAGACATGTGAGTTTCCATCGGATAACATAGGTGAAATAATCGTTTAGAAAAGCCTGAATTGCTTTGAGGGAAAGACATTATTACAGAACATGCTTAATTAAGTCCCTCTGCTAACCTTGTAAAATGAATACCTTGTTGAATTAGACTACAGGGAAATAAAGCATGCATACCAGCTCCACGTGCGTAAAACAAAACGCTGCTAAGAGGAGATGACTTACATTTTGCTGGTAGGTCATATCCACACGTAATTTTTGCTTGTCCAGTCTCACAGCCACTCAGGTTGCGGCATTCAGCAAGTAAGCAGGGCCCAGCAGCTCTGTGTATACAGCCGTCCACTGCAAAAGCAAACCCACAACAATTTATTTATTAAAAACACATTTTTTTGTGCATTCAAACTGTGTGCAACTGGCATTCAAATAAATGCATGGCCACCATCATTTACTGTTCATTTTTACAGGTACAGATCTACTGATCTACAATCATACATCCAAGTACAAACAAACATTTTTTCTGCCAGAAGCAGTCAACGGAAATTAAAATTTCCATAGCAGAAAGTGCTTTTATTCAAGGCTCAAATAAATTCCCTCTTTCCATTATGACAATAACGTTGATTCCCAGATAAATACCAAACTCTTTTTCTCTACATAGCTCTGATTCTTCTAGAACTATGCAGGCCAGGTAATGTCAATGTCCTGTCAAGGCCTTAAACAAAAACTCCATGAAATAACACTTATGGGTTCACGAACTCAAAATTTACAAAAGTACTTTCTTTTGACCTTTATTCTTTCCTTTTTCTTTTTTGTTTTGCATGATCTGGGCAATATTCTGGAGTTAATTAAATAATAATTACTAAAGGTTGCAATTGCAGCTAAGTATGCAAGAAAATTAGTTGAGTGCATAGATCTTTTTACCCTTGGGAAGCAGCAAAAGAATAGTAGCAGTAGCAAAGGCAAAAAAAAAAAAAGGCTGCTGGCACAGCATTTCTGCCCACTCAACATGCAATCAAAGAAATCATTTACTGTAATTATGGAAAAAAAGTTAAAGAAAAAGGAAACAAAAAAAAGGAAATGCTGTGTGCACTGACACAGTAGCTACATGAAGGCCCTAAGTCAGCAGCAGCCATGAAGATCCACTACAAGAAATAAGCGTTGCATGAATTACAATTCAATTCAGAAAAGTTACAAAGCTGAAGAATAAAGGCTAAACAAATTCTTGCTTATACAAGAAAGATAGATTCTATTTTTGTGTTGTTCAATATTTTATTTCATATTTAGCCAGTTCGAAGCTACACCAATTCCCAACAGCACTTTTGAAACAATTAAAGCAAGAAAGGGTCTGAAAAGCCAAGTTCAGATGGGATTTCAGGAAACGCACCGACTCTCAGGATTGCCTGCGTGCCATTCCCTGTGGAAGCACAAAGACTGGCAGCTCAGCACAAGGCTTGGCCATCTGACCGCTCACTGCCAGCCAGGCTGCAGGGAACTTCAGGAGCTCCCTCAGCCGTGCCACCTAAGCCATGATGCCAAGTCTTATTATTCTACCTCAGCTGAGTTTTCCTTCTTCGTGTACCCAACAGCTCAGCTCAACAGACTGCGAGATGCTAATGCAAGAATTATATTTTGTAACCTCCAGGGAAAAAAATAAAGAATGCTGGAAATCTCTCCCATGCTCATAACATCATATTTAATTATTTTAGCTTAATTACGAAATGCTTTTCCAAACCAAACAGGATAAGTAAACCAGAATGCGTTGAAACCTCAACTATATTTTTATAAGCAGTGCCACCACAATCCTTACCAACATTAATATTTCCTGAGACATTAACATAAAAACAGCATTAATGCTTAGCACTGCACTTAAGCTGCAGTCCTCAATGAAGGAAAAAGTCTTTCACCTCAGAAGCACCGGACAAGAACTCATTTGCGCACAGTCCACCATCCTCAGCAGTGGATGAAGCATTTCCAACCCTGAGCTATTTCTTTTCCTGAGCTGCTGGGCACCCTCACCTGCCCTTGTCTATACAGTTACTCGTTCAGACACCGTCTCAACCAAATCATCTCGATAAACCAACTTCTTTCACCCCAAAGCACACAGGTCCAGCTCAGAGCACAGCCAAGCAAAAGAACATGCAGAAAGGAGTCGCCGCCTCCCATGGAGAAGCAGAAGCATAGATTTACCTCATCCAAACCCACAGTACATTAGCAAACCCAGTAGGTTAATAAACCAAGTGCCAGATCAGCTGTGATGGCCAACAGAGAGTCAACTCCAGCTCCCCATCTATAAACAACCTCAGGAGGGAAGAAGCAGGCTCTCAGCGAGCACACAGCTGAGGTACAGATGGCCCATCGCTGCTTGGCTCTCCACAGCTCCACACGCAGCCTTTCTGATTGAAGCAACCTCCAGCAGGATGAAAAGGTAATTGAAAAAAAATTGAATTCTTAACTGAGGCAAATCAATTCTATCATAGCCAATTTTGACATATGACAAGGAAAATGGAAGACATCTGCCAAAAACAAACAAGTAGAAGTTCATGCTTCTCTCATAAAGATGGCTTAACAGAAAATGATTGAATACTGTGGACAGGCGTAGATGGAAACTCAGACATTAGCATTTGATATACTTCAGTGACTCCACAGAAGAATGACTTCTTTTAAAGATATATAAATAGAAATACCATTGTCTAAATAATATATTTCTTCTATCATGACTTATTACTTTCGCAGAGATGACCTTCGATCTACATATGCATATAGTATGATGAGAACTCAATAAATCATGCTAGAAACATTCTGTACGTCCAACAATATATCCAGTATGTAACACAACTTTGATAATTCTTCTAGCAACAACCCAAGCAGTGAAACATCTTACCAAATTTCAGCATTCTGCATAACGTAAAGAAAAACAATAGGCAAAGATAGAGTAGACGAGCAAATCTAAATGCGATGCTTCAGCCTCTGCTAAAACATGCCTTAGCTGTATTAAATCAAAAAGACACAGTGGGAAGGCACAAAACATTCACGTGAGGTACTTTGGTTGCTGAACGTGTGAGATGACTAGCAATGTAGGCATACAGGGAAGCTAAGCACTGCTAACAGGATAACTTCATGGAAATTGCAGATAATGGGAACAATCTCAAGAGGGGGAAAACGATGGCCAAAGATATAATGTTATCGTGTAATAAGGAGGAAGAGATTTACATGATAATGGTGGCATGCTGCCCAATTACTTTTGTAAGAAAGAGAACAACGTTTGACATATTGGTTTCAAATACTTCATCTGTACCATCAGTTTGATGTATATGTGCTCCTCTGCGTTTTTCAAAACAGATTTGGGAAACATTAAACCACAACCCACTGTTCCTTTCCTGGAATTACTGTGCACAACTAGCAATAAAAACCCAGGCACTTCACTTATGCTCAAATCTGACTTGCATCTTGTGACAGAGGTAAGAAATTATGCAATATCACCATTTTCTACAACCAAAGAGAAAGCCCTTTAACTCAGAAGCTATCACTCTGTTCAGTTAGGCTATTTTCTACAGCTTGCATTCCCGTCCAGACGTATGGAAAACATATATATACACATCGGGTCATTTACATTCACAAGCGAGCTGTCATTTCACAACTACAAGGAAAGGCGTGGGAAAACCCCACAAACAAAACTATCAGTTCTAACTGACAAGAAGCCCCACCTCTGGCCTGCATGCCAAACCTTTGGTATTTTTAAGTCCTGGCAAGAACTGAGAGCACCATTTCACCCTGCCTTGGCTGGAGAAGCATGTGGAAGGGTTCTTGCCCAGATCTTGACACATTTATAGGAATGATATTTTGAGGGATGAAGAACAGCTCAAGGGGCTTGAGATTTAACTGTATACTTCAAGCAGTTCATGCTTGCATAAAGCTATTACAAATCTATTGCAACTTTTTTCATTAAAAATAGTATTAGCAATCACACTGCACGCATCCATAAGTTTTAGGAGCCACTGGGGACAGCACTTTGTTCTCCCAACAATTCAGCAGAAGCCCTTAATGAAGAAAAACTCCTTCCAAAATGCTGCAATCAATGGCACTGGATGCACAAAGAAGTCACCTCAAAATAACCGCTTAAGATACATGGAAATAATCAAGTTTCAAAATAAAACTCCCCGGCAAAATGAGCACACTATAAAATCAGCGAGTTCTTAAAAATACTGGAATCTTTGACGTCTTCCTACATCACTAAAAGATGCTAAAAGTTATGGTTTTTCTTATTTAATTTCTTGTAAAGCAAGTGTGTTTGTTCTCCAGAATTAAAGGGTTAAAGTTACATAGTAAAAAGTAGCTAATTTACAACATAGAATAAATCTATTTCTTATAGAAAATCTCTTAAAATTGCAAATGAAGCAAAAGCAAAGGAAACAGAGAATTAAGGGTATCGTGGGATGCTGCTTGAAAAAAAAAAATAAAAGATCTCAGCAAAACCAATCTTGCGGTGCAGATGGTAATAAAATAGGGTAAGGTAATCAAACACCACAGCAAATAATACAAAATTCCCCTGGTAATAATAAGCCCTAACTTCTTTTGTGACCTTGCATCTGAGTCTGGATAAATTGAAGCTGTGGTGTAAACAACATATGCAGACTTGTATTTTGAGAAACTCTGAAAAGTCATGAAAACATGCTCTTTTTTCATAGTAATTCCTGTTCTCAAGACCTTCAAGACCTTTATTCCTGGTTTTCCACCAGAAAATTCAGGAGATTTACTTATTTCGCAAGTTAACCGTGCACAATTTATGGATGACGCCTTGCCATTCTTGCACACGGCAGATGCCAGGAGTGAGAAAGAAAAACAAATATCATTTTAGCAGATATATTGCTAGGGACACGCAAGAAGAACCCGGTGCCCTGCCTGCAGCAGGCCTCTGCTGTATGCGCCCCAACTACCTGTGGGCCTTTCAAAACAGCTCACTGCAAAAACACACACGGCAACAACAGCAACCCTACAGAAGCGCCTGTAGAAAGTTCACTGGACTCAAGTTCTGGGAAAGGCACAACTGCACCTCACTGACTGCTGTCAGGGGGAAACAAATCCGCCCAGCGAGACACAGCAGCTGCTGGTGTAATGAACGAAGGTGGGATCTCACAAAGATTACAACACAGATGCCAGTCGGCCGCCGCCGCTAGAAGCGGCAGTTTGTATTACAGAGATGGCCTGTGCCGCTGGGGAGTTTAATGAGCTGAAGATTTTTAATCAATGCGCTGGTTTATAGGCCTCCAACATAATTAATTTTAAATACTTAGCATTTGGACAGTACTTTCTAGCCAGGATCCAAAAGAATTAAAAGCAAGATCTGACTTTGCCTTAAAATTCTCCATTCGAAAAACAAAAACCACAGATGAACCATGTATTTTGAGATGGCTGTTTCACTGAATTAAGTTCCTGTCCCACCGCAGACATTCTGAATATATAGTTCCTGAAATACTTCTGTTTTCAGACATTCTTAGTGCCCACTTCTGAGTTAAAACAAGACACAACTGAGATCTTAAAATCCCAAAGCTTAAGCTATTGGTTGGGTGTCTGTCTTCACTTCAAAATCAACATTTGAGATCGCATGAAGGGCCTTAACACAGCCAGAATTAAAGCTGCAGGTGCACTCAGTGCCAATCACTAAATCACAACACAGAGGGAGTTTAACATAATAATAATCATGGCCATTAGAACCCTTACTGCTGTACCAACAGCAAGCATCAAGCCTACTTGAAACAACGGCATCTGTAAGCACTGCTGCAATATCATCACCAGGAAACTTACATTTTAGAATATAGTTTAGATGGAATACTTCACATTTACTACTAAAAACTAACAGTTTTTGCCTGTTCAGGTGAAGAGAGACAGAAATTACATTTTAAACACAACTCAATGCTTTATGAAAATGCTGTCCTTAGCTTGGATGGAGTTCACATCCAAAGATAACAAAAGCAGCTGCAAGGTCCTACCCAAAGTCCTTGCTAGAGAATGACAAGACACGTGGAAATTAGGAAATCAATGATTCAAAATAAAACTCAACTCTGTTAAACATTAAGCACGTGCTGTATTTATTGCATACAGCCAACCATTCATATTTTGAAGAAGAAGTAACAGTAGTAAGCTTGCATTTTCTGACAAACCTTTTCTTCTTCAGCATAGCCAAAAAACTTGGGATATCAGAAACTCAAATCAAAAGTACGCAAAAAGCCAAGTAGACGTTGTGCTATCACACTAACGATTACTAAATTCCTCCCAAATAAGCAATAAACATTGCTCTCATTTCATCTTGTACTTAGGACATCGTCTTTCTCGGTCTCTGAGAGCTCCGCTTCGATTCTGCAGAGTTATAATGTCAATAGGATTCACACTTCTGTCAGCCCACTCAAGCAGCATAAGGGCTCTGAGAAACACGGGTCTGAGAAACCTGTGTGAATGTCACACTTTTGGCAGTAAAAAAAGAACTAGGAAAGCCTCCAACAGTGGTTTTCCAATTTTTCCCAGTCCAAAATCCTGACATTAAGGCATGTGTGAAAGAACCGCTCACTTCCTTTTAATTGTGGTAATGTTGAGACACCTGCCACACCACAGTCTTCTACAAATGGAACTGAGACAGCTAATTCTGAAGAACTTCCCTGCAGTAAGCAGAAAGACTGCATGTTATTGTTTATTCCGTGAGAAGCTGAAGTCTGGTGAAATTTCAGGTTATTCTATGCTATTCAACCGTTTCAGTTTGCGTTCATCTGCACTTGATTCCAACTTCTGGAATCGACATCTCTTACCTTTAAAAGCTGCAGGATTTTTTTTTTTTAATGTGGTATCATCCTGAAGAAATAAGGCTGGAGACTCCAAAATCCCTTCCTCAGTCAATAGGGCAGTGCCAGTACTTCCCTTCCACTGAGTCACAAAGCCCTAACTACACCTCACTGCTTAATTCCTGCATTTCCACTCATGCTGGTGTGCAATTACTACAGATACACGTTATTAAAAACGAAAAACATGGAACTGCTTAAGAATAGGACTGTGTAGAGAAAAAGAAGTGAGACAGGGATAGGGAAAGAGGATGTGTACCCCCACCCCCCCCAGAAACAGGAAACTGAGCGCGTAAGTTTGTGTTGCCCTGTCTATTCTGGAGATGTACACACAATTCTGATAGCTAAACATGCACCTTCAGTTTAGACAGCCACCAATAGCCTGGGCTGCATCAGCAGAGGGGCGGCAGCAGGGAGAGGAAGGGGATGTGTCTCCCTGCTCATGCATGCCCACCTGCAGTACTGCATCCAGGACTGGGCCCCCAGCACAAGAGGGATGCTGAGATGTTGGAGCAGGTCCAGAGGAGGGCACAAAGACACTTAGAGGGCTGGAGCTCCTCTCCTATGAAGAAAGGCTGAAGGAGGTGGGCTGGTTCAGCTTGGAGAACCTGGGGAGACCTCACTGCAACCTTCCAGGACTTGAGAGAAGCTTATAAGTAGGAGGGGGAGAGGTTTCTTACATGGGTAGATAGGTCAAGGAAGAACAGTTTTAAAGTAAAAGAGGGAGGGACTTGGATTGGATGTCAGGCTGCCCGGAGAAGCTGTGGATGCCCCATCCCTGGAGGTGTTCAAGCCTGGGTTGGATGGGGCAACATGATCTAATACTTGATCTAGCAGCTGGCAACTCTGCACACAGCAGGCAGGTTGGAACTAGATGATCTTTAAGGTCCCTTTCCAACCCAAGCCATTCTATGATTTTATGATTCTAACATACAGAATGTATGTAACGCAGCAACACCTTGAAATTAAATCAGGTAAACGGTTGGGGAGATGTCATCAGAACTCCTTTTTTCCTTCTATCATAACCCCTTGCAAGTTAGGCTCCGCTTAACACTTATTTAATGTCAAACAGAAAGTCAATGCCCACCTGCAACAAAGCTCACAGCCTCCTTCAGCCTCTCCATGCTGTCCTTCCTCAGTACACACCTCAGTTCTTCCTTCTTTCAAGCACAAACTCACAGCAAATAACCACGCTGTTGTTTTTAAAATCTCGCTGCAGCTCTTTCTTGTCATGATGCCATTAAGCTATTGATGACACTACACTGCTGCTGGGATATCAGTCTCTGCCTAGTGCATAGAACTGCACAGTCTATTTTTCCTGCCGCACTGTTCTGGAACATAAAGCTAAACTCTGAGGAGCACTAAAGAAACAAGGAGATAAAAAGATCAAAAACGCTCCTGAAAGGACAATGAAACTCATGTTAGAAAGAAAAGAAAAAAGTCGTTTACTGGTGTTACGATGCTGCATGTAAACGAAACAAGCCTTGTACAAAAAGATACTGGAGAGACACTCCATCCCCATCTCAGCACCCTATTTCACACAATGGCCAAAGGCAAATGCTTAAAAAACAGAGGTTAAGAGCAGAAAAAGCAGTTACCAGTGCTTCCACAAAACATTTTTAAACTCTGCTGTACTGGTTGCTTGCAAATGTAGCAGGATGTTTTTTTCTACACACCCCTGATACGCTTTATGGCTTCTTCAGTGAACATTTTGTGAGCATCTCAGGCTCAGACATGCATTTGAATCTTCCATCTTTATGCAGTCCTCCATGTAACGAGGACAGAATCATTAGCAAAGAAATAAATAATACTGGTTGTTCTACGTGCAAGCACGCAGCTAGCCTAGAAGAAAAGAATGAAAGCAGAAAAAAAAAAAACCTGTGAAATATCTGAAGAAGTTTTCTGCTTGCTTTTTTGCCCATTGATAATGCCCACAGACAAGGAGGCTGCAGTGGCATGCTTCATTACTTGCAGATGTTTCAAAAATACTATGGGCCACTCATGGCAGATGACTTACATTAAACTGCAGTAGGTATCTGCATACTCAGAGTACAGTTATTAGGCAGTAATCACACAGTGATTATACAAATTTATTCACTATGATCAGCTAACAGTTGTCAGGCATGGGTCAAGGATTTAGAGAGAACAGGCGACCGTGTAATAACTGTACAATGACTGTGTCAATGGGAGTCTTCTAACTGTGTGCATTCGCACAGTCCAACAGGCTCCTGGCACGTCCTTCCTAAGAGTTGCACAGGCACACTGTAAATACAACAATACCTCAGTATAACTACTTTTTTCCCCAAGACCTCCTCTTCATACTGACTATGGAAGCAAAGGCACTATCACATATGCCTTTTTAATTCGAGAGCCTGAAAGCTTCTGTATTAAATTACAGCTCCTAACTAAAAGTAATTAAACCAGACACTGTCATGGGATTTCTCTTTAGCTATGGGGGTGCACCAAGAGCGTTACGCTGCTGGGAGAAGACACTGAACCTGAGGAGACCAAAGCAATACTTGATGCGGGGTGAACAGCAACACATCCCTGAGAAAACTGCAAGAGAAAGCTGGGCAGGTCTGCAGAGGAAAAGCTTTTATGACCCAGGATTTCAAATATTATGCTTTAAACAGTTTTTAATGAACTTCTCAATAGCTATCTTTTCCCTTCCCCTCTCTAACCCATAGAGGTCAGCTCAACTATTTAGCATCACAGTGAATCTCCAGGCAGGTTTAAGCAATGCATAAGCCACAAGAGAGGAGAAAAAGAAGCTCCTATAGAAAAAGTTAAGTCACAGAAGGCAGCGGCTCCTTAGTAAAATCTAGTTTCACAGACATCCCTTCATCAGTGAGGCATTCTGTTGTCTCAGCAGGTAGCTGTTTTTGCACAGGTTACACAGCCTTCACACAGACCTTTCCAAATGGACAAAGTCCTCGAGATAGACTGAATTCACTGAAAAAAATATATATGTACAGAGCAAGCACTGAAACAGTGTTCAAAGCGACCAACACTGACAGTCACATTACCAACTTAAGCTTCTATAAAGCACAGATAGTTCCGCTCTAAATAAGAAAATAATATTAACAGCAAACTTAAGATGCCTCTTTTGCATGGATTATTACTAAGTCCTCTTAGACTAGATTTTTGCTTTTATTTTTAGATACAGATACACAGTAAAATAAAGGAGTTGGCTTGAAAGTTAGCCACAATAACATACAAACAACCAAAACACAGGGCTCCTAGGAACACAGATTTAGGGCAGCAGCAGGAGCAGATAAAGGAGCAGGACTAAGTAGCAACAAAGGAATATCCTCTTGCTTGCAGTAAGGCTTAACTAGCTATAGGAACACTGTGAATTATTTACTGAGCAGTAGCTGGTTTTCTTATTTCCTGGACGGTTTTCACTTGTGCTAATTTACTTTTAACCTGAACCACTGGTTGAGATGCTTCTCAGTCCGCAATCACAGAATCCTCTCAATTTAAAGTGCTGTTTGAAGCTAGATTAATTAACAGTATTAATTATATAACAATTGCCTAGCAATAGGTAAATCCAATTGAACACATTACAATGTGTTCAAATGGAATAAATACAAGGGAAGCAAAAGGTAAACACTAGATTAACTGGAAAATGAGGTATGAAAAAGATTCTCGCAGCCAGCGTTTCAACACAAGCATGACAAGTGGCACTGAAGAGTCTCAAATATTTCACTTCTTTGTTGAGAAGGGATGGAAAACTGTATGTGCAACACATCTAAGATAAATGCCTGCCAAAGAAGATCTAGAACACACAATCAGAATTCAGAAACACTGAATTACCAAATATTTTCCAGCGACATGCTAAAAGTGTCACACAGTCTAAGTACAATTTCCCCTGTAAAAACAATGTCATACCCTGACAGACTCATGCAACAAAATATAGAAGAAAAACTATTTACTGTCATTTACGTGCCAGATTTCATTGCAGAATCTGACAAATCTATTAAAGAAATGTTAGAAGCATCAGTAGAACTTTCACACATAATTCATGGCGCAGAGAGTAAAGGGGTTAAAGCCCCCATTCCTTTGTCTCTGTCAGTCAAGCTGTTCCCAAGGTAAATGGAAAAGCACTGTACTAAGCCAAAATATACAAATATATTCATAATGATCAAATGGAATTTCAATGACTGCATGGGCACAGTTAGAAAAGAGAAAGAGTAACAACTTCTTTTTTAAATAATATATTTAAGATTAGAAGCAACAACAAGATAATGGAAAGTGCTGGATAAAGAAATGCCTCCCACTGTACTCGTTTTGTTTTGCAGCGCTATCACTTTGAACAAAAACAATTTAAGAAGAAAAAAGGAGAAGGACACAAAGCCTAATAATAGCAAGTGACCTTTCGAGTTAATCGAAGGCTGCGAATCCAGAAGTTGCACAGCAAACCTCTCTGTGCTGCTCACCACCCTGCCCTCCACGGGGCCATACCCCAACAGGCTGTTTAATCAAGTCCCACACAGCTTTTTTTTAACCTACAAGAAAGGTAAGGCTGCAGTTAATGAACTTATTACTTATCTGAGCTGGCTACAGCCCTCCTTACGTTCCGTGAGTTGTGGGAAGAGGAATTAAAGTAGTAAGCACAGCTTAAATTATCATCTAATAGTTTCTGAGTAAGAAACAAGACATCCCACTCAGCTGGCTATATCTACCAGTTCGGTAATTCTGGTAATTCCCTTCTAAATAACTTTTTGTTTGCCCTAAAACACTACTAAAGGAGAGATAAGGAACTGAAGAACTAAAGAGCTGGTTAATCTGTGTAGCATCATTATGTATTATTTAGTTTAATATCTTCTTGTAGTAAATACAAAATCATTACGTGCCATTTTCTTCAAGAGAATGTTGTAGTGAAATTGGTGTTGCAACAAAACCATTAAAATATAATAGTGTACACAGAAATATGCTACTGATTAGCAAGGAAAAATATGTAATTATAGCCACAGTGTGGGACTCAGTTGGCTGGTGCTTTATTGCGCACTGCCTTGGAAGACTACTTGGCTGCCAAAGCTAATGAGGAAAATACTGAGTTGTTACTTCCAGTTGTACTAGAGGTTTTTGTCTCGATTTTATTGACATTTATAAAGCGATCATCACATGCAACAAACAAGCCCCAGTGCCAGCACTGTGAGCTGCAGTTTACAGTAATTAAAGAGTAAACAGCGTCAATCCCATAGCAATGCTCCACGGCTGTGCAATTCTTTAGCAGAATTTTTAAGAGGTAATTCTGAGCAACAGTATCTCAACTTCTCCATGGTTTGAGCAAAACAATGCAAGAGTGCTGAAAGACAACTTCAAAAAGGCAAAGGCAACTCAACGTTAGCCCATTAAAGCCGCAGCACACAGTCAAGTGTGCGCATGTACAATACAGAAAAGTGGTTTGGACAAAAATACATTTGATCATAAGTACAAAGACTGAGCACTGTAAATCCTATGATGCCGTGTTACACTTAAGTATCCACATTTTCCTTTCCACTTTGCATTGAAGGGTGAAAAAGGAGTGCATTTCTAGCATTTTACAGAGAATACGGAAATTCCAAGTTTAGAAAGTTCACAGAGAAATCAAAACAGCAGGAAGTTGATTCATTTCTGAGTTACATCAATTTTATTAAAATTATTTCATTAAAATGACTTTTTTTCTTAGCTATCTGTGGTTCACATCTAAAATACAGCCTGATACCTTTAGAAACAAATGATCATTATAATCTGCCAATGAATAAAGTTGAGAAGGCATACAGGGCTGACCGTATCAAAGCTCCTACTGTACCAGTGACAGGACCTCTGTATTAAAAAATAATAATTCTGAGCAGTTTCTGACAAACACAAATAAATTTCAACTTCAAATTATTATTCCACCTACGGTCAAAAACTCTACTTTTAACAATAGCTGTGTTTACATACTTTCCTATTATTCAAAGGCAAACTTGCAAAAAAGAAGTCATAGATGGAATTGTGAGAAGAGGCCAAGGCGAATTCAGCAAGGAGGCATGGAGACATTTCCTACTTGCCAACTGCCACCCAACACAAAGGCTACATTAAGCCCACATATTTTTCAATCAAATCTAGCACTTAGGTTTCTTCTTCATTAGCAAACACAGAGGACCAATAAGAATGCATCTGTAGAGTAAAACAACTGATGCTGAGACCCTGTAGCGTAAGCACTGTGCACGTTTCGTGATGTTTACTGGTGGTGGTGAGGTTTTCGTGTTGTTTACTTAGAGAAACTGGGGCTACCTTTGGTGGGGCTAGCTCTAGTCTAGTGGTGGAGGTGTTCAAGGAACGTTTGAACGTTGTGTTGAGGGACATGGGTCAGTGAGAGCTGTTGGATGGATGGTTGGACTGGATGACCTTGTGGGTCTTTTTCACAATTCTGTGACCCATGGGCTGAATGCCAGCTTTCCAAGCAGAATGCATTAGGGTCACATCTTCCAGCCTACTTTGACCCCAACAAAGCCTAGCCTATGTGCACCAAGCTACCCAGCGATGCTGAATAACAGCGGTGAAGGCAGTCGGGATTTTTGTCAAAAGCATTCTGTAGGCTCCAAGTGAAACACCTTCATCAATGCACCCTTCAAACATTTTTACTTGGAAAATTACTATTAAAAAAAAAAAAACAATTCCAAAAAGAAATATTTGAATTTTTGTGGATTTTTAGCAGTGCATGAGTACTTGCAAGTAAACGGGGAAAGCCTCAATTCTTAAACTGCAATAAAGCAAATTTCTGCTTTATGAGAAGGTAATAGTTTCTTTATTGAGCTCGAACAATGTGCACGAATCAAAATTCAGGAGATTCAAGCAACAACTCACAGCAAACCCAAACGGTGCCCTAGCCATGCACAGAAGTCAACATGATTGGATATTCATCCCTAAAGGTCTGAGTTGTAAACAGGCACTAACAAACAACCGAGCAATGGCAGAAGAAAAACATTCAACAGTCACCCTAGGGTACAGGCATAAACAAGCCTTAGTATGACTAATATGTTCTGCTTGCAGTGATGTTAAGGATGCGGCGTCTGGAAGCAACGAGACCAGGGGAATGACGGAGAAGCTCTTCCAGAGCATCGAGATGACTTACACAGATGATTTCATGCCATAGTTACTTCTGATGGGAAGGCAGCTGAGAAAAGTAATCCCCTCTCCCTTTACAATATCAGACATAAAAACGTTATATGCTAAGAACTCGTGAAATACGCACACCTCTGATCTAATTGAATCAGCAAAATACATGACTGTGCAGGTGAAACGCTTTGTGAGAGCCTCCAGAAGAACTACAGCTAATTTATAATCCTACAGCACAAGTATTTTGTGTGTTTCAGTGTTTCCTAAATCAGACTGCAAAGACAAGCTCATCACGGTCCTATGGAAAGATGGCATCTTTTGCATCAGAAAGGAGACATTTTAGACTTATTAATACTACTCATGTATTTCATTTTCAGCATAGGATAGGAGAATAACTTTGGCTGGATGGGACCCTGGAGGTCAGCCATAGTCAGCCTTCTATTAAACAAACGTGTGGATGAAATAGATCTGCCTTTTGAAGTGAAGAAAATCTATAGAAAAAGATGAGAAACTATTCTGCCATCTAAAATCTTTTTATTGTTATTTATTTTTTTACTAATTATGTTTATGCTCCAGGGTGAAACAACACCCAACACCTACATGTTATTGAAAATAAATGTTTTTCAGTTCTTAAGGTGAAAGAATTAAAGCTAAACAATAATTGGCACAAAAGGCTCACGCGAAAACAGTCCCAAGATGACACCATTCAGCCTGGCCAGGCACCTATTTGTGGTGATAGCAAGAACCACAAAAAATAGGCGTAGCTTAAATGCTAAGCAGGATGAAAGTTTAACCTGACAAGTATAAAGCAGATCTAAATACTTCAGTCAGACCTCCGTTGTGGAGGCCAGACTATTAGCTGTTATCTGCACAACGAAGTATGCATAATATGGGCAGGCACTGTAGGGAGAGGGATGAATGCAAAGGTTCTTAATGAAGGGTAATTTAAAGCCTCAAGTATCTCAATATGTAACATAGAATGATTCAAAAAAAAAAAATAAAAAAAAAAAGAGGCTGGCTCTCTTAACACAGATTTCAACAAAGTACCAAGACCTGGATTCTCTACCCTTTTATTTTTCTTAATTCTACACTTCCTTTGCAAGCAGAAATGTTTTTTTGTAACTACCTCTTCTAATTAGAAGGGAAACTTCTTGATCTATTGACCTATTGCACAACATGATTTTAATTAGTTAACAGCGGCACGCAATACCAGAGTTTAAGTATTGTTTTGCCTGAACAAATCTATTTGCCCAATGAAAGTATTCATATAAACAAACCAATAAAAATATTTTTTAAAATATTACTGTATAAAATCCAGTGGGATCTCATTGCTTGCTGGCCCGACTGAAGCAAAAAGTGAGAGAGACTCTCACAAGCTTCCGAGAGGCTCCATGGCTCCAATGAAATACACTGCCTATTTGATTTTTTGCTTAAAATTAATAGAAAATTGTCTGTCAAATACCAATATAATTATCTTTCTCCATTCTTATGTGCATGTCAGCACAGATACAGATATTACAGGAATACTTGTTTTGAATAGAAATCTCATTGAGCAATGTTTTACAGACCAGACATAATTTGAATGCAAGAGCTTTCATAACATCAAAACAACTCCTCAAGGCTCTGCACAGCTTTTTTATTAGAGTATTTTATGTACTTTGCAAAGGAGACCAATATCAAATAAGGAAATAGAGATGGGAAACTGAGGGTCAGGCACTGCATGGCACTTTCAATACTTTCCATGTATTTCCTTGTACGTCTCCAGCAACTCCCACCAATCCAGTCTCCCCCCCTCATAGTCTAAACTCAGTTCCCCCGTGCCCTCAGCTTGTTCTCTTTTTGTTGCTGTCCAGGTAAGAGTCAAAGCACTACACTCAATCTGAAATACCAGCCAGGCATTTGATGCTAAGAAAACATATAATGGCTGAACCTCCACGAATTTCCCTACCTGAAGACATGCATGAGGTTCTCTCTGGACATCAATTTTCAGAAATGTGCAGGAAGATCTACTTATTTTGAAATCTGCAACCCTCTATCAAACACATCTGCACAACCAGGGGATCAAATAACACATTGAGAATTAATTAACAGTAGGAAACAGGCAGCAAGCTGACAGCACAAAGAAACCAGAACACGAGCGTTTTAAAATACGCAGCCTGATCACACAGAATGGGGCAGAAGCAATGAGCAAATGGATAATACCATGCGTTTCCTTTCCAGTTTGACAAGAAATCCCTGACAAAACTGTCTTTGGCTTCAAGGAGCCCAGGATTCCCTTTAACAGCCTGCCCATCTGTGAATGAGTAAGTGAAGCATGTGCACCTGTGGTCACAACGTTTATGCAATACAGCACAGATCATGGATGTGACCGACAAGATGACTCAGCGATCATCAGGTTTGAACTTCCACCCATTGCATTTATGGGTTGAATATTGACTGAGAAGTCATTCAGTCTTTTTTTTTTTCCCCTGTGTTCAGCAGATCCACTATCAAATGGGAGATGAGTTAGTGTTGCAAGCGTGAAGGCAACAAAATAGCTCTATGAGACAGCATTTGCAGCTTGTTTAGGTGCTGTGGAGTTGATCATTACGAAACTATTGACATCCTCTTTATACTTCAAATAGCTACCCCAGGAAAGCACAGAATAAAAACTGAAAAGAAAAAAAGCTCAGATAGCCATGTTCAATCTTTCCCTTCTATTATTCATAAACCTGTGGGTTTTAGAGGAGAATATAATTATTCAGAGATACCAGAGAAACCTGGCCTGATTAAGTTTTAATTCCCAGAAATCAAGAAGTAAACTTTTTCTCTGCAAACATGGGGCCACATTTAAGCAGCATTTCTTCTAAAAAACCTAATCATCTTTGGTAACTCTACAACATGTTTAGTCTGAAATTTGGCCATAACTAGTCTTTTCATCCAAGTGGCCAACCAGCCTGCTTCGCTACCAGTCATCATAAAATTACAGAACAACTCTGTTGGAAGAAGCCTACAGCACCATCCAACTCCAGTCTCTTGCCTCGGACAGGGGCACTGGATAGTGCTGCCCAGGACCCCATCCAACCTGGCCTTGAGCACCTCCAGGGATGGCACATCCACAGTTTGTCTGGACACCAATGCCAGTGCATCACTGAAAGCACTTCCTCCTGAAACCCATTCCCAATCTCCCCTTTAAGTTTAAGACGATTCCCCCTTGTCCTGTCTATCTAGCCACATAAAAGGTTGATTCCCTTCCTGATTACCAGCTGCTTTTAAGAGCCGGAAGAACACAATGAGGTCTTCCCTTCTCCAGGTTGAACGAGCCCATCTCCCAAAGTCTTTCTTCATAGGAGAGGTGCTCCAGCTCTGAGTATCTTTGTGCCCTCTTCTGCACCCGCTCCAACAGCTCTGCACTCTTCTTGTGCTGCGGGCCCCAGGCCTGGATGCAGTACTGCAGGTGGGGCCTCACAAGAGCAAAGTAGAGGGGGACAACCACCTGCTTCGCCCTGCTGCCACCTCTCTTTTGATGCAGACCAGGATATGGTTGGCCTTTCAGGCTGTATCAATCTGTAAGGCTTCCCCCTTGACCATGGCAACCTGCAGAATCCTCTGACGAATTAAGAAATCACTGCAGAATAGCTCCAGAACAGCCTATCCTTTCCTTTAAAAATGTATTTCTTCTTACTGACCTCAGGATATGCTTAAACTATGCGAGATTAACATTACAATTATATTACAAAAAAGTGAAATGGGTACAAGTAAGTAAAAGGAAGCAGAGATTCATATCTAGAACTTAGGGGTAAATGTTGGGGTGAGCAGAAGACCTCAGCAGGAAGCATCACTGTGCTTATTGCCATCAATTCATTCCTAAATTCCTTCCTAACTTCTTTTCAAAGACAATGTTTCCCATGATGCAGCAGACAGGAAGGGGAGCCACTTTTTGCAATATGCAAAGCTCCTCAAGCAAGAAGAAAACCAGCCATGCTGCCATCAGTGTAGCATATTCATTAATGGCACTACACAAACATATTGCCCAGAGAGCTTGTGGATGCCCCATCCCTGGAGGCGTCCAAGGCCAGGTTGGATGGGGCCCTGGGCAGCCTGGGCTGGTGGAGGCTGGAGGCCCTGCCTTTGGCAGCGGGGTTGGAGATTTATGATCCTTGAGGTTCCTTCCAACCCAAGCCATTCTATGATTCTGAACTTGAGCTTTGTCAGAAAAAGTTAGAACTGAAGCATCACTAAAATGTAATCAAAATACTAAAATGTAATCAAAAGTAATGCCTGCATGGACAGTCATCAGTACAGCCAATTAGGCATTTGAGGCTTGGCTCCCATCTCTGCTACGGTAGGTGTGATTGTGGTACTTACTGTGTCCCCAGTTGTTGCGCTCCATTTAGTTACACCATGCTGGATGCTGCTTCACTACACATCACAACAAAATCTGCTCCAAAGTGAACCAACAACTGCTTTACAAAATAAAAAAGGCATATTTTTTCAAAAGCCTTAAAATTGGATGCAATGCCACACACTACATTACAGAAGGTAAATGTGGATATCTGAAAGATGCGTTTGAAAATGAGGATTTTGCAGGGAGTCTCTCCTGAACACTCAAATGCATGGGTCAACACACAGAAGCATCAAGTTAACTGCAGCACGTCCTTTTCCTTGGCACAGGTACAGGAAAACACCTCAGCTTTTGTCAAATATATCCCTTTTCCAAAAACAAACTGTTCCTAAATACCTGTGCAGCCAACATCTCTCATACATACAGCCTCCTGTCTTACAAGAATATAAACAACCAAACTGCGTTGTTAAAAAGATGTGTTTTCTCTCTGTTACTTTCAATTATTGAACATTAGAAAATAAAGTGACAGTTATTAAGGAAATGATAAAGGTGATCTGGTCATACAGAGTGCTTCAGTAAGTCAAAACAATTAACAGTTCCCAAGAGCATAAGTTTAATTCTTTTATAATGCTGAAAAAGAAAGCTACAAAGGGGGGAGGGGGGGGAGAAAACCAGAAGATGTGTAGATGTTATTACAATCAGGGACATAGACGTATTTCCAAGAAACATAGCTGACCTAACAGAGCACGGTTTAAATCTCATTGTAAAAGTAATTTAGAGTGTGTAAGATTAGAAAACAAGACATTTGATTTCTTTTCCTGATGTCTCAGAGACTGTTATGCTTACAGTCCATTTTAACAAGCTGAAGTACTACAAATTTTAAGTATAACCTTAACCCTTGCACAAATTTTTTTGCTACGCAATACATAACTATCTTTCATCAAGAACAAAGACCCCGTTAAAGAATGGGAACTGAACAGAAGATTACCAAACGCCCTTAATTCGACTCAGAAGATCGGAGAACTGCAGAAAATTTAGGACAGATTTTGAAAATCCCAGTAGGAAAGAGAACAAAGTAAAATAAGTGAAGTTACAATCTGGAAGATGTTCCACATCCCTCTGTTCAGGCACACCTGGCGTTATGATGTTACTCTGATCTCCGTCAGAGAAAGAGAACAGAAATACGCTGTGGAAGAACCAGCATTACTTCTCTGTTTGGAGGAAAGCAGATCTCCGCAGCCCCAGAAGGCATCCCCTGCCTTCAGGTGACTTCCTGACCTATCAGCACCAAAGCAGACAAAATGCCCATCGACGGAAATCAGCAAAGAAAAAACACTCCTGTTGGGTTTGCTGTATGGGATCATCAGTGCAAGTAAGCGAGACAAAGTTTCACAGCCTGAAGTGAGTATTCTACAACAGAAAATGGTTGGAATATGGTTCCTCCTAAAAGAAGAATAGGGGTACTTCTGGATAATGAGACAGGAAGCACGTATATCCCATCGTTCTTTCTCATTTAGAGTTTAATAAAGCAGCACTGTGTTGTGGAACATCGATACACGTTGGCAGCATTTGGAAAGATAGCACCTCTTGAGCTGCGAGTGCCGTATTTTACTGTACCCTGTCAGGTTAGATAAGAGCTGTCTGCAACTTTCATATTTTTCCTAGACAGAAGAGTTGCACAACATTGCCAAGAAGCTTTAGAACTATACACGTTAGCCTATCGCTACTGCCAAACACTTCTTAAAATTACATTTCCCCCTCTGTCTAAAAGGCGTTCTGGCAATTCTACAAACATCCAAGGCAGCATCGTGTTCTCCAGCTACTCTGCAACACACATCGAGACGCTGCCTTGGACAGCCTGACTCTGGAAACCAAACTCGTAAACTCTTCCACCTAGCAACTTACTTGCTTTCTTTTTGCATTTGGAGAATAAACATCCTTTAAAAATTAAGTCCTTTCCTCCAGAATCTGTGCCTTTCTCCTGTAGGATTAAAGTGAAAGGAACAGGGGAAATAAGAGCACAAAGTACATACGGCAATTATTTCAGCATGTTAAATATGAACAGAGAGGAGAGAATCTTCAGTTAATAGCAACCTGATTATTCCAGTAGGGCCACTTACTAGCAGTGATGCAAAGATATTACTTAACTAATGTTTGTAAAGTACTTTACATTCCTCAGATAGAAGAAGTACAGATACGCAGACTATCATCTTCATTACACCGGTTGCCACTATGAATTTTGTAAATAATTAAAGGTTCTGACATTATTCCCAGTAAGTAGATCACAACATCACATCTGGGGGTGGGAGGAACAGACACGACCAGTTCCTCCACGCTGTGTTTTATGCATGAAAAGGGATCCATCATGCTGCAGGGTCAGGGCATGACCTCCGAGGGACAGCTGTGTGCTGGTGCAGGGCACTGGCAGTGCTCCCAGAGGAGCCATAACTCCTCTTGCTGGGACAGTGAGTGACCGGTGAGCTTGAGAGGTAAGCTGCCATCACACAGATCCAATTTCAAAGCAGTCTTTCTTCTCAAGAAATTTGTTTTGTTTACTTTGTTGAAATGTCTTAAACAACATCTTCCAGTCCAGTGCTCCATACCTTAAGGGGACAATTAGGCTTCTACCAGAAGCATTAATTAATTTTAATTACTCCCGCTGACATACTTTGTACAGCACATAACATAGGTATGTTCCATTACCAAGTGAGGAATCCAAGTTTCTTATTGTACATTACAAAAGAAAATGCATAAAACATTGGCTTTTCAACAGGGGAGGCAACTTTGTGAAAGTATTTGAGAGCTCTTCCAGAAAAGAACATTTGATTTGAGCTGTTTCTGCCAAATGATCCTTGCTATTCATCTATCAGACAGTACAACAGTAGCATACAGCAGCAATGACAGTGGTGCAGTGAAGTAAGGTGGAAAAGCTTAAAGCAAGAACGCGCCTATTCCAACACAGAAGCAAAGTTACAGGACACTTCAGTTGTGAGAGAATGCAGTGTTCTACATTGGTGAGATGAATCATGAAACAATCTTGGGCAGACATGTCTGTCAATACTGGAACAAAGTTACATGCAAAAACACCACCTTAATTAAGTTCTTAGGGGATGCCCAGTGAGTTAACTGGTATTAAATCACATACAAAAAATGTTCTTATTTCATCTGACGTGTGTGTTTTCTTCCAGACATTCATCTTACAGGAGGAACACTAAGAGCAACGATAAAATGGTTTTTGCCTTTCTGTGTAGGAACATGTTACTAACAAGCTGGGAATTAAGTTCTGCTGGATAATAACTGCACAACAGCTAATGTTACATAGCACTCATTGTGGCTGTATTCCATTACATACATATTTAACTCATCCAGAAGCTCTAATATGAAGATGTTGCTTTAAAACATCTAATAACACGCATGCTATGAAAGTGGGGAAGACAAAAAACCTACAAGTCATGAATTGTGCCAGAATCTCAGTAAGTTGGTTTGTCAAAAAAAAAATAAAAATAAAAATCTCTCTTCTCATCAAATGCAAACTTAGAAAATAGTTGGAGTGTGAAAGACAAACAGAAAAAAGGAAAAAGGGAAGGACCTCCACTGCCTGCCCCAGCACCCCAGCAACCTGCTCTAATCCAACAGCCTCAGAAAGGAAGCAAATAAAGAGGCTGTGGACTCTTGGGAAGCAGGAGGAGACAGGTTGGCTCCATGAAGGCGTTGGGTTACAAACAGCCACTGCTTGGAGCAGATGACACCCCAAGCTCCTCACACAAACACTCAGTAAAAGATGTGTTTCAGGTACCACGTTTTCCATTCAGGTAAAGAGGAACACTGTTCAAAACCATTGTCCTTTTTCTTCTTTAACAGTGCACTGTCGGCTTTACCTAAGTGATGCTCTTCCTGCAAATGTATTTTCTTCACCTTACTCTGAACATTTACACAGTATTCAGTGACGTAGTTTTAGCAAAAAGTTTTCCTTTCAAATTAAAAAGATCTGAATGCTAGCTTTTCATTAAACATAACGAGAGCAATTTTCCACATATTGAGGTTAGTTTTTAAATGCACATTTCAGTGCTTTTCTGATTCAAGGCCAAACTCCTCCCTGTATACACATCCTGTATCAGCCAGGAGCCGATTTAAAGGCAGGTATCACCTACTTTCACTGAAGAACTGAAAAGCAAACAAACAATAATTTAATACACACTGCTATAACATAATGAATAGTATGTTTTAGATGATCGTGCTAGGGAAATAATTTGCATTGTATACTAAATAAAAAGGACCATCCTCTCAAGAGCTTTTGAAATGTTGCTTTCCCCTTGATGAATTACAATGCAATTTTCTAGCCAACTAATTTCGCTAAAGAAGATAATGACTTGAGCAAAAGGCTAATCAACTGCCAATCAGGATTCCTTGAAGCACAGAATGTCAAATATTGAAGCAATTTTTACAAGTCATAAAAGCACTTAAGTTCCATGATGTGTCATAAAACGTGCGGTGAAAATCTGAAGTTGATGAAGCATTCTTATTTCTCCAATGATATTTCTAAACAAACAACTTTCAACCTTAACCAAATCTTCCATTAATATTCAGGTCTATTAAAGCAGCAGCATCACTACACAATTAGCTGTGTAAATGTCAGTCAGAACTGAACGGATTAATCACCTGCGTTGTTGTTGTTTGTTTGTTTTTACTATTAAATGTCTCAATTCTCAACGTTACTTAATTTCTTCTAGAACAGAGGGTGAGAAGGGAAATAGATTAGAAACTCTCCACTTATTACAGTAGATTTTTACCTCAGTAGCAAGCAGCAATTGATCATGACTGTTTATTAATACTCCTCCACTTGGTTTTTGTGTTCTGCAATATTTCACTACACCTTTTTCGTAACCCAGCAGAAAATCATTCTGAACTAAAGCCCTGTAATAAAACCTTAATTGCAATCTTCTTTTCTGTATGAGAGACACAGGTCACTACTCTTTATGTGTAGATAGATATTACTGTCTGAAGGCAGTACTTAATTTTTGTAAATGGAATTTCTCTCTTCCTTTCTACTTTTTCATTCAATAATCAATTTTTATCTATTTTGCAATTTGTGTCTTTTTACAAAAAGTCTAGGCAGCTTGATCCACTGTTAGCTACTTCATCACGTTACGATGCTTTAACTTGGATACTTCTTACAAAAGCACAATGTTAACACTCTTTGATGCTGGAGATCAGGAAAGAACATCTTCAAGCATCCTAAATCAACAATGCTTTCAAAACTTCTGGACAGCAGGCATAAGAAAAGCTGATAGTCCAGACTAATATCCTGAAAATCTGTATCTGAAAATTGAGTTCACTACATAATCAAAGGAGACGCTGTAAAAAGGGTTATAGATGACAGAGTAAGCCAAATGGTTTAAAATAGGGCTCACATGCTAGCTAAAATTATTCATTTTTAGTCCTTAAACAATTAAGGACTGTATTTAAACAGAATAAAGTCATCAAGTGTTTTATTAGACAACCATATTTCATCCTACTTCCAAAATCTGCTTACAGTCCAGGGCTTGTATTTACTCATACAGGAAGACCTGGTACAATTCCTGCAATTAGCTTAAAAAAGAGTGGATATGATGCCTGTTCAACATTTGACTGAATACCACATTAAGTACAGATAAGTTTCACACCGCTTTTACTGGTGCTCTGATGAAAAGCTTCCCTCGCTGCTGTTGACATAAACCCTTTCTCACACCAAAAATAAGGACAGATTGAATTGCCAGGCAGTGAGAAGCAGGCACGGTGCTCCTTTCTGCTGTGTGAAAACGAGAAGACTGGATGCATCAGCATAGCACGGGAAAGGAGACCAAAGGAAGATGCGTTGACCTCAAATCCTACATCTGAAAACAAAGTGAAGTCAGACATGTCTGGAGTCCAAGCAACAGCATCACGTGAGGGTACAGGAAAGAGAAACAACTCAGTTGCAGAGAAAGCCTGAGGTCTGTGCATAGGCAGGAAGTGGTGTTGGCTATCCATGGTCTTCCATTACTCAAAGAGTCTGCACCTGCAAAGTTCCCATTTCTAATCCCTGAAGCAGGTAAGTCCTATACTTTCAAAGAAGACAAAAAGAAGAAAATTTTAAGATACAAAAGCTTGCTTTTGTTTCCATCATTCGGCAAGAAACCAAAAACCTCGCAGACAGCAAGGCTCCTGTCAAACAAGTGCAAGTGCTGCTATCTGCAGCACCAATTATTCTTGCTATTGCCTATTGGCACACAGCACTCCTCACACAAATCCCTTCTCTCCTCTGTTGCATTTGCAGACACAGAGAAAATAACCTCCCTTCTTTCTTGAATGAACAACACGAACATCCAAGGTATACGTGGTCTTAGTATTATCAGTATTAGGCCTTCAATCTGGCTTCCATCCTGGATAAGGATCACATACAAACCAAGCAGTCTGCCTCACCAAGGCGCTGCTTCCAGCTGCTGGCAGCAAGAAATCCTTGGCAGTGCCTTGGTAGCTGCTTCCCTTTGACTACTGCCTAACCCCAAGTTCATCATCCATTGTGCTGGGCTTTCCAGGCCTGCTTTCTACATCTGCTTGTTGTCTCTTGTCCTCCACTTACACAGTGAGTTCTTCAGGGCAGGGATGGTCTTTTATTGTTCCACATTGGCACTGAGAGAGAACAGTAGTGCCATAGTCATTAATTAGAGCCACCTGGAGCTACAGCAATAAAAAAGGGAACCATTTTAAAACCTTATCAGACATCAGAGGCAGCAAAGCAGCAGGATACAAGAACTTCCCAGCAAAACAAGGACTCTTGACAGAACAAAGCAACAGACAAGAAGCCTTCCTGCCTGAGAAACAACTGCATCCTCTGCTTACTGGGCTCACCCTTACTTTTTACAAATTGGCAGCGTGTGCTAGGGGAGAAAACACTTTTCAGTGGAACAAGAAGAACAAATCAGGGGGTTTTCTAAGGAAATGGGCCAACTCCTTAGCCACTACAGCAGGAACAAGAAAATGCAATTGCATTTATTTCAAGAGTCCAAATCGTATTCATATACACATGAATGTGTGTGTGCATTACGTTGTGTGCATACCTAAATATATATACTCTGTAACATAAATGGTTAAGTTCATACATACAGAAAATCCAGGAAAAAGATAAAAAAAGAGTCTCTTCCAGGCATCTAGGTCTTCCTTAGGTCTCCATCTGTTCACTGAAGAGCCCTCCCAGTGAAACTACTGAATGTCTCATTAAGATTTTTACCTCCTTAGTCTACCAACCACTTTGGAAACAACCAATTTCAGTCAGGAAGGGAGGAGGAACAACTAAGATCATGCTCACTAGTGGGCTACTCCTTGATTCAGCTGGCCTTCCCAAATCCCCCAAGTCTCCCAAAAACTATCAGGCGATGACAGAGTCAATCAGCCGAACAAGCAGTTAAAGTAAATCTATTAGTACAAATTCTCACTGACCAAACAAGCACACAGAGGGTTCAGTTGGAGAAAACCACTCCTAAATGCTGACCTGCTCAGTGTACACACTTGCACCTCAGGAAATATGACCGCAGACCAGGGGAAAAAAAAATTAGAATGGGGGGAAAAAAAAATCTGCAAGCAGCAAAACATTAAATGAGTATCAGCACAGTGAGACACTACGTGTTCTGTATTCCTTGGATATTGACTCCAAGAACATCCTTCTGTCTCGCCAAACACTTGCTGAATGCTTAAGTATTTTAACATACCAGATTTATTAGATCACTGTTTGGAAATCTTTCCAAGAAAACTGATCTGGTAAAGTAATCACTGCTTCAGGGAGCATAGCTGATCTGCAGAAAGCCACATGTGCTAGAAAAGCTTGATTTGTTTTTAAGCAGTCACTGGCAGGGCAGGATGGAAGAAGAGGACAGAAATAGTTTCCATTAATATTTGGATTTGAGGAAATCAAGAGAGAAGAAACGACATTCAGGAATGCATATCAGATCTAATAAAATTAGATTGCACAAGACGAGTCATGTGCTAATCATTCATATGGATACTGTAGATAAAAACCATTAGCTGGAACCACAGCAGACTTTCCAGCGCTATGCAGCATTTCCAGATCCTTGTGTCCCTCTCAGCATTTTGCTTTTCTGACTCCAGTGAGGTAGGCTTTTTTCTTTGACAGGAAGGTTTAGAAATATTTTAAGTATTTCAACCATTCAACGTACCATTCTTACACCATGAATTGCTGTTTTCCTCTTCACAAACTTCTAGGATTATACCACTTGGGTACAACTAGCTCTAACCAGCACAGTGTTGCAACCAACAGTCAGAACACATTAAATGCCAGCTCAAGCTTGCCAAAAGCACCACTTAAAATTACATGTACACAAATTAAAAAGACTAAGCGATGAACCTTATTAAGGAGATACTAAGGACTCACCGGGGACTTTTTTTTAACATGTATGTATACAGGTGGTCCATACCTGTATTCTTTTATTGAAATTGACTCTCGTGCAATGCTGTTCCTGATTGCTCCCCATTTCTGACAAGGATATTTCACTGCCCCTGGAAAACTGCAGGTTGATGCTGAAGCAACATTTACACATCAGGGCACAGTATCCCTATGTGTGGGGAACTGTACCTTGAAAAGGCCAGAAAGAAATACAAGCCAAGTGCATATTATCAGCAGATCACGTGCCCACACGAATGAGAAAAACTACTCGCAATAGAGATCTGAAATCAACAGGGAGCATCAGCCAAGAGACAAAGCGCTGATTTTTCCTGCTACATTTCACACATGCTTTCATTTGCCATCTTTCTGCTTTCCCTGTCGTACTAATTCTATTGACACTTCCTCATTCTATTTCCCTGCCTCTCCTCAGCTTTGCCGGCAGAAGAATGGCTTTTGCCATCTGTCTCACTCTGCTTCTACCGCTAGGGAACAATGTCACAGACTAAGCCTCATATAAAACGCCATAAAGATCTAGTGAGCCACGGGGTCCTGATGATTCAGGGATGGTGGAGCAGCACACACCCCATTAGCATGACACCGCCGCCTGGCCTCGCAGTAAGAGCACAGAAAGGGCACGTATGCCCCAAAGACACATCGCTGCACATCATCCCGCGCCTCTTTTGAAAATAACATGCTCCTACAACAGCGTGAAGAGGTTATCATAAACGGCATTCGAGTGAACCGGTTGTGTTGCAGTCCTGCAACAATTTGCTACTGATTTGTGAGGCTCTCCTCTCCCGAGCAGAAAGTTGCACAAAGTCACTGCCAGGACACAGACGCAGCCCCACGAATAGCAGCTCAACATCCCAGTCCCACGAGCTGCTGCCCAGGCTCACACAGCCAGCTGTGCCTGCTCACACACGGCTCACAGGGACAAGCAGGCACAGGCAGTTTAGTTTTGTCTGCAAATTGGAGACAGGCCTAATAACACCACTGGCAGAAGTAGAGAAGTCCTATTCAACATCAGGTACTAAAAAGCTACCTCGCATAACTCCCGTATTACTTCCAGTATTTTCATTTCTTTTAACTGCTTTTCCTCATTCCAGGTCACCTACTCCTCCCATTTTGAGGTGTAAATTTACCCTCTAATCAATCAATTCTTACCAATATCATCCTGAAAAACAAACCTTGCTGTAACAGCCCACTGTTGAGAATTAAATGCTTAATAACCAAGCGCTGCATTAATTTCTGCTTAAATACACTTCCTCTTGTTGTCTGAACATCTGGAGAGATAATTTACACCAAGAAGCTCTAAAGAAAAGGCACAATGCTGAAAAAACCCAATGTGTACTTTCAGATGCAGTTGTCTAAGTACAAAAGCACAAGAGCCACACAAGAGTGCTGCCAAGAGACCACAAGTGCCATTTTTTCTGGAAGTAATGTTCTCTTTGGCGCTTCCTAAACAAATCATCGATCTAGTTTACAATTCAAACTTTAGATTAGTGCCTGAATATTCTGTCTCACAACCCCACAGCTCATTGTAAAATGTAGGTGATTTAGGAATAATGAAAATCTGTAAGAAGTCAAAACATATTGCATATAACAAATCATCAAGCTTTGGATCAGTGATGGGTATGATTATGAGATGCTATATGGCAGAGTCTTAAACCATAACAGACTATAAAAAGCTCTGCGAGGCCAGAGGCTAGTGTATGACAATAGCTAAATTTACAGTAAGTAGAAATGTCCAAAATCCTCTCACTTCCTTTTACAGCCCTTCCACCCCTGACTCACACGCACAAGTTCTTGGGACACATTAACAGCATTTCAGGAGCGCTGCACCCATGAAATCTAACAGTACAGCCATGCTTTTTAGCAGCCCTCAAGAAGCACAGTACTCAAAGTTGAACCTGGACATCACCCATACGATGTCCACTGCATGCTTTGAGGGAAAACTCAGCGCTGACTGCAGATGTAACAAAGGAAGCAGACACAGAAATTAGCAGCTAAGTAATGAATTTGCATCTCTCCAGAAAAGTAAAATCCATTTCAGTAAGGATTACCTTCATGTGACTTCAAACTGTAAAATAAACAAAGGCAAGTAATTATTGAGTAAAGGAGAAATTATGCTGCTCCATAACATACACAAGCAAAGGCCACGGTCAAGAAACACTGCAGTTGTACACAGTCATTTGGCATGTCATGCACATATGAAGAATAGACATTAGATGCAAAAACTAGAATTCATAACACTGGATTCACTCAAAATTACGCCGGGTAGCTTAAAAACACTGAAAAGTTGGCAGCCGGGACAGGAAAGCAGCACTAGGTTTGCAGAAGGCTCTTTCTGGAGAATTTCTTGTGATAAAAGGGAGCTGCAAACAGGCAACCAGGCAAACGAAAAACCGCAATTAAGATTTGGACTTACTTTAGCAGCCAACTTGTGCTGCTGTAGCAATGCTGCATTGTGGTACTCTTAACATCCAGAGCACAGAGCAAAGTGCAAATCACCACTTTAGTGTGTTTTCTTCAGGGCAACTGGCAGCCTGTGCCAGACTTCCAGCCCCAGCAGCTCTTGGTTATGACTGATGCCCAACAAGAGCTGCCTAACACTGCAATCAGAGAGCAGTGACCAGTGACCACAAGTCACACGTATCTCCAGCTGGAGACAGGAGTGGTAGATCGAACAGAGTAAGAGACCACAATCATGTTACAAGAAGTCAATTTTGCCAGAATTTTTAGTACCTACTCCAAAACTTGAGAACAACCCAACTGCAGAAGAAGTCTGACAAACCGCCACAATCCAAAAGCAGTTTTACGGCCCCAAAAAATCACATCTTTTCTTCCATGTAAAAGGAACCACATTTGAGACACATGATTTTGTTTTGTTTCTGCCTCTCAGTTTAAAGGTCCAGAGCATGGCCCCAAAGGGAACAGGAAGGACGGACGCCTCCCCACTGCAGCAGGCAGGAGGGGCTGTGCAGCACCAGGCTGCTGCAGGGCTGCGGCCAGCAGCCTCTCTCCAAAGCTCCTTCCCATCACCCTGCTGCTATCAGAGGGCACTGAGCAGGCGGAAACAGAGTTTGAAGGCAGGAAGCTGCCTGCCAGGACAAAGGGGGGATTGTCTATAAGCTCTTTTTATTTTTCTTCTGTCCTGCCTAATCACTTCAAGTTCTCTCTGTTTAAAATGTGAGGTATTATAGTTCACACTGAAACACAACGCAGCTATTTTTAAGTCTAGAGGCTCTGCTGTTCGGCAGATCTCCTTCCCATCTCTGGCCAGTTCAGGCTCTTGCATCAACTTCACCTTTCCCTTCCACTGCTATAATCTAATTTCCTTACCCTAAATTATTCTGTGGTCATCTTGCCATCCTAAAAAGCACTTTTATTTCTGCAAATTTTTTTTCTTTCCATTCCAGAAAATACTTGTTTCTTGCGAGTGTCTTTTGCTTTACTGCACAAAGCAGGAGCCTCAGCATGCACCATTTGCCATCAGCCAGGATATCCACAGTGAGGACTGGAGGAGGGCTGCGTTTCTAATGTGAAGGACGACTTCATGCCAAGGCTTGGCCAGTGGGTAAGGTTCCCAGCCACCAGGAAAACAGAAACCTGATCGGAATGTAGCTTCCAACAGAAGCTTTCTGCTTTCCCCATACATCTCTTTGTCCAAGGCATTGTTCTGCCTTGGAAACTGGGGGAAAGAAGGAGGAATTACAAAAAGCAGCCTCACCACTGCAAGAGGGAAAAGAGAGGCAGACCTAGGAGAAGGACCACAACAATAGTTGCCGCATTCACCTCAAAAGCCCAAATTACAACGGAAGATCAATAGTATGAGAAAAATGAAATACACTGTACCATCTTTCAGGGCAGAAATATTAATACGAAATCACATCTTTCAGGTTGAACAAAGACACTGTAAAGAACATTAGTCCCAGCAAAAATTTATGTAAACCCTGCTTTAAATAAATAGCAATCACCACCCATTGTTAAGAGGAACAATGTCAGTAGCAGTGCAGCACAGCAATATCTAACTGCCGTAAGACAGGCAGAGGAATTCTGCAAATATCATATGTGTAAGTCAGAGCTAAACTCATTAACTGCCTGCAGTATTGCTGCAGTTCATTACGTGACATAAACAGAACAAATGTACATATGTGCACCTAAAGTTACTATCAGGTGGGACTGTAATGCTGTGACTGCATCTTAGCAGCCAGGAGTGCAGCCCTGCTAGCCTTCGGATGGCAAGACTGTATTTATAGGATTGTTCACAGTTGTTCTGAAAAATGCGATTTAACTTCAACATTACTACTAAGAGTTGGTCTTCAGTTACCCTGTACAACAAAGAAGTCATAAATATCTAGGGTAATTCAATAGCAAAAAAACAAACAACAAACAACCACACATACAATTTACAGGAAGTCAATAGCACAGGAATGAGACAGACTACCTAAGAAATAAGGACAAGCTCTCCAGGACAGAAATTCAAACTAATCACACATTCTCCAAACCTAAAAAGGTCTGCAGTGAAGCTCAGCATCCTTTTTTGAAATTGCAATAGATGTTTCTAACTGAAGAGCAAGAAGCCTCACAAAAACAACTGAAAGAAGTGCTACTAGAATGCCAAGATAAAGGACATTAAGTTCTTTCCAACATAAGCTTTCTGCTTTGCCCATACATCTTAGTCGAAGGAGCCTTTCTGCCTTGGAAACCGGGGCAAAGAAGCTACACACGTGCAAAAGTATCAGTCTCTACGAACGCTGCCAGCAGATCAGTTTGTAGCCATCCTCCTTTGTTTCCATAAAAACAACAAAAAAAGAGAGGTTATTTAAAAAAATAATCAAAACCCAAGATGACTTCTTTCTTTCGTAACAACAACCTTTTCTCTTGGACACAGAAGCAGCAGCAGGGGGTACAGTTCAGTTATGTTGTAATTCATCTTCTCTAAGAGTTATGTGACAAACCCGGCGTGAGGTGTCACTCCTCGCTTCATTTGGGAGCCGGGCAAAGTGTTCTTGTCTTGCATTTTCTGTCCCTACAATATAGGGTGTCAGGAGAGTCCACTTTATGCCTTCATGTTTTCCTGGTATCTTTTGTCCGTTTTTATCACTTAGTTTTGTACCCTCCCATCAGTACGTGCATTTTTTATGAGATCATACGCTGCTGATTGCTGAGGATCTGTATCTGCGAGGTGCAAAGGGTGCAGCATTAGGCAACACCCTGCCTACATGATACTGACGTGTCAGGATTTAACCAAACATCACTTAACACCAAAGCGATGGCCATTTAGGGACTCCTTGGAGGCCTGACCACAAGATGGTGATAAAAACATCCAATCAAGCACTACGAATGCGCATCTGGAAATCACACTGCAGACCCTCGTCCTCTAAGCAGAGTTTAAATATTTTAAAGTTCAGATAAATACCAGGTAGTTTTCCAGTATCTTTTCACATATCAAGACCTTGAAGCAGGATTCCCAGCCTGTATAAAACACAGCACCCATCAGCCTAAGCACAAGTCAACCAAGGCACTGCCATCTGGAAACCACCACATCTGAAGCCTAAGCAGAGAAACAGGTCATAATCTGGTTAAGTCATTTTCCCAAAGGACACAATATTTATACAGAGAGCACACCATCTTCACACCCATCCTCTACAACACGCGTAGAGATATCCAACATCCAAAAAAAACCTCTCTGATACAGCAAACAAAGGAAAGCTCCAGTGGTTAAGACCTGAGTGCAGAAGTCCAGACAGAAACAAGGTTCCAAATGAACCTAAATAACTAACCGTTGGAACAGCTTCTGAAACAGGATGAGCTAATTTACTTAAGAGTATATAAATTACATTTTGGGGGGTAAGTTTTCATCTGGAACATTTTAAACAGAAAAGGTATTTGTGTTTAAACTTGTGTCAAAAACAGCTACCAACAGAGAGGGGGAGGTTCATCTTACAGATGGCTGCTAGATTTTTATTTAAGAGACACAAACCTTTGCAAACAAATTGTGCAGCTCAAGTGCTACTAAATCTCTGAAGGAAATAGAATAAAAATGTTCCTGGCTTCAGTAATCTGTTCAGGTTCGGGAAACTGTTCTAACAAGACACACCAAAACAAATTATTAAGAAGGGTTGGGTTTTTTGGTTGTTTTTCTTTTAATTGTTATTACTCACACAGGTAAAGTAATATCTTTATTTAAAATATGAATCATAAGCTGACAGCATGCATTAAAATATCCAGGCATTTATACAGCACGTCTCACCAAGCAGCTGACAGTGAGATGCATCAGACCACCGTCTGAAGTCTGGTCTCTGGGGGGAAGCGGAGCACTAAATTGAACAAAAAGCTATGACAGCTTTTGTGGGCAACCCCAATCGTGCCAGGAGATGGAAGGGATGACCTAAGCAGTCTCATCCTCAAAGCTAGAATCTCCAAGGATTAAAAAGAAAAAGCACAAAAACCAACACAAACTCCCTCTTCGCCACCCAAAAAAAAAAAAAAAAAAAAAAAAAAACCGGAAAAAAAAACCAGAAGCAAAGAGCTCTGAACATTTATTGCTTCTAAATTGTGAGAAGTGCTTCTTTGCATAAGGATAATGGAAAGCCACTTCCAAGAAAAGCACTGAATAGATTTATCAAGAAATTATGGCTTCTTCACCTTAACCTTCCCTGTCACAACTGGGGCGAGAGCACAGCTGCTGCAGCTTGCCTGGGGCACGAGGACTCGCTCCTTCTCCCACAGAGACTCCCAGCCGAGGAGGAAATTTTTCAGTCCTTTGCTTCCTCTGCCCGCAGTGGAGATCATCCAGAAAAGCACACATTACTGCAGGGGAGGTTTCCACTCACACCCTCAGTAAATGCTTGCCTCTTCCAAATTTCCATGGAAGGGACCCCTACTTCAAACTCACTGTAGGCCTTACTGCCGATGGGGACGTGCCCTGCGTGGGCATCCTGCAAGGACAGGGACGAACCTCACGGGAAGCACACAGGATTGAGGTACAGGGCCGTACTCAGAGTTGGTAAGCAAGCAGAAATATGAACACATTTCCAACAGCAAAAGATTAAAACAAAGCCTGAAGACTAAGTAATATGCAACCTGAGGTTAGTACATAAACGTTTAGTGCACAAATGCTAGTGCATAAATGTTTACAACTGAGCTACTTAAGCAAGTGCCAGGGATAAGTCTGACCACATTTCTTGTCTTCTGTAGGTGTTTTCAAAATAGAACTGCCATTTACATGGAAGGGCAATTTTTCTCCATCTCAGCCTATTATCCCTACCCTGAAGCAGTAACATGGGCCTGTGATGGAGTTCTCTGGTTACAGCTTCTCTACTAAAAGTAAAGGGCGTTTTCATGCTGCTGTGGGCTCTGTTATCAGAAGTTTTGATTTACTGAATAGAAACTCAATGATACTTTAATTTTTCCAGACTTAAATGAGAGGCAGCATTCAGCACTATTTACCAAAGCTTCTTAAACAGGGAGGCAGCGTTTGGCTTTAAGTCTGCCATTCAAACAGCATCTTTTACCTTTGGGAATTAAGAGAACATTTCTTTCCCAGAGACAGATTTTGTGATGACGAAAAAGTTCCTGTTAAGCATTGATGCATATAACTATTTTAGACAAGTTAGGAAATGTACGCTTAGCTCATTATCTGAAATTTGCAGTTTTTGTGGGGAAAATATCAGTTCTGGCACAGATTCTCATACTGTCATCTATGGATCACCAATGCTTAGCAAACAAGTTTACAGATAAGCTTGCTATGATCATTATATTATCATTATCATATAGTAGTGGGTCCTCTTCAGCTGTTGAACTGCATTAAGAGACACTGAATACTCTTGAAATATTTATTTTCCTTCTGAGCAACTGCTGAAGTATTGGTAAAGCAGAAAGGCTGTACCTTGAGTCAGAGGAGGAATGCACAGCTTCTACAGCCTATCTTACTGTTAAAGCCTGGTCCACGCTGTGAAACATTTGCAAATCCTTGATGTGGAGATTAGCAAGAGGTCCATCGGCAGGCTTGCACAGAACACTTGCAAATTCCTTTGGCATACAGTGTGTAAGCAGAACAAATAGAGTGAAGTTATAAATGGGGCAAAACAGCTGAAGGTGTGTAACAAAGGGAAATTACTCCATGCTTTTTCCACAGATGGGCCTTCTCAGCACGCAGCTTGATAGAGGTCTCACCGGCTATGCAGAAAACATTTTCCTTTTACATCAAAATTCCATTTTAAGAAATGGATTAAGAGCAATGGATAAACTCAGAGTTAGGAAATGCCAGTTTGACTTTTATGCATATACTCTTAATTCAGTTGTGTTAAACTACGTGGGTGGCTGCATTACCTCAAACAGAACAGCCTGACTCAGTACCGAGAATGGACAACGTTAACTACACAAGATTTCAATTCTTCCAAGTCAGCATGAGGTCACTTCTTGTTTACTTTTCAGTTTGCTTTTTGCCACACAAAAGTAACATACGCTGCTCAAGATCAACTATGGAAACCAAATTATAAGAGTATCCTGCTAGGATTCCTGACATTTGTCATGGAATTATCTGTGTGCTTAATAATGTTCCTCAGCTTATTTTCATGCTAATGAAATAGCACTGTTATTTGCATTTATGAAATGCATGGAAACATAATTGCAAGAAATGATGTTCCACATGGATGCATTCTTTACCAAATGCATTTGTTAAGACATCTGTACATGCACCTATTAGAACTTGCCCCAGTCCAAAAAATCCTATCGGAAGGGGAGGGATTGCTCATCCTGCTGCCAAATATCGTACTTGCTCTCTAAAACTCAGGGGTACCACAGCTATTTTAGGAAAGGAAAAATTCTTGTCTTATTCTTGGCAACTGGAAAGCCGTTTTATCAGAAAAATATGAAAAATGAGCAAGCCTGGCAAACACCCAGCAGTGAACATTTTAAACAATAAGCAAGATTGCAGACAATAAGAGGATGGTTGCATGTAAAAGATCAAGCCATCTTAAATGTGTTCCTTTCTAGCTCTACTTATAAACACTGCTGTCAAGGTTTTAAGCATTTTTCCTTTGGCACGACAGAAGTGGGTAAGAACTTTGATTCGTACTGATAGAATCAGATGCAAGACCCCTCATCTTGAATCGCCACTGACCTGTTCTTCAGCTCCTGCTACAAAAGATTAATATACTTAAGACACTATCAAGCTCCTACTTGTCTTCAAAGGGAATCACAGACCTACAACAATTAAAGAGACCCTGTGCTGACAGAAACTTTCAAACAGGTTTGCAAAATAATACATATTACAGGAAGTTTTCCTTTACAGAGAGTACAGGAATAGGAACGATTTAACACACCCACAAATCCATGACACTCGTACACTTCAGCAAAATAAACTTCCACTTCTGTCTTTCAATTCCTATTCACCTTCAGTTTCAAACTGTTTTAGCATTGCTCTGCAAGAAAGGGAGCAACATCAGAGTGAAATGCCAGGAAGTTTCAGCCCAAATGCAATGATATTCTCACAGTGTGCTTTCCCTTTAAATTCACTTAATTAAATATGTAAATCAAACAACTTGTGTCAAAACTTTCTGAATGTGCATATTAAAAAAAAATCCAATGACAGCAGAAGTCTATTTAGGGTCATAAAGTTGAAGTCAAAACTCACACTCCCATAAGGGATGCCACATCCAAATAAACTGCCATGTGCAACAACCAATTCAGAGAATGAGATCTGCTTAATTAGTCCATTAAGTCAATATATACAGTTGTGAAACACGTGTCATTAGAAGCCTTCGTCTTTAATCTATTCTGAACTGTTTTTCAATCTTTTCCACAAGGTATCAGCAGGTCTTTAAGATCGAGTATTGTTAGCAAATGCTCTTCTGATCCAACCCATCTGTTAGGTGTTAGCGTTGATCTTTTCTCAACGTTCATAAAACAGCCTCTTCTCTATTGCAGATTATAACTATCAGCAACTGTGCAGAAGCAGCTTTCCTTAGATCTGCCAGGACCCTCACATTCCTTTAAAAACACTGAGCATTACTTTTCAGTAACACCAAAGGAATCCAAAATGGGTTTAAGCTTCACAGGACTTCTAAAATTTGTGAAGTAGTTTGTGCTTTTTAATATTGAAAGTGTAATCAGCAGATCACTTGTTAGGTGAAAAAAAAATAAGCCAATTTCTGTACACGTTCCACTGAGCAAAAACTGAAATTTTGTAATTAATACATTTCAATCCTATTTTTAAAGAGTTTCCTGCATACAAAACAGTTCATTTACATTTTAGATTCCAACAGTCTTCAAACCTCACAGAGCATCAACCTAGACATAAACAGCACCTATGCACTGAAAGATAGGGCTAAAAAAGATAGGGCTGTCCACCAGAAGGACAAAGGAGAAGGAAGCACATTTTCTACATCTGAGGCAAAGCAAACAATTGAAACAGTAATTATAGCCTTTTTCTTTAAAGGAGGCTTTCGACCAATTGTCCTGAGGCCACTGAAGGAAGAACAAGATTTAGTTACAGTGGCCATTTGATACTGCAATTTATTGCTTGATGTATTTTCCTTGAAACAAGATATTTGAGAGAGCCAGTTGCTTGGTGTTAAAAGCTTAATTTTCAAAGCAAATTTGAAGAATGATTCCAGATTTTGACATGGCCAGTCTTCTTATTACTGCTCACATATTTTCCTTTGGCTATGAAAACAATTCCAGATTCTTTTCTTTTTGACCATAGCAAATGAATAATGTGTCCAAGCAAGTGATACAGTTCAAAAAAAAAAAAAAAAAATCAAGGTCAGGCAATTCTGCCCCTATATTCTTTACTTAAATCCTGTATTAACATAGAATTATTATTAAATTACAGACCGAAATAAAGCTTATCTTAAAGCTATTACTGACTTTATGAAATACCATATTTAGAATATTTTCCATTGTTCAATATGTCAAATAAGAACTTGGAATGCCCCAGGCACGCTTTAAAAATCCATGTTTGGTTTATGTAATGAATAGACAAAAAGTTGAAAGCAATTCAGTGACTGTGTGTGCATAACCACACATGCACACGTACTTTTAAAAACTCAGTACGTATACAAGAGACGAGGACCCTCTTTGGGAACCTAAGCTATTAAAAACACATTCAGAAAGTTATGCTTGAGGTTCTTCAAACATACAATACTTGATTTGACTTTAAACCTATTGAAATAAATTGTCACAGCCAAGCGATCCAATGCAAGCGAGTCTAACCTGCTGCCTGCCCTCAAGTCAGGGAGAGCTGACAGCGTTTTCAACCTTTGGGGGAAGGCTTGGCACAGCACAGGGTTGAATTTTGCAGCTGCTTGCAGGCTACAGAGTTGTGAATACTCAAACACGCACTGCTGGATGAAACCCTTTTCTGAAATGACAGCCACGTTTGCCAAACGCTCAACATACAGAAGTCAATCCCAGCTCTTGGGAGCTGATGTACAGACAAGGGTCTGCTAATACAACATGCTAGCAGAGGGAATACGATGGTCAGTATCTACCAAGCAAGCTCTGAGCTCTTTCCCTACAGCTGGAAGGGGCTTTGCAAGGAAGCTACAACCAAAGTAAGCCAATGAAGATAATGTAAGAAAGAACATAATCAGAAAGCCAAATTAAAAGAACATACAGAAACAAACAGAGAACCAAGGAAATAGTAATGAAATTCATGGTAGACTAATAAAACACTGACACTGAAGAAGGATGGATGAAAGCAGGCATTTTGAACACACAGCTGAGGATCAGAGAAGCTGGAATATAAAATGGTGGGAATGGAAATACCAGGAACATATCCAGCTTCTGAGAGCTTCCCATGTAACTGGTCTTACAGGCTCCCGCCAAGTCAATCTCTCTTCCGATCCTATTTCATCTCAGCCATTCCTCCTTCCTAAACCCACATCACACGGAGCAGAGAGCACATGGAACTTCCCCCCCAGCCCCGTGCAGCTTCCTACTGACTTCCAACCCACACCCAACAGCCCAGGCCAGTATCAGCAAATACACTGTTCTGGTTTTGCATTTCTTTCATCCATCCATCCATCCCTGTTCTGTCACAGCTGGGGGAAATACAGACATCTCTGTGCAGTGCAGCTGCTGGAAGAACAGATAGGAAATAAAATTGATGATTCTAAGGCTACCTCCCCAAACATCTCACCATTCAAGATGTACCAAAATTATTTTGCTTGGCTTTCTTATCTGTATACTGGGATTAACATTATCAATCTGCCTGCATGCTGTCCTTTGAGACATGATGATCACAAGTCCTTTGGCAATGCTAAATATCAATATCATTAGTGTCCCAGTAGAGTTGAGAGCATAGATGTTAGGTAATAAATGGTTATGGGCATTTGTCAGCTTACCAATCCAGCCAAACTTTTCAAATACCGGAATGGAAAAAGCCCTGAAAAAATGATGAGAAGTGCCAGCATTGCTCATTCAAGCAATATGAAGAGTTAAGTGTTACTGATCTCAGCCCACTTTGTGATAGATGGTTGCAGCTGCCCTTGATTCTCCCTATCATGACTAATAGTAAGTGTCTTGAATATATCAGATGAAGACATTAAATAAATTAAAATCTAATTTCCCCATCAAAAGTAATTAGTACATCTTTTGCATCCTTGCCAGGTATCTCTCTCATTATTGGTTATCCTCTCTGGCACATGCACTGGAGAATGCAAAGAACTTTATTTTTTCTACTGTCCAACAAGAAAAAATTGTTGTAGGACTGCCAGATATACCATCCCACATTTTTTAAGAAACAGTATGAAAATACAGACATGAAGCCATCATTTAGCTGATCATGAGAAATTCCAAGATTACTATTCTTGGCATAATCACTGCTATCCAGAAGGAAGAAATTAAATATACATCACTGGCAGTAATAATACAAAAAAAAAAAAGTGGAATAATTTTGCTAAGTGATGCTTTAACACGGCCCTTGGGGTCTTCAGATCATGTTCTGCCCAACTGCAGAGAAGAGCGAAGAAACTTGGAAAGCACGCAAACACAATTCCAGCCTGCCACAGCTCTACCTACAACAGCAATAATTTGTGTCAATGCCTTCGGAATTACTGTCGCCGAGATCTACTTTATTATGTTTCTCCCCTCCATCAGCATGCTTCCAGTGCTGCAGAGCAGAGGAGGAGCTAGGTCAGAAGCAATAACTCAGACTACAAAGTGAAGTCTTCATCTTGATAAGGAGAAAAAAGCAGCGTAGTTACCACATGCTGTCAGAATGCTGCCTCTTTATACCGCTTGAAGAGAAAAAAAATTAAAAGAATATTTTGATATAACTTAGATTCAGTCATCTCGATAGCTGTAAGGCAGAAAGGCAGGTAACACACTGCAAATGATCCGGTCACCTGTCCAAATCACACAAGGCTTTTGATCTCAAGTATTATTCCAGCTTTATCCAATATCCTTCTCCGCTTCTACAGATTGTTGGGTTTTGTGCTTTGTTTTGTTTCTTCAACTTCACTCAGCCATCCAAACCGACTACTCCCAGACTGATAACAAGCTAGTAATAAATAATTGCTTGCTTGCTCTTAATTTCTTCCTCTATACTTAATTTATATTACTCTACAGAAGCTTTTAATTAGTGAACGTCTACGGGTAACAGGAAGAAACAGTTTAAAACTGCAAAAATAAACTCAGATAGGAATCAAGGTAAAGTAAAAACAACCCATGAAAATATTGGGAGATGTAGCAGTGACTTCCTTGTACCTTGTATTGCTGACTACCATTATGCTTAAGAGAAATGTGAGCTATCTGGAGATAAAAATCTTTTTTTCAACTAGACAAAACTTGGTTTTACATATGAAAAAATATAAATAGTGCAAGTTAATTTGTATGCTAAAAGGATTTTCCAAGCTTTAGCATTGTTTGCAACAGAAGCTGAAAATGACAGTGACCAGGTTTTGCCTTCGCTCCGATCCAACGCTGCTTTGTGTGGCACATTTCACAGACTGGGATGGAGGAAACAAGTTCTGATCTGCTCGGTTTGCTTCTACCTGACAATTCCCTGAACAAAACAAAACGAGAGATCACAGGGAGAGGAGCACATCTCCTAGGTTAGAGCAAGACAGACTTGCATCTCACACACAGCAGAGCAGGGAACCTCGTCTAGGTGAAGCACTGGAGAGGTGCTGCTTCTACTCCAAACTGCCCCCAGAGAGGCACTGCTTGCTGCTGTTCTGCCTACAGCCAGTCCAGAGCCCAGCGCAGGCACCTGGAAGAGATCCAAAGCTCTTGGCTCTCACATCTGCTTTCTAGATAGTGGTCTTGCCCTTCTTTGGATATATTTATGACCTTTGTAAGTTCAAGTTAAGACTATATTAACCTTAATAATGGGCTTTAATAATTAATCTTTAGAACAGATTATAATAAAACTGGTATTATTTCCACAACACCATAAATCAAACACTTTTAAAACAGAAAACAGACAAATCAATGGAAAAACCGGCCACCGGTACTTGTGAGAATCTCTCTGACCTTTCCAGACATCATTTCTCTCCTTTTCCTCTCTCCATTCTGTGCTGTTTCCTGTTTTGTCACACAGCTTTTACTTACCTGAGCCTGACAAGCTCCTGGGACTCAATCCGACCTTCTCAACAACACTTCCAGAATACAGCAGTCACGTGAAATTGAAACGATGCCTCTACAGCCAACTAGTTTGAAAGTTGTGCTTATCAAAAGCCACTTTATTTACCAAGCATAGCTTCCTTTCTTTTCCTGGCAGTACCAATTCCACAAGTTTTTTGTGTCGTTCACTTCCAAGTCATTCATTTATTCTTCATTTTGAAGCAAAATTTTGAGTGCATATTATTCTAAAAACGGCCCAACATTCAGTTCAAGTCTTAACAGTAGATTTGCTTTTATCGTCACCTGGAACACATTGTGCCTTTTCTCTGGTGTCAGAGGGAAGTCTGACTTATTGGCTAGCCTAAATCATACTGCTAGCAGGTCTGGTACATCAGCTCCTACTTAAGTTCTATTACTGTAAGAAAAATGTAAAGTGATGCACAACAGCAAGACAAACTACACGTGTATAAATGTGAAGCATAACTAACGTGAGTTTCCAGATTAATTTGCCTGATGTGTCAACATTTTGTGTGTCCAGTCAATTAACCAAAGCCAGGTTAGTTAATAGTGTGCAGCCACAGACAGACAACCTTCATTGTCAAAAATTAAGTTCCTATATACATCTTTCGGTACACAGATTTTTATTTTCTTCTGCAACTCTCAAATTTATTTAAAAGAAAACAGCTCATATCCATACAATAAGCTAACAACAGATTGCCAAAATTGACAGTCGCAGACAAAGTGCTGTAACTAACCAAAAAGGTTAAGGAGGTACTGTATTACCCTCAAGAAGGTAATTTCTCCAGCCCCTCTGCTTCTTTCTTCTCATCATCCAGGAAGCAAAAAAAAAAAAGTCTGATTCTAAAAGTTAATTCAAACCAAGTCCTGCTACTTCTTTCATTTTCAGATGAAAAGATTTAATGCAAATAGGAATACAGATCTAATACATATACATAGATCTAGACAGGACAGCCTGGTCTGGTGGTTGGTGACCCTGCACATAGCAGGGGGGTTGAAACTAGATGGTTACTTTGGTCCTTTTCAAACACGGAAGCTTAGTGATAGCTCTGCAGGTAGAGGGCCTCAAACACACAGCTGAAAAGGAGGAAAAGCCCAAAGGATTTAAATGCAGGAACTACACAATTCAATGAAAGGTCCAAGCATGGGCAAGAAGTCATTTCTGCATCTGGACGTTAACCCAGACCCAAAGCAGCTGCCAAAAGCATAACAACTGGAAGAGTAATAGGCAGCTATAAAGCAAATGAGGAGGATTCTAAGATAAAGAAACACATAATGTTTCTTCCCTGAAGTCAGAAGCACTGACAAACTGACGTTCTGTATACGTGACTACATAGCTGTCGGTAAGCAGTGATCAGATCCAGAATGTCTCCATGCATTTAATCATTTCCATTAAATATGCAGCACTCATTATTTACTACGATGACACAAATTCAGACCATAAAATGACCTACTGTAGTCTCATTAGTCATTTCCATCTTTTGCTCAAAAATGCAATGAGAATGAATCTGCATATAGATTGAAGCAGGCTGCTATTAACTGCCCAAAATCATTGTAAAGTCTTTTCCTCTCTTTTCATGGCTATCAGCAGGCTGGCCATTCTCTAACAAAATTAACCTTGATCCAAGAAGGCATTTCTTGTTACTGCGACTGACTTACCAAACATTACTATCATACGCAAGAGGTATAAAAAAAGATTGCATTAGTTCTGCTAGTGGAAAACTTATGCTTGCAATACATTTCCTCTCTTTTAGTTATAACAGAATAAAGTTGAATTAAATGAAGCAAGACACATGAAGCCTCTAACCTATTTGTGCACACTGTACAAAGGCATTCAATTGCTTAAATCAGAAATATTTTTAATGGACTTTGATTCCCCATCTATAACAAATTTCTGAAACAGACTGTTGCATCTGGTTGGAAAATTTCTCTATTTGGTAACGGTCAATCGTGGGATCCGTGCCTCAACCCGTAAAGCTGAAAAGCTAACCAGTGGTCTTCCATTGGCTTTAGAAATTTTGTATAATAGTAGCACAGATTTACAGCAAAAGATTACCTTTGGGATTCTTCCAATTTATGTTTTGTAGTAAGAAAGTTTTTAGATACGCAGCTACACTGACAAGATTCCCTTTGTTTACTTCAAAGTTGGCAGAGTGGAAATGAAACGCATTCTGCTGTGTTACTTGAAGGCCAACTTCAGTCTGCAACAGCAGTAGAAGGGGGTCACGCTCAGAGGAAATCAATAAGCGTAATTTGGAATGACCAAACATCTCCAAGGATGTACGTGGAAGGACCAAGTATAGATTCAGTTAAGCACTACAAATTATAAAATCATAATCAAGCACTTAAAGTGGGAAATGTGAGAATAAAAGCTTTTAGGTGGTCTAACACAGATCATCCACCAACACCTCTAATGACTTTTGGCAATTACAGAGATTTCATATATGAACAAACACCTTTTTCTAAACTGCTGAGCACATACAAATGCGAATTAACCATTTAGCAAGACAAGCAATTAAGACAAATTAGAAAACAGTTTCATGTGCTTTCTGCATCACAAATACCTTATAAATGCCTTTCAGTGACCCAAAAAGTGAACAATAAGGACTATGTTAGAGGCTACTGTCAGAGAGACAAAGAGCAAAGACATGCCAGCTTTGTCTACACTCATCCAGAGAAACTCAGCAAATTGCTCTGTCATGCATCTTGTACCCTCCCCAGCAATCATGCGAACCTTTGCCCTTTGCCCTGACAGATTAAATCGAAGCATGAAGGAGTGGGATCTTAGCCAAAGAATATTACATTTTAAAAGCTGACCCAAGCTCTTTTTATATGCCCTTTCATTTTGATCTCATGATGATTTTTAAGTATTTTTTCTCAGATATTGAGTTCATCTATCTCTAGCCCTCTCCTGCCGTGTATCTGCGTTCTGTTCATTTCAGCAAGGAGTAAGGCGTTTTGCACTTTGCAGATCAACTGCAATAAAAAGGCCTTTTAGATACAAAAGATGGAGAACGCTCAGTTATAAAGAAATGCTGTCATTCCAGTATTTATTTGTCCCCTAACTTAAATTATGAATATTTGTTATGAACTAAAAACTTGAACTGTTACTAGTCGGAATGCCAACACTGTAGTACATGTAATTACCACCAGTGACAGAATCACACGAGCATCCCCTTCACCCACCCGGCCACCATCACCCTCCTTAAAGAGCAGCAGTAAGCACTTTGTAATTGGGTGCTTTCCTAAACCTCTAATACTGACAAAAAGATTAATGACATTTGACACTGCGAGTGAGTAACAGCATAAACTGTGGTATCATTTTATTTGAAATTGTAGTTCTCTAGCCTGCCACAGTTACCTTTCACATGTGCCTCCGGCATAAAGCTTTCAGTCTCAAAAACCATGGGTGCAATCTGTGGTTTAGTAATGAAACGCTGAATCTTCCAGCTCATTGAGCTCCAAATTGTTGAAAGGCTTAAGCATCTGACAGCCTTTAAAACAAACTGGGTACCTGGCCTAGCTTTGAGGATGCATCACCCACTGACACAAACGAAGCTCAGGGACATTTAAACCACCTTCATATTCCAAAACACAGACTTCTAAGTTAGGGCTGAAGTTTCTAACACTGTTGTACACAGAAGAAATACTTGCTTCAACGATGGAAACACGTTCACTTCACACAAAAGCAAAAGAAAAGACTATTTCTAGAGAATAGCTCTACAATGTAAAACAAAAAATCCTCAAGTGGCACAGTGGAACCAAGAGCAAGGTGTGTGACCTCTGAATTCTTGTGTGGGACACACAGCACGCTAAGCACCCAGACAGCATTTATGTAATCCTGATGACTAAGAAGCTAATGTCTCTTCTCTGTACACAGTGATCTAATATTGCACATCATCAGTCAAGTCTTCCTGACAACGTAGTAGAAAAAGCACATATATTTGTACGCAAAGGATCAATGTTTAGAGACTGCATAATTTCTCATCTCTTCAGATGGGCCACCCTGGAAATTAGTCATCTCTAAAAGTGATATTACCAGGGAGAAATGATTTCTTGTGGTGTGCAGATTGTTGTGATGGATACAGAGCATTCAAATCCTCTAATACACAATGCTTTCTCATTTTTAATTAGAAAACTCAATTTTTCTCTTCCATTTTTCACAGATAACTGTGAAAGAAAGGTGGAAAAGCAATATTCCAGATAACACTGCAGCAAAACTTGTTTCTGAGAAAACAACATCCATCCTGACTGTTTAAAATGCTACTCAGTGGTATTTTATGACCAAATTCCTTGTAATTCATATTTCACATTCCAGAAATACTGCAAGACATTGCTCAACTGTTAATTAGCCCTTACTTCTTGGTTAAAAAGCAAAGAATGTTTATAAGAGATACCAGAAACTTCCAGCAAATACAGTAAAGGCAATGTTTCTTACTAAGATTTGAGACCAAAAAAAATCGATTGCAAGATTAAAAGGTGAAGAGGTGCCAGGGAGAACAGACACGAGGAAAAATAAAGAAGTTTCCAGGCCTTCTGTTTCTTGGCATAAGTGTATCTTTGGCATATCAATTCTAATGCACAAGAAAAGAATAACAGAAGCAGGATTTGTCACTAGTTAATCAACTTTGGAGCACATCAGCCACTCACTGACACGAGACAAGAGGAAGGGATTTTAGAGGAGCATTTGAAAGGGTTTGATTTCTGCCTTTCCACCCATAACAAGACACCTACGCTTCCAAATGTAAATTCAAAACTGTTACAACCTCATAATCCCAGCATATGGCTAATAATAGTCATTTCTCTTTCATTTCAAGAGAACTGATGATAATTAAAGAACCTCCCCAAAGCAATTTTAATGCAAGTGGCTATCTATTAACTGATAATTAAGTTATTAGCAAAGTTATAGTCTCTCTATTATCAAAACATCTGTTATTATATGCATGTTTTAGCCCTTAATGCTTACCAGAGGACTATGCAAAATGGTTCTAATATGCAATGAAATAAAACAATTTCCCTTCCACAGAAATGTGTATGCACATCGAAACTACAATTGCTAATTATATGTATCTTTAAAATGATGACCGAGATACCAGCCACTGAAGTACCCGCAGCAGACAGCTTCAGAAGAGAGTCAAGAAATATTTCTCTGCTCCTACACACTGCTAAAATGAATAAGGTTATGTCTTTGTAGTCTCAAACGCCTTCAGTGATCATCAATACGTTTTGCAGCTAAAATCTCAGACTATTTTACAAAGAACAAAACATCTAACTGGTATTCTATGAGAACAGGTTTGGTAGGCGTCCAGGTATTTTATCCTACTTCACTGAAAGAGCATCCTGAAGGTGTGCGTGGCTGTAGAGGGCTGCTCTGAATGCTTCTTCTAGAACAGATTACACTTTAAATGGTCAATGCAGCTCAGGCAATCTCTGAATGTCTCTCCCTTATTTGATAGCAGTAAAGCTTAATTGTATAGCCTGGCAATTCCTATGCTTGGAATAAAAAAAAAAAAACACAAAGGATTCCTCAGAAACCATGCATCTTTTACCCAAAAAAGACAGATACTCTTGATATACTGACATAAATAGATATTTCCACAAACAATTCACAGTAATTCAGAGCAGACCTCACTAAGTCATACAGTTCCACATGTCCTCCTCTCTGATGCTACTTAAATATCCACGACGCCCATTCCAAAGCTTAATCTAACTGATGTTTAGTTTAAGCAGTGTTTTTGCCTGTTCAATATTTAACTGCTATATAGCTGAGATCTTCCTCTTAAAATAGCACCTCTGAAATTTGAAAAAGTTTTTTTTCCATATAGCCACCACACATGGAAAACAATTGGACATTATTCTCTTTCACAGAGATCCAAATCTGTTTAAGCTTTCTGCAAAGATCACAGTTTAAATAAATTTGGTTTTGACATCTTTCCCTGGCCTCTGCTCTCTAAAAACGTGTGTCATGAATGAAGCAACCAGGGAAATAAGTGCTGTTAAAAGGCATCTTAAATCCTCTTTCCAGCATGAGAAAAGTATTTCATTTTAATTGCTCAGTCTTCTGTGCCTTCAAAAATCTGGGGTCAATCTTCACAAAATCCTTTGTACCTGCAAGATGTCTGAAGGTTCTTAGGGCCTGCAGACCACAGGAAAACCTTCAAGCACATACTGAGCTTTCATGTGGTGCTATCAGGTGGTGGCATTTTTAAACAGTATCTAAATCTAGCTATGAGCTGGTGGGCCCAAAACTACAGTCATTTCTAAATTCTCTCCATACTGAACACATTTGTAACAAACACTGAGTACAAAGTAGTTATTCCCTACCATATCACAGAATTAGAGAATGATTTACATTGGAAGGGACCTCTGGAGGTCTTTGCCCAGACCACATCCAGCTTCTGAGCGCCTGCGCCAATGGATACCCCACAGCCTTTCTAGGCAACCTCCTCCATCACCTGCAGAATACAAAAGTGCTTCCTGACTGTCAGACAGAACCTCCTGTGTTCCAGTTTGCATCCTCCCCATCTCAGCCTGGGTGCCACTGACAAAAGCCTTGCTCTTCACACCCTCCCTTCACAAACATTGGTCACATCCTCCCAAGCCTCCACTTCTCCACACTCAACAGCCCCAGCTCTCTTGCACTGGAGAAACCACACTTGGAAGCAATACAGCGTATGCATCCAGAGCAATCCCAAGCAAAAACACAAGCTATGTAGAATTGCATTACTACTTTTTCTTTTAAATACCTACACGACATTCTGATGATGTAGGTATTTCACTTACTGCACCCTACTTTACAGATTTGGCAAAGTAAAAAAAAAATTCTTAATTGCCACTGAGAGACCAAAGATAATTACTGCATATGGTTTCCATATTCTAAAGATGACAAACACATTTCAAATACTTTTTTGTTCAGATTGTGAAGCTAATCTAAATACACTGCTCGCTGATTATGTCTAGGCCATTTTATTAGAGTTGAACTAGAAGAAACTAGCCTTTTTCAACATTAAAATATAAAAATAAAAAATAAATCGAGGCTGATAAGCACATGGTTGAGTGAACAGCTCTTTAGCTATCTAACCCAACCCATGGAAGCGTCCAAAAGAAGAGGGATAACACCATGAGAGAGTAATTCTGGAATTACAGTTTCATATGATAACATAAACAGATAGCAGTCAAAGCTGACACTAATGAAGTATTCATTCAAGATTGGCACAACAGAGATAGAACTCCTTTTCAATTCTGGAAATTGTAAAGCAAAGAAGGGTGAAATGAATACTACAAATAAGAATTTAAAGAAAAGAAGCACATCTTAGCTAATAACTTCAACAGAGTTTAAATATTACTCTCCTGGAATTACATATAAATAAGGAAATAAAAGAAGAAGATTGAGCCAAGAAAATTCAGTACTTTCAAGAGCATGCCTGGACTATTTAATCTAAGGACTGAATCAGAACAGCTTGGGGGCAGAGGAGGGAAAATAGACAGAAATAAGAACTTGGTAGAACTTCTAGTTGGGAGGTTGGGAAAATAATTTGGGACAAAAGAACTGCAAACTGGAGACGTGCTCATAACTGGGGAAACCTGTGCACCGATACGCAGATCTCCGTGCCACAAGTAAGTTATTTCATTCCCAGTTCACTTTGCACAAGCGCTACGCATCGTGAGAACACATGAAATTCAAAGTCCCAAGAATTTAATTCTCCCTATTAACAACATATCAATGAACGAACACGAAGCCCTCTCTTATAATGTGCAAAAGTCAGCAGAGAATTAAACATCTCCATGTTTACAGTATGAAACCCTATGCTGCATAAAACGTGATGCCTGAAATAATGGAGGCACTACATTCTTAACCAGGCCAAAATTAGAGTCTGAATGCACAGAAAGTAGAGCAGTAATTATGTTTTTACAAAACAAAGAGTTCATTTCATTTCAGTTAAACCACAGAAATGGTGTGTGTTTACATTATCAACCCCAAAGTCTCATTTCCTTCTCACTTATTACATGTATGAGACAGGAACTTCAAATAAAATCTGAGGTGCATTAATGAAATGGGGAATGAGTCGCTCTTTGTTATGCGCAACACTGATGGAAGAGACACAAGCATGTGCCAAAGAAAATCAGGTGAGCATCAGTACTCTTTACATTTTACAATTTATATTAGATTATTCCAACAGCTCGCTGTATCTATCACAAAGCATCATATGCTGAAGTATGAGAATAGATGCACAGTGCTAATTAAAAACATAACCTGTGCAAATTCCGCGTTTGATTCGGCCATCAGAATATCTGACTGGGGTTAAGAATTGGTTATGCTCCCAACATAGAGCATCAAGGGATACTTTTAACTGCACATCTCAGATGGGCAATGAAGATCTGACCACCACCTCCTTGATGCTCTGCAGTCCTTAAAAGAAATTTACTATGCTGTGCAAAGGAAGTTACCTATTTAGCACAGCCAGTGCATAGCACAGCAATTGATTGACAGACAATATTTTTGCTTAACTTATAATCATGCTTCATATTGTTTCCCAAAGTCACTGAAGAGCTACGGATTTCTTAACGCGTACCCCATTTCTGCCCGCTGTAAGATTCCTGCTAAGGGCTTATCTTCATTGCAGCAACACAGTCCGAATGGTTTGTCAACAAAAGGAAAGGAAAATATTGATCGCTGTATCATAGCGGAGATCTTTGAAAGAAATTTTAAAAACACTTTCTGCAGTATATTTCAGAGATCATCTCAGACACGAGCTGATGATCCTGTGCCCAGAAAGCCTGTATTGTCTCATGGTTTCCTCTCCAAAAGTCCCCCTCTTTCACTCCAGGATCAAGCAACAGCCTAGACAGCATTCAAACAACACACATCCTCCCTTTCATCTTATTCATGCCTTTCTTCTCATAAGAACCCCATTTCCTCCCAGGGCATGCAGAGATCTTCTCTTTTCCCTACCCTATCCAAGGAGCAATTTAGTATTTCCTAACTCTTTAGGATCCCCTAGTATTCATCTATGGATTATTACTGCCTCCTAAATAATGGACTTTGACATACGGGCACCACCACGCGCATCTGGAAAGAATCTTAGTGTTTTATATTATCACCGGTATCTTTAGAGGTACTAAGCAAGATTGCTACAAAATCCAAGTAGAACAGAACGCGATTCTCCTTTGTCAGTGAGGCCCACAGCAGCACAGAGAAGATAACCCACTGAGAACCAATTTAATTTTGCCCTGAGAACAATTTAAAGCAGTCTTCTGACCTCTCAGAAACACACAGAATTTGGCTTCCAGAGATGGAATAAACAAACAAAAAGGTCCCATCCCAAAAGCTGCATTGTTCTGAGACCTTCCTCCTTCAAAAAGAAAGCCCATGCTGAGAGGCCTGTCAATCACTTCAGCAGCCATCTATCACCTCCAAACACTCCTCAAGTTTTTAGTGGAACTGTGTTTTTCATTTATTTCAAGTACCGGAATTTTGCCATTTTTAGTTACTTGAAACCCAACAGTTCTCAAATATTTTTCAAAGATGCACAACCCATCTTTCATCCAGGACCACACATACATAAACATCACTTTGCAGCTATTACAGTTGTTAAAAACCGAAAGCATGAAAAGTGGACTCAGTCTGCCAAGTACATGTACGAGTATCTTCATTCCTGTTATATAAGCATACACACAAACAGCTGGACAGACACACACACCTCTAACAGAAAGAGAAGCAGGAGCAACGGATCACCTAAGCCTCAGGTCACTACTGCTTGCAGACAATGGAGAGATTCAGACTCGCTGCAGCTTAGCAGCAATGTTTTTAATTTATACCAACACAATCCCCCTTTTCACTGATGTTTAAATAAAGGGAACAAACTCAAGCTCATGTTTAATATCCGGCCTGCTTTTGCTTTATCAATCCCCATCTTTCTTAGTTGAGGACTTTACTCCCTTTAAAGAACAAGAACTTGCCATCTAGTAACACCCAATCATATCTCTGACCAACTGCCAAACAAAGACCAATAATCATTTTCCTGCTTCAGATGCCCAGACTGCAAAGGAAAGAACTTTGGTAGAGCTCACAGTCAACTCAAAGCCACCACTTGAAACGAATAAAATTTGAGTTCCTCTGAATATTCCTAAAAACTTATACTCCTCTTGTTTTGGTCGTTTTTTTCCCCACTAGGGGCTTGATGACAGTAAAATCTATAAAACCATTATTTCTGTCCATTAAGCAGTGGTGTTAACCAGACAGTCACTTCTTGGGAACGCGTAACTGATGTGCAATACAGAGGAAGATATTCCCACTCCTTACTTTCACAAAAGCAAAGAGTTGCTGCTTAGCGAATTCAACCACTACGTCAGAACTGCTTCAAATAGCACTAACTTCTTGATTTCTAAGATAGACTCCAAGATTAGCTCAGAAACCACAAATTAATACATCCACTCCATAGTGTAGTGATTCCCTCTCAATTTCTCTTGTCCTCTTCTGATTAAAATGAAAGAAATAAGTCATATCTTACACCTCACTGTAAGATCAAGTGAGTACACAGATGCTGCAAAGTACTGGATAATCAATAAACACAGATAATACAGAGAAATTAGGCTAGCAGATTACCACACTGAAAACGATGATCAGAGATAAACAGAAAGTGCTCACCAGCATTGTAGGCTCACAAGAAACTCCACGAGGAGCAATCTCCAGGGAGAGCCTTCTGCAGTGGCAGTCAGCCCTTAAATGGGGTCTAGGAGAGGTGCAGCCAGGCTCCTCCCCTTCCAATCACAGCTGAATTGCCTTCACCTGTGCTCTCATGGCTCACCTCAGGTGGTCAATCAGTTCAGGCCCTGATCCAGCAGTTCCCCTACACTCACATACAGAAGACTACAAGAATTACACATGCAAATCCCATCAGCAATCAATAACAGTAGTGAATAGCATCTAGGTATTGCCTAAAAACTCTTCAGATTGCCACCCTTTTTAGGCCTCAAAGTTTTAAGTTGTTAAAAGCAACTTCATCTTCACGGAGCACATGGAACCCCCAGCATTGGAAGTCTGACTCTGAGTAACACTATGTAATGCTATACTATGATGGAAAGTACAGCAAAGCAGCACAATCCTAGGCTGCAGCAAAGGAGAACAAGTCCAAATACAGCAGACATGGATGCAAAACAAAAAAAAGAAAAGGAAAGAAAGAAGGAAACAAAAACTGCATAACTTCAGAAGGCTCACCTTCTGCAGGGATCTCCAGGGAGATACCCTCACCTCCATTGCCAACCGTTCAACGAGGTCTGAGCAGGGGTACATCCTGGCTCCAGCCCTGCTGGTCATTCAGGTGCACTGCATACACCTGAGAACTTCTGGGTTGGCCCTGCCTTCCCACCAGGAGCTCCATCACTGCTTCAGGCCATGTCTCAGCACTTCTGCTACACTCTGTGATGAGTGAAGCAGCAGACAGGGGAAGGCAGCATGAAATGGGCAGCCAAGAACAAAATGCATTGCTCAGCTGGAGTTCTTCAGAGGGTTATTTTGAGAGAGAAAAAGACAGGGAGTGGATTTATGTGGAGAGATCTCCTAGGATTCATATTCACAGGAGTAATATCTTCCGTGCTATAAACGTGCCAGCCAAACAAAGCTGAAAGCCTCTGCTGATGAGTTGAAACCTCCTTATGGTTTAGGTGTATATTATCGTATCAGAGCATAGAGAGGGCAGATATACCCTCAAAAGACAATTAACTTCAGTGCACTTCAGTATTTTTATTTAGAAACAAGTCCTTCTGGCAAATGTCTAAACTCTGGTATTTTTTCTTTGCAAGTACAAGGTCAGAAAATTCTCCAAAAAGAAAACAAACAAAAGGATATGATGCTGAAGAAGGTTCTAAAAGAGAAGCACAAAGGTGATTTCTATGTACAAATTCTTCCACAGTGACTAAAATCTTTATTGTATACTTACTTTATGAAGCATCTCCTAGGCATTGCTGCAGTACTGCATAGGAATCAAACTGTACATTCCAGTATCTCACCTGAGCATGTAATCACTTGACAAATCAATCAGCACTCACTTCACTCAAAAATACAAAGAGACAGATTCACTCCCTGGTTCCACGGGGATCTGCAATCAGAGGTTGAGATGAAAAGAGCCCAGGGCTTCTCCTGTTCTTCTTTGCCAGTTCTGCTTCAGGCAGTTCCAGCAGGAAAGGGACCATGGCAATGCCGCTTGCCAATTAAAAGGAGTCACACCTTTCCCTCGACTGCTTTTTGAAAAAGCCCAAAAGCCAACATAGGAAAGGCAGACGACCTGGGACCAAACCTGGTACTCGGGCTTCTTGGCAGATACCTCTCCGCTCCCCAGCGCGCAGCCCTTGCAGCAGCTGAGCCACATACCCCACAGCCAGCAAGGGAGGGGTGGCATTCCTTCCTAGAGAATGCATAGGAGACCCAGAAGAGAAGTAGGATGAAAACAGTCTACAGAAGGGAGAAATAATTTTTCCACAGGCAGCTCTGAGGGAAGAATCTGCCTTATCAGGAATCAGACGCAAGGAAAAGCTTACAGAAACATGAAATGGTGCTGGAAAAGAAAGATGAGTACAAAATCCTACATAATGGAGACAGAACTTTCTCTTTGGGATGCAGAATTAAGGGGCAAGCCTTAAGTGGAGGACCTGGAGATCTGTTAAATCTTGCTGCAGAATTCACTGTAGCAGATTGCACGTCTAAATCCTGTGAATAACAGGCACTTAAAGATTTCATTTCAGTTTTATACTGGAAGATTTAACAAAACCAAACCAGCCATTACCGTATCTGCAGAGATTGTGCCATTTCCCTACATGTTTCAAAGTCAGTGTTTGAATGCAAAGTGCTCTTGTCCTTCCCAAAGGAATTTTGTAGCAGGTGGTGTTAATAATCCTTGAAACAGGATTCTCTTTGCTGCAACAGCTAAAAGGTGGGGGAAAAGAGATTATGACAAAGGCTTCACCTGACCCAGTAATGCCTTTGTCATTTGTCACCTATCATGTCAGTTTTAGAATAAGCAGGTATAACATTTCAATCACAATACTGCAGATTTACTTCTACACCTGCCAAGGTTGAAGGCTAATGTGCTCTCAGAGAGCCATTCTTCTACACAGAAATATATGGAAATTAGAAAGAACTGCATTCTACAAGGAACTGCCACTTTTCTTGAGGGTTTTCACAAACTCCTTCTCCTCTGTTTAATCTGACAAAAAAAAAAAAAAAAAAAGAAAGAAAAAAGCACGGTGAGGTAGAGGTCAAACCAGAATGTCTCCAGTGAAATATCTGTGTCAGTTTTCTGAAGTCACCTTATTGAAAGTTACACTGCTTCTTGTCCTAACATGAATGCTGTCTAGTTTTCCTTTATGTTGATTGCTCATGCAGTAAAAAATGTCTGGGGCAGTAATGTCACATCACATAAGGAAGAGTTGAAAGATATAATACCTTTTTAATATCTTATCCCAAAGTCACAGATACATCAGAGGCATTACTTTGTCATTAAAGTCCTATCTTAATAATAAATTAAAGACCTCTGGACCTGTATGATACATTAGAGCTATAAAAGAACATAAGCAAAGCATTTCACTATTAAATATGTACTTCTGCAAAATATAATAAAGATAATTTATTTCACATGGGACGTTCACCAGCCACATTTCAAAGACAGCATAAAAGTTCGTGGATGTTTTCCCATGAAAATGTTGAAGTGCAGGAGAAAAAAAGATAGATAAAGAATACTTTTTATTCCTATATTTAATTCATTTTAAACTATTCAATGACTTTGACTTCTTTCATCCCTTAAACAGCAATTTACCACTTCAAAATTCTACCAAGGAGATTTGAAATCTGTGATTGAGGAGCAGAATCGTGAGTTAAAAAGACTCCCATTTGTCAGCTCTATCAATATTAGCCAGACAAAGGGACTGTATGTATTAGTTTTATGCACAACATTTTAGTTTTCAAATATGGTTATTTCTATGAAATTCTAGTCTGTGATGGTAGAAGTGTCCCCAGATCCACCGATTTTCCATCCTTTTTTTCAGTTCAGAGCAGACTATCACAGCTACCTTAGTCACTAAAACCAAATGTTACCCTGGAGTCTATTCACATTCACACTTGCAGACCGTATGTTATTTTTAACTGAACTAAAGTAGGTGTTACAATAACCTATTAGCAACACAGGGCACCAGCCTTCACATATACAAAGGAAAAAATATATGTATCAGTAGATAGTCGGTTTAAGGAAGGGTAAAATCACTAAGAAGATGTCAGCTACACAAACTATATGGAATTTTATAATATTTTAAAACCCTTAATCCTTCAGCATTTAAGAAAGATCTCTGTTTGAAATATGAACCTCTTGAGGAAATACCTTTTGGTATATTAGCTCTTCATATAAGAAAAGCATTAATGTATTTTATTACTTGTTTTAAGCAGATAAATTCTGTCTCAGAGTGTGTCAAGATCTGGTCCTTAGCCAGCATAGCTGGGGCTATCTTACTGAATTAAGGCTTTCTGTAAAGAAAAAAACCCACCACACTTCAGGAGATGCCTTTCCTGTCCAATTTATTCTTGGCCAGGTTTCCCAACGCTCTCAGTACCACAAAGAGATTTCCCATCTTCCCACTCCCTTTAACACACTTGTAGCTATTCTTTTCCCCTTCTTTTTTCAGTCCATCTCCCTTTGTTCTTCCAGCTCCACTCTTCCTACTGAACAACCTCTCATCCTCCTTCTACAACTTGTATGTGTATTTGAACGAAAACAAAACAGGAAAGGTTCCAAAAGAAGTTCCTGCATGAAAGAGAAAGGAAGAGAGAGGAAGAGAAAAAAACAGTCTCCACACACACACACAGAAAAAAAGAAAAAAAAGCAACCTCAGGGAGAACAATGAATAAGCCTACAAGCATAGCTCTGTTGTGTGCTACATCATACGCTGATGTCTCTTGTGTTTTATTTATTTAGACTACTAACCAAGCAAGTTAAGATCAGAGATTTTATTCAGTAGTCACTGTCTGATGGCAGGACGCACAGATGGCTGGCTGGTGAAGGTGGCTGAAGCAACTATTACAAAAATAAAAATTTGAATTAAAAAAATAAAAGTCAAAACGAAGCTTCCATCAAGGAGATGCAAGATTCTTCCTACACTCATCATTGTAACAGCATCCTAGCTGCAGCGACAGGATTACTCACATCTTGCAAGACAACCAGTAGCAATCTGGAGGGCTCTGCAGTGTCTGGTTGCCATGTAACTATCATCTACATCCGAAGATTGGTGCATGTCTGGAATAAGAACTAAGCTCTTTCTGTGCTACTGACTTAAACTAGAGTGTGGCTTCCCCTTTATCCTTTCCCCTCTGACTTCTCTACTTTTCTCCAGGCACTGAGATTAAGTGCCAATATATCAAAGAATGATTGCCAAGGAAAGCAAAAGTTAGATTATAATCAACACAGAGTGTCAGCCTCAGTCCTTACACTCCTCATATGGCTGGTGTCAAAATAATAACTGCTCCGTGTATCTTCAGACACACAGCCTCACGCACGCTGTCCCTTCGCAAGGCATGTGTCACCAGCCTGGAATGAACAGTGCAAATGCACCTGCACAGATCTAAAAATTTAACCTGAAGTTCACATTAATAATGAAGCACTCCAGGTGGCCGGCAAGCTGGGACCATAATGAGGAACTTTCAGTGACACACTAGCTATCAAATGTTGAGCAGGTCACTACACATGAATAAAGTAAAGTTTTCCCTAGAAAGATGAAAGGGGAATTATTTTTCTCTTTTTGAGAGAGATTACACTTGCCTGCTGCAAAAAAAGTCTGCAGAAAGGCGATGTGCTAAAACATTATTAACTTGATTAGACTGGAACTGAATAAAACTCATCAAGAGCCATCAAAGGAGCGGCAAATTATTCTGAACTGTATGTGCAACAGCAGCTAAATCCTGCCTGGTGCCCTCTCAACTCCTGCTGGTAGCAAACCCCTTAAGGGCAGCTGCACTGTTTGCAGAACTAGTGGAAGAATGACACTGATCTGCAGCGTTGCTACTGGGGGAAGGAAGCAGGAGCACAGGGAACACTGGAGGCAACAGTACTGGTCCTGAGCAAGGGAGTGCCATTTTCTCAGCCCCACGTCTGATTATCCTCACCGCTTCCGTTACAGGCAGCAGGCTACTCACCAAACCCTCAGTACACATTTCCCTTCCTGCGTCTGTACACTTCCCAGGGTCTTTTTCAGTCTACTGCGCTCTTATTTGCTCTGCTTCACACCTGTTTTGCTCTCCAGCAAACAAGTAGGAGAAAAATGAAAACGCTCCCATCTTACTCAGATGTTGCTGCTTCAGGTCTTCATACAGTCCTGGATGGTGAATCGCTGTGGCAGACAGCTGTAAAAGTAGCTGTCTAACAACTCTTCTGTTCAGTCCCACATACGCACGACCCCTGTAGCGCGTCTACTGCAAAACACATTCTGTTCCTTGCCCTTTGCTGAGGAATGGCAAGAAGGGAAGAAGCAGTGGCATACGGACACCTCTGGCATCCCTTTTCGTTCCACGTGGAGGAAGCTGAGTCAGGATGCAGAAATCAGAAAGCTGAGGTCATAAGCTTTGCAGCCTTTTATGTAGTTATTACTTCAGTAGCTTGCCAGAGGGGACACCTACTTTGAAAGAATTGTGTGCTGAGAAATAAATGCCAGTTATTACAAAGTGGAGCAAAGAACTACCGGATTACCCACTTGGACACATGTGTCAGGTCAGTATAGGAGTAAGACGATGAGACACAAAAATGGGGAAGGAATGGAAGAATAAATGGCCCCCTAAAAACTCAGCAACACCAGGTCTCTTAGAAGTTACACACTGCAATATTTCTGTGACTTAGTGCAACACAATTAATACAAGTCAAGGTCCATTCAGACTAGAAAGGTTTGTGTATTTCACAGATGGATATAATGCAGGACACAGGAAAATGCAACGAGGGAAATCGCTGAATTTTGTCACTACCTGATCCTGTATTCAAAGGGCAACAAGTTTTTAGTGCTTTCTACTTTACTTTTTCATGTACAAGTTAGTTGAGTGAGATCCTTGAAGATAATTTGGGAATCTCCCAAAGGTAAATTATCCTCAAAGATACAATAAATCAGTTAGCTGTTCTTCTCGTAATGATAATTAAAGCACTACGTAGAAATGATGGCTAAGTTTCCTTACCAATTTGCACAATTCAAAAGCAACATCATTCAAAGCTCTTCAGAAAGATGAACGCACATGCAATCACACCAGCTTGAAAAAAGAAAAATAAGTCTATTTACTGAGTGACTCTGGAAACTAAATGTTAAAGCTTTCCCTGAGAGAAAGCCAGCTCCAAATCTTATGAAGCTGTTTCAGCTTAATTGTTTTGAGATCTAAATGTAAACAGTGCAGAGTGACACTCTCCATTTGGGAGAAAAACCAAAACTAAGGAATAAACACAGTTGCTGGATCTGAAGCAAGCTGTTCACTGTCCTGAAATAATACAACTTACTCAGACATGTTTTCATGCTGAGAAGCTGGAGAAGCTAAAGCATTGCTCAAGGGCCATTTGAGACACTTTTGCACCTAATGAGGTCAACATATTTTTTGCAAGATAGTCTTTTTTTTTTTTCTCCAAGCAGCTCTACATAGAAACAGATATCAGCTGCTAATATATTGCAGCCTGTTTATTATCACCCAAGTAAATCATTGTACTTCGGGGGAGAGACGGAGCAGCAATAATGAGAAAATCACTCCTAAAGCAAAAAGTATTGGCACCAAGTGACAAGTAACTATTCCCATTCATTTGTGGGCCTCACTGCCAGAAAAAAATAACAATGATTCTAATGTGCAGAATTTTATGAACTAATACTAAGCAGATTTCCTTTAATATTTTTTAATTCATTTTTAGTAAAACCAGATCACTAACCCTAGCTGCCATCCTCACAACTCCAGTTTACTATTTTTTCTTATCACCTGAAACACGGTCTTCTTTCCCTAAAGGGCTCTTCCTGAAGAAGCTGTATGTTAGCATTCATCACTATAACTTGATGTATATTTTATTTGTGGTTTTAAAGTTTTCAACCACTTTTCTTTGATGCAGTGCATAATCAGTAGTTGTTAAAAGACTACCTTAAAAATGGAAGCCTCTGAACAAATTTTGTGATAAACCATCAAAGGAGTGGAGTTTGAATTAGAAGCTCGAAGGGTAAGAAATAAACCAAACATGAAAAAACTGAGGTCTGGTGAACAATGGCAGGGATGGGGAAATATCCACCATTAACACAGGAAAGCTTAATTCAAAGCAACCAGCAGATGCGGCTTCCTTGTTTACCTGGACACTGAATAAAAGCAGTGGATGCTGTCCGTCTCCCACCAATACAAATGTGAACTTCAAGGTTTCTGTACTGAAGACGGTTCAAAGCTCAAACATAAAGCCATACTTCACCGCAAGATCAAAACTGACCATCAGGCACAGGGTGTTGGGCGGATCCTCAATGAAAGGTAACATATTCCAGGTCACTGCTACTGACCTGTGCTCCACGAAGCACTTAACATCCTACTTGGAAGTAATCCACAAGAGATTACTAAAAGCAAATAGTATGCTGGCATCAGGCTTCACCTTGTCGTGTGTACAGGTTTCTGTGTTATACAAAAATATCATTATGCAAAATGTGCAATTCACCAGTTAGACAACTTTCATTTGTTAGAGGGGGAAACGCTTTACATCTACAGTGAACTTTAGAACAACCACATTAACTATTCAATCTAATTTTTCTCTTATACTTAATGCTGAATTTATGCAAATATAGATTACTAATAAATGACTTGAAATAGAAAATACAAGCTGTACTTATTTTTACTTAACGGACTAAAACAATTACCCATCTCTAGGTGGAAATCTTTACTGCAATTCCTGCTCTCTGCGTTTAAAAATGAACATAATTTCAAAACTTACTGAGAGTCACTTTGCCTCAGAGCAGTCTTTTACATCATGTCAAAGCTCAGCTCCTTGAGTTTTAAAAATAATACTGGAGTTTATTATTCCAGCAAAGAATTCTATTGAAAAGCCCCTTTCAATGTTCGAACAAGCGCCGATGCAATGGTGGCACAAAGCTCCCAGCCAGGCTGGCAGCTTTATCTGCACTCCATGAAATTCAGGTTCAGACAACAGACCCCTACGTCGTTCAGACCTTTTCAGATAGAGGGGAGCAGATCTGTCCTGGAGTGTGGGAGGTCTGCCAACCCTCAAAACCAGCAGCAGAGCCGGCAAAAGGATTCTCAACTACTGCAGCACCTGAAACCAAAAATGTAGCACTCACAATGGTCCTAAACATATTTAAACTACAAGTAACATAAACATTTAGTCCTCATTAACGTTTCCTATACATGTCAATCAGAAGTTCTAATATAACTCCTTGGAAGAACCAAATACTACAGGCATTTTTTAAGTGCAAAATTAAGGATACAGACGAGGGTCTTGCATAACACAAAGATAAAAGGCTTCCTCCTGGATCCTGCTACTGTTAACATTTGCACCTGGTGCTTACATAATTAAATACAGAAAACAACAATTGTACCCTAAGAAAAACTTAATTAGATTAGGCATGTAGTAACAAATGCAAAATTACCATCATTAGTATGTCAGTGTTCTACAAATGGAAATGCTGAACTGCCAAGTCTACAACTCTCATGTCTGATTTATTCCCACAGAGGAGGAGGATACAGTGATTTGCACCCTTTTGCAATTTCAGGGCAGTGACATCCAGGGAAGATTTACCCACAGAGGCGGAGGCAAAGTACTGCTGTCATCTCATCTCTCTCAGCAGAAACCTGGGAGGTGTACCTGACAGACGTTTTGCTCTACAAAAACAAAACCAGGCTGGGCAGCCTGGAATATCTTAATGAGTCCTTATGTGTCCTGGTCCTTCATCATTAGCCTTGTGGGCTGCTTCACAGGAACCTGCTTTCCTCACAGGTGAGATGTTGTGAAAGAACCGCTTTTCATTTTTTTTTCCTATTTATTTATCTATTATTTCTTAAGTCAACAAGGATACTTTAACTTCTGGCTTGAAGCTGTAAACAAACAAACAGCCTAAAGAAAAGAAAAAAAGCAACCATAAAAAACACCTGGAATCCAGGAAAAAATGTGGACATGTTCCAATCGCATAATGGCATAGATAGCAATGTACAAGGATAGCTGAGATACCCTTATCCAGACCTGCTAAACATCAGCACTTGTGATGGCTGGTGGCAGATTCACACAAGGGAAAGCAATGATCCCCACGGTTACAGTAAAGCTTGAACAAGTTGTCTTCTACCATCTTAGCTGGGGAAATGGCATCCACAAATGTACAAATGCCATCAGATCCCACTCCCCGCACGCTTTAAGACCAGCAGCTCAATTGTTTCAGCAATCACAAGAGATCAGACTCAGTAGTTGACTACATATAAGCAGATACATGAACCATCATCCACCCAAATATTGTGTTTCCCATGAAATGTGCACACTGCTGTAAGGCCCAAACCTACTGCTGTAAGTCTGTAATTCTCTAAATGCCAGGAGGCTTTAATTTGCCAGGAATTAATGTGAGCTCAAACGGGTATCTAAATGCTTTGTATATTTAATCAACTTTCCTCAATTATTCAACTGTAAATATTCCCTGAGTATTAGGGCATTAATTTGATCTAAGAAGCTCCTGGAGACTCTAGCAGCCTTCCTGGATATTTCACGCCTGTGATGTTATTTAAACACTAACACAAATGGTGAAGCTAAACAAGTCTTCCTCATAGTGTCTCCCCTGACAAGGCAGATATTTAACTAAAGCTGGCATCTAAAGCTGGATAATATTTAAACTGCTATTTGATAGCAGTTTCGGAAGAGACAGGATACAACTTGTTCAGTAAGAATTAGGTTTTAAAGAACACGAATGAAAGAAAAGCACATAGGACTCGGATATTTGTTAAAATATACAACCATGTGCTTGCTGGTAAACCTGTCACACCCAGCAGCACGGGCTCTGAGCCTTCACTGTGCTGCAATACTCAAAGCTTGCTATTGCAAGAGGAAAAGAAGGGGGGGAAAAGCCAAAACTTCCTTTCATTACACAAACCCAGAGAAGAACCAGGCAAAATTGTGCAAAACTGTGGTCTGATCTTTACCATGTAGTCAAAAAATAAAAAACAAGACATGCAGTTTTACAGGTTTTTTGAAGGAAAATCCACATTAAAACAGTATGGAGCATATGATCATTTCCTAAAAAAAAAAAAAACCTCTAGATATATAAGGTTACCCAGCTGTGCAGCCATGAAACATTTTTTTCTTCATTAAATAAGGAACTATGGCAACCAAGGGTACTATGGCTTCACGTACACCGTAATAATGTGACATAATGAAGGGTCTTCAGAGATCTCTCCTACAACTGTTAAAATTTTATAGCATCAAATTTGGGAATTAATTCTGGAAATAGAGAGAATCATCTTTAATATTTGATGCCCGTTGGTACATTTTTCCTTAATAATGAAACAGATTCCTCTAAACATCCGCATTATTTATGTTTAAAAACATCCAACTGCTCCTGCTGAATCAACTCTCAAGAGGGAAGATTATAATAATATCGCATATGAACTGTACAGTGTTTGCTTAGTATACCCTATTTGCTGATATTTCCTATTTGAATAATGGTACATTTGCAATTTTCCAGCTCCTGGTGAAAAACTAACCTGTCATCAGAGCAGATTTCCTTCAGAATGCACTCATGACTGCTATCTGTACCTGCTGCTATTAGGAATATCCGTTCTTTCGACGCACGTTCCACTAGCTGTCTACATGCAAACTTACGCACAGGAGAGGCCTCATCTCAGCCCACGGTGAGGTCATGCTACTTTTCTATTCTACAAAAAGTGACTCGAAATAATTGTCTGATAAATCTGCCAATTCTTTGTCCTGCTGTCACTTCCTGGGAGAAGTTCTCTGCTGAAGCTTTTGTTTGCAGTGAGGGCAGGCAGTGCTGGCTGTGCTGCTAATTGCTTGTAAGCCCAGAGAAGAGACTAAATTCCACCACAGCTGGGATGTATCTGGACTGAGCAGAGGTCCCACCCTTGAACAAATAATCCCTGTGGAGAAATCATTGCCAAATCATCCAGGGTGGAGAAATACAAAGGAAGTAGTAACACCGGGGGGTTTTATCCCCTCACACCAACAATACTGCCGACGAGAAACACAACATCAGAAAGGACGACCACCGTAGCGCAGCCAGGTGGGGCTAATCATTTTAAATCAAATTTGTGATTAAAATACAGAAAATGACGACAACTGGAAGTGTAGGCTTGCATCGTTCATTACTTCACTCACAGCAGTTCTGAAGTTGGCAGTTCCCTTTCATTTGTCTAAATAATGAATGGCTTGATGATTTACTGCCTTTTCACAACTCTTTTCATCCCCGTACAAACTGTCGAAAGGAAGAAGGGGTGCTACCTGCTACCAGAGATGGGTGGCAGGATTTGAGATGAGAGGGGCTTGGTGACCAAAGCTGTGATTCGGATGCGGCACAAGAAGCTGGCAAGGACAGGGTGCTGATTCAAAGAGGGAGAGAGAATCTGGGAAATGATCCTGGGGAAAAAAACACCGTTTCCCAGTACGGAAATTGGATGGTGAGCCAGGCAGAGAGAGAAACTGTGACTGCCTAGACAAGGAGAATAATTTTTAGAAGGGAACATCTAAGTAAAAAAGGGACACTCGTCGTCCACGCTTCAAATGTTTGAAAACAGTGGTTCTCGTTACGTTGTACCCAGCAGTAAGGGAAGTTATCACTCATCTCTTCCCTCTGCGCTTGTTTCCATACCCATCACTTCACTCTCAATCAGCTCCCTACTCCTTACTCAAGTCAAAGCAAACCTTTTTAAGACAACAGTCTGAAATGGTCCAAACAAAAAAAGCCTCCCTAAAACCAATGTCTTTTATTACGCAAATTTAGGCCAATATACTTTTGAATGGATGTGATCAAGGGAACAATAAACTGCGAAATGCAGGTACTGGGGAAGAAGGTGGGAATCTCAAAGTGGCTGTTCAAGTCTGATGAATTCCAGTGTACGATTAGATCTAGAATTGCTATATAGATTCTAATGCACAGAATCACTTAGAATTTACCTGACCTACTACTTGAAATGTAAGGACTTGGATTTCTATACAGAAATTATCATCATATCATTAAGGCTGGAAACGACCTCCAAGATGACCAAGTCCAACCCCAGCCCACCGTGCCGCTGCCCACGTCCCTCAGTGCCACATCCCACGGCTCTGGGACTCCTCCAGGTGACCCCAGCGCTCCCTGGGCAGCCGTGCCACTGCCTCACCGCTCTCTGGGACAAGGAACTGTTCCTAACAGCCAACCTGAACCTCCCCTGGTGCAACTTACGGCCACTTCCTCTCATCCTATCACTGTTACCTGGGAAAAGAAACCAACCCCATCTCACACAGCACCTTTCAGAGAGCTGTAGACAGCTGTAGAGGGTTGTATAAATTAGCCCCTGGTTCACAGCTTTGACCTTAGAATTCTGATCTTTATCTCTTTTTTTTCTCTCCTTGGTAAAGATAACACCAGTGGTTTGAGGAAGATAAATTACCTATGAATATCGGATTTACTTACGAAATCATGTGCCAAAGTCATAAGTACCATAACTAGCACTGGTTTGCAGACTAGGGTTCAAGAATACTACAAATAACACACAGGATTACACTCTGAATGAAGCCGATGACTGTGATGAGGTTCCAGCCATACAAAAACAGTGCATTTGTATAGTTAGAGGCAATATTTTAAATACATAATGCATGGAGACTTCAAGCCTGCAGGCAGCTTTAATATTGGCACTTCCTAACTTTAAGTACTTGGTTTTACACCTTAACAACATCCTTGTAACATTCTGTGCATATAATGCACTCATAGATCACTCAGCCAAGACATAACTGATTTAATCATTCACATTTGTGAATGATTTGTGAAGCTTACATGAGTTTGCTTAGCTGTAGTCTCGCTCAATAAAAATTAAAACAGATGCCTCTATAAAGGCCAGAGAAACAAACTAATAATGTAAAAGGAACAGACTGAACTGTAACAGTAAAAGTGTGACAAAAAATATTTTGTTCTTTGCTACTGTGCATGTAGCCAAAACTACAACACTGCAGCTCCATCAGTCCAAATGGCAAAAAAAAAAAAAGGATTCTGAATTTTAAAAAGGTGAATTGGCTTTAAAAGAATCTCGAATTCTAAACTCTGCAGATTACAGAGCGTTTACATAAGAACAAGGAGAAGATGTCACTAAGACAACTTTGTAAATGAAAGAAAAACTCCTTTTAACACATAAGTATAAGCTAGTTTTTTTAATGCAAGATCCATTGACGCTATTCTGCTGTTGGCATAGCAGATTTGGTAGATAATAAAACAGTATTTCTTGTATTTCCAGCGGGCTTGGGATTTTTTTGTCATCAAAATGATTTTGAAATGCTTTGTTATTAGTATTGTCCACATTCAGAATACAAGTTTAACACAGAATAGCCCCCAGACAGTACAGCAAATTGCTATTTACTCTAGAATCATTAATAGTGGCAGCTTCTACTACATCACATTTTTGCCATATCCAGCTCTTATCTTCATTTGCGTAGAAGCAGCTGAGTATCAAAATCTCCTTTCCAGTCGCTGGTCCTTCTGCCACTCCCCAGGGAATCTGCTGCACAACCAATCAGAAAGTTGCTCTCCATAGAGTAGGTTTTCACTTTTTCCACATATCCTCCCATTTCTACCCACAAAACTGGCAATAAAGTTACAGTTCCTTTTCCTTCCAAATAGGAATTAAAATTCCAAATTGCAAAACTCACATGGACACCATGAAACCGCAGTGAGTTACACGCTGCCCTCAGAGATCTGATTTTTGCTCTTTTCTGTTTGGACCTACTGGTCTCTTTGGCAAAAGCATACTGTTTCCTTGTCTCGTTTTCTAAGCTGTTAAATAGAGAAAACCTTACATCTCTGTTTGCAGAGATTTACCAAATCTTTGTGGAGCATTCAAATGTTGCAATAACAATGCTCAGATGGATGGGGCTCATCATGCATTTTCTGTCCTAGAAAAGCCATTCTCAGCAGTATCTGTCTGTAGTTATTTCACACCTCAGTTTATTGTTTCCCTACTTCTGCTGGTTTTTTTAAATATTATTTTGATTTGTTTCTTAAATCATAGCCACACTCTACTTTGTAGCCTCTTGCATGGCAAAGAATGAGAATGAGCAACTGGAATCTGTGTGTTACCGTCCAACCTACCACTTAGAAAAGATGAGGAACTGCACACAATCTTGTACTTGCAGGTTTTTAACAAGCTCCACAAATGTAAGAGCTTTAATCCATCATCAGCAATCACAGCATTTGTTTTTTTTCCTTCTTTTAAGTCAAAAAATCTTTCCATTAACATTGTCTGCTTGACAGACGGTTCTCAAAACTGGATACAGAGAGCTGCATGGACAGGCACACACACAGATACGAGGGGCAAATCCTTCCAAAACTCAGCCATCTTGCCAGATGCTCTGCTGGAGATTTTCCTGGCTTTTGAAAAGCTGCACATTATAATCTGTGTTTTGCACTGAACAAAGAAACTTTGGAAAAACACGATCAGCACAGGCCAGCTATTAAAGGAAAAGAGAAACTCTCTGGAAAGAGCAGGAACTTCTAACTGCAGTGTGAGTGAGACACTGATTTCATAATCCTTCCTCCTACGTGGCAAGAAGTTATAAACTCTATAATTTCTGTCATTTTGACATTTCAGTTTTGCTTGCCTCTGGTTTAGTCTGGGGTTTTAGTCAAGATTAACTTGAAAACACAACGATTAACAAGTAACTGCTTTCATCAAAAGCAAGAAAAAATAAATTATCCTTTCAATTATGGAAGTCAAGGTGTCAAGTCATCAACTTTCAGTTCCCAGAGTCCATCTCCTCCGAGCCCAGGTCACCCATGGACACACGTTGGGCAGGTGCTACTGCTGTGCAGTGCCCATATTCTCATTTTACTGGGCAAGCACACGTTGTGAAAAGAGTAACCAGCCAGGATCAATACATGGCTGTTGCAATTTTCCATGCCTTGCTGCTCACATCTGCATTATTTAGATAAGGTTGATGCAGCTCGGCACATGGAGATACTGCCAAGGAACTCTGAAGATCTCTATTTTGTACTGCGGCTGTTGCCCTGTCCCAGTGCAAAAGTTACAGCAAGTGTCTGATATTCTTAAAGAGCCTCTATGCCCCCCGGTCAAGTACATCCCTCACTCCTTCATTTCCCCTGTTCTATTTGTTTTAATATCAGCCATAAAAATAAATAAATGTGGTTTTTAATGATTTAAATTGCAGTTTGCGTTTTCTTCCTGTTCAATAAAACAGCCCTTCTATCACAGGCTGGGGACAACAGCTCTTAGACATTACATCTGAAAAACAGATTTAAAACCCCTCCAACCCCTATGTGAGCCTAGCAAATCCTGTCTTCACTGCAGCACTCACCTCATTCCTACCTCAGCAAAAAGGATGCTGCTCAGACTGTCAGCCACGAAACAGAGCATCCTTGACAAACGTCCCAATTTACAGATTTTTCTTGAAGGAAACCGACTAACTGCTGAATTTTATCAACTGTCTTCTGTAGACTGGCATGCAGAATTACTCAAACGCTTGATTTATTCCATTTTCACTGTAACACAGAGCTACCTATGTGCGTTGGTTCCAGCACTCCCATTTTCTCCATTCTCATCCTGGGAGCTGTGCTTTGCACCTGCAGCTACAAGGGGGAGAGTCTCAACAGAATGATCCTGAGATTTCTGAGTGCACTTTATTACATTTACAAACAGCTGTGCTCTGCATAGGTGACATATGTATTTCTCTGCATAGAAGGAAGTGTTTAACACTGTTGGAACATACATACAATCCACCTGACAAACCTACTGTGAGTTGACTTACACATCACGTGAAATCTGTGGATTCGAGGAGCTTTGTGATCGCCCATCCTGATTTGTAGCCCTGCCCCACAGTATGAAACAAATGGAAAATATAAAGAAATATGTTGCTTACATAACTGCCTGCCTTTTCGGCTTGGATTGTTATCAAGAGTGCCTTAAACTTTCAGTGACCATGAACCAAAGGCTTTTTCCTGGCCTAACAAAATGAATGCCATAGCTTTTTTATTTATTTCTACACGTGCTTGTGCAAACATACTGAGTGTGAGCCTCTGAAAAGACTACTGCATTTGGTCACAAGTATATATATAGCCATGTATGCAAACAAGCGTGTACATTTGAAAGTCATAAGCAAAACATACATGTGAAACTGTGTATGCTCATTCTTCCACCTCAGGTAGACAGCAGTGCAATTTGCTCCAAAGAAAAGGAAAAGAAGGGAGGCAAAACGTGACAGGCTATGGGAGATCCAGAGCTGAGTGTTGTGGATGCAGCACGCTCTAAGTGCGGGGTGAATAACAAAGCATTATCGCCCAGTGCCTGACCAAAGCAACGCAGCAGCACTCCTGAAGGCTGAGGACAAAAACAACCACGATCTGGACAAACTACAGGTCAAATTATTTTCCTGACAGAAAACACATAGTCATGTTCTTTTTCCATTGACAAGAGCAGTAAACTTACCCAAACGGACTTTTTAAAGAAGGCATAACTAAAGAAAGGAAAGTTATTTATGCGGAGCTACCAGAACATGCCTGAGACTTTATCACTTGCTCATATATCTGATCAGTTCCTGTAAACAGCAAAACATATTTTTTTTCTTTTAAAATAACTGCTGAGAAACTGTAATTTACAGGATACAATTAGGCAGCACGCAAGTAAAAAATACTTATCAATCCAAAGACTTCCTGCTTACGACTATTACCCATAACTATAACCATCTATAAAATGACTGGAGAAAGGAAATTAGCACCCTATCAAGCCAAGGACCAAAATAGATACCATGTTTAAATAACAACAAAAAAAGGAAATTTGAAATTAGAGCACACACTTTAAATACAATCACAGCAGTGTGTGTTAAAAGTCTTCTGAAATAAACGATGTCCATTTATTTATACAGTTATCATTATTGTATCTCTAGGTGCAGTAGAGAACGAGAAGTCACTAATTTTAATTAAAGTTGAACTAAATCTCGTATGTAAGAACCCACTGCAATAACTGAAGGCAAAAAACATGCTTATGTACATAAAGTGTGTCAAGAGTAACTGACCTGTAACCAAAGGCCTAGCTTACACAATGAGCAAATTCTATAAAAGAAGTAGAATTACAGAGAAATCTCTTTGCTTTGATCTGATCCAACAAAAAGCTCATAAATAACAAGATTTGGGGGTGAACCAAAGACCTTGAAGGGGCTACACTCTAACCTGAGCTACCAGGATAACAATGTAACTCACATTACAACTGTACAGAAATACATAAATGCATCAATATAAACATTTTAATTGGCTGATGTACTGTGGCAGCAGGGGAACTTGTGGACACAACCCTCTCATACCCACCCTATTTACAGAGATGAAAAAGCAAGTAGTAAAGAGAGATAAAACACTTGACAACCCCACAGAATTGCAGGAGCAATCTTCTAGCAGAAAAGGACTAATTAGCAACAAAGGCAAATGGCCATTTTCCTTAAATTATTATCAGTTGTTCTACTTGATCATTATTCCCTAGGAAAATCTTTGTACCTTTGTGGCTATTTTCTACATACCTAAGATATGACGACACAGTACACAAAGCAACTGAAAGCTTTTGAGGCTAGCAGGAATTCAAAATGAAGCACATTTGTTCCGTGAAGCCATTTGTTGCAAGCACACCTCAATCTGACAAATGTATTTGACAAGATACAAGAAAATGCCAACAGACTGACATAAAAAAAAATACAAAATAATAACGCTTATTTTCTTGATGAAAGAATCCTGTCAGTGCTCCTTTCTCAAACTCCTCTCCTCTCAAGGGATACACTCACATTATGCGCACGTCAAGTACAAATATGAACTTTGGATTTAAACCTTTGCTTTACTTGCATTTGAATTATGTAAATATCAAGCCCAAACCCTGTGAAATTCAAAACAGAGAGCAACTCAGATCAGGAAGGAACAGGCTTGTCTTTTCACTGTTATTGAATGGGCCAGCACAGAACTAGTCTATTCAAAGTATTCTCCTTTTATACGACTATGGGGAGCTTTGCAAGTTGTCTCATCCCTGCCTCCCATTTTCCCTTGGACAACGTTCAGTTCTCAAGCAAATGAACATTCATTTGCTACATAACTTGATGTCAGATTACAAGCAGTAACAGCATTCAAATGGTAAAAAAACCCTTTTTCTTCTTTTTTTTTTCCCCAGAGATTTAGCTATCAGAAGATGGCCGAAATGAGCAGCAGTGTCCCTAAGTCATGGCTGTGAGAATGAAAACTTTATCCCTGTCCAAGAGGGGTGTCAAAAAATGGTATTTATCATTAGTTGTCATTGGCTTTTTGAACAATCAATTAGCAAACAGACAGGGTGCCTTCGTAGCCCTCCCCTCTGAAGCACTGACTATCCCCTCTTTGCACAGCAGTAGCAATAACCAATATGGCTTTGCTAAACACCCGCCATTCCCATGTTTGGAGATGGATGCTCCACCACCAACTTGGTCCCAAATGGTACAATGCAGGGACCCAAGTGAGCCCTGAAAGCAGTGACAGCCATCTGCCCAGATACCAGCTTGCTGGTGAGAAAAAAAAATAGAATTGAAAAATTGGGTCTGTATCACTCTTCCCTTTTCATTCAATCTCTATTCAGATGAGGAAGAACACGTAATTAAATTCCTTCAGCAGCTGCTTGCATTTTGAAGCTGCACACAGAGCCTCGCGCAAAGTCCATCTCCTCCTTCATGTGATTTTGTGCTAAGGCTCGGTAAAAGGACACAGAATAGCTCATTTTCCTTCAGTTAAACCCATTTTCCATAGCAGAAGTCAGGCTGTGGTCATTTCTTTCCAGCCAGAGAAAACAGATTTTTTTTCTGCCACTTTCCTAATCTAATGCAGAGGTAAAGACAAATAGAGGAACCAAATTCAAAGTGGAATTTAATTGATCCTGTGCAAGGAAACCCAGTTCCAAACCAAGTTCTTGAACATAAGTTCCCCAAGCCATAACAGCTGCTTAAAATGATTTGCCTCCAAATGTCTTGGAAGCCTGCAGAGGTAGGTCTGGTCTACATTTAAGATATACTAACATGCTTATGACGACACAGCAATTAATTTTTTCCATGCTAGTAAAAGGCCCAGAAAAACTTACACTGGCCCCGAAACAGAGACAAACAGAAAAGGAGACAGATCTTTTTGGGCAACCAATTTAAACTGGGTCCAAACAATGCTTCCAAAAGACTGTGAGTATAACCTGTCTCATCTCAGTTTTTAAAGTCCAAGTTACCATTCTGAAGTACAAATAGCTGACAGAAATTGTATTTATCATACGACAAATTAAACGGGGATGCTTCCTTTCCCAGCTCTAACATAGGCACCAAAACCTTGCAAGGAGAAAAATTCCCTAGCTTGCTGTTTTATATATACCCTCAATTTAAGCTCAAGGAAAGCAAGCCAATCCAGAAATTAGCATGCAACAAGAACTTGATTACAGTCAGCAAATGAAATAAAGGAAAAATGAACCCCAAGGAAAATAACTGAAAATGAGGTAATTGGAAAAGGGGCACAAAACTCCAAACCCCAGACTATCCAGAACAGTCAGGGGGAGGGGAAATTCAGCTCTTGCTCACTTTGCTCTAACACAGTGCATGAGATCACATCCTTCCATTCCTTCGCAAAGCCCCAGACCTGCAAGTAGAGTAATAACTGCCTTGCAAAGTAAAGCATCTCAATTTCTGAACAGCCAGAATACATTTTTTAAAAGGGTACCCATCTCTCAAAGTATTTTGCCTCCCGATGCAAGTAACTTTCTTAATAATTTTCACCTTTGCACTGTTCAACGCAATGGAACAAATAATACATGATGCACAAATAAGCCACAATGCTCAGCACAAGTTATTAGGAGCAGTGAGATGCTCAATGTGTGATAAATCTAGCCCTGACAGTGAAATATGCCTCCTAATTAAAAATCAATTATTTAAAACAGTAAAGAAAGAAAAAGGAAAAAGATTTCTCCCCAAACTCACACTAAAATACGGGACTGACTTCAGAGCTATTTGAAAAGCAGAAAGAAACCTTCGACATCTATATTTAACTAAAGATTCTTCTAAAACTCTATTGTGAGTTTCTCAATTTTATGATTAAACAGTTCTGTGAAAAATTGTTTCTGGTATCTTTTGTACTTTTATCTCTTCATTCCAAACAGCCATAAAAATGAAAAGACATCATTCAAACGTGGAATGCAAGAACAAATCGTTACTTAGGCTCTGTGAAATCAAAGCACACCGATGCCTTGATGTGGCTCCAAGGTGACATGGGAATGATGATGAGCAGCCACCCAATGTAACCAGGACTTACAAGCAAGTGTGCCATGTTTACCAACAATGGTGCCCACTGGATTCCTCATAAGATCTCCTCCAGAAGCTGTTTTAACCACAAGTATTGAGTAATTTGGGTTAGATCAGGGCTTACAAACAATGATTTCCAACTATTTTGTGTTTGAGTCTGGAAAAGTTTAAAACACAGCTTAACAGCAGCTCAAAAATCACAAATATTTTTGCCTCAACTTGAGCGAGCTGGAATTTCTGATTTTCCTTTTCTGTAAAACTAAGATACTTATTCATACCCCCAGCAGTGACAGAGAGATTTAATTAACCAGCATTACTGAAGAGATCTGAATCCAATTAATGGAGAAACTATACTGGTATTATGCATTATCATAAATATTCAGTACCCTCAATCAAAAGAAGATGTTAGTGTTTACATATATAATAAAGTTTTAATAATTCATCAGCAATATTGCATGCCTACTACTGCTACCCCTTACTTGTGGAAAAGGGAAAAAAAAATAATAATAATACCTGGGATTTTAAAACCAAACGCTCTCAGCTGAAGGAAAGAATCACTTCTGCATAGGAGTGCACACTGCCAACAGCAGGTTCATTCCCCAACAGGCTCCAGAAGCATGGGCCTGGGTTTCACCTGCCTCTGCTGGCTGTAGGTCACTGTACTCTGCTCCCTTAGCAAGTCCAGCCTGAACACAGTGTCTGTACTTCTCTGGTCTGAAGGAATACAGCTGCCATGCCACCTCAAGAGCAGACTGCAAACAGTCTGCAGCCACTGTCCAAAGTCAGGTGTAATGATTAAGCAAAATTCTTCGGCTTTTAGCCTGATTTAGTAAACCTAAACAAGCCCACTCTACACTGGAAGTGACCAAGGGTAAGATGGCTGCCCTACCCCAGAGTAGCTCACAGCCCCTCTGGAGTGCAACAGTAAGCAATCGAACTCTAAGCCACAAAGCAACCAGTTTGGGTATTTTACCTCCATCATCAACCAACAGGATGTGCGATTATCCTCCACCAGAGATGACAGGATCCGGGATTGCACTGGGCGCTGTTTGCAAGTGTTTGGAAGCAGCTTGGCTGTGGGGAGACCTCCTCTGTGAGAAGACCTCTGCGAGAGGTCAGTGCTGCTGGATGCAGGCCAGCTGCAGCTCCCCAGCAGACCACACCCTGCGCCAAAATCTGACCCCACCAGAGGTGTGTCCGGCACTGCTGTGAAAGCTTACTTCAGAAAAGTGGCAAAAGCCAAAAAGCAACGTCAGGGCATGAGGGCAGCGCCGCCATGAGGAGAGGCACCAAGGCGGGAACGGAGCAGAGGCCTGAGCCCAGCTCCTGCAGACCTTTTTTTTTTTTTAAACACTCAATACAAGAATCAGTCATCAGAAGTTCATCAACTGCCAATAAATAAATAGGAATCAATCAGAGATTTTCAGCCTTTATTTTGGCTGGTGGAGGGAAAAACACGCTGTGTAGTTGAGCACATGTTTGATCTGCAGAGGAAGTGAATTACACCTGTGGCCAAGAAGCAACATGACTGCTCACTGCTGCAACCAGAGCGACTTCCCCTTGTTTGATTGTCCACACAGGACATTCATGGAGAAGCACAGAGCTGCACAAATCTCTGCCTGGCCCCAGCACGCTCAGCAGCAGAGGCCAACGTGGCGCTGCGTGTGGGTGCCCAGCCACAGCACATCTGTGGGGTGCTGCTTGCCTGCATGCTCCCTCAGTTAAGTTACTTCAGATTCCTAAGTGATTCATCTTCTTTGGACAAACGTCCTTCACTTCCCACGGTTAAGACATGAAACACAGGTCAGACACTTTGACAAAATCAGCTCCCCAACTGTGTGGCTGTCCTGCTCAGAGCAGCACTGGGGAAGGCAGCAAAAACATCCCTAAACGACAGGAAAAATCCCCTATGCCATGAAGAGAGGGCCACGCTACCAAGCGCCATGCTGAAAAGATATCAACTTTTGAAGTACAGTCCAGCTGAATAAATACCAGTGAAAGTCAATAGACAAATCCTGTTAGGAGCTGCAGTGCTCTGGGAACCTGATTGGAATTTGAACATTTTGCATTGATTTTTTTTTTTTCACATTACCAGCTGGGAATAAGCAGTGGAGAGGAGGTGCGCTGGTCGCTCCATGGGAACACGACTCGCTAGCAAAGGATTACCTTTTAAAGGATTATCTTTTAAACAAAGACAAAAAAAATCGGTATATTGCAAGCAACTAGCTCAAATCAAAAGGAACACATTAATCCAACGGGATTATCAGGTAAGGCTTCCATACATTTAACATCCAGATACACAGCAAACCATTTTATTTAGATGTCTCAGTGCAGTTGTCAAGCACCTTTTCATGTGACAATCCCATGCTCATGATTCACAAATAAGGGCTGCTTATTCAGTTAAGGTTGTTAAAACAAAAGCCTCACAAGCAACAGCAATTTTCTGTCTTTTTTTTTTTTTGCAGAGCTCTTTCCTTTACCCTTGCATATGTAAGCTCTGATCATCAAGTCCTTTTAACTCCAGCCAGGAAGAAAGATTAGTAGCTGCCTGCACTGCTCCTACATTGTGAAATTTCCAGAACTGAGCTCTTTTACTTCCCTCTGGGAGGCAGGGTAAGTAACAGAAAACTGAAATCAAGCACTGCATGGTTTTTTCCTGAATTGTAACACTCATGTTAGCTCCTGCAGTACTGCAAAAAGCCAAATAGCACCAATGTTCAAAGAGGAAACGTATTTAGAAACAATGCTCGCTATACGCACTTGTGCCTCTGTCTTACTAGTAGATATGTTGGTAGCATCGTACACAAGCAATTTGTATTGAAATCCATTTCATAATTCCAGCAGGAATGGGGCAAGGAAACAAGTGAAAAAGAGGAGCAAAGATAAAGCCACATTACCTGACCAACAAGACATTCTACCTTGTTTTATTCTTGTAACTTTTTTTAAACCATTAAGAGGCATTCAAAATTCCCCTGATGTAGCTGAAATTAAAAAATCGAATTACTTAACCACAATATAGAGTAACACACAGTTTGGTTCCCTAATATTTCAGTCCCACACACAGGCCACCCCTACTCATATCCAGAGAGGAAAATGAATTCAGCAACAGTCACAGACTCTGGTTTTTGATGGTATCAAATGTTACTGACTTTAGTGGAATTTCCCATTTGATAATTTTACCATCCCGCGTAAGACAGACGGTTTTATAAGCAACAGAACACTACGTTTCCTCAGCATATATTCCACGATCAGAATAAATAGTATACTACAGAATCACAGAATTGTAGGGGTAGGAAGACTTACCTCCTCCACCTCCAAGAAGGCTGGAATTAGCTGCAAGAAGAACAAAAGGAGAACTGTTAGCTGAGTGCTACTTAAATATAGTTGGAACTAAAGCAGAAGATGTTTCACAAAACATTTACCATTGCTTTTATTTCAATAATTTCACCAGTCTCCACTTACCCAAACTCATTTACTGCAAATGCAATCTATGTAATTTGTAATCGTAATCTTTACTTTTATACAATTTCTCAATATCTTTGAGCATGTAAGCTAATAAATAAAACAGAACAAAATTATTAAAGTTTAATGCACTGAATAGCTCATGAAATTACAATCTTGAATTTATAATTCTATAAACCACATTTATTTTTGATTACCAAATGAAGTATAACAGTCTTTCATTTCAGAGAAACTTTGATGCAACTTTTCATTAGCTCCCCACATCTTCTGAGACATGGGACTTTTGTGGACAGCTATGAGAAGCCCTGGCTCCACTAAAATCAAAGTGTGCAACTAAGCTGGGATTTCTCTCAGTACGCTTAATTGTTTCTGTACTATAACCATCTACCTATCTCCCCCAGGAATGGATACATCACTTTTGGAAGGTGTTTTTCAGAGCATGGTGATGCACGATGTTTCTCCAAATAAATTGGAGCCACACCAAACACTTTCTTATCACTACAAAGGCAAAAACAGAAGGAAAACTTACGTAAAGCATTCACCCTTCAAATGGTTGGGAAACTGATCCCTGCCATATCGTAATATTGTAAAACAGCATAGAAGTAACAGCACATGGGATGGACGCAGGTATTTCTTATTGCCTGTACTTGTCCTGCTCCAGGACAAGATACATAGAGTATTTTCCAGTATTGTTGCTACAAGCTATTGTTTCTATTACTTCCCTTAGCTTCTTAAGTAGAAGGCTTTTAACAGCAAATTTCCTGAACTGTTTTTCTTCTGTGGCTTTCTTGAGGCTTTCACAGAAAATTGACAATAATCGTAGTTTTCCTCATCTATTTTTCCAAAACTCTACATACATCTTTGACTTAACAATCGCTTTCAGTTCAACTATTTGCAACTACTGACCTTTCCCTCATACCTCAGCTTGTGCTGATAAAATGGGAAGATCTCTCTCTCCCTTCTCCTTTCCTATCTTTCATCCCCAGAAAAGGATATCCTTCCTTCTGGCTGTTGGAATTCTTCCTTAAGATTGAACTCAGTAAATGAGGTGAAAACAAGACTACTCTTTTTGAATAGAGTTTTTCAACAAATTACTGCTGTGAACTGGCTCACAGAAAGATACACAAGAGGCAGAACTCTGTGACTAGGAAACAGACGGTGGCAGCAAACGAGTTTGGAGATAGGATCCTCCTTTCTGACAAACACAAACTGTCGTAATAGCTCCAGACTGTTAGTGCCCCGTTGACACTTCCACTAGAACCAAGTTGCCCAGTGCCCCATCTGACCTGGCAATGAGCACTACGAGGGACGGAACCATAAACAACTTCTCTGGCCAACTTGGTTCAGTGCCTCATCATCCTCACAATAATGGATTTCTTCCCAGTATCTAATCTAAATCTACCTTTTTTCAGTTTAAAACCATTACCCCTTGTCCTATTACTATGGGTCCTTGTACAAAATACGGGGAAAATATTTTTTACATGCCTTACTTTAAGAATTAAAAGGTTACAAGAAGGATTCCCTGGACCCTTCTCTTCTCTAGGCCTAACAACTTCAGCCTCTACTCATAGCAGAGATGCTTCACCTACGATCATTTTTATGACCCTTCTCTAGACCCGCTTTGACAGATGCACGTCTTTCTTATGTTGGAAGCCCCTGAGCTGAATGCAGTACTGCAGGTGGGCTCTCACAAAGGTGGAGTAGAGGTGGACAATCACCATCCTCGACCATGTTTCTTTTGATACAGCACAGGACACAACTGTCTTGATGACCTTCAAGCTTGCACCGTAAGCTCATATCCCAGTTTTCACCCATTCGTACCCCCAACTCTTTCTTTGCAGGGCTGCTCTCAGTTCACTCATCCTCCAGTCAGTACTGATCTGGGATTGCCCCAACTCACGTGCAGCACCTTGCATGTGGTCTTGTTGAATTTCACAAGGCTCATCAGGGCCTACTTCTCAAGCCTGCCCAGGTCACTCTGGATGGCATCCCTCCCTTCTATCATATCAACTGCACCACTCAGTTTGGTGTCATCCACAAATATCACAGAGCGATACTGAACTTCAATCTCTATATTTACCTGCTCTTGTCCTCGTTGAAATTCAGTATTAAGGACAGACACAAACTGCAAACAGCCACATATTTTTACAGCAGCTTCTGAAGTACTCCTGTAACAGGTAATATCACCTTCCCTGCAGTAAAACGACCATATCTGAGATAAAAATCAGTGTACTCCATATCAGAATAAAATAAGAGCGACAGAATGTTATCTTCTGCCACGAGTCTGCTATTCAACATCACTCTTTTTGGCAATGTAGGATGCACCTGCAATCACCATTGCAGTTCTTGAATGAGTCGAATTCTAGGATTTCAGTCATTATCTCTGAGAGACTTGAGAGACATCGCTACAACCTGCTGTACCTCACTGTCACAAAAGTTACCATCGGTAAAAACGATTCCTCTGAAACCCAGCCAAGGTCCTCACTGCAAACTCTTATCTGCTGGCTTCTCTCAGAATTAAGCTTTTCTCATGCATTTTTTTCTGATAATGTTTACCTTTCCAATACATTTCTAAAACTTGCTAATAACATAAGTCAGCACCACACTCTTCTCTGTAGGAACAGCAAAAACACTTCTAACAGATTTTTGGCTTCAATGCACCTGTTGCGGCTTCAACAAAACATTCCAATCCATTTTTCACAGAATCATAGAATCATTAAGGTTTGAAAAGACTTCTAAATCATCCAGTCCAACCTCCACGTACCATCAATCCTGCCCACTAAACCATGTCCTGAGTTCCACATCCCCACTGTCGAACAATACCAGCGACAGCACCTGAACCACCTCCCCAGGCACCCTGTGCCAGTGCCTCATCACTCTTCAGGAGAAGTTTTTCCTATTATCCAGCCAACTTGGGAACACTTGGGAAAGTGTTACCATTAAAGAAATGCCCAGTTGCTTAGCACTGTAAGAACACCTTACCCACAGCTAGAACTGGGGATTTTCACCTGGACTCAGAGAGCCCAGCTCCAGAGCTGTAGCCACATCACGTTACATTGCAGCAGTATGACTTCTCCTTCCCCTATGCTAATTCACAGCTGCATTTCATCCAGCAGCGCTCCCAAATGACAAGTCTTGCAAAACTCCTGGAACGAGGCACAAATTGTAGAGGCAAGTAGGTACGTATGAGCAACCAGCAGCGGGACTTGGGAGCTTTCAGCCTCCAAAGCTGGTGTGGTCTAAACTGCCTCCCAGGCTGCAGCCTTACACTGTGCATGCACAGCTCTGCCACCCAACTCAGGGCATGCCCAGCCTTAAGTAACACACAGGACAATATTTGCGGATATCTTGTAAATCTGTCTTGACTAATCTTCTGCCCCTACCTCTCTATTCCAGAGATGAATAGAACTCTCAAATCATGCAAGGTTCAGCAGAGTAGGGGAGGAGAATCGTTACATCACTGAGACAGAGAACAAGAAAGAAAAGTAAGTTTAAAGGTACTACAACGAAATGCATGGTAAGGACTTCCTGCACCTCCTTTCGTTTCTAACATTATCCTTTCAAGCTGACCTGACCAACATTTCTGCAACCACCTCGTTACAAACTACAATAGATTGCTGGGCATCAATTTTGAAAATCAATCATGATACATATCTCAAAATGTGATTATAATAAACACAGTTCCCTGCCAGACTGCAATATAACACATGTTGATAAACCCCATTCAAAACATCCCCCTTAGAGCTGGCATGCAAGAGGCAGCATCAGCTAACACAGAGTTCAATTAAAATAAAACAGCAACATTTGTTGATCAATTTCCAGGGTGCATATTGAAGAGCAGCTTCAGGATGAAACGTTGAGCATCTCCCCTTGAAAGAGTGTTGGACTCTACATTTTGAGAGACTGATTTCACCCTCTGTCTGCCTCTGTATGGCAAACAAAAGCAAGTCCAGGAGTGGCCTCCAGTCCTTAGATCTAGATTTCTTATTATTACAGATACTAAAAGTATTAGCAGCAAGGATTGTTTCTAAAAAAGTTCAGGCTCCTCTCTTAAGAAAAAATCTACTCAAAAAATCCACATAAGAGAAAACACTGTCCCTATTCATTCAGTATAGCAATTTAGCCCTTAATGAGGTGTTTATGACCCTGGACTCAACTAGGAGTTCAGTTTTTCTAATGACTCAGCACCTCAGTGGTTTTGGCTTTAATTCTTTTAAATACACAAGAACAGCACCAGGACAGGGATGCTAAATGAGCTCCACGAGCGCTGGTCACTTCTATGCAGAACACTCCACTCTTGCTCCAAAAACCAATGTTTTTTTTTCCAAAAAGCTTCTGCAGCCAGGGAGAAAAAGAGAAAAGAAAAAAAGGAGAATTTTAAGTAAGCTTAGTTTCTCACTATGAAATATTCATATTGGAATATCTAGTTACTACAATGTGCAAATTTAAATAATGACTAATCCAGCGTAATTTACAAATAAGAACTGGACACAAATGTTTTAAATCTCAGCTTTCTGAATGAGCGAAGTCATCGAGCTTTCCAACACTTTATCAACTGAACAAGCGGAGCAGAAACTCTGGCCCAAGTCTTCCATTTCCTCAGTGCTCTCTTTACAGCAGTGCCCTTGCCTAGAAGAAGGATTATTCGAAATTTTGTGGAAAGCAAGTGAATGCTGAAGAAGTTCACCCCAAATGAAACTGAAAATCTTTCTGCGCTCTAAGCCAAAAAGATACGAGAAGTGAAAAAGGACAGGCTGCTTAAACCGACATCTGCAGTCACAAAAATGCCTTTTTTTCCTGCTGTCAATTCTGCTGAAGTTAGAAAATAGAAATGATGCGAATACCAATTTCTGTGGTGCCTCTGGAGATAACATGCTTTTAGCTTTGTTAACAACGCAGCTCACTAACTCTGGTTACTTTTTGTTGGCATATACTCATCTGACAACGTTTTTAAAACGTAAATTCTTCTGGGAGCGCGTCTTTGTCGAGTATTAATGGCACTAGTAACTTAAATTGACATCTATGTCATGCAGCCATGCATCTGTCAGTATAATAAAAATATACTTTTAAAAGATTACTTGATATTGTCTGACTTTGGCAGCAGATGTTTGAGCTTGCTTTGATGTAAAAAAGATTAAATATTTTTGTCAATACTTTCTAATTGGGAAATTTATTCAAGAAGACATCTTTATAACTGGCAGTGCTGCAAGATGCAAGGCACTCTATTGCCTCAGACACCATTTTTATTCATCAATAAAACATCATAACAGGCAGCTGGTGAGCAGAGTGCAAGTAATTTATGGAACAGGAAGCTACATTTCTTCTACCTGCTTTCTGAGACATCCTTACCTGCCACTGCATTTTGTTTGATCTTTTCTCCAGAAAGCAGAGAGAACAAAGAAAAGTGAGCTAACAACTGCGTGCTGTACATTCAACCATTTCTGTACAAGACGCGTTTTGGTACCTTAAGGCAAAAAGCTTCAGGCTCAAAGTTCACAGAGTTATTTTGAAGTATGGATAGTAAATGAAATGAAGCAACATTCTGTATAATGCAGTCTGATAACTGTTATAATTAACTTTACTCTGAATACTTTCTGGCGTGCGATGCCAGCACGATCAGGAGAGGTAAAACAACATTATAGTAACAGACTCGGCCAGATTTGCAAACTTATGTAAGTGCCTAATGATGCAAAGCAGAGACTATTGGAAATCAGAAAAGCCAACCAGCCTATGAAATACGATTGACTTCAAATATTCCGGCACAGCAGAAAATACCCCTATTAGCACCTCCAGACACTACAAGCATTTTGCAAACACAGGCTTCAGATACTCAACATGGAGGGTGTACAGTACACACAACTGCACACCACAAACAGATCTGTGACAACACGAAGCAATAATTTACTTAGCTGCTTTCTACCATGCAGAAAATTTCTACAAATGTGTCGCTTCCCTCTGTTCCTGGAAAGGGCCTTCACCTCTCTGGACTAGTACTGAACAGCCAAGCTGGGCCGAATCCACCAGCTCATGAGCAAGCAGGATGCTGACAAGACGGCCCCACAGGATGGTAGGGATGGAGAGCTGGCTGCTCCACAGCCCTCAGCCTCTACACCCCAGCACCTCGGAGCCAGGAGCAGAGCGAGCCCTGTGCCAGCCAAAGGCTCAGCCCTGACCCACCCTGCTCCTGGAAGCTAAACCACTGCTGTGTTCAGCTTACAAGTTTGGGGGTTTGTTTGTTTTCAAACAATCATCCAAAGCAGGTCACGTTCTCAAAACATACCCAAGGACTTCAGCTTCCAGGTAGTAATTCTCTTATGCTCACTCAGAAACCTCTGTAAATAAAAGCGAAGGTTTCCCCACGCAGGTTTACCACTGGCAGAAAGTACCAACTTCAAGCTCTCTTTCTAAGAAGACAGGAATTCCCAAAGCAAGACCTAGTAAGTCTAAACAACTCGGATGTGGAGCACGAGAGACAACAGCAAGGGGCCGAAATTTCCATATATTACTTTTTTTCCCCGGATATTGAACAAATTTGTCCAAATTTAAAGATTAATAAAATCTAATGGAAGGTTTTACTTAATTCAAAAGTGTACATTTTGTATTTGAACCTAATAAAATGTTTTTGTGACCACAACCATGCGGTCTATGTTATCCTATTTCCCCCTCTCACAAACTCTCTATGGAGAACAAGTTGTTTCAGCTAAGTTTTGCCATCCTTACAAATAAAGCAGTCATTATTTCTATTTCAAACCTCTATAGCATATCTCATAGGTAGATTAATTAATCATAGGTAGATTAAGAAAAAAAAAGTCATATACTAGTAAGTGCTCTGGAGTTGAGTCTGTCAAGGAAATTGCCTTCACAACATTCTGCATTCAATATGGAAACAATAACTGTCAGAACTTTTCAGTATTTCTCCTCTCCTAATACATTACAAACTCAATACATAACGAGCAATTATGCACGAAAGCTATTTTTAAAGATTCTGCACTGCACCCATTAACCTTAATCAGTCCTACACAGAGCACCTCTGAAATGTGATACCAAGAGTGAAAAACACAGACATATACTTGTAAATACACCCAGGAAATCCAGTGTAGGCATTGAACATGGGCAGGGCAGTGGTCATTTGGAACACAGTGTAATGAGAAAGAAACAAGCACACAGGTACACTTTGATGCAAATGAAACCAAATATGATTTTTCTTTTTTTTTTTACCATACAGTAAAATACACTGATTGTCCAAATGCAGAGTGAGAGAAATTGAAGTGAAATTGAAGTTGTTCAATATATACTGAGAAAAATATGAGAGAGAGCACTTGGTCAAGAGTACATCCTCAACACTGCCACGTGAACTTCCAGACAGACTGAAGCTGAGCTTCCAACACACAAAAAGGAGCTTAAATTTTACAGTAGCCTGAGCATTGTAGGCACCATAATCATTTCTTGGTGGGAAAGTCAACCAGAGTAAAAGATGTGTAACTTAAAAGGAAAAACAAAGAACAGATGAACTTGCTTTTTGGGTTGACATCAGGACAGCTCCAGTCCCAAACACAACCCAGCAAAAAAAAAAATTCAGGTGAAATCCTGCCAGAACAGCACTTCAGCTCCTCATGCCTTCATACCTGTGCAATCTGTGCCCTTCATACCAATCAGCTGCTATTATTTCCAGCCAGGCAGAAGCCCAAATCAAATGAAAGTGATACAAAAGGTTTCCCACCGGCGCCTGGTGAAGGACAGTTAGAAGAACCTGTTTTATGAGGCTGATCTCATCTCTGGGAGGGAAACGAAGACAGACCTGTTGAATGAGAAGCTGCAACCTGAATAGGAAGGAACTGGAAAAGGCTACAAGTGGCTGGCAAGCACAGGACAGGCCACCCCTGGGCTTCGTGTGAACCCTTGTGCTGAAGGCACGTTTGTTTGTCACAGCCCTCTGCCTCTTCACGGCAAACGTGAGAAAGGCACAGAGCAGAAAGAATGTCATTCTAAAACACGGGTTGATAAACTGTCACACGCACTACCCTGTGGATAAAAGGAAAGCTATGAATTAAGATTTCATCCATTTCGTGTGTCAAATTGTGGTTTGCTTAACTGCTTTTAGCCGCTGTCAGATCAAGGTATTTTAAAATATAGCTGTGCTGAAATGCAAAGGAAAAGGAACTTTTTTCAAGGCAGAATAATGAGGAAAAAATATTCAAGCTTACTACAGCCAATTCTTCATCTCATAATTTGGGCCATTTGTGTGGTTTGTAAATGTAGCATTAAAGGGAATCAAAGTGCTGCAGTATATAATTAATCCATTTATGTAGCGTCGTCATCAATATTTAAAAGCCTACGCAAAACAGAATAAGAGGCAGTCCTAGGTTTTACCTGCGCAATTACAAAAGCAGCTTGGGTAGTAATTATTTCAAAATAATTAGTGAAATTTATATAATTCATGCACCTTTTCAGTACCCCAAAGGTACTTGAAGGTGTTATCTGGAATACAGAAAAAATGCAAGTGAAGTTCTTTGTGCTTTCTTTGCCTTTGTCTTCCTAAAATTACAACCTGCCCTGAACCTCCCAAAGCCTACCTGTACACGACAACAGCACCCCACAAGCTATTTCTTCTCTTTTTCCTTCTTTCTCTTCTTTTCCTCCCATTCATCCTTTCTTCCTTTTGTTGTTTCTTTCATTCTTCCTTTCTTTTTTTCCTTTCTTTCTTCTTTTCTCTCTCTTTTTTTTTTTTTAGAGCATCACTTATGTACCACCAACGGTACTTTGGGAGCACCTGACCACACGATTTCACTTCAATTTCCTTCACTAGGAAATAGTTGCATAATATTTGACTTCAAAAGGGAAAACGTCTGTACTTTCTGATTGCAAAAAGTTTTAATAAAGCAACAATTATACTATGGTAATGAAAAAGAAATGAAAAGGTGATAAAAGCTAACATACTTCATTCTTGAAACATTCATATTCAACATCCTGGTTTCAAAACAATAAAAAACCTTAACTCGTGATAAAAATCCAGCCTGAGCAGCAGCTACCTGGGGCCCTGCCCTGTCCTGGCAGCACAGCAGTCTGTGTGTCCTTGGGGTAGGCAGCAGCACGAGGGGCCGGGGCACCTCTATGCACACAGGAGGGCTGGGCAAGGGCAGCGCTGGCTGTGGCTGCAGGGATGGCCTCAGAGGGTGCATTTCAAAGCAAAATTAGCAGCACCGGTTTTGCTTAGGATATTAACACTCATGAACAGTGGTTTTAAGCTAAACAAAACAAAGAAAGCAAGAAAGAAAAGCAAAACAAAACAGCAAAAGCACACGTCATGCCCTACCAAAGGTGCCCTTGCGTTTTTTTTCCCAGCTATGCAGACAAGACCTTGCTTGTAAATTCTGCTGCAAAGTTAGAGGAAGGCAAGGTGTTATTGCACTGCTTTTGCAAGAGCAGCCTGGAAGGAAGATTTTGACAATGAATTATAAGCTCCTGGAAGCAACTAGCACAGACGTGTACGAGTGAGGAGCCTGCAAGCCAAGCACCAAAGAAAGGACTACGTTACGGCACATCCAGCTGAGCCGATGCAACATGCTCTGCTTATGAACGTGTTATGTAATCTCTCTAACCATCATCTCTTTATGTAGCTGAAATTAGAAGCAACTCCCAGTGTGGTCAGCATGAGCCACACTACAGAACAAATAGAGAATCTGGTTAAGTATTTTCCCATACATTCTGTTTTCCAGCACTGGCCTAAATGGTTGCTGCAGGGCTAACTAGTTCACAACAGCCACATTTTCCTTTACGGAGGAAAGTAGAACTTACTATATCTGGGTATTTCAGCCAGATCAGGCAGCATACATTACAGCAAGATAAAGAACATACACCTTCCACCATCCGTAAGAATATTCTCCCAAATGTTCCCGTACACAGGTGTCAAATAAACAATTCATACTTTAAGTGAATGTTTCAAAAAGTTACAGTATATAAGCTGAAAAAATCTTGAGAAGACTATAAGGAATAAGAAGAATGAAGTGCAGCCATCACCGCACCAGAGATCTCAGGAAATGCCCCTGTTATGATAAAAGCAAGTCAGCTGAGTCAGAGATTGGTTATCCTCCCCATTTTACTGCTCCAGGAGCATGCAACTCATGACACGCCTCAAAATGAAAAACGTTGTCTGAAGTTTGAAAAATGCAGAGGAAAGAACCCATAATTATTATTTTTTCTGTTACCGTTTTCACATTCCATGAAAAATTCTTTTCAGAAACTTTACAGGAAAGGCAGATCAGAAATAATCAAAGTGATGTGAAGGCTTGTAGATACTTTCACGGGCATGACAGAGCCAAGAGCCCGGCTGAAATCACTGGAAATGACAGCACTGCAGATTCTGTGGGACTCTTCTTTTCTCCTGTCAGGTTGCTGGGGTTCTCTCATCTCTCCTAGCTGCAGATACTCGCCATTCATCTCAGCAATCAGCAGGCTGGAGCGATAGCGCTGTTACTTCCCCAGCCAACACTGCCCTGCTCCTGGTTTGCCAGAGCACCAGCTCTGTCCCTGCTCTGGGGTACCATTGGCCACGTGAGGTGTGAGGACTGGAGCCAGGCAGTTTTGTTATACTCCCGAGAGAGCTCCCTAAAGCTATGATTAGGGCACTTCTTAGTGATGAAGGAGATTAAAGCTTATTACCCACCAAAATTGCAGTAAATTAGCACTGCTGCTGTAAGACTGGTATTCAACCAGAAGCAGTATTAAGGCCTTGATGAAAACTTCGCTGAGGTTATACTGGACAAGAATCTTTCTTTGCTCTGTAGCACACAAGGATGGCAGATGGACTGCATCATCACACATTAACGGTGCCATGCAGGAAGAGAAATCACCAGGCAGCAGCACCAAGCCAGTAACTTCACCACATACACACCAGAGCACGATTCTTAACCCTTGCCGTCCTTCCTTCTTGCCAGCTCCACTGTTCACATTTTGATATAGGAATGTAGCCCTTATCTACACTGCTATCTCAGAGTGCCTTGCCTTGCAGTCTATTCCCAGTTAGAACAATACTCGAGCTCTCTGGAGCAGATATGTACTTTGGATGCAGACCTGCAGACCGTTGCCAGAAGGCTCATTTTCCTACGTGGCCACGGAAAGAAGCAGCACTGCCAGGTGTCAGCGCAGGACATCTGTGCCATGTGAGCCAGAGACCAGCAGTGAGACTTCACCCCCTGTGGGATGCCTGTGGTTCATTACCACAGCCACCACAAGCACTTCCACCACAAATCCTTTCAGTTCTAACCATGCCCCGAGATCACAAGAGCTGCTTGCACTTGCTGTTTTTGCTGGTGCTTCTTTCATCCCTTCTAGTAGCGGTTTGCCCACGGAGTTAAGAGTAACACCCCCATGTATATGAAATCAGGGGAACCTGTTTGATCCTTTCTCTGGACCACGGCTCCATCTCTGCATGCCTCGCCACCTCACTGCCGGAACCATGCTCATGGAAAGCATGGAATAAAGAGGACTGCAGCTCACTAATTAGAGGTTAAGACTGGGAAAACACAGCCAAAGAAGAACCCTACAATTTCTACAGACAATTAGACTGAAAATAAATTTAGGAAAGCTAATTAATCACTATGAAATTAATTCTTTTTTTTTTTTTTCCTTCACTAATGAATATTTTTTGAGTGTTGATCAAATAAACATCCCCATGATTTGGTTTTTACCCATCTTCCTCCAAAGCTAAGAGAGATAAAAAGCACGTAAAGTTGTAAACCAGGATGAATGTGTCTGGTCCAAGTTAAGTCCTTTTTCTGTCAAGTGCTGCAACACATACAGTCCAACTATCCACAACTTCCTAAAAAAACAGTTCTCAGTAGGATGGCATTTTAATAAGCTATTGTTCTTTCTCTATTTTATACCAGGAACATCCAAAAGCTGAAGATGCTCCAAGCATCCACGTGAACGTTTGCATCCAGGACTTGTAGGTATGCATATTTGATCCATTCCACAATGAAGACACACAAACAGGAATGCTAAAATCTAATATGAGCACAGCAAACACTCCTTTTCATTACCCTGACACTACTAACACAATTTATGAGTCAGCTGAGTACTTATAAAAAGCTACTGAGAAAACAAAGACAGAATTAAGCACAGTAGAAACACTTGCTTACTCAAATACAGTAACCAGTAAAGTCAAAGGATATGACATCTCATGCTATATAGAAATGCCTTTGTTAGGCAGGTAAAGCATGCTTCCATAGCTGCTCAGAAAAGAAAAAGATGAATGATCTTTTCAAGCTCTATATAAAATGATTTCTCTAGTAGCAATTAATAGAGACAGGCCCCAGAACACCAGTCTCACGCTCTAATCATCAGCGAGAAAGAAATTAAATGACAATTAAAAAAAGCCTTTATTGAATATGCAAAATTCTGTTTTCTCTTGGAAAGCAACTGGAGCAATTTCATATTCTATAAGCACATTAGCGAGGAAACGGTTCAGAGGGTAGCTGGAGAAGAGCTTGTGTCCCTGAAGCATCAGGTAGATTGACTGGAATACCAAACACACTGCTAAATACAAGTGTAAATTCACGCTCGTGACTTGTGGGAAAAGAGGCCCTGTTAATTTATCTGTAACACTCCTGCATAACAATCCTGCGACGTAGGAACATCACTCCTACTGACATGTGTAAAACCACAAATAGCCCAACGTTTTCAGCAGACTTTGTTATGGGCAGCAGCAAACATATTGCTCTGCCTGGAACACACAACTTTGCAGGAGCGTGGCTCTTTAGTTCCCCTCAAGTCTCAGGCAGCCTTTCCTTTATACTTCAAACAAATTAAATCTACTGCAATTAATGATTATAGTTTTTCCTTCAATCAGCCCATACTCCTCTAGGAAATTAACTTAGCTATTAAAAGCCCGAAGGCTGGAAAGGAACCTAGTTAGATGAGTTTTACCTCCTCTCTATTGCCTGTGTAATCAAATGCAGTTTCCCCACCAGTTTAATTCTAATCAGTTTAATTACTGAAAATTACAACGAAGAAAAAGCCCTTACTTCTCACACCAGAAGAAAGGAGGAAGGCTGTATGTGCTAGTACAGTACTGGGCAGCAACAGTTTGATACTACGTGTGAGGGAGGGGAAATGACCAAAAATAAAAGACAAACCCTAAAATTCTTTAGATAGCAGCTATCAGCACGAAGGGGTGGAAACAGCAAACCACAAGGCAAGAATCTAAGTCAGAGCTGATTACTTCCAAGGTGTGCAACTGGGGAGACTTTATTACCTCAGCACTGCAAAGCCTTGATTACATAGGATCCGCTCAGCGATTCAGCTCTGTTTCCTACTCGGTCTTTCAGTCAAATGTTTGCTACACAAAGCAATGGAAAAGCAATACATGCTCAGCCCAGGACAACTTCTGCCTTTCCCACCAAAAGAAAGCAGGTAAACTCAAAAAAAGCAGAGCTGCCATGCTTATGGAGAAAAAACTAAGCTAGGAGCCACAAGCTTTTCTTGCCATGTCACTAAACCTGACTTTCTAGTAGTCATTCACTGGGGTGAAAGACAAAGTGTAAGATGCACATTGAGATGTTCTGTTCTGTATGATAAAATATAACGGGAGAACAGATCTCTCAAAGCAGTCAGACACTCAAAAATACATAGAGTCAGTATGTATGTTTTCCTCTACCTCATTTCCACAGCAAGAAGTACTTCTCAGTGTTCTGAAACCCACTTTTCCAGAAGGACTTATGCCATGGTAGGCTTCTCTTATCTTCTGCCACAAGGAGACTTCAATGCTGAGCAGAAAAAGGTCACAGAATATCATCTTTTTGTTTCTTCTCAAATACTCAAAAAAATAAAAATCCATTCTTTCATTACATTTTTCTTTTCATCATTTTCCCTCTTTGACCATAAGGGCTTCATTGTCTGCTTCCTAATTTTAAGGACCTCTGTTGTGCCCACTTGAAATCCCCTCTGCCAAAATGACTAATTCCAGTAATCTCCTGTAAACTGCTGATCTGCATTTCACTAATACTCCAAAGCCATCTGATCTCTACAGGAAAAGGGTAGGAGTATTTAGGCAACTAACCTGAAGGTGTTGTGGTCACTGAAGAAACTGGAAAACATAAATCAAGTAAGGGTGCTTCCATCACATAAAGGACTAAACATATCAGAAGCAAACCATTTTATTTCTGCTGAGATCACTCGTCAGCCAGCCCTATACTTTACAAAGAGCACTGTGGAGAAGAGAAATTCTAGCTTAAAGCAAACAAAAACTGTAATTCTTCACCAAAAAAGAAAACCTCTGAAATACAAGCCAACTTTTTAGCAGTCTTATCTCTTTTAATATAGAAAATTGATGGGAGGAAATAACACGGCACCTAGCGTCCTGCACAGCAAGATGAAAGGGCAAACCACAGGAACTTGAGCATAAGGCAAACCACGCACTTTCTTGGAGAAGCACATCATTTCTTTCAAGATGACCGCCCCGCTGCAAGCCAGCACACGCGCCTTCCACAAGACCTCCTTCTGTGCCAAGATGTCTGCAGCTGCAGGCCTTGGAAGTGCCCTCAGTTTGCAAAGGGCTGCAGAAAGCAGCACTGTCTTGACGAGCAAACACCATGTCTGTATCTGAGTTTACAGAGCTCTCCTGAAGGGAGTCTCTGACCAGAGATATCGGGAGCGCACGTCCCAGCGTGGAGAATCCTCAGGCTTATGTAAATACAGCCACTCACTCACAGCCTTTGTTCAAAAATACCCGGCTTTGAGCATTTGAAAGGCTGTAGTGTTAATAGGATCAAGATATCTGAGGACAACACAACTCAATCAAGGCTCTTCAAATTTCTAGATCGTCTTTAGATAAGATGTTCTCATGTATTCTTAACCATTCCTAATTGCTTTACCATAAACACTTGAGAGGACACTTTATCCAATCCCTTGCTGATTTCTCCTAGACTTCTCTTCTCTTAGAAGACGGGGAAAGCTGCAAACCAAGTACCCTGCAAATCACAAAGGTGCTTAATTTTAAGTACTAACCAAACTTCCACAGAGCAAAGCAGGGAAAGAACTCAAAACTTTAAATATTCCAGAAGCACGGGTCTCTTGTAGTAGCCCTTTGCTAGCTGAAGGCTTCTTTGTCTGCTCCATTCAAATAACATTCGTTTCTCCCTCACAGAATCAACAACTAGAGAACAGAATAAGACTGGCCCAAAACAAATACGAACCATAAGAAGCAAAGAAAGACAAAGGCTGTGACAAAAGGTCAACTTCCAAAACTCTGCCTTGGTCGCTTTTGTTTCTTCTGCAAAGAAAACTCCGTCAGTACTTTTAATTCACACTGCAGTTTTGGGGCACATCTCTCGGATTCCATGAGACGCTGTTAGAAAGAATTACGGCTATAAAATCTGCAGCAGGTCTCACAAGAAACAGTAAAATCAGCTGTGTGTGTTCATCAGGGATAACCTTAGCAGGCCGATACCACAATCATCTGAATACCTCTCCTGTAAGCAAAGGGAGAACACTGTTGAGGCTCACACTACCTGCATCTGTTGCAGCAGGGTGAAGCCAGCTGTTATTAATGCAATCAGTTGATAAGATCCACCTTTACAGTTTCCAAATTCATCTTCAGAAGAACGTAACCATATTTATTTGAAGCACCCCAAAGAGCTCTTTGAAATGAAAAGAAAGAAATTTGAAAACAGCTGAACTAGCAGATGAAGCAGTCGATGTTAGGTGTATAAGAGAAAGGATATTAATATCTGTTTTGCTGTTGTCATCTCACTGAAGCTGAGATTTGAAATGCGTTATGTTGGATGTGTAAAACATCCTCTCATAAAGATAAATTCCCCGGCTGGTGTGACTCAAGGACTTTTGAGAAGAATAGATGCACTTTAGATGAATTTCCTGTTCTTCAAGATCAGTAATTCCAGAGGATGCACGTGTGGAGGTCCAAGCCCCTTTGTACAGTAGCACCAACGCTCAGTGCTGCACAGAGCCCTCTCACACCACCGCCCCGAGGGTCAGCACCCACACAGCAGCCAGGCTTAAGGCGATTAAATTCTCTAATCAGAGAAGTACAGTAGAAGCAGAAGACTGGCTATGTCATAAGTACAGTTTCAGGAAACAAATCTTAGAGCTCAGCAATTTCACTTTTACTGTAATGGATGTTATGACAGCTTCACAGTGGATTCGTATTTAAATATAACTTTAGTCCCCTCTTGCATCCTCCGAAACATCCATCACTGTAACTTTTGCCTTTTCATAATTTAAATGAATAATCTTCAGCTCCTAAATACTGCTTCAGTCTGTTTTGACAGACAAAATTAATGCCTCTTGCAGCTCCTGCAGAAAGTACTGCAAGTGCCAACTCCCAGATGCTTTGACCTTCCCAGGCAGGAGGCCACACAGCAGCGTCTCACAGGGCCCTAGGGAACGGCATGGAGCTGCGTCAGGGCAGGGCAGGTGGGGGTGAGGGAAAGGCTGTGCCCCAGAGGGCAGTGGGCACGGCACAGGCTGCCCAGGGCAGTGGGCACGGCCGCGATGCCGGAGCTCAGGGAGCGCTGGGACACCACTGACCCTGGGGCTGGGGTGCTGTGTGGGGCTGGGGGTTGGGCTCGGTGATCCTCGGGGGTCCCTTCCAGCTCGGGATGTTCCACTCATTCCAATGATTTTGGTGGATCTTCTCAGCCCTGACACCACAGAGCAGCAGGGTGAGGGCCAGGCAGTGCCGCAGCCTTGCCAGTGAGAGGCAGGCATCGAGCTCTCCTTGAGCTTCAGACCACGAGAACTTCAGTGCTTGGCAAAATGGAAAGTAGGTGTTTTCACAGTCTCATTGAGAAAAAGACCCAAGTGACCCCAATAGACTCAATTTTACCTGCCATAAGAGAGAAAATGTGCTACATACCTTTCTGTCCCACCTGGGCTATCTGGGGGTTGTGCTCATTTGCCCCAGAGAAGTTCTACTTAGTTTTAATATATGCATGCTTTCTGTCTTGGGATTCGTGACCTACACTGGCCTGGAGATCAAGTCAAGGGAAAAAAAAGCAACAAAAATCAGTTCTTCGCTTTTATTATGTCTCTCAAAAGCCCCCAGTCACAGTCTGGTCTCCTGGCCAGTAAAGGAAAATGAATGCAGGAAGAGCAGTGCTGTTTTGATACTGTTGCCATGGTGCAGAAGCGTTATTCCATACTCGTGCTTCATTGCATTTATCACCAAAATCATATTCAACAGGTAACTTTCAGTACAGCCACGGGAGGCAGAAGTCTCTGAATGCCAGCAGCTCAAAGCCAGGTTGATAAAAAGCCCACAGGCTGGAACAGAATCTGGCATTACTTCCCAAGATATTAAGCAGGTTTTACTGATATTAAGACAATTGGTGAATGCATTAAGGATCTTCTTTCAGCTTTGCGTATCATAACGAGCAGTGAGCATCTATGAATGGCACTGTACTCACATCTGAAAGAGCTCCATTAGGAAAGAAAAAAAACACGGTGAAAAGGGATTACATGCTCCACTTTAATACATCATTTAAAAGCTTACCAGAAGGATCAAAGTCCGTGCAAAACGACTCAAAATACTGTTGACTCACAGGACATCTTCTGAGAGTCCTGAACCTGTAAGAAAGCTCCACATCCCAAAGGAGTATTTTTAAAAGCTAAATGATCACCTTTTATTTCGCTCAATTACAAGCATGCTGAACATTTACCTAGCTGCAGTTAAAAAGAAAAAACCTACTGTAACTAAAAATTCCACATAACATGCCCTGCTTATTAAATTCATTAAACTGAAAAAATATTGGTTTCTTCTGTTGAAAAAGAAAAATGTTGAAATTTATAGCAGCTTTAAACACTGCCAGGAACGCAACATTTTTCCCAGCTGATATTCCTTTCTTCTTCCTTCCATTTTATCCTCTTTCATAAACGGCTACATATCATCCCTAGAACACTGGGGTGGGATATTTCTATTACTATTCAGACCTTTAATGCCTTTACTTTCACACGCTTCACATTTGAGGAATGTAAAAGAAAATACACATCATGACAAAAAGTGTTTGCTAAACCAGTCTGCTTTAACAACCAAAGCCACAAGAGCAGAATGCAGATGAGGAATTTGTAAATGGCAGTGTTTGGACTATTGCTTTTTTGAGGGATGCTCCTAAAGAACATCCAGCCATTTAAGCATCACAGGCACATCTCCTCCGCTCCCCAACAGCCAGCAGTCCTCTTAGAAAGCGCAGCAGGCAACAGACACAGGCAGTGAACACCTCACCTCATGGGGGAATCTCTCTTTCCACTGACTACGAGATGGAATCTGGGCTCAAAGTCAGCTTTTGTAGTTAACCTTAAGTTGAGAACCAGCATTCAACCTATAAGCTTGACAGCATTCACATCATGCATATTCAGAACTGGAAATCTGCACGATGTAGGACAGTGAGGGACAGTCAATACCAATTTTCAAAGTATTGAACAGTCCTCTTCCTGCAGTTTGCAAGCACGTCCGCATTTCTGCTTCGGTACAGAACAGGCAACACAGCAGAAAAATCCAAGTTTTCACCCACACGAAGACTCTAAAGCAGAAACCCACAGCTAGAAATCAAATGAGCCCTTAGTGCCACATACACAGCAGCTCCAACAGGGGAACGTGAGCACGAAAGACACCACAAAGCCCAGATGTAAAAGTGGAAACGCACTGAATTCCTGCCCTCAGTCCCACTCACAGCCTCTTCCCCCTGCCCCAGCCCCCATTTTTCCATCATGCAAGGCTCCTTGCATTCCACATTCCCAGCCCACCCATGTGCTGTGCCCCACAGCTCTGTGCTGCCCCAACACTGTGCTCCACCTGCATCCTCTCCAAGCTGCCCTCCTGCAGCTTGCTGCCCAGCTCCCTCCTGCAGGAGGACATTTTGCCTTTCAGTTCTAGCACACGTGGCTTCCAGTAACCAGTGAAAGATGTAAGAAAGTAAGATGAAAGATGTACGTTCAAAAGGAGATGAATTTGTCAAGAAGCAGCTAGTAGATGGAAAAGCCTACAGCAGGCTGCACCCGAGCAATATTTGCATTTAAGAAAATAACCCTTTTCTTGCTGCCCCAGTAAATACTGCAACTTTCCTACTCCTTTCTGTCTTTCAGGATTATCCTCCATGAAAGATGCCTACAACGCACCTCTGGGTAGTCAAGAAAAATTCCGCTTCAAATTAATTTATCTGAGAGATCCCTTGAGAGGAATGTGGCTGCTGACTAGGAAACCTTATCTGACAGCTCTGAGCTAAGAGGTCACATGGGGCTGGGAAGCATCTTGACTGAAGAATAGCCATTATCCTTTACTACGCGTTATGTCATCTTTTTCTCTCCAAAACAAAGCTCTTGAGAACATCTGATTGGACACCATATAGATCTTTTAAAGTTTGTCCCTCCGTGTCTCATAAATGCCAGCAATACGACTGTGAAACTGGGAAGAAAGACGTTGTGGAAACAAGCTGGTTATTGAAAAGCAGAGGTGTGGAGGACACGCATGTATAAATCAGATATTGAGCCATTCCTCTTCAATTAGGCAAAAAGTTTCCCTTACCAAAATTTACCATGAATGTTGAATTATTAAACGAACAACCTAAATTGGATACTGAATACCAATCATTAGCACAAAGTGAAAAAACTTGCTCCCTTGAGACAAGACAATCTAATCAACCTACAGGAAATAAATACTGAAGAAGTTAAATTTAGTGCTCACTAAGTACTATTTTAACCTCTCCACTCAGCAAGATTTAGATTTGTCTCAGAAAAAAAGTTCTCTCTTCTCAAATTAACTTTACTCTCATCCTTTTGTCCACTTTTTTCTGCAATTAACAAGAAATAAAGCAACGAAATCCTATACTGCAATTACACTTCAACTGCAGTGGGGCAAAGGACGACCCTTCTCCAGCCACTAGACAAAAACTAACACTTACTTTGAAGCCTCAGGTAATTATTACTGATCATCACTTGTCTGTTTTGTTTTGTTTTCATGGAGGAACACTGCTGGCAGCACCGAGTTTCCAGCCACAGAACTAGGCAGTGGAAACCTAATTTAAAAACAGAATTGGAGGCTCTAAGATGCAAATGTCATCTGCCAGAGTCCTGCCACCTGCCCTGAAGAACCTCAGCAGGGTGAAGCTGAGCTCCATGACTTCGTGCAGTTAAGATTGTAAGCGATGTTTAAACCAGAAATGTAACACCACCATTCCTCAACTGGGAAAGAGAGACTGAGCAATCGTGTTCGAAATAATTCTGTCTAGCAGCTCTTAAACGTACAGACTCCACTGCACATTGCTGTGAAGCAAATACTGAGCACTTAATAGCGCAGATCAAATTCTGCAGAAAACAAACTTTATCACAGTCCAGCTCCAGTAGGAACACCGGTGCCAAACGCATGCCTCACAAACCTCAACGGATCTCCAAAAGCCATAGGAAATGTGTCTGGTGGATGCCTGCAGCCCTGGCCAGCCAAGAGCCCTGAAGGTCTCCTGAGGGTCAACGGAACAGCTCTTCCCTGTACCAACAGGAGTTTATGAAGGGTGTCTATGCAAAGGGCCATTTGTCTTGAAGGAGGTCCTCATGAGGACCAGCTCAAGTTCACCAAAGCAGAATTTTGCTGTGAGCAGGCAGACTCGTTTCAGCTATTTTTTTCTGTACTGGGTACAAAAAAGATACCCTTCCCTTAAAGAAACCTTCCCAAAATTGGTCAGATATGCACTCTTCACAAACCATGATGCTTTCCAAGTTAACAGCAATGGGGAAATCCTGGTGTTTCCCACTGCTTGCCAGGGCTCTGGGCACTGCCACAGAGAAGCAGCTCGCTCTCCTCCACTGCAGCACCAGTCCTGCTGCCATTAACAAGACCAGCTGCAGGATACGGAATAAATATGGCATTTGGCGTATTTGTTGTGTGATGTTTTGCAGCCCTACATCATTCCTTTGCTCAAGTTCGGTTCTTCTCAAAGTAATTTGTTCCACCAGCACGCTTCGTGTGCTGCCCATCAGGGAGCAGAACGCAGAAAAGGCGATCAAAGTGTTGCTAAACGAAATGAGACAAATTACTGGCAAACTGGCTTGTTCATCCTGTTTTCTCCTTCTTGGTTGTATTATTCTCATGTAGCAAAACACGACAGTCTCGAATATCCTTGCCACAGAAACACCAGCTATTCAGGACTAAGAGCCATGAGGATTAAGCCACGAACAAAACTATGCATCCAAATGCGCGATGTTTTAGACAAATATACACAACAAGCTTGAATTATTTACACTTGAGTGCTAAGACTGCTAGAAAAACGAAAAAGCTTTAAAAGTTCTGCTGCACTTATTTCGTTGTTGTTGTTTTACATAATTACCGGGACCTTTGGACCACTTAAACGCTTCATCATTGCCCATTTAACAAACACAAAAAGATGCCTCTTGCTCCGGAGAAAGCCGCTTGGCACCAGCGAGGAAACAGCTCGATTCATCTCAAACAAAGGTTAGCAAGTGGGAAGCAAAAGCACAGCGCTAACGGAACGCTGTCCTGGCCGCACGAGCCCCCAGACGACAGGCAGCGTTAGCTGGATGCGCGCCCGGCCGATGCCCGGCCGCACAGAGTGTGACTGCCCGGCTGTGGATCCCAGAGCCACCAGCCCGCTGGGGGAGCAGGCTGTGTGCTGGGTGAGCAGGCTGCCTGCCAACAGAGAAGCTGCGGGGCCAGGGCGGCCCCAGGGCCTTTCCACGAGGGAAAAAGACGGCTGGATTTCAGGTGACATCAAGGAGCTTCCAGCCACGTGCCAGCGCCCTCGATGGAACCGTCGAACTCTCAGGATAAGCAGAAGTGAAGTTGGAATTACAGGGACGGGAACAGCAAAATGTTACGGCGTGTGTAAGCAGTTCTGGTGTTACCAAGCTCCGACATATGATATGGAAAACACACCAGTCTATCTGAAATTGTCTCTAATTAAAATCAGTAAACACTGATTGCCAGAGAATGAGCAATTTATATAAACAGACATTCCCCCGTATTCTCACATGCACAGAGGATGATTATTCACACACAACTCCACCAATTCTATTTCAGCATCCTTCATTATGGACCCAAAACTGAATCCACACTCTGAAACAATGGAAAAACTGCTAAGAATGCTGCCTGCCGAAAGGGCGGCGAGTGGTTTTAGAGCCTAATTATTTTTCTTCCATCACACAACTTCTGCTGTTAGTTTCAGTGCTATCAGTTGCAATTACAAGCATAAAATATTGTAATCCTGTTTATAACCCAACACTGCAACAACCATAAACTCACAAAGCACTGCAATACGAGTTACTATCCAAACACATGTATACAAATCATTGCAAGTCTTATCTAGGCTTCACTGTTGATCATATTACTGCTGAGTTTTCTTTCTAAAGCTCTGGTTTTCTGATCTTGAAAATGAAACACACACTGGCCTGTGCCAGATTGAATGCCACTGCTTCCTCAGTCATTAACAAGAGGTCTGACAGCATAATGGTTCCCCGGGACTGCCAAAAACTGATTTGGGGAAAAGAAAGAAAAGGATCAAACCACCACACCACCTATGCACTATTTTAGTACTCCAGTAGCTGGACAAACAAATCAAAGACCTCCACGCTCCCTGTGTACCGCTTCTCTGATTTACAGCCTCAGGAATGGACACGTCTAACGATTCCAAACACAACCAACCCCTGCAAAAGCAAAGGGAGCAGATCATTGCTCAGTCTGCCTCTACGAACGCAGGTCCCCCAGGACAGAGGGCTGCGAGGCACCTGATGCAGTAACAAGGAGCTGCGTGTGCCATTTCTGAAGGCTGACCTGCCGACCATCCTCAACACCTCTCATTACAGCTTCTTTTGCAGTAACAGAGAGGCTTACAGAGAGTTTGAAGACCACTTTGCTTTTTATATCCAGCTTGGTCGTGGATGGTTTTCTACACCCACCCCCTGCAGTTGCTGTCTGTACACCCTGCTGCAGGACACAAGTGCTGCAGCTGACAGGCTCGTGCCCACCAACCTCAGCAGGAAGGGACAGCCTGCCACGTCACACAGCAGCAGCACAACGCGATCTGAAGGGTCCTGCCTTAAGGACAAGCACCTGTCCATCCCTCTGTACACAGCCTGGAAACCAGGGAGATCCCTGACCCCAGAAAGGAGCCGGTGCCCTCACAGGGCACAAGGAGCGGCCATGCACAGGCTCAGGGCTAACAGCACGTAATCAGGAGCAAGGAATGCAAGTTGCTTAACAAACCCAAATGCCCTTACTATTACTATTTGACGTCCCACGCCCCTCAGACATTTCCACCCCTGCCTTTTATAGTGCAGTCCAAAGCATGGGCTCCAAACAGACCGTGCAATTCCTTTCACTGCTTGAGATACGAGGACGGGTTCTCCTCTCTTCCAGCACAATGCCTCACAGACTGTGCTTTATTCCACCTGCTGGTTTATTTTTCTAACTCACCTCTCAAATAAGGTATTCTGGATGAGAACAACGTAAGAACTGCAGCATTGATGGAAATCACCTCACTTGAGACCCTACTTCTAACAGAGGGCATGAAAAGATAGCCAAGAGAGAGTGGGAGAGCAGTACCACCAAGCACAAGATCCCCAAATACAGCTGTTGTTCCTAACGCTCCACACTCACTCAGCTCAGAGAAAAACTGTTGGCTGCAGGTTCGAAATAATCCTTGGTGGCTTTCTCCTCCACAAACTTATTCAGCAGCTCTTTAAGCTGTAAGCATTTGCAATACCCTCTGGCAACAAGTTTCATAAGCCTGGTGCCCATTGCACAGAAAGCCTGGCTTTGGCTTGCTGTGAACCTGGCGCTAGCTGTATTTATGCAGGTGTTAAAAGTTTCAGGTTTTATTACACTTCTTTTAATAACTTGCTCGGAGCATACGAAGGTTACAGGCTTGCCGTGCGCAGCTTTCCCCAGTACACGTTCAGAACAGTGACATTACAAGTGCCACCTTACACACCAGAAACACTTCAGACAAACACTGAGATCATGAGTAATTCACCTTTTTCACTCTTGACCACCTTCAGTAAATCTGGAAAACCCTATCTCATCCTGGAAACGCGCTAGTGCTGGTTTTCCTTCTGTTTGCTTTACCTCTTCCACGTTTGTTTCATCTTTAGACACAGCCTTCAAGTCCCCACCAAGAAAGCTTTCTGCAGCACAAGTCTCTCTCCCACGGATGTGTTCAACCCTCCGCCTGGCTTCCACCTCCCCTGCTCCATCTCTCCTGAGCTGCACAGCTCCATTGCTGACCGAGAATTCTGCCAGACCTTCAGTTATCCTCTATGATAGTTTTAAGCACGAGGACTTTTCACAGGGGCAGGAAAAAGAAAAAGCAGCTTTAAAGCTAATTGCTTTTAATGGAGATAATCATCTCCTCTGACCATTGTCTCTTCTTGTTTTGCTAAGTGAAGCCAGTGAAAAATATCTTTGCGTTTTGTAAAGTTTTATTTGAAGTCTCAGCCCTCCTAGAATCACTCACATCATTCACAGCTGAATAACTGGGTTGCTTATTTTTGCCGCAAGGAATGAGGGAGAGAGGTGGAAGAGTTCAGAACCTTCCAGCCAGCAGCATGAGAAGACTGGCAAGGCCTGGCCACTGTTCAGCTCCTTTCTTTGTTGTCATTCTTCATTCTTTACTCAGGGGTCAGTGAGGCCCTGGCACTGCTGCCCAGAGAGCTGTGGTGCTCCATCCCTGGAGGTGCCCAAGGCCAGGTTGGATGGGACCTGGGCAGCCTGAGCTGGTGGGGGGCAGCCAGCCCATGGCAGGGGTTGGGGCTGGGGGGGCTTCTCCAACCCAAGCCATTCTGTGATCCTATGACTGATTCTGTGATTCTATGATTCCACGATTCTGTGTCTCTGCCTTTCCTCCAACCAGAGTTTACAAAAGGCCCACCAGGTCTCTTGGTCACAAGCCACAGTCATGATATTGAAAGCAGCTAGGATTCATCAAAGAGTACACAGAGACTTTGAAATTGCTGCAGAAAACCTGCCAGAGGGCTCCATTCTTCATGATCACATTCACATCCTCTTCCCTCTACAAGGTCCCAGAAAGAGGATAAGCCTCACAAAACCTTTTAGTGCTATACATCTTAAATTTCATCCAAGCTTTTCCTCATCTACCCCATGTCTGTTCATTGCAGACAGCTCCAGTGCTTGCCCTTCTCTTCTGTCCTACCAGCCCACCTCCAGATGTCCCATCCTGTGAGATATAACCCTATGTAAGTCCTCCCATTGAGCAACCAAGAAGCCTTAGCCCATGTCCGGCCAAGTCATTACCAGTTTTAAATGGCTGGGTTGAGACCACTGGAAACAGGGACTTCCACAACATTTTTTAATTCACTACCACAATACAAAGGCAAAAGAAAAATCAAAGTTGGGGGTGGGAGGGGGGCACATCAGTTTGTACATCTCACCTGCCAGTTCACAGCGATGTTCATAATCACTGACCTTCTGCAAATGAGACTTTCTTGCTACATGACTTATTTGTTGCAAAAACACCAGAGATCTTTTCACGTCCTTCTCACCTTCAGCTCTGATGTAAGGGTTTGCTTTTACCCAACTAATCTGATACACATGGCACGGCTCTCGTCCTGGGGGCATCGTGTGCAAAGTGTGCAAATGAGAAAACCTACAGAAACCTATAGAAATGCCACCTAAAGAAGAGAAAGGTGCTGCTTTTAACCAGCATCAATTCTCTTTTCAGTATTCTGAAACTCAGTAGTATTCTCAGGTAATGTTTAACAGTGATGTTGAAGGGCTCTTGGGGACCAGAGCATGATGGGTAAAACAAGTACTCATTACAATTTGATTCTACGGAGAATAAAATGGATGGAATTGCCTGGGATATTTTTGGAACAGAAGGACTTTCCAAGTCACAGCACTTTGGCCGGACCGTGTCAGCACGCAGACACACACCTCATCTCTGCAAGCTCTTCCTTAAGATGAAAAAACCAGAAACAAATGCATTTGAATAAGAATGTATTCCAAACAAAATGTTACTTAACTAGGAAAATTCCTGACAGTTTTCTGTTGCAGGAAACAAATTTCAGCCAGGAAACATGAGGTAAGACTTTTTGTATATGTACTTAGTACATGAAAGAACCTCGCACGAATATTTGTATGCGATTTTAAACGTAAGGCTTGCAGAATAAGATATTCAGAACAATTACTTTTCATTAGAAAAGATTACTTATTTATAAGTATCTTTTAATCTGAACAATTATGGTTCATCATGCATTGCTGCTGTTATCAATATGCAATTTATTTAGAATACATTAAAGATTCTGTATACTTACCTATAATAAATCAAGTTTCCTTGTTTTATACTTTGGAAAAAAATTAGATTGGTGATTTTTCTTCCCCCAGTCTATGGGCTATCAACCTCTCTGACACAGTCAAAGCAATGAACACAATTAAAAGATCAATTTCTAGTGGCAGTGTCTACGTTCTTTTGGAAAGCAAAAATATCCCAATCACTGATGGGACAAATAACAAAGAGGAAGAAAGCAGGGCAATTTTCAAGCGATTATAGGAGCTGTTCCAATCTGAGCAGTTTATCAACAAAAAGGACAGCACTTTCTCTAAGATAGTTTTCTGCTTTCACCTCGGTGCAATGCTCAGAAAGTCCCAGCAGCAGCCCCAGCCCCGCAGCTGCTCACACCGTGCTCAGCTCAGACAAACCCAACGGCAGGTCACAGTTCTTGGATTGACACTGCAAAGAAGCGAGCTTCTGCCTGCTGTCAGCAGTTCTGTATTTTGTCGGCTGGCTCTGCTCCTTGATCTCCAAGGAATCACCCCGAAGATCAGAGGCGGAAAGAACCACAGGAGCAAAAAACACCTCAGCAGAAGAATTACTTGGTGGGAACGTGCAGTTCAGCATACAGGTGTTTACAAGTGTAGTAAGATTGCAATGCTGTTTTATTTTCAAGTTCCTTTCTAGCCTAATCAGGATAAATTTAAAAACAGGCCTTCCAACAGCCCACTAATCTATTTGGACTGGTTCTCCCAACAATTAAATCATCAGCTTCTTTTTGTCACTCTCCTGGAAGCAAACAAAGCAAAACAGATGATTTTATACTGCACAGGTTGTTGCAATATCTGTTTCTTGACAGGAGAGGTGCCGATCTGATCTTGAGCCACAAAAGCAAAAAGCAGAACTCAGTTTGCACTGTGTCATGCGGGCACTTCTCTGCTCAGACCATGTCGGACTGCTGCTGGAACTGGCTGAGGACAATTCCCTGATCTGTGTGGTTACCAGCAATTCCTTTCTGGCATGAGCACCAAGCCACAGCAGTGCCATTCTTCATGCCACCACTGCGGAACTGAAGAGCAGACAAGTCTCTGGTACCAGAAGAATCACCTGAAAACCGATTTTGATAATCAGTGCAATTTATGTAAGCCAGGTCCCCTGCAATATTTGAGACATGACAAGGAAATATGGAAAAATAAGAATTACTTTGTAAACGATCCCAGCTCTGTGTAAGGGTCTCTTACATTGGCTGAAACACTGCAGTGTTTGTTTTTTTTTAAACAAAATCAGCCCTGATCCTATTTCATCTCCTTTCCTGTAGGCATAAAGGGTTGCCATGTCACATGGGCACAGCTCAGCCCCTTCCTACCACCAGAGTTTGCAGATGAGGCCCACACGCAGATGTCCACACCAAAAAGGCAAAAGGGGGTTCTGCATTAACACAGGTGTAAGTACGGACCTGCTGAGATTCACCACAGCAGAGAAGCAAGCAGGGACAGCCCTGGCTACAGTAGCAAGAGTTCTAACGACATGGAGTAACTGATAAGTTGGGAAACCGGGCAGGTGAGGAACCGTGAGTCTCAGGGGTGCCCAAGTGATGCCAAAAGCACCCTGCATACCTGTATTATCTTAGAAATGCACTGTTCTGCTTCAAACCACAAACCTCTTCGAGTAACACAATTCCTCACATCCACATCCTGACACCAATCAGCAAAAGCTTTTGTGACGCCCAAGTGCCCTGTACTGAAAAAGATCAGAATGCAAGCGTTTGTGTGAACCTGTTGCAAGGACTGGGTTGCAGTGAGAACCCTGTTTTCTGCTTTGCCACGTATCCAACAGCTAAAACCCCTTCCTTGATGAAATGGAAAAAGACCAAAAGGCAGTCACAATGTTCTGCAATTCATTTCTGGAAGAAGAAACAACTTTTTGTTTCCCTTTTAGCTGCAGCGTAACATTTTGTTCGAGTTTTTTGTGGTTTGTTGTTTTTTTGTTGTTGTTTTATATATACGTAAGCTTACATGAGCAAAAATCAGAAGTAGGAAGCTGTTTCATATCCAAACATTTCAAGATAAGAGAGATTTTCTTCTTGGATGCAAAAATTCACCATTGGCTCCATTTCTTTTCCCATCAGAACTTCAATTTTGACTATACAAAAGGAAAAGCAGCCCTCAGATTTCTCAGTTGCAAATGCCACTAGAAAACCTGTTGCCATTTCCACTCGGGGGAAAAAAAAAAAGTCCCCTCTCACATCTTGTCTAACCTTATTTGTTGGGTTAGGGAATTCAGTGAAATAATTGCCACACAAATGCCAACATTGCAAGGAGCATGCCTTCCAAATTCTAGTTTAACAGGCCTAAGATACACGTGCTCCAAAGATGCTGCAGCCTGGACCAAGTAAGATCAGCTGCTGTGCTTCAGTTACCCCATTGCAGCACTCTGCTCCAGCTGTGTCCTTCCATGCACTCTGCAGTGAGCTTGGGCAATCTGCTGTGTGTTTTTTAACACTTGGCTAGCAGCAGAGACTGCAGACAGGGCTGAGTAACACAGTTATCATTTCACAATACATTTCCATAAAATTATGGCCCAACAACCATTCCAGAGATTCGAATTATAAAAATAAAAGCAGACACAGAATAGAAACGCCGAGATCATTAAACTCCACTGTGATTTGTGCTTTTTCAACAAGATTAACAACATCTACACAACCTGAAGATACTTAGAGACAGCTATTGCTGCATGAACTGCTAGCGTCCCTGGGTTGCATACATGCACATAATATTCATCCACATGTTGCACACAGTGGACAGTGACCCGTGCCTGTGAGAGGCATGTCATCCTGCTCAATGGAGTTGGCACCCTGCTGCTTTTAAAATGATGCTGAAAAGATTAGAAACGAAACAAATGTCTGCTTTTCTTCATTAAAAAACAAACAAACAAACAAAAAAGCAAGGAGGAGTTCTGAGCATACAGAGCCCTTCCACTGAAAGCTCTGTGGTGGCATTTCCTTCCATTTCCCCACGTGGAAAACTGTTCCCAGAAGTGCCCCTTTCAGCTCCCATGTCAGATCTCAGGAACCACTGCCCTCTGCCCAGCCCTTCCCCTTGGAGATGGGTGTGCATGCAGCAGAGCCCTGCTCCCAGGAGCTCCCAGCACACACATCACATTGCACATTCATACACGCCGTGGAACCAGTTTTTTTACAACCTTACAGTATTTTGAAAACTCCCTCTGTGCCAAGAGCCTCCACACGGAATCGGAGCTCCTTTCTGTATATGTGAGCGCCCTGCTTTTTCTTTGTTTGGTGTTCTGCTTGGAGTTTACTGTGTTCTAAGCCTTGCTATGAAGTGTCTGTACATCTGAATTGCACGTATTTTTTTTGCCCCCCTTGGAATCCACACTTGTGCTCCTCTGCAGCACTGAGGACGCCCATCCGAATTCCTCTCCTCCCACCTCAGTACAGCTCCTCAAGTTCTCACATTTTTTCAGTTAAAAAGCTCAAACTTTGAACTTTTGGCCACCAACAGCTCCTCAAACACAACAGAGATGCTTTCAAGCAAGTAAGCACCAGTATAAATTTGACTCTTGGTGACAATGTTTCCTATTTGCAAGACCTGGCAAGATGGTACCTGAGGTTCTGGAGTGGCACTCAGTACTGCTGCAGCAAGGCACAGACATAGAAAAGCAATGGAAAAGCGGGGCAGCTAGAACCCTGCTTGGACTGCCATTGCAAGACACTCCAAAATGGGATGGACCTGCAGCAGTCCCATTCTGCTCTCATCCCTGTTCCCACCAGTGCTGCATCCACCCCATTTGCAAAGCTATGGACTGCAGCCACCTCTTTTCCATCACAGAGCAAAGAGTCCCAGTGCTGAGGGAGCTCCCTCTTCCCACTTTCATCCCCTCCCTCCAAGAGGAAGAAAACTGACCTAGTACTTGTTCTAGCAGCTGGCAACCCTGCCTGTGGCACGGGAGTTGGAACCTGTTGATCCTTAAGGTCCCTTCCAACGCAAACCATTCTATGATGTGATACTGTGAGAAGTCCGCAGCTGAAAGGACCCTTTTGAAATGTCTCATTTCACAGAAATATTTTATTTTCAACAAACCCATTCTTATTGTTCATTAGTGTACAACCAGCTTTTTATTGCAAAATAGCACTTAGCAAGAAATAGTTCTTTTGCAGATTCCATTCTTCTGCTATTTTTCACCCAGCTCGAATGTATACACACAATAAATAAGCTATAATTTTGGTTCTAAAACAGCTGTCATCTCTTATGAGAACTTGCTGCTCGCAAGCAATGTTTGTTGCACATTTAATCTTATAAAGATATAATACCCATAATTATGCCATTGTTATTAAGGCAATCATAACAGATACCATATGGACTTTAAAGTGGCTTCGAGTACAATTTTTAACAAACACAGCATCACTCAGTCATTGTGCAAGAGAAATCCATGCTGCAAACTGCACGCTATTGGTAACATACATAGCTTACTATTTTATTTTTTTTTACATGGTATGTACTGAGAATAACAATGCAGCTCATAGCTTCTATTGATATCTCACTTTCAAAGGCTCTCCAGACTCACTGCACACCATGTTTTTAATATAACAGGGACTGCATGCCAGAATTCAATGCTCCTGCAAATATGCCAACTTGCAGCTACTTTCAAAACGAGCCACTCACCAGGAATTAGTGCCAGGCTAAATCAATGGCACATTCAACTGGATGTTCTAGCTCAACAAACTGAATTATACCCTATATACAGTCCTTTTGTGCACGTCTGTCTTTTTTGCATCTTTATCAACAAAAGCTGAAAAGGCCAGAAATGAAATTCCAGAAGGCTGTCAATTATCCAGCCAAGGATTAGCAGAACAGGAAGCAGTTTTTTCTACCTGCACATTAAATGCTAGATTCATGCGTCAGAATAAATTCTGCACTGTCTCAAAGCCACCACTCCCCTCCCAGAGCCCATCACTGCGCAGGGTTCAGGATGCTCCCAGCAGCACCAGCAGCCCACGAAAGAAACCAGGGCTCTGATCTCACTGCTTCTGAAATAAACCCAGCACCCACACCTGCTGCACGTACAGTTTTCTTTTTTTTCCCTGTTGCTCTTTCTTTCTTTCTTTCTTCCTCTCCCTCCTGTTGCTCAGCCATCGCATGGAACTTGTTGAGGTTTTTTTTGGGGGGAAAGGGGTTGTTTTTTAAAAAGAAGCTTCCCAGTTGCACACTTGAGGAATGCTTGGTGCTCCTACTGCTAAATGAGGGCTGTCCATCCTTGTCCAGTCAATGCACCTCAACAAGTCGAAGGTAAGCAACAGCAGTAACTGAAGCACACAGATCTGTGACAGGGAACAGAGCAGCCCGTCCTACCCTCCGTCAGAGCTAAACATTCATTCATAGAAAAAAAATCTCTGTGGCCTGATTGTGTCCCATTTATAAAATCTTCCTATGCATCACCCTTTCAGCCAACTGCAGACATTAACCAGTTTCCCATTCACATCTGAAACATCCAGCAGCCTTATGAGTGGCGGGCACTGATGCCATGTGCTATCGGGCCCCTCCTGCAGAACCAGATTCCTTTATCTATGACAACCTCAGAGGCACATGTCTAATTTCACCTGGCTCCACTGTTCAGAGACAGTATATTGTATTTATTTCAGTATGGATTATGCACAGCACCTTAGGTGCTTACACCATGGGCATTTTGTAAGTGTAAACTTGATTGATTGGTCACAAGACTGCTTTGGATGGCTGTAAAATGGAGTTGGCCCCCAGCCACAGTTTGCTCAGCACAGATACACTGTAGGACAGAGATAACTTAACATTTTGAGAATTCATAATGAATATGCTAAGAAGTATTACAAACTCCTATTTGTATGGTTGACACTATACATGCATTTCTAAACAGTTCTCAATAGCTATGCATACTACAACGTATAAGAGAATTCTGGTTGGATATTTATCAGCAAAAAAACCTTATGAAAATGTGTTTTCAATAACTGGTGTGAAGTCAGCCCACTCTCTGCTGATTAGATACAGTCACAGTTCAGAAACAGCCCTATTCAGCGTGGTAGGAAGCAATCACTCCCTGTATGGAGGCTTGAATTGAGAGCTTCATGCTTTATGCTGAATGACTAAATGCAAAAAGATCAAGAAGACCGCATTAATTGCCATCTTCAGCTCAAATGGAAAGAAGAAATCTAAAATTTAACTCAACATTTTCACCTGCATTCTCTTTGTACGGCTTTTACGAGCCCCGTTTCAAAAAGTCCACTTTGGAAGATTAACCCGCTAGAGAAATGCGGTTTTACCAAAGCACAGAAGCACCAAAATCCCAAGGCACTAGGATTTTTCTGCAAAGCACACAAGGGTAAGGCCTAGATTGGTTATTACATACAGAATGGTCTCTTTGCACCATTCTGCACTTCCCTTTCATGTTACCTTGCCTGCATTAGCCACTGCAGTACAACACCCAAGCAGGGGCCCTCAAGCAAGCTGATGTACCTCCTCTTGACATCTGGTCTTCAGGAGTCTTAGCCTCAATGAGAGCAGGGCAGTCCTCAAAGCTAAATGATCAGCACGCCCACATGGGAGATTAAAGGAGGACAATGTTGTGGTTTTCCTTAAGTCCCCAGCACAACTTTCTAGGACTCTGCCATTTCCCCACAGTGAGCTGATAAGGAGAAAGCCAACCACAGGACGGCTATCTCTGTACCATTCCAGCTACGTGGAGCATTATCTGCAAATAATATCCAAGCCAACACACTTGTGTTTAGAAGTGAAACTCTCTTGTTTTAATATGTTTGTATATTTTTATCTTTAATTCGTAGCGACATCACCGCTGTGTTCATTTCTAATATTTGGATCCTACATTTTTAAAGTGCTGTGCAGCTGCGTTAATATTTGATTTCAAGGAGATCAGGCTGATCCTGATATATTTTTAAAACTCTTTTACAAAAGAGGGCCTATTCCTAAAGCACTGTGTAAAAGGTATATTGTCTGGGTTCCTAAAAAACATTTGAGAAAGAATTTAATCTTTTATGCTTTAGACGATCCTTCCTATATTATCTCAGACATATAAACTTTCTTTATTGCTAGTATAAAGTGAAATCAGACAATTTAGGCAACACTAATAAGACTTCTACAACATTTATAGAAGAAAATTATATTAAATAATTTAACTTGCACATATTTTAAGGCAGCACTCCGAAACAAGAATTTCAGCCTCGTATCCAACAGTAAACTAAAGACTGAAGCAATACCCATCCAATGAACACCGTGTTTCTTTCTCTGGTGTTTCATGAATATGTGTGTTACATTTAAAGAACCAGACCACATCTATGTACGCACCCATGCACGTTCACACAGCAGCCAGGGAACCAGTGAGGATGGGTACAGGCTTTCTAAAGTCTAAAGAAAGTCCTGTTTTGAGAGCAGAGGAGCTGGATGGCCTGCCTTGCACTACTACCCAGCAACGAGCAAGCCAGAAGCATTGGCAGCAGCCTTGGGACAGGAGAATGCTTCCTTTGAACAAACATGCTGTGAGCAGATGGAAAATACTGAGTCTCGTAATGCAAGAGTAGAAGAATTTGACGACATAAGGAATATTGCCTTCAGAGGAGGGCTAGCTGCGTACTTTGGAGAGAGCCTTACTTCACTGCACTGATGTATATGGGTCTGATTAAAATCGGGCTCTAAATCTTTGACGTACAGTTTGACAGAACTCAACCAACAACAAAGCAGCACTTCTCCAAGCCAGGTACAGGCATCTCTTCACTAATTCTGAGTCAATTCAGAGGGGAGTTCTGAATCTGCAAGAGCATATGCTGTATTTTTTCCCCACAATACAATCTGAAATCATTTCTAAGCGATGTCTCCAGAAAGCTCTCTTGGCCAACACCAACACAGCTTTGTGTTACACCTTCTTCCTCTCTGGAGGTCCCAGCATACAGATACCCTACAGACCGACTCACCGAGGCACACGCTCACCTGTAAGCACACACAGCCCCAGCTGATGGCGGTTACCCACGCTCAGTGGCTTGCTGGATGTGGTCCATGGGTGCTTCCCCATGAGCAGCACTCAGCGTGCCGCAGACCATCTGCGCTCAGCCGGTCAGTGAGGATGGTGCAGGGAAATAACAAAGAAGATTCAGAAAGATGACGGAGCGCAGTGACGGTCCTCTGAATCACCACAAGAGTGGCTTACCAATTATTAAAGAAAAAAGGGCTTTGGAGACAACGGCAGCATTTGCTTGAGCTCCTGTTGTTGACTGGCACCTGAACACAAACAACTGTGATCCAACTACTGCAGCCCTGGTTTCCAGGGAAGTCAAATGTCACTTGGTGGACTGCACAGCTTTTATGACTATTTTTAATTTAGCTTCCCTAATTCATGCTGATTTTTAAGATACTCCATTTAACGGTTATGGTCAGGAAACAAATTTTTCTTGTTTCAGCAAAAAGCACCCTTTAGCAGAATGGCAACGCCAGTTCTTCAGTATTGTGAGCCAGCAATTAAGTAGGCATCATTTATACCATCCTTGCAATCAGTGTGTGGGACAGCAAAATGCTTCCAGGAAATTGTAGGATTTTGTGCTTTCTGTCTAACGAGAAAGCCTAGGAGAGGTGGGCCACTGTCGTTAGATGTCATTTACAAAATGAAACATGGCACTTGACAAAGAAAAGAATATCTTCTGGGTAAGATGCTCGCTGAGAAGGTCTCGTCTCCTAAAGCACCAGACACATTCTTTCCTGCTGCCACTCAGACAACTGACAGCTCGTGCAATTTTACATTAACAGACACTACCAAAATTAGAAAAATAAATATACTGGACGGTCTGGGCTTGTGCACTGCACAAGTGCCCATCAAGGCGAGGACAGTTTTCTTACAAAACCTAAGAAAGTGCCTTTTTTAAGTTCCCATCAGATATCCTTCCACAAAACTCCTCACCTAAGTAATACTCTACAACCTGAAATGACCAGGATTCAAGTGGTTCAATAATACTTCCTTAGGATATGCATGCACACTGGTGAAATGTATGTTATCAGAAAAAATGCTATAAAGTCCATTACAAGAATGAGGTTGGATTTTCTTTTTCTTAGCTATAGGCTCATACAGTTCTGTCTGAGGGGCATTTATGGGGAAGAGAGAAGCTATAACCTTAAACCTGAGACGTTCTTTTCCACAGCCAAGCTCCTGCCAGGCCCTCTCTTCGTCCACTCATACAGGTCTCAAGATGCTCTCTTTCATTTTAAGAATTAATCTCTGTAGATCTGGTCTGGGAATCTCAAAATCTGCACTCTGATGGACTCAGCATGTGAACGAAGCTAAATCCTGCAGCCTGGAGGGCAGCAGCCAGCCCAGCACAGAGAAACAGCTCTGCCGTCAATCAGTGCGGCTTTGCCCCAGTGCTTCTTTTGGACCAACACTTTGACTTTGGGGCCAAGTATAAAGACCCCATATACTTGGCCTGGCTGCTGGGGCTGCGGGTCTGAAGCTGGGCTGAAAGCTGTCATCTCTGCAGGGAGTGCAGCAGGGAGTGCAGCCAAGTGTTTGTGGACTCCCAACAACTTTCTCACTATTTGCCCTAAAGGACAAGCATGCTCCAAAACTGTCATGATGAACTTTGGCAAGGGGGAAGAGCTGAAGACAGCAGAAGCATTCTAGTAGAAAGAAACATGGACAGAAACACTGCAGGAGAATGGGAACAGTGCAAACTGCAGCACAGGGAGTTCTGCTCCTTCTCTGCCCCTGCAAGGCAGAGCCTTGCCTGCCTGCCTGGCAACACCAGTGCTCCACAGCACCAATAAGGCAATTATTTCCAATTAGGAGTCAAGTCAGCATTTTGGTTCAGCTCCATCAAGCCACGTCCCAGTCTCCAAGCCATGGCCGCTGTAGGAAGGAGGTGATTTATCAACAAAACTGTTCCACGGGACAAGGAGACCGTAGTTTGGATGAGTGTTACTTAGTGCTGCTGTTTCCTCATCCTGGCTTATCAGAATGCAGTCACTCACCCCTGTGATAAGCATCTGAATGACAGCATCTGCATGCAGCTGGCCACTGCCATGGGGGAAGGAACCCACCCCAGAAAGCCTCCATCCTAGACAAGAGATTGAAGATTTTTACATGGCAGGTTTCTAGTTGGTAATATATATATATTTTATATTTATTTATTTATTTATTTATTTTCCAAATATACCTAAAGTACAGGTGTATATTGAGTACCTGAAGGGCAAAGTGGAGCACCTGGAGAAAAACGCACGGGGAGGGCACAGGGCTGAGCTGCAGGGGCGACACGCAAGAGTGCTTCTGCAGTTAAAGATTTCACAAACAACTGGTGGGACACACAGTAACCCGCTAATCCTTGGAACTGGCATTCTGCCCGCGTGGGGAGAGAGCAGCTGGTGGATCTGACGTCAGTCTCTGCATCCAAAGCAGGAACTCACTGTAATGAAACCACTGCCCACATTGGGAAAAAAGAGATTGTAAACTCGACCAAAAAAAAAAAAAATAATCAGGATCTCAACATGTTATGTGCTGCATTCAATTACTTCCATCCAAATAAAATGAACCGCACAGCATCACAATTAACTCGGCAAAAAATAAAATAAAAATCAAAACCATCATTTAGATTCTACCTGGTAGTATGAGAAAAAAAATGGATTGAGCAATTATAAAACTTCCATCTTCCTGGATGAATTCAAGTAAAAATCTGAGACCTTATGTAGCAAAAAAACCCCACAACTCTGTTCAAGAATGCTGAGGCACTCTGCAGAACAACTCAGACTGGAAAATATAGACAGGCAAATGAGCCCCCAAATTCCAGGCCCAGCAGCTCTCCCAGCCCCGCAGAGCACAGTGCAGCACCACGCACATCTCTCCCAACCTGCCAGTCCATGGGGGATCTGAGCATCAAAGCATGCTGACTTCCTTCCTGTGCCACGATGTGCCATAGAGCCAGAGAGCTGCTCTGAAACTAATGCCTCTTGTTTTATCATGTTGGCCCACAACATCTGGGCAGCCATGAAGATTTTCACAAGGGCAGCACGCAGGCTCTTGTTTATCCCTGGCAAAAATGCAGAGCCAATGGTGGAGACTCTGTTGAAAAATAGCATTTGGCAGTTGAGAAGTTGCTCTGTCAAACGCGGTTACTTTGTGTTCTTTGTATCTGCTTTAGTTTCTATGGAAATAAATAGGAGGCATTACTTGTGGAGCAACCCACATCTTTTCCTGACCAACTGGTTTAAAGGATTTGTTCCCTTCCTTTAGAAACTACAAGGAAAATAAAAAGGCTTTGAAGCACATGGAACCTTTTAATCTTCCTCTCTGCTGCTTGCTATTAATTAGCAGGGGAAGAAATGGCCACTCGCGTAATGGCAGCGTTGGGCACACAACGTCCCTGGATCTCACTGCAGGAATGCAAGGCTGATCTCGTGGCCAAAATCCTTTAAGGGTTTCTGGGTGAAGGGATGGCTGAGAGGCATGAGAAGGGGGGAACAAGGGTTGTGGTTCCTTCAGGGAAGACAGAAGAGGAAGCAGGCAGGTTATTACATCATTTGATTTGCTCCATATGCAGGGTGTGCATAAACATCAGACATCCAGTCATATCATCTCCTATTGACTTTCAGTGTCAAATATCCTCCATTTGGAGAGAAAACAGTTTCTTTTGTTTGCCTTTAGCAGCCAGACCTGTAAAAATAGCTCTGGAAAGTCAGACTGTTCTGTTCATGCATCATCACAGAACTAACTAAATAGGAACCCTCACTGAAGACAGCAGGTACAGGCTTCCAGTAACTCTCTCCAGTGCTCTCGAGTGAGGAAGAGAACATCCAGCGGAGCAGGATTCGTGAATCTCATGCCACTATGGCTGCAGTGGGAGTGAAAAAGCAGAGTGGGGCCATATGAGATTGGGATATCACAGGAACACAGCTCCAATTTCTCCCCAACTGGAGGATCTCTAAGGCCTCACATGTCCTGCCAGCCCCACCACCTCTTGGCCACATCTTGCTGTGCCGTGACCTCAATGCCTTCCTCCACAGCAGCAGGAGCTCTGCAAACATGGCTCTGAAAGCACACAGTGCATTTGGAAAATCCTCGCTGGTCTCATCAGGTGCTCCTGCTTGTTAACCCTCTGCTAGTTCTCCTGTGCATCACATGTCCAAATGTCAGGGAGCCGAATCCCCATTTCTGATAGGAAACTGTGCTCAAACAGGATCCACGCGGCTTGATTCAAGCTCCAAATGTCCAACGCTGAGCCCAACTCTCCTAAACGTTCCGAACCCTCACAGATTTTCTGTAAGCCATAAGAACCAAGCACTGGAACTAAATCTGTTCCACTTTCTCCACATTCACAGCTCCGATGTTTTTGGTAAGCCAGTACGCTGCTGTTCAACAACGCTGTAAATATTCTGCTGAAAACAAACTTAGAAGCATGAATTATATTCAGCAACTCAAGAATAGTTGCTTGGGAAGTCACACACCATAGGGCCACTTGCCTTTTAATTATAGACTTCTGACAGTTTTGCTAACTTTGTCTCCCACAAGTGCCATAAGAGGGAAAGGGGAGAGATACCAAGTACGGCTTACATTTAACAAATTTGTTTAGTGTGGATGACATTATTTCATGTTATATTCATTACAGTAATCTTGCAAAAAACAATTTCCTGGCTTAGCATTCACAGAATTTCAGCATTCATGCTTTAATTATCTATAATGATTAACTATACCATTTAAATCATAATTTGAAACATTTCTGGCACTGAGAACAGAGGGTGCTTGACAATGATGTGATACAAGTAGAACAAGATGCAAATGGGTCAATGAAACAACATAACGTGTCGGACTGGATGTCTGCACTGTATTTTTCAACATTTATGTCCATTTTATAGATTGACACAAAGATGCACTGAAATAACATTGTGTGCTGCCTATGGCACAAGGATGACAGACCAAACTACCTGCCTTGCCTATAGGGTGAGCTGGAGTTTTCAGCAGCAAAACCAACTTACCACGTTTGAAATGGGAATCTGAATACAAAACTTTCTTTTCAATGAAACATTTCAGGCAGAGGGAAAGTGAAATATGCTTTGGGTTTTGAAGGTGTTTAAACGATCCTCCCACCTTTTAAAGAAGCCTAACCTCACCCAAGTGCTTATCACACTGCTCAACACCAGGAGGTTTGCTGGGCTCTCCTGTCCCACTCCTCCTGAGGCTTGTCTGCAGAGTCCCAGCCTGCCATTAGGTTGCATAAGAAAGCTTCTATGGGAACAGAAAAGCCAAAGCTGGAGCCTGCCAGATGCTCACCATGCTCAGGAACACATCTGGCACCAGCACTGGGCCAACACTTTGCTCCCTGGCAGCATTCTGAAGCAGCTTAAGCAATCAGCCTCTGAATATATATACAAAAAGAAGCTGATGATATTTCAGCCAGCGCCGCATTCCACCCCAATTCCATAGTTCTCCTCATCGCACAGCACAATGACCTAAATTTCCCATCTTGTGGACCGGTTTTCCTTTTGTTCCACACAAAACAAACACGAGTTGCTTTGCAATAAGCCACTCAGTGCTCGTACAGTAAAGGACTATTTCCAAAAGAAAGGGACTATTTCCAATTAGCTCATTAAAATAGGCCACGTCCCCGGTAGACTAAACGCTAACTTGAGAAGTCTAAACAGATGCTGCTCTGGGAATAAATTTGTGGCTGCACACGGTACAACCAATTGCCCTGTGATATTACAGCAGGGAGATGCCACAGCTGAGGAGAACGGCAGCTTTGCTTCAGCCCCAAACAAGTTACAACAGCAGCAACACCGGCTCAGGGAATTTTTAACGAATTAATAACCAGCTAGGGTTAGTAGCCTGAGGGGAAGTCAAGGATTAAGCACTGTGAGGATAAACACATACAGCAGCTTCAAATAATGTGGTTGACTTCAGTTTAATCATTTTGTTTCGCTTTCAAAAAAACTTATGATCTCTAGACAGAAAGTATAATTCATATCTGCAAAAGAATATACACATACACATGCCCCGAGGCAAGGGCTGAAGAGATAAAAAAGTAAACATCTTCCTCCTACCAACAAAGGGCCAGCTTCCATTGGCTACAATTATATACGTAAAATTACAAAAAAAAAAAAAAAAAAAAAAGGAAAAAAAAAATCCATAAAACAGGCAAATACAACAACAACAACAAAGAGAAATATGTTAGTAAAATAAAAATAATAAAAATATTAAGGAATGAATGGATGAGAAATAGGAATCTGGTCATCTAAGTGATCTCAAAGCTCATGACTGTCCCCAAAGAACCACCATGGCCATCCATCTACCACCACACTCACAGTCCAGGAGCAAGCTAGCACAGCACACTGCATGGGCTTCGTCTGGGGGCAGAACCAAGCTTTGCTGCTCCTGTTGCTCAGGACTGTGGACACCCCCCAAACTGGATCAGCACAATGATCTTCTGACTACTCTGGATGCAAGCTGTAAATCCACAAGACAATCTCTGACAAAAGCAGCTCTGCTGTTTTTAATAAAAACAGACCATCATCCAACGTCAGGAAGCAATAAACAGAAGATAACATGCTTCAGCATCTCCTGAGCTGAGAAGTCTAACCTGCTGTTACACCAACTCAGAGAGCCCATTGTTGGAAGGTTTAACATGTAATCATCTTTGCACACCAACGTAAGGAAGAAGGCTGCTCTATCTGCATGACTTTCATCACTTAAGTCTAAATACAACAGATGACATTTGCTTTCCTTTTTTAAGCAGTGAAAGGTCATTCCCTTTTATCATGGAAAAAACTTAAAGGACACCACAGAGCTCTGATTCTATTTAAAATTACTTTAGGACTCCTAAACAGAGTCTAGAAAATTTACAGTTAACGCCTATGAAGAACCCAAGCTGAATCTTTCAGCCTACACCTTTCATTTATTTTATACACCACAACTTGTAGAGTCAGTTTGATATTAGCATACAATGGAAACAGTCTGTATTTTTAATCTCCAATTTATATTGATATGGTGACAAATATGTTTACTATCAACAACTTACTTTTTAAACTACATAAAAGAGCTAGGGATTTTAGACAGTAAACAGATTTAGATTTCCATACCTGAAATATAATCTAACCTCAGTGAAGTCAGTGGATGCTTTGTCATGCACTGAATTAAAACCTCCCCGTGAGCTTTGTTTTGGTCATCCTTCCCTAGGGAACACATAATTACACCCGTAGATGCTGTGTGATGAGAGCTGTTTCCAGTCAGAAGACTTCAGTATGACCGGTGCTTACTGATGCACCCAAAAAAAGCTTGGCACTGCACAGAAAGGCATCACCTGCCTCTCTGAGCACAGCTTTACGGCCCTGAGAGCTTCAGTCCGAGTTCCTACATGTTGTAGCTCATAGGGGGAACGCATTCCCTGTGGATGGAGGCAATATTCCTGCGTGACTACCACACAGGCTTGGTGGGAAGGCTGGTATTCTGAGAGCACATTTCCTTCGTGGTGAAAGAAAACATGCGTAAGAAAAAGAAAAAACTCCTTGAAAGTTACTGAAAACAGAATGGAAAGCTCAAAAAACTAAAAGGTACATAAAACTTTAAGAGGCCTTTCATTCTAATATGGAAAAAAAAAAAAATTCAGACTATTTTAGTAAAAGTTATTCTCACAACGGCTGGTGATGGACTACGAATGAATGCAATTCCGAGCAGTGAGGGATGTTTTCATAGCCTCTTACGGATGGTGTACTTCTGAATATTGAGCTATATTCTTGCAATGCCTTTCTATCTATAAATTCTGCACTTAACGTAGAGTTATCTATCTGGTGAGCTGCAAAAGCACATCATAAAATGCATTTTATCATGTATATGTGACAGCCTCTCTTCCTCTTGAAGTATCTTCCAAATACTATGATGGTCTTGAAGAGCTCTAAAATAAACATCAAATCCCAACCAGAAGTCAGAACCCCTTTCCTCTCTAACAACGCCCTGATCCCACACCTTCACACTGCTTTCCAATTACAAGCATTCAGTCCAAGTCCGGAGTTCAGCAGAAATTATCTCTAAATTTAAATTATCACTATCAGGTGCATCTTCTTTCTACCTCTGAGGAACAATCGGTCTTCTGCTCTTTTACCCTTTAGATAAAACTGTTTCCATGCCGTCAATCCTCTTTAGCAGATACACAGCTGGCAATGTTATGGGGTAGATTCAGACCTCCACGTTAACGTTTCCTTCTGCCTTTATTGCTAACACCACCCAGCCTTCATGCTTCTCGTGCCAGCAGTTCAGATGGTTGGTTGCTCAAAAAAAAATGCCAGAAGAGGACAAAAAACCCAGCCCACCTTTCTGCCAGACACCTGGTGCCTTCCCAGACGCTTGAGCACTGGACTCCAGAGGAAACAGCTCGACTAGAACTGGTCTTACGACTACCCAGACCAAGTACAATATTTCATAATTGTGCGTTTTATGTCTTGTTCACATTTGTATAGTCTCTGTGTCTGGAAATTTCAGACCACCACGAATAGCCTGTCAGCTATCTTTCCACAGTGCTATCATTTCATCTTCCACAGAATTCTCTTTTTCCTAAGAACTCAGAAAACGCTGATTTCTCGTTAGGCAGTGTAGCTGTCACATCAAAATACATGCAGTCATTTAAATTGTAACGCATGGCTCACCCCAAAATCTCTTTCCAAAGCGTATCTATCTTTGAATTGGTGACATTAAGCAGACAGAACTGCTGCCATAAAAAAAAAAAAGCATTCATGCATAAGTAAGGAGAAAATACAAAATGCAGAACGGTAAGAGGAAGATGGGATTTCACCCACCTCATGTAAAGTTTCCACAACTTACTGTAACTAAGTCACTCATGAATTGCATGGAAAATGGGCAGAAATATATGGCATAATACAACAATTACTTTAACTTATCTTAAATTTCTGATTTGATCAAGCATATTGTTTTTCTTCGATTTCTCTTCCTTGTAACTACAACAGAACCCACAAAAACACGAAGGTCACATCTTGGTGTTCAAATGTAAGAGAAGGCAAGATGTACCTTACCTCAACCTAAAATGTTTTATCCAAAACCTGAGAATTTAAGACTGGGTTATTCTCCATAGCAAAGTCAAGCTATTTAAGAACTGTGAAAATGCACTTTTATGAAAGCACGCATTGCATAACGCTGGAAAAACAAGGTCTACAAACACATACACAGAGATCAGCCAGGTTTTAGTAATGAGAGTGTGGGATGAAGCAGCACCTACAGCAAGAGCATGATCTGTTCTGGGAACTGATGGCTGCCCCAGATACTGTGGGCCTTCGTGCTAAATAGAGGGTGCAGGTTCTCCTCACATATAATGCAGGTCACTGGATCCTACAATGCAAAGAGTAAGGTAGGCATGACACACACTAGCTTATGCAAACAGCAGTTTAAAAGCCAGCAGTTAAGGGACCTCCATGTGGCACTGTGAACCTGCTTCTGCAGCACTGTGTCCAGCTTGGGGCTGCTGAGTACCACAGGGACGTGGCTGAAGAAAGCCATGCGATTAGCCAGCCTGATCCACCCAGATATGAGCAAAAGCTTCTCAGCCCTTACGTGGTTAAGCATTAGGACAAGTTGTCCAGAATTGCTGGAAAATCACCATGCTTAGAAATACTGGAAGCTGGGCTGGACACCTGGTCTAACTGGGTCTGGTTCTGGCTCAGAGTTGGGCTGGAAGGCTCCTCGAGTTCCTTTCAACCACAAGTACTCTGTGACTGTCACAGACAGGTTCATGTACTGGAAGGCCATAACCAGAATCTGAAGGCAACTACAGTAAAAGCAGTCCCAACAGTTCTCATCCTGCCCTTGGTGATCTACACTCACAGAAAAAAAGAAAAAAAAAAGCAAAACACATGGCTCACCCCAAAATCTCTTTCCAAAATCTCTCATTTCATCCTCCAACAATCATTTTCTTAGTATGGGCAAAACTGTTATGCTTTTGACCAAAGCCATTTTGTTTACATTCTTGAAGGTGTGAACATCTCTTCTGACTGGCTTTACAAACCCGAATTTTGCGCCTCTCCTCCTCCCCACCATCACACCACCCCCAGAAAAGAAAGGCACCAATACGCAGAGTCGACCACAAACAAAATAATTCAGAACAACGCTGAAAATTCATCTTCTATCATCTGTGCCACCTAGCAACACGGAACCAGACAGAACAAATTTGCAAATTTGACAGAGTGCAGAAAAGCAATGGAGGGAAATCATGCCTTCTCATTTCAAGAATTCCACAGACAAAAGAATGTTCCATTGGTTTTGAAAGTCCAGTTTTACTCTCAACAGAACGCATAATTATTTTTACATTACATCCTCAAGTTCTGAGTTAATACAGTGGTGTTTTTCTATGTGGCTGGTAATTCTATGGGCTACAACAGAACCGGAGGAGGTGTTCCAAAGATACTGAAAACTATGTTCAAATGCAAGATTAAATGGAAGGTGCTTCTGCTTTGACTGATCTGCAGCAACGACACAAAGAAAGGGCAGCTTTTTATCTTTAAATTAGTGTCAATAAATGGACAGACTTGACAACATTAAATTAAAGGTGACAGTCCGGTTCCACTCATGGTAATATTCAAATTTCATCCAGGATATTGAGTACAGATAACAAAAAAAATTAACATAATTAGACTCGAACATGTAATTCCTACCATGCTACTCATTTCAAACAATTTCCCAACTAAGTACTTGAATTCCTTTCCTACCCCCACATCCGTGAGCATGGAAATAAATACCAGAAGGCTGCATGCAATAGGTCACAACACGGCAGCACAGCTGGGGCTGGATGCTGGGCCTCCTGGCTCTCGTGCTTTGGCACTGGAACTAAATTTATTTCATTTTAAATTTTAATATTCAAGCACTTCTACCTATACAAATAATGCATGTGCCATTCATTTCAATAGGTAGCATGATGCGTATCTTTTAAGTTCTTTTTCTTTAAAAAACAAAAGCCAGATTAATCTACCACAGTACTTCCAGAGTCCTACTGAAAAAAATTAAGTATAAACATCTCTAATTTCAGTCAATAATCTGTAGCCATCTATGTTGCTGTTCACTTTTTAAGCATTGCTATTCATAATTCACAACTGGATACAAGAAAAACAATGCTTTATTTATAAACCACAGAGCAGGTTCTGTGATTTGTGTGTAACAAAACACATAACTGAGGCTGCATCACTGGAGAACTTTCCAAGACTTGCCTCTTATGGTTTTTTTGTGTTCTGTTTGGTTCTCTTTTTATTTTCCCCTAGGAAAAAAAAAAAAAAAATCAAAATCCAGCTTATGTGATGGCCAAAGTTCATTCAAAAATTGCTTGGTCAGATACATACATGAGGGCAGCGGGGCTGTGAGGGGTCTGGAGCACCAGTGTGATGGGGAGCGGCTGAGGAACCGGGGCTGTTCGGTGTGGAGAAGAGGAGGCTCAGGGCAGACCTATGGCTCTGCAACCACCTGAAAGGAGGCTGTGTGAGGGGTCGGCCTCTGCTGGCAGGGAACGGCCATAGGACGAGAGGGGATGGCCTCACGTTGTGCCAGGGGAGGTTCGGGTTGGCTGCTAGGAACAATTCCTTCTGCAGAAGTGATTCTGCACTGACACAGCTGCCCAGGGAGCGCTGGGGTCACCTGGAGGAGTCCCAGAGCCGTGGGATGTGGCACTGAGGGACGTGGGCAGTGGCACGGGGGGGGGGGGGGGGGTGGGCTGGAACTGGATGATCTTAGTGCTCTTTTCCAACCCTAATGATACTGTATTCTTTCTAACATTTTCATCTTTACTTTCAGCAACGCATTTCCCAGTAGAGGTATCATTTATAAATATATACATGTATCTGTATCTTGTATTTGCTATTCTGGGCAAAGGGAACTTGATTCTTTAGGCTACTTTTCCACAATTTTAAAATAACTCATCAGGTAATAGCAGATTCTGTACTTGAAAGCAAAAATGAGAATTGAAACCCAGCCTCCTGCCTTGAGCTTTGCCTGCTGAGAGGACTGCAGGAAGGCAAGGAAAGGTTTGCCTTGCAAAAGGGAGCAGCACCGTGAAGACCTGACCTTGAACGAGCTCAGCAGACAAAGCAAAAAATTGAAAAGAAAACCAGAGATGGGGATCACTGAGGCAAAACAGAGGTTCGAGAGGAAACATCAAGATTGACAGCTGTCAGGATCTGAGTCACCTATTCCGTCAGATGAGCAGCTCATCATGGGCAGGAAGAAACTTCTCCAGAGCACTCCATCAATACGACCTAACACAGCTCTGAGCTCACTGTTAGAAGAAACTCCACCTTGATGTTGTTCCTAAAATTATGTGCTGAGCAACATTAATCAGCAGAGCTGGTGATCCATGCAAACCAAGCAAATCATGGCTTTGCTTCACAAACGGTCACACAGTAGCAATTACAGTTGCAAACCAGTAGTTAAGCGATATACACAGCATCTATTCCCCAAAATCAAAAGGAGTGTTTGTTTCTGTGTGAGCAGGAGAAAAAAAAAAATAATCAGCCAAGTTCCTACATGCAATTTCCTTCTCAGCTCCATCACGAGCTCACATTACTGTGACCAACATTAAGCTGAGAACAGAGGAGCAACACATGAGCTTTGCACAGAGCAGACTGCGGTGAGCGGCCTCCAAGCAGGGCTCCCAGGACTCCTCACAAACCCACCCAGACACAGCTTGAGGACAGACATGCATAGATAGGGCAGTTAAAGTCAGATCACTATGACTAAAACCAAAGAAATGGGGCCTACCAATGTTTGCTTCCTCAGGGAAGAGTTCTTCAGATCACTTCATCAGAAACGCTTCTTTCACTTTAACTTTTCTATTTCTCTCCAATCTACCTAACCAATATTTATTTCAGCATTAGTTCTTTCATTTGTTTCTTAGAATCACAGAATCATTTAGGTTGGAAAAGACCTCTAAGCCAACCATGCACCTACCACCAGTGCAGCCCACTACACAGTGTCCCTTAGCACCACATTCACATGTTTCTTCAACAGCTTGTTTGTCCTCTTCAAAAAGTTGATTCTTAGATTCCAATTATTGACAGATCTGTTCTGGTTGAAGAGCTTAGAAGGGATTTTAATACAGCGAAGCAATAATACGAGTCTTAACATGGCAAACCCAGTGCTTGCATTAGAAATGACAAGATTTCTCTATAATGTCTTAGAGACTGCAAAGAGCAATAAAAGGCTAGCTGTCGCACTGAAGTTTGTTTATTGGATCCAAGCAAGATTCTACATGGCTGTTTTTAATTTCCTTCGATACTTTGTCTTTATCCATGTCCAACATCCTTCATTCCCCCCACTTCTGCAGAAAAATGTGCATCATCCCATTTCTAGCACCCCATCTCTAGCAACTGACTGCTAGGTCTGCAGAATGAGATCTGACTTCTATTTGCCACAAACGGGAAAAAAACAACAACTTCAAATTCCTCATGGAACAGACAAGTTGTGAAGTTACACCCATTGTTTTACTGTTTATTACCTCCCCCTTCTCTTAACCTCTTCCTGTAAGTTGGCTTTTCAAGAACCCTTCAGACTAAGCATTATCCTCAAAGTAAACAAGCTAATTCACCATCCACCATTTCAGACTAATACAACAAAATGACACACACTGATAATCTCGATAAAATGCAAATGGACAATTGATTCATCAGCTGACAGCTCTGCCCCAGCCCGCACTCCTTACCCTGTGACTCCTTACCCTGTTCCCAATACAATACATGGTGTTAACCAGGACTTAACAGCAGTTTGTTTCTCAGGATGCCTATTTTGCGTGGCAAACACAAACGGCAGGATTTATTTAGACTGCCCTGTGTCCCTTGTGTGAAATCCCTATGATAATGTCAAAGAGCATTCTGTCCAGGAGCGCTCTATTATTTGCTCATCCCATGTACAGCTCACAGCTCCATTATGCTCCAGCTCCTTCTCAGAAGCTGTTATATTCAGCTGGGAATTAACGACAGCTTCTTACTAGATACAAACATTACAGGTGTGATGATCTTCACTTCTTGGAAAACTGCATTCTCATCGCTTCCTCTGCTTTCCTGCACAGATCAGCCTGCAATGTGGCTCTGAAGGTAACCACCACAACTGCACCGAATTATGAACTACCTCACAAAGTCAGCGATATTTACCACCCAAACACGACATTTAACTACGCACAATAATTTTCCCAACCAGCAAATCCTTCCATAGGTGTACTGACAGTACTGACAGGCTCTCCATTGCTCTCTAATTGCCTCTGCTTCTTTCCGACTGAAAGCTGATCCGAGTAAATCCTCGTCTTGGCTCCATGACGATCCCGTAGCACCGGGTGAAACATCCTTGCACCTCCAGCTGGGAAAGGAGCACAGCACACACTGTGCACCCCGTGGGTCAGGGCACAGCATTACAGCCACGGGATCCCTATTCACCACCACAGCCTTCCCATTCCTGGCACTAATGGTTTATTTGCATTTTGCTTTGAAAATCCCTTTCAGTTCTTTTTTTATTTTGGTGGGGTTTTTTTTCTTTGTATTAATTTGTTTTGCTTCTAAAATGGAACGTAACAGCTGTTTAGCATTTCATAGCTCATTTATAGCTTATTCACCTTTTGCTGCTGTACATTTTAGCTCTCCTTACTTAAATCAGCATTACGTGCTGCTATTTTAGCATTAAATAAGCACTTTTCTGCCCATTTTCACCTCTTACTAGCTCCAAACCCATCAACAGCGTTATAAACAAAGAGAACGTATAAAGCAACATTTAGAAATCCAGTTTACCAGTGATGGATTAGGGATTCACATTCCCAAACCACCAATCACAGTGGTCTCCTTGACCACCCAAATGCAGTGATTTATACACAGTGACAGATTAAGCAGTCTTCCTGGTTACATATCATTAGTGGAAATCAAAGTCATGTCAGATATTGATGGTAATACCTTCCAAAGGTACATTACTAGCCAAGCTTTATGAGCAGCTTTCACATGAATTATTCAGCAAACAACGATGCTTAAGATATATGCATACATATACTTGCGGCTCCTTGGACTCCATTCATCACTGATGATTTTAAAAGAATGGAAAAGGTACTCAAGCTCAAAGCTGAACTGTACACAGAAGAAAGTTCAGTCTATTCAATTTATAGATTTGCTATTGTAAGTGCAGTATGTTAAAGTGCCAGCAAGATATCTCAGCTTCAAAAGCACAAACTCCTGAGCAGATAAATTCTCGTATTCAACATTTTTTTTTTCAACCTGTGTTGCAAATCTATTAAAATCACTGACCAAAATAAAAAAATTAAACTTTTATATTCCCATTTAAAAGCACCCAGTCGTTCCAGGTTACATTACTGTGGATTACAACTAATCTATTATAGGAGCAGAGTAATCCAGCGTTGATGCTTATGTTAAAATTGAGAGGCGATGAAAGCAATTTTCATTGCCCATTTTAAACTTTCACTCAAAACATGTAGGTTAATGGAAGTTAATATAAACAGCACGAAACAGAAGGACTAAAATCTGATGAGGAACAATCAGAATGATTTGGTCTACCAGCTGAAAGGATACACATGTACAATTAAATTGAACTTTGTTTATGCATTTTGATTTTCAAGCCTCTTCTAAGATGATTACCCTATCTCAGTTCTATCAAGGGAAAAATAGCTTACTTTTACTTCTGCTGCTTCTACATCCATTTTTCTTTTTCTTTTTTTTGGCTAGAGAAGGTATGTCACACCATTAGGCAATACTTTGAACCTCTGCAAAGAAATGTACCTACTGCAACTCCTTGCCAAATCTGGACTTTCTCTACTATTGTTCGTTTTATCGTCTCTGATTCGTTTTTGCCATTCTTGGGTCTAAGCGGGATTAAGGCAAGCACCCTTTTGTTTCACCCCTTGTATACCTTTGAGTAATGGGATCATAATTACAGTGCAAAACCATTTATGACACTGTGAGTGGGACTCCTGGGCACTTCAAGGTAGTTCTCAATCAAAACAATCTCAGATACTTTAAAAAAAAAAAAAGAAAAAGAAAAAAAAAGCTACAAGCAGAGCTGAAATGAAACCTTACCTGTGTCGTACTGCACAGTAAATTATGAGATTTAACACAGAAAAAAGAGAGGCCTCAACAGGCAGCCTGCATTATGCTTGTGTATGTGTATAAAAAAAGCTGTATTACTCTCTACCCTTAAGCACTCATTTCATTTTTGTATACAAATTACATCCCCTCTGCCAGACACCATTAAAAACCGTAGACAGTCAGAGTAGATGTGACATACAAGGTGGTGTTTGTTTGGGTTTTTTTAAGCTTCTATTAAAAAAAATCAGCATGTCAATTTACTTGGATACTACAAACTTTCCCATCATTTAATTCAGGGTTTTCTTATATTGGTGGACAGCTTAGAAGTTACTGACTGCAACTGTCCACATGCAATGGCACAAAGTGGTTTTCTTCTTCTTGAGCTCTCACTGTGAAAAATCATCTATTGTGCCACTTCCAAAGCCCAGGGCAAATACAAAGTGCTTCACACTGGAAAGAAAAAGTTCTCACGTTGAGCTTCCCAAATACATTCCTCGAGATACAAAAATGACAAAACCCATATTCTGTCTGTCAACACATTTAAGTTTTTTACAGAGATGAGGCCAACAGAGTTTGTTGCAGAAGCAATAGGGATAATGGGCATTGGTGTGGCCATCAACGGAAAGCTTGGTTTAACAAGGCAGGGCAACAGCCGTAGTGCTTGATAACGCAGACGTATCGGACATTACTTAATTACAACACATTAAAATTGCTTGTCGGGAGCAGACTAAAAATGCACTGTGAGTTTTGCTTGAGCAATTCTATTTCCCAAAGTAAGATTAGAATAAAACCAAATATCCGGAAAAAATAATTAAAATGCTCGGTACTTTTTGAGCAGTTTCCTTGCTAAAACTTTGTGCCGAGCCGCTTCTCATCCAACTCTTGTATTACGAAAATGGATACCCAGTCTAAAAATATCCTGGACACAAGCGACCTTACCAATTGTAAAACTTAAAACGAGAAGAATTATATCCCACATAAATCACAGCAATTCTATTAACATCAGGAAAGGATTATGGAAATTTCCATCCCTATCAACTATAGTCCTGAGAGAAACCAGACCCGCCATGCGGCCAGCACGGGCTGTCTCGAAGGCTGTAAGGAAGAAGAATTACTTTAAGATGGGGAAGACGTGGGCCAGCACCGGCCCATGCAGATGGAGATGCCGACGATCCTAAGAGGATGTTGGCAGCATGTATACACAGGGCTCAGGACATCAGGGATCTCAGGTTACGTTTCCAGCCTCTAAATCCCACGCAGAGAGCGACGCAACGCTTACTTTTTCCCACATCACAAGCACATTCCGGTAGCTGGCTGCTGTTCATACAGGTTGCCTTTTTTTCTCCTTCTAAATCATGTCATTCTGTCAATCACATAAAACTGATGTAAAATAATGACCATAAAGATGGCAAAGCCTAATTAAGCTCCTGCAGCTGTACGTGACGGCTCCCTGCAGAACAAGTGCCAGGAGCTCAGCACCTGCCAGGCTCAGGGAATCCCTCTGTGTGGCTGTGCACAGAGCAGAGAAAGTGCAGCAGGCTGGGGAGAAAGGGGCTGCAGCAGCAGCTTGTCCTTCACCTTGCTATAGAATGCATTTGCACTACGAGGGCAGGGCTGAAAGCAATGCTCCCTGCCCCCGGATGGCACAAGCGGAAGCAGCCAGCCTTGCTTGTTGAACATGCGGTGCTCCGTCAGACAGACACCATCAATGAAAACTGCTTTTCTGCACTGGCAGCGTTCACCCAACTCTGGCACATTTGGATGTCCTCTCCCACTTTGATTTCACGCCGTGGGCTAAGCCACGGCACTGTGGAGCTTAAAGCATCCAGGTACATCTCATGGATGAAACTCTCCAGCCCTCCCCAAGAGCAAGGCAAACTAAAGAACGTTTCACTTGAAGAGTAATTCAAAAATATCAGTCCATTTCTTGTACTCAGCCAACAGATGAAAGTCTCCAAAACTCTAGTACATTTACATGAATTATAACAACAAAAGAGTTGAAGGAACTGAAACATACTTCTACAGCTGGCTGGTAAAACAGGTGCTAAATCAGAAATCTGGCGCAGAGGAGGATGAAAGAACATCAGTGAAATGACACAGGCTAGGGGAGAAGGGCAAGATGAACAGGAGAAGCCAGGGACAGAACTTACCAGGCAAGAGCAATAGACATGCATAGAAAAGGAGACTTTGCTCTGGGCCAAGTCAAGGAGAGAGCCATAAAGAATCAGGCTGGAACACATGCCATAGGGTTGGAAAGGCAGTGACAGAAAGTAAGGGTCTCTTTTGGCCTCTTACAACACACACACAAAAAAAATTAAACGTCACTGGAAGAGTATTTATATTCACTGAGATCTATATAAAGACAATTGTGCACTCATAGGGTTTCAGACTGAAAGGAACAGATTCTGCTCAATATCAAAAATTAAGAAAAGAATAGTTTAGGAAAATGACACAAAATGCTAACAGAGGCAGAAGTAACGTTAATGATTTGCATTTCTTTTCTTTCTAAAGAAAGCCGTACCTATCTGTTACTCCTCTAGTACAACACAATGGAACAGGCCCAGACAAATCAGCACTTATTTTGCTGATCATCAGGTTTCCAAATCCTTCTGCTATGATCATTTCCTCTTGGAAGTACCACACAGCTCTGCCAATTGCATAGAAGGGGTTAGGAAAAGCCTGAGATAGGTGAGACCTTCCCAGGAACGAAGCTGCTCTCCCATCTTCCAGCAGCAGAACACCCAGCTGGGGAAAGGCTCTGAATCCACTCTTCAGCCAAATGAGTTTCATATCATCAGTTCCGACTTTCCTGCTATGACAATGAAGATTTGATAATGCGTTCTGATGAAGGGTAGGATAAGTATGCAAGGACAAACATTGATTTTTCTTATCTACTTAAGGATAAACTTTGTTATTCATTTCACTCACTTAGGTTGGATTTGCATTTCAGGAATAGACTTGTGGTTCACACTGATGGTGATGAGAACACAGGGTTTGCTGAAGATAATCAAGATACTACACGCATGACATTGGTTCCCCACTTGGTTGGCTGTTTCTGTTTTTCTAAGTTAATACAGTGATGAAGTAAGGAAATCCACATCTCATGCCTCATTCTCTGGTGCAGGTGCAAGCAATAATTTATTGCGAACGCAAACTGTCTTGCTAGTAAATCAAAATGTTCACGTAGGCTGCTTAGTCTCATTGAGTTCTGATGCAAATGTGCTACATTTGACCAAACCACGAAGGTCTACTCCACAAGGAACCTATGCAACTCTTTAAGTGAGCTGTACTTCCTCTTGTAATTTAAGAAGTCCCATTAGCTAGAGGAAGGACCTAGATATGCTTTTGATATATGAGATTACTTCATGTATGAAGAAGGGCTTCTATTAGTAGCTAACGCAAAGCAGGCACACAAACCACATTCCTCTTGGCTTGCACAACAACTCATCACTGCAAAGGGATGCGCAAAGCCTTCCATCGCACAGCCCATCTGCTGTCCCAGCTCACTATTTCATGTCCTACCCGTGGCCTCTTACCACCAGGCAGACTTCTGGACAAAGGAATGGGATACCCAGAGATGTGTGGGGCAGCAACTGTTTACCCACTCCTTGCAGCCTCTGCAGCAGCCCGCTGCCGATGCCCATCACCACAGCAGCAAAGCCCTTTCTTTCCATCCGATGCCTCTGCAGCTCCTCCTATTAGCAGGAGTTAAGAAGGCTTTTGTCATCCCAAATATGCTCAGCTGCTTACCGTACGGCAGAGCGGTGTAAGAAGCGTTTAAAGATGTGTCTGACATCATTAATCTATTTGCCCCCTGACCCGTGGAGCTGAACTGTAGCTATGGAGACCAAAGGCTGACCTTACAACGCTGAGAAACGGGGAAGCCAGCGAGTATTTTGGGTCACATTGTTCGGCTGGACAAAGGAATAAAGGAGAAATGTGACAGTTTCCTGGGAATTAAGGTCAGCAGGTCAATTGCCCCAAAGCTTTATTGTTATATGATAAGCAAGTCTAGCCGAAATCATTTTTCAGCTACTAGCATAAAAAAATACCGGAGCTTTTGTTGTCCAAAGTAGAAAATTGGTCTCCACAAAGGCAATATATAACCCATGATTGAGCAAAATTACTCAACAGCCTTCCCTGTACCATTTACAGCGCAAATCTAGGAGAAAATGGGTAGCAAGTATCCATTTCATATTCTCACATTGAGCTGATGGTTAATTCGAGCTATTGGGGGGCGTTGTGGAAGCTATTTATTAGTGTGTTTCTGGAATTGCATTTGATGAAACTGTCAGCTGCTTCCATCCTCCCTTTTCATGATTCATGGAAGTGAGGGGGAATAACTGCTCTGAATACACCGGTCCTGAACATCTGTGCAAAAGCAGCACGTGTCTTTAGCTGAGAATAAATACAGTATAGCAACTTGCCCTAACAAAATGCTATGACAAATGCCAATCCAAATATTTACAGTTTCAGTAATTAGCCTGATGAACAGTGGTGTATTCTGATGTTCACTGCGAGGACATCAGCAAAACCCATAAGAGCTTCCATCTTCAAGTGGTTTCCAAATTAGTCAATGACATTAATTCTAGAATGAAAATAACTACTTTATAATCACGTTTCTAAACCTAAAAGCTCCTCAAATTTGAGGTACCCCAAGCCATGCTGTGTCAGTCCATAAAAGACAATCTGTAATGGCAGCTAAAAAGTAGCTGATGCAAGACATCTAAGTGGAAAACCTCCTGTTCTTCATACAGCCAGCAAAGCCCAGTCCACGTGCAAGATAAACTAGTGATTACACAAACACTTTTTTTTCAAGAAACATTCTAAATAAGTATTTTGATTATCTAGAGGGCAAAGTAAATATACACCAATGTAGTATGCTGGAGTTCTCCAAAATTAGTGCACCTTACTCTGAGGTTTGATCTAATACGTACCAGGGCCCATGAAGTAGATGCTGAAATGGTGGTGCTTTTCCTTAATAACTGTGCAGGAGTACTTATACCTCAGCTGCACCGGGGGAACAGAATTCAACAAAACTACTTTGAAAAGTTCTGTAGGCTGCCAGCCTGACACCAAAACACAGCAAAAGCTGTGCAAAAGAATGGATGCTGTCAGTAGGAAATTCAGGTAGTCTGTTGGCAGAGCTCTGCACGAAGCTGTAGCTGCTTCAGCTGTATCCACACCAAGAAGTAAAATGTTAATGGCTCTAGAAAAGCACAAGGAAAGCTCTGCAAGAAGGAATTAAAAATGTAGCGCGTTAGCTTCAGTGAGGGCATGTGGAGGAATGTAACCAATGTGTGGATCCAACAGAAAGTTAAGCGTGATTTACCTGCAGCTGTTCAAAACTGGGATGTAAATACAACTCTTAAAAAGCAGAAGACTTCTTGCAGAGAATGCCAGAACCAAGGAAGCTACAAGTTCACAAACTAGAAAGATGTTAACAGAAGAGATGGTTGGAGGGCAATCATGCAAAAGTTAATGTTTAAGACACGCAGGGGATTCCTAAATTCACCTCAGAAGACCAGATGCTTTCTGAAGATGTGTCTGTGACCTTTGATACAAAAAATAAAATAAAAATGAGAAGTTATCGAGCCTCCATGACCTGAAGGTCCTGCTTAGCATCATAGCAGTACACCACGTTACCTTCATCCTCCCCAAACCCAATGCAAAACATTTAAGAACCAAAAAGGACTGGCTTTTAATAACCTACTCTTTCGAAATCGTTACAAGGCAAGTTTAATTTTAAAGCAACAAGAAACAAAGCGGCCAAATTACATGAGACACAGAGCTGAAGATTGGCAGGGAAGTGGGCATCACCAGGTGCAACGCTGCTACCCCCCTGTGAGCCAGTATCTGCTCCACAAGTTGGGAGAGAAATTCTCTGAAAAACTCCTAAAACCCCAGCAGTTATTACCTTCTACACAAGCGAATTCCATCTGAAGCCATACGCCTTAAGTAGTACTGAGTTAGCACAGAAATGGATAAAAGCCAGGAAATTCTAAGTTTAAGCTGACTCGCCATGCTTAGCACACACTATTGTCCTTTATCCCTAAAATTTAATTAAAACCCAGTTCTGACCAGTTGTAATAAGTAGTACAGAAAACTGATTATCGGAATTGCTTTCCTCCAACAGCCTATTGTGCTACACTTCCTCTCTGCAAAACACAAAAGACTCTATGTACATTTTTCTCTCTCTCTGAAAAGAGGCCTGGAAAAAAAAAAATCCAGTCTGAACTTTTATTTAGTTGCCAATTGTGCTGCAGAATGAAACTAAGCATTTTCTTTTAAAAGCCGATTCAAATTCAGTACTTAATCACGCCGTAGCAGAGCAAGAGCAGCAGCAAATTATGTTACAATTACATGAGAAATTCTTTTACAAGATTTTGTTTTCAGTCACTTCTAATCTTCTGATGGCTGCCATTTGCTGGGTTGATATTTTCCTAATAATATTTCTGCCTGAAACTAGCCGTGCTAATCAGAATAAAAGGGAATATAAGGAAATGTGCATGCACACATGCGCAGAACACAGACTGGGAGGAAAGCGGTTATGTTTGATTAGAAAAATTGTTTTAGATGTTGTGAAATATTTCTTTTTTTCTTTTTTTTTCCCCTTCTAAATTGCTCCTTTGCCCCTCTTCTATCAGTTTCTTTATTCCTGCACTTCAGTTCTCCTGCCGCACGACCAGCATACCCATACACCGCTGCACAGTAATACTTTTACAGCTTCAGAAGGCACGTCCCACCAGCCCTGCCTGGAGCAGCTGAGCCAGCTCTCGTGCCCGAGGTGCCCACGCTGTGGAGACACCCAGCTGTGTGGGTGACCGAGCCACCCAGGAGGAGGCACGGCATGGGATCGGCAGTGCGGGTGTCCAAGCCCTCCTCCTCGCCGGCAGCTTTCTCACCCACAAGTCAGATGGCTCAGAGAGATCAAGCTGCTTCTGTTGTCTAAACAGCGCAGCAGCGCCTGCAAAGTTCACAACACCCATTTTTTGAAACAACCCCAAAAAGGCTTCGCTCTGTCTACACAACCAAAAACTTTAAAGAGAACTTAATTTGCTGTTGCAAAAAGATGTCTGTAATCCAGCTAACCTATTCTTGCCACGGGATGAAACAAAAAATACAAGCAAACATATCTACAGCCTTATAAGGATACTCAGTGGAGTTAGAAAGTTTTCAGGTGAAAGCTATTAAACGCATACAGCTTCAAAGAGGAAAGGTACGATCCTGCATGGGCCAGCAACAGGTCAGTGCCTGTTCCAGAGGTGCTTCAGCTTTATTCCTGCAAACAGCTCCTGGCTTGGCTGCCGCACCGCCATAGCTCCCATCTGCCCTTCGCCACAAACAAGAAACAACACAGCAGCGCTTGCAAGCTGAAGCGAGAATGCACAAACATGCATCTTCCTCGCTCTCTGCCCCGGCAAATCTGAATTTGCTTTTTTGGCATGGTCTGCTATACTTTGGGATCTCACAGCAGAGGACAAGCTGTCCATACACTGCATTTCTCTGTTGCGTTCCCAGGTTGCAGTTGTGTTTTTCCAGCAAAAGCAGCTGATGGTAATTTTTAGTAACTTCCCTTCTTCTCTAAGAGGGAAAAGGACCCAAAATACCAACAGATGAGGATCTGGTGGGATACTGGCTGCACGGAACCAACAACTGCACAACACTCAGCAGCCAGCCAGGGTACCACCAATGCCACGCATTACAGCTTTAGTTTCAAGAGACAGCTTCTACTTGAAATCTTAAGCCAGATAAGCGCCAGGTTGCACAGAGCTGCTGGCTGTGACAAAACCAACAGCTACCAGTCCATCTGACAAAAATGCCAAGTCCCATGCCAAAACAGCAACTCTTCCTAGGAGGCATTTTGCCAAAATGCTAAAATCCCTATGACCGCATTTAAAACAGCAAAGTAATTCCACTGCAACAGCCCCGGCGTGTTATGGCGTCTCTCACTTTTAAAAATACACCAGATGTCGCATGATAGGTTACAGAAAGAACTGAGCATTTTTGAGCTTCAGACACAAAAAAGCAAAGAAGAGAATTGTTTCTGTAGCAACATGACAACCAACATAAAACCGTAAGAGAAGTCGATAGCTGCATATGCCAAGCTCACACGCTTCCTAAGCACAAGTTTCCACGCGAGCGGTAAGGCAGAAGCTCACAGATGCGGGGTTAGAACAGCAAGGTGGCTGCAGGCCTCACTCCTGCGCAGGCAGCGCTCCTTGCAGTTGTGCAGCAGCACGGAGAGGCAAGGGAAGCAAACAAACAGACGCGGGCGGGCAGCAGCAGCGTGACGAGCGCTGTCACTGGCCGTCTGTCAGCGCGGGATCATCTGCTCCTCCAGCTGATGTGTGCTGCCTGAAACACTTCCACACGCACAGAGCTTCCGCTGCGTCTGCGGGTACGAGCAGAGCCCCTGCTGAGGCTTAAAACTTGGCTTTTCATCTTGTGAAAAGCATACCTGCAATATTGCTCAAGACTACTTAAGCGCGGCTCGGCTGGCCCAGGATGCTACCGCACAGACACCGGCGCTCGGCCGGCTCCATTATGAGCTGATCAGAAGGCAGCACCAAAAGAAAACGCTTCACTTTTAGGGGGAAAGTCTGATTTTCAGGCGGCTGAGCTTACTAAAGGATTGGCCAAACACGAGCGCCGACGCAAAGAGGAGACAGGGCTGCCCTCTGCGGTTGCTGCCAGCCCTCGGCCGTGCTGCTGCAGTCTGCAGATGTGCCTGCCTGCAGCACCAGGAGCTGAGCTCACCGCCCATAGCTGGGCTGCGCTGTGCGCCCGGAGCGCAGGGCTGACCCGGCACGGCACGCCGTATTGCGACTGCACAATCCACAAAGAATTTACAACTGCAATCAGCCTCTCTGCATCCCTTGGGAAAAATGATCGGGAAGAAATGAAGCAGGCTTTGTTATATCCACGAACAACAATGTAAAATAACATAAAATAGAAATAAAGACAAACACTAGCAAGCTATCAACAGAAAGATTTTGTTCCTCACTGGGGTCATTCTCAGACGTGCTCATATTTAAGTGCAGAGGTAATTTCCCAGTGCAGCTGTTAACAGTTCTTCCTGAACTTCTCTAGGATTTTGGGTGTTGCATCTGCAGGCATTTGCAAGGCAAACTTCTGTTTTTAGGGCTGTGAAACTACAAAAGCACACGCCTCAACAATTTCTTCCAATACGTGTACTTCGTATCGCATGGGACACCACAGTCATTTCATTTGCAAAACGTTTGAAGTTTTTTACATACACAACCACGTTGCTATTCTAACAGCCATCTCATGATGGGGTTGTTATGTTTTACTTGTTTGTTTTGGTTTGCTGGGTTTTTTTTCCACCTATCAAAAACATGCTGAGATACCTACCAGGTGCACAACAACTGCCAGTAACCTGCTAATTCGGGCATTCTCGCTGGCTTTGCTAACGTGCAATTTTGAAGACTTGTTGATGGGGTCAAGAGCTACTCCAATCTTAGGGAACTTTTATTAAAACGAAGATTCTGTTGTTAGTAAACAAAAATTAACATTTTTCACTCGTGAACTTGTTGCTTTATCCAAAACCCTATTTCCCTACAAAGACCTTTAATTAGGAACACGGAAATCTCATACTGGATTCAAATCGTAGATTCAATTTGACCTTCAATGCCATCGAATAGTTTTTGCTTTCACAGCAACACAGAAAATGTAGTGTGGCACCTACAAGTTTTGTTAAAATACGTGAAAACTCAGAAGGGATTTACACTTGGGTTTTATATCCTAACTAGACTAACAAGTTCACCCCAAATGCCTCAACTTTCCAGAGTCTCCAAACTGAAGGTCTCAGGGGTTTCCGCAGGATGCTTCACTTTAGGATTCCCAACGCCTCTCCGGAGGCACTGGAACTGGCAGCAGCAATTAGCACAAGCTCACAGAAAGGCAAAAAAACAGAAACTTTGAGGAAAGAGATTACAGATGGATTAAGGAAGAAGAAAAAAAAAAAAAAAAAGTAGAACACTGCTCCAGATAGTAGGCTCAAAATGACTTTCAGATCCCATTTCCCATGAAACTGCAGCTTCTTACCACTTCAAGGAATTTCATCCTCAGCAGTCAAGGTGTACCCACTGAATGCACGCACATCACCTGCTCTAAGAACACGCATGTGCCTTACAACTACTTCTTTCTACTGTGTAGCCTCAAGGAGCCATGCAGATGCCGAGGACACACCAGCCTGTACAACGATTCTTGCAGATGGTGCTGGTGGAGGCCATTCTCAGATAAGCCATTCTTGTATCTCAATGGAGATATGGCTTCTGCCGAGTCCAAATCTCATCAAATCTCATTGCACTCTTCAGGTTGAGGGAAATTTTCCAGTTCTCTTTAACTTATTTTTAATTACTGTATCAATTTGTAACCTTCTGCCAACACACTAACTGCTGCCATGCAAAGGCCCTTCTGAAACATCCTCTCTGGCTGAATAGGCAGACAGAATAAGAATCCCCACTTAAAACCAAACAAATCTGTTCATACAATGTATACCTAGTTCTTCCTGAGAGTAAACGCTCCTGAGTTATTTATATATTCACTGCTGGCACGCAGTCTTTCATGATTTCCAAACCAGGTATTACACAAGCAAATCAGCAAACACACAGAGCGCAGCTTACTGCTAGAGGATAGCACAGAGCAGACACCAACACCACGGGCGGTGAGGGCGGCGCAACTGGCCGAAAACAGCATGCGAATGCTTTCATTTGATGTGCATGCAAACCAGTGGGGTGGGGGTCATTTTTTTAAATAGAGAGCAGATCAGCCCATAAAGCCTTCTTCACCAGCTCCATGTCCAAGCAATCGCTTCAAGCTATGGAGAATATTAAATATTCTAACGGGGTAACTAATACATTATAGATCTACACAGAACCTGGTCGATGTAATTTCAGAAGACGAGACCTTTGTGAAAGCGCTCAGCTAGTTTGGGACCTTCAGAGAAGGAAATAAAACAGGAAACTTTTTAATATGCAAAGGGAGACCAGGAGCCAAGGACAACGAGGGAGAGAAGAGCGCTAAGAAGCAGCAGCTTGTCGTGGCAGAAGACGGAGATGCACAATCAGCAGAACACAGAGCACTCCGGTGTGGGTTATACAAAGCTGCTGGGCATTGCAGAAGGAGAAACTGGGAAGAGGCAGGGTGTCTGTATTGACTGTGGTGAGAAGAAAGAGAGAGGGCAGCAAAGGCTTATCAGGAGACAAAAGAAAACATGGAGCGAGGACAAGAAGAATCATTTTGATGGCCTGAAAATATACTTGCGAGGAAGAACGCAGCTTCCAAGCTTTCAGTATATCACTACAAAGAACTAAAATTTCTGAAAACTGTATGAAAATATAACTGCTCTTTAAGCTACGTGTATTGTTTTATCTTCTCCCTCAGAGGAGTGGAAATTCCACCGTAAAAATCCATCACCAAGGGAACATTACCTCCTCCATGAAAATATATCTTTGTCTCAGTGAATCTCATTTTGAGCCATGATATTTAATGTGAGAACTGGCCCTCATTTTGCAGAGTGAAATCACACTCAATCAAATATTTGCCGTATTTCAGTAAATAACACTTTGAGACACCTTGTATTCTGGGTGTGCTTACAGTAACATTTTCACATTTTGTTACGTAACTCCAGCACCCACTTTTTTCATCCAAAAACTCCTCTGACAACTGCTGAAATCTTCAGGCAGAGAAGAAAGCAAATTTAACCTCCAAATGGACAGAGCTGCTAGGCCCAAGGAAACATGACTTTTCACCAACAGATACCTGCCTTGTCGCCAGACATCTACACTGCCAACAGCAGGAGTGACAGTGAGAACACAAACACCACAGGCAGAAGAGCAGCAGAACACCAACAGTGCGTCCCAAGTCCCTTCTTCCCAAGCACGAGGCACCGCTGCCTTACAGATCTTTCTGCTCTTGCAGGCCAGCTTTCGGCAGCTCTTGCAGACGAAGGAGTTCACATTCCAAGGAAAGGAGTCCAAGACCAGAGCTGCCACAGAAAGGTTTGCACTTTCAAGCGATTTACTCTATTGGTTTTGAGTATTTCTCTGCTACTCTGATCTCTTATACAGAAGCAGGTATTTCTATATAAAATTACACTTACTACTCTGTTAGGCTCAGTACAGGTTCTATATATAAAAACTTGAACTTGAAAATATAAGCAGCAATCTCAGGGAGGAATAGCAGTTTTGTCCTCAGCAGGATCATTCCTCACACATGGTAGACATTACTAACAATCTAGATCAAATTTTCAAGGCTGTTTTAGGAGCGTGTTATTATTCTTCAACACACATTTGGTGGAGAACCTTCAAAGACGTGTCGTAAGTATGGAAAGCCTGTTCTGCTCTGACAGCATTGCTTACTTCATCCAGTTTGCAAGCAAAAACTATACAGATAGATCTTGAAAGAGTTAGCCCTTGCCTTGCCTAAAAGCTCTGTCAAGGTGGCTTCATGGTTTGACGCTTAGAAGAAATTGCCTCTTAAACACAGAAAGCCATCAGTCGTAAGCATTAGGAACGGCCTTTCTTAGCATGAACTTAATCTGTCAGATCTCTCTACCAATTTCTGTACATTCTGCGAGTAAAAAAGTAAATAGCTCACTTATTAGCTTTGCAATTTCATATAGTCCATTAAGTGACTTAATTTTGCTATCAATAGCACATAATGCGATGAGCAAAACTGTTAGTCTGCCTTAGGAAAAATAGTGATGCGGTTACATCAGGGGCGTCTCTGAGCTGACAAGGCTTTCCCCTGGGGATATTCAGGAGAGTTAGAAAGCAGAAGAGGAAAAAAGCATGGAGAGAAGGGAGAGGAATGGCAGAGAACACAGGTGTAGATGTTTAATCTCCTGGCCTGTCAAGACAGACAAAAGAATAATTACAATTACAACCATTCTCTCTCAAACATTCCTCTGTCACGGAGAAAAAAAAAGAACAATCACACTTGAGCCCAACCAATCTAAACCAACTGTTGAGTTTTAGACCACTTGTACCTTTTTAGCTCTGCTGTGGATTGTCTTTCATGACCACGTTCTCATTTCTGCTGCATTTGATGCAGAGATGCTGCACCAACTTTGACAAGTTACTGTAGGTACACAGTGCTAAAAGCTGAGCCTGACGGACATTTAATTTTGAAGGAATTTATCCCGAATTGGATTCTAATTTTAAATTGGCTCAAATCTTTTAAAGACGCTAATTCAAACTGTAATACATATTTGCTGAGAAACTGTGCTTAGGCGATATCCAAAAATGTTCTAAGCCATAGAATCACAGAAAAGTTCATATATTATAGCACTTTCTTTTCTTAGATGTCTCCACAAATCAGACAATGCCTAACTTGGAAGTGGGACAGCCTGCTTTGAAAAATCAATATAACCTGATAAAAGCCTAAAGCTAAAAACCACTAACGCTCATTTCAGGGTATTTCATTGAATATCAAACTATTACTCTCAGCGCTACCTAACTGAAATTCATCCTTGAGGAGCCTGAAGCAGCAACAGTTCGGTTTCTACTCGCAAAGAAGGCTCTCTGTCCTCTGCTCTGAGGATGACTGATCTCTGATTCAATTTCACTTCCCGGTCAATGCGTTTGGTTTCTTAACGTTTCGTAAGTGTCCTGCCCAGAAACGTTTACGAGTGAAACCTGATCTACAGTAGAACAAAGGAGATCCAAAACACTGTCAAGTCGCAGCCAGAGTCCTTGAGGTCGACCTTTGGCTGAGGGCAGTTCCCAGGACTGTGCCTCTTATCATGCCATCGGGGCACTTACACAAAACAACAAGCAGCATTGTTATCGCTTCGACCTGACAGCACCTTACATATGTGAGTTATAAACTTCCATTATCATTCTTCGAAACACATTACATACTGTAAGCACTCTCAATTTCCCATCTGCCATCTTCCACAATCTTCCAGCCTGTTAATCGTTAGCAAAATTGCCAAGTTTTCCAAAAGGTAATTTCCCTATAGGTCTGACAAGCATTTAATCTCCATGTCACAAGCATTAATTAATTTCATATATAAAATATAGGTGAAAAGATTATTTTAACTTCAGAATTCAATTAAAATAACTCATTATATTAATAGAGTTTGGTATATCTGTGTTACATATGCATATTTTCATTTCCTGCATACGAGAAACTTCATCGGTATTAACAGAGTTCCTCAAGTCTCCTGGAATTCAAGAAGCTTTGAATTTCTATAGATTAAGACCAAAACAGAGAAGAGGGTTGAGTTCACAACACATACCATTATTTGTGGAAAGTATTTTAAAGGCAAACCACGTTCTCAAGGAATACAGTTAAAGAGCTTACATAAAATAATACAGTCAAAAATATGCTTGCGACAACATGTGAAAAACCTTTCAGTACTTTAAAGCAGCTGTGACTTGGTAAAATCTCATTATCTCTCACATGCCCATTGGAATTCTCCAGGAATATTTACTGTTATTTCTAACTGGTGCTGGAAGCACTGTGCCAGCCTTGGAACAGCACCACGAGGTAGCTGAGGGAGTACCATATATGACTTCTGTGAATATCCCAGAGCTATACATTCAGTTTCAGCAGCATGCCACAGTAACACCAGGCAACTAATGCATTAAGTCGGGCATGCGAAATACCAAACGTACATTAAAAAATAAAAATTAAAAAAGCTATAATCTCAGTGAAATTTCATTTAAAATATCTGCAGGTTACTCAGAGAATCTCAAAATGCTTCCTGTCCACGGTCGTGTCCCAAACATCTGAACTCAGACACTGCAACACAGGGCACATCTAAGTTTGTATAACATGGGCTTATACATAGGCATACAGGTGTGTAAAATACATTACAAACACATTACAACGTATGAGTTTCTCACACTGAGCAGATTAGGGCACAGCTCACTTTGCCAGGACTCTACAATTGACTGACAATTGCACCTCAACTTAAAGTCAATTCCTTATGAGTTTTTACCATCCTTGGAGAAAGATTAGAATTGAAACGATAAAGAAAAAATATCCTTTTCCCACTGTCAAGGAAGATCAACCCAGGATTTATTTATTTATTTTCTAAATTGGCTGAATGAATTCAGAACACCTAAACACCACGCAGGCATTCAAAAATCTATTAGAATTCCTCCTATAAAAAGGTGAGCTGCAACTCTTCCTACCTGATGTTCGGTTTCGCCAAAAGCCAAACAAACAGAGCTGAAATACTCAAAACTCACTCAGTAAGCACAACTTTCCAGCACTTTCCACAAGCCTAGGAGAAATTAAGCTCCCTTTAACCTCAACAGAGCTCAGCTTTGCAGCCTTCAACACCCACACAAATGCAGCTGAGGTACAAGAGGCTGCCATGTTGGAGTCAGCCGCCATGTTGGGGTCAGCCGCCATGTTGGGGGCTTGCTGCCATGCTGGGGGCTTGCTGTCCTCTCAGCCCCCATGTTGGCAGCTGGACCACAAGACTGAGATGGAGGAGGGGGAAGCAGCTCACCTCCATGCTGCCAGCCAGGAAAGAGGGACACGGCAAAGAAGCCCACAGTTTGGCTTACCAGTTGATTAACCATGAATAAAAGGGAACCTGGCTCGGTGAGAAAGCAGCTGGGAGCGCATGGCCCCTCACCACAAGGCAGCTCTGCCACCACACTGTGCTGAGCACCCGCACCCTGAAGGAGCCACGAACTCCTCACTTTTTAGTGCTTTGAAATTTTACTTTCTTTCCTCAAGCGCTTCTACACCTCATTACCGCTCCCACTACTCACAGAGAAGCCAAAACTTCGAGCGCGAAGCGAGCCGCCCGCGACCTCACGGCTGCCCTTGGGGCGCACGGGCACCGCGCCACCGCTCCCCTTAGCCCGCGGCGCTGCCCCTCCCGCGGCACGGCTATGGCGCCGCCTGCTGCTCCCCCTAGCGGCCGCGCCCCGCCCCGCCCCTCCCGCCGAGGCCCCGCCCCCCGCTGACGTGCGGCCCCGCCCCCGCGGCTGCCCGCTGCCGCCGCGACTTGAGGGCGAGCTCGGCGGCTGCCCCGCGCTTCCGTGCGCTCCTCTCTTCGTGGCTCCGCACCTGGCCGCGCGGCTCCCGGCCCGCCGGTGGGATTTACGGCGGCCGCCTCGCTGCAGCCAGCCTCCAACCCGCGCACCGCAGGTAAGTGCTGCTCCGCTCTGCCTCCGCGGGAGTCGCGCGGGTCGGCCGCGGGGTGAGGGAGAAGAAGGAGGAGCAGGAGGGGGCACGGTTCGAAGCCGCCGGCGGGGAGCAGAGCCGCGCGGCCCCCGCGCTCCGTCCCTACTTGCCGTCAACTTTTGCGCGGCTCCCCGAGCTCCCAGCCCACCTCTCGCAGCCGGCGCTGGGCTCCGCGCTCCGCTCTGGCGCTGCTTTCTGCCCTCGGGCTTTTGTTCCCCTGGCCGCCCGGCCCGGGATCCCGGCGTCGTGCGGGGAGTCGGGAGAGAGGCAGAAAACGAGTGGACTTAAAGCGGCGATTCCGTTTCTGAAGCCGATTTCCTCGCCTAAAACGCGCTGCCCGATAAGACAGAAGCATCGCTTGCGCTCCCCAGCCTGCCGCCCGGGGACATGGCGTCTTAATGAACATTTCTTTCAATTAGCCAAATAAATGCGTTTTTCGAGCCGAGCGTGCGACGGCAGGCAGGAATGATGTGCTGCGAAACGCACAGATGCGGCCGAACACGGGGACAGTTGTGAGCGCTGCCAGCCCTTCCCCTCCACCCGAAAATCCCCTCCGCTCTCTCGTTCCCCCCAGCCCCGTGAGCCTGCCCGGCTTCTGCTCGGTGTGCGAATGCTCTGTAAGGAAAAGGTACGCCGGGCTTCGTCTGAAGCCTGTTTGTTACTTTAAGAGCTGCCGAGGCCGTGCTGATTGCCCTCTCGCAGGTTTTCCCTTTTCTCCAGCCACGTTTCACCACTTCCCAAAGCGGTATATGTATTTTCCCTGCTCCTCGCATACGGCAGAAGCAGTGCCCGGCTTTGGTGTGCATTCGAATATCGATTCTCTTTTTTTTTTTTTTGCATTCATACCGTTTAATTTTAACTGGGGAAGGAGCGGATGGATGAATACCACAGTTAATACAACCATCACGGGAAATAAGATTCTGTAAAGTCCCCGAAAGAATAATTTATTTCATTTTATTTTAATTCCCCCGCTGGAGGCCGCCTCTGTTTTTCTCAACAGGAGACTTTGTTGTAATTAAAGCAGGGAGAACTGGACAGCAGCAAAGCTCTCTGCCTGGTGGCTCTCAGCAGCGCCGTTTTGCAGCGTGCACCACCCCCCAGCGGGCAAAAAACTCCGTAGTAAAGTCGCAGCCAAGCTTTCATCTTTGGAAATGAAATGCAAACGTTTCAGGGCGAGAATCAAATAAAGGTGCACTGGTGGGGCTTTGCTTTTTCGTTTTCCCTTTGTAAGCGGTAGCACAGAGTGGAAAGGTAGCGCGAAAGGCACCGGTGAGCCGTCCGAGGCATTGCTGGAGTTTGCAAACTTTGCGCTGCTGTTTTTCCGAGTGCCTTCAGTGGGTGGATGGCCATCTTTGTCTCCTTCCAGCAGGAAGCCTGCCTGCTAATGGCCGGGGAGCTCTCGAGGTTTGCTTTAATCACCTCGAGGCACGAGGCGGCTCAGGAGAATTAATAGGCGACTGCTTACGTGTATTTTTAATAAGAGGCCCCGGCTCGCTCGGTGCAGGCTGGCCGTGCCCACAGTGCGCTGCACAGAGCTCACTGCATGCACTGAAGCAGCCTGGCAGCCCCACAGCTTGTCAAGTTTTCAGATCAGAGCAGTAAATCTGGTCATCGGTAGGCGAGCAGACAAAAGAGGAAAGAAACAAATCTCTACGGCAGCTGTATGCGGTATTTCAGTAACGGTTTGGATACGCTTAACGTTTTGCACCAGGGACTCTGTGCAGGGTATAATTCCACCTAAATTTGTCAAGAGGGAAAACCAGTGATTTCCCCGTGGAAGCAGAGCAGCATTTGTTGCCTGTTCTCTCATTCTAAGCACAAGCAAATGCCTCACCCCCACAGCAGCTCCCAGAGAGAGCCCAGCAGCCATCCCTGGCCCAGCTGGGCGAGCACCACGATGCAGAGCACTGTGCTCCCCCTCCCTGGCCGTGGGAGCAGGCAGGCCCTGCAGGGCACAGCACTGCGCAGCACCACGGTGCTCTTCGAGCCAATGTCCTCAAAGCCAGGAAGGGTTTTAAAAGTGAACTTCAGAGAGCAAGCACTGAACCGCTCGCTCATAGTCAGTCTCCCTCCTCTGCAGCAGATGCTGCCTTGGCTCACCTTTGGCACGAAGTTCAGCTTCCACTCGGAACCCATTTCGGAGTCAGATTCAATCCCATTAGAGGGAAGAACACATTAAATTTTTCATTTTTAAGGCACGTGAGAACTAGAAGGACAAAGGCAATATTATATTCAGCTACCGCACAAGATGGAGGGGGAGGGATAAGCAAAAAAATAAATAAAACCTTCTTGGACAAGAGGAAAAAAATAAAGCACGTTTCACCAAAGCATAGAGACCTGGGGAGCTTGCTCTCACTTTAACAAAAACCTCTGCATTCTTTAGCCCTGGAAAAGACAGGCAGAGGACCTTGTGCTTGCCTCACACTGAACAAAGGAGTGGGGCACCTTCCTGAAATATGATGATCGTGGAAATTTCAGCTCCTAGACAGGGTGCTTAGAAAGCATTTTGCTGTCACTATCAACTAAGTCTGAGTAATACACTTGAAAAAATCAAAGCATGTGCATTGTTTTAAGGACAGATTAGCACCGTGGAACTTGTGTTGAAATCTTGGTGAAACTATCCAAGAGGAGCTGTGACCTCTGAGAACTAACCTGGCAGCACATGCAGTGGATGGGTCCAGTGGAATTTCAAGTGCATTTTATGTTTCTGATCATAACAAATGCAGAGGTAATTCTGCAGTCTTAGTACACAGGTTAAGCAAAGTCATTAGGCTTGTCAATATGCGTATCCTAATAACTTGAAGTTACTCTTGTCCTTTACTACCTAAAAATACGGGGTGAAAGTTGTCCCTGTGCCCTGTTGTGTGGAGGTTAGCAGCCAGCTCCTGGTTATGCTGGGGCAGATGGGGATTAAAGTAAGCACTGTGGGACCTGAAGTGGCAGGTCTGGGTGTTACTCATGTTTTATCACATCTTAGAAAGAAGAAATCTCTTTGGCACCGTTTTTAGAAAAACTTACAGCTTTTCTTTTGCTTCTTTTTTTTTCCTTAAGGCAGGGCAGCTGCATACCACGTGTTACAAGAAATACTCTGTGCTTTGGTATTTTCTCTTACGCAGTGCAAATTGCTTTTACCATTTCAAAATGAGCTGTAGCCCGGCGATAAGTCCAGGTGCAGGTCTGGGCATCCCCGCTGTCTGTAACACGGCTGCCTACACAATGTCCCAGGAAAAGTAATTTAACCACACAGTTCAGCAAAGTTCACGAAAATATATTCAGCTCCCAATGAAGATAAGCACAAAAGCTGCCGTTCGGCTGTTCCCTCCTTACTTTTGTTACCAAAAAGTCATTTAAAAATGAATTTCAGAATGCACTCTCAGAAATCCATCTTTTTTTCCTGCTCTGCTCGAAATTAATGGCTCCTTTCAGAGCCATGTGTCCATGAAGCCTCCCATGCTGGTGCTGCGGGGACCTGCACACCCAGCGGGTCCCCTCTGCTTTCATCCCAGGCCGGGGATGGGAGGAGGAGGGCTGGAGCAGGGCAGCAGGATTCCGTTCTGTGCAGACAGATCGCTGGAGCCTTTGATATGCAAAAACATTGTTTTCAGCTGTGGCTCCAGATATAAAAGGGAAGTGCAAGATATCAAACAATCAGAACCTGGAGAAAACTATTCTGCCCTCAGAAAAGGGAGTGGGGGGCACGGGCTTAATCCACATTTTTGAAACAGTATCATCTTCTCCAAAGAGACCTGCTTTTATTTTCCTCCCTTGTTTTTATGTAATTTCGAGAGAAGGGATAAAAAAAATTCCAAGAACTTAATGAGCTTTAGTGCTTTCATTTTAATCCCACACATTACCGCTATTATAATGGCAGCAATAAGCAAAGGGCTGACAATCAGACGGGGCAGAGAGGAAGCTGTTTATATGCTAGAAAGGTAAAGCCAATGCACTTAACTTTCTCGTGTCTGTATGCACACTAGAGATAGTTTTGATCAATAGCAACGTGCCTTTTTCATTTTTATTTTTTTTACAGCCTACTTAACAGCTGTAAAAGTTCTGAGGAACAATTTATGAGATTATTTTTTTTTCAGCTTCTTAAAAGTGACTCAAAGCCTTCAAAGGCCTACTTAACAACAAATTTATACTCTTACTTCACCACACAACTCCCAGAAAATGTCCTCTGTCACAACTTCACATTGCTTCCTATGAGACACATTATTTTTATGTAGCTCTTAAGCAACTGTTTCATTTCCAAGTTTTGGGAATAGATCCTGGACTTAAGTTTCCACAAACACTTGAATGATACAGACCAAGGAAATTGGATGCTGCTTAATCTCAAAGAATGTGGAGCTTTTTTTGTTCCATTTTCTAATACTGACTGCATATATTAACCAATCCCTAAAAAAACATGCATTCCTTTATAATCCACACAGAACCTTAGTTTTACTAAAAAGTAAAGAGTATCTTTAGATGCTTAATTCTGCCCATCTTACAGAACGTCTCTCATTTCGGTTTACAATTTTCATTGCACGACTGCTGAAGCAAGGTGAAAAACAAGCAGAAAACCAACCCTCAGATAAGCATTACAGCAGCTTCAGGGGAGCAGAGGCTTTACTGTTCCCTCACGGAACGCTCGCACCATCACAAGAATGGGTTTGGTTTTGCTATTTTTTTTTCCTCTCAAATGCTCATCTTTATGCTGCTGAAGAGGAAAACCATGGTTTTATGTATGAAAATAATTGTTTTATCAGTGCAAATCTGTTGCTACAGGAGTAGAAAGTACTGCACGAAGACTTCATGATGCCTGCTTCCAATTACAAAAGAGTCTTAAAGCAGAAACTGCTTTTGTTCAGCTCTGTTATTTTATGATGGCCCAGAAGCAGCTCCAGCTATGCCCACATGAAGGGAGTTACACAAGCCTTATTCAGCCCACTGTTTCTTCAGGGCTTTTCAGTGCTGAGGACCATGCTCAGTACCGAGGATTTGATTTCAGACTTAACCACTGGTATTTCAGACAGATACTGCCTACATGCTCTCAGGGAACAGAGACTCGGTATCTCACTGCATACTTTCTGTCCTTAAAAACGGCCAAATGGTTCCTCAAGTAATAAGAAAAGCCGAGGTTACTTTTATTTGTGAAGTGAGAAAAATCAAATTAATAAAATGTCAATCTAAACAGTGACTCCACTGAGCAAAATGACAAATACAGTAGCTCACGAGTTCAGACAGCTTGGCATACTGAGCACATTTTATGGAGAAAACCCACATGCCTCCATTTTCAAGAAGCTGATACAGATGACTACTAGCTAGCCCACAACGCAGAAACAGCAGGATGCACATGTGAAACATTAATTCTGTATTTCAGTGAAAACTTCTCCTCGTTCATCCAACAAGTACTGAATTGTAATTAACTCATTTTAAATTTAATACCAAAGAGAGGTTCATGATCTACTTCTGTTTGCCTGAAACAAAAAGCAAGCAACCACGTTAACTCCTCCCATGGCAGGACTGCCATTTGTCCTCGAGCGGGAAAACATCATTTGCAAAGACTTTGGTACTGTCTGTTAATGCACAATGACTTCATTTGCTGCTGGAAGGAGGGAAAAGATTTGTTCCAGCAAAATGGCAACCACGTGAGACTAAACAGCAGAAGCTGTTAATAAACATCCCTGCATTTTGCTGAAATACTGATGTATTGGGATAAAACCATGTGCTGATTTTGTACAGTAAGCACAGCATGATTTACATGGGAACGGAATACAACAGAATAATAGTGTCCAGCAGTTGTTATTAATTACAATTTCTTCTGTTTGTTTTTACTTTTACAGGAAATTAAGAGTTCACGGAAAGCTTTAAAGAGGAGTTTTCTGTAAAGGGAATTAACACTTTGGTGTCTTTTTATGAAGAAGACCACCTGAATTGTGTAACATTCCTACAGCCGGGGGACCGGCTTCAGCGTGCAGCACAGGAGGAATTCTTTCCTGCATTACAAATTGGGAAGAAGTGTTAAGAAATGGTCCTCTCTGAGAGGTGTGGATGTATCAGGATGTAGCTGCTGTACAAAGTTTATCCTTGGATAACTCTGGACAGAGATAAACCTCCATTGCTGACCTCCTGAAGAGGCGATCCTTGTTCAGGCCCCAGCATAATGAATAGTTTCCATCACGCGGCGCTCAAGCTCCAACCTCCCAGCTACTGCATCCCACAAAAGAGCTTGTACAAGTTACAAAGAAAGTAATTCTTGTTAAAGGCATTAAGCCAAACAAAAGAGGCTCTCCATTCACAGACTTTACACGAGAACAGAAACAGAAGCTGAAGCTTTTCTGCTCCTCGGCCGGTGTGCTTACATACCATGGTAAATCTTTGTTGGGTTGCTCCTGGAGCATAGTGCCTGGGAGCGAGCACCACCAGGAGGGGGCGGCCGACGGAGAAGTCGTCCATGGAGTGAAGTATAAGAGCAAGAGAGGAATTTGTTTGCTGGATATCCTCAAGCACAAAATTTACTCTTACCTTTAAATACGGTAGGATCAATATGAATCTGTTTTCCTTTTCATGCCTTGGAGAATGAAGTTCAGTTAATATATGAACCCACAAGAGAAAGGGTCATGACACTGCTTAATGCATAGGGCATCTTACAGAAGTTTTCACCACCCTAATTACAGTGGTAATTGAATTATGTTGTCTTAAAAGCTATAAAAATGCTAATTACCTGAGCTCAGTGCACAAACACGCTACCAGTGCAAAGTACAATTTCAGTCTCAAGAGTTAGTTTATATTATCCCACCCTGCACAGTATGAACTAATAAGATGTGAAAATGTGGTTAAACCTGCCAAATAGTCTCTTATTAGTGTACTGCTTAGCAAGAAGACTTTTGAGAATGACAAATATTTAAACATGAAATTAAGCATGTAATGAAATATTCCATCCAGCCAACTAGAAAGCCACAGCTCAGACAGCTCTGTTGGCTTGTAAGCTGCACACCAATTGTTACGTTCACCTTTCTAAACATTCCAGGTTGAAAAACAAGAAGAGTAAGCTGCAGTATTTGTAAAACTCACCATGTGGTGTTAAGTTCCCAGAAAAACCCAAAAAAATCTGGAGCTGGGCTCTGTTCTCATCTGCATTTTGTACCGTGCCACTAGGACTTTCTTGAACCTCCAGAATAGCTACCACTGAACTTCTGGGTTTGGTAAGGGTTTTATAGTTCACTTAAGGGCTCCTAGGTAGTTAGCTGGCTTAGGAATTACTTCTTATCTTTCAGATATAGAATGATTTACTTGAACTCTGGTTTGACTTCAGCTGTGTACTTATCTGGTATGTGCGAACAAAGATTGCCTCTATATGTGAAATGGGGAGGAATCTTCAGAAGGAGCCTTCTTGGTTAAACTAAACCACTCATGGATCAGACATGCCTGATTATATTATTTTAAATTACTATTCAGAATAGTCTATTAATTGAATTAGCAAAAGCAGAAATATTGTTATTGATATATGTAGAAAAAGTAGAATGTCTACAGACTTGAATTTTTGTTCTGTATGTCAGATGTCTTCTGTAATGCTGAAGTCAGATTTTCATTGCATTTCATTGCTGATGATCTGGATAATTTTGTTTGTTTGTTTGTTTTTAGATTTTGAAGATCAGAACTCATCATCTCATCATTCCTGACCATGATTACTGTACCCTGGAGCGTCTTCCTAATTTGGACTAAAATAGGGCTGTTACTTGACATGGCACCTTATTCTGTCACTGCCAAACCGTGCCCATCAGTATGTCGCTGTGATGTGGGTTTCATATATTGTAATGATCGCGATTTGACATCTATTCCTACAGGAATCCCAGAGGATGCTACTAACCTCTTCCTTCAGAACAATCAAATAAATAATGCTGGGATTCCATCAGAACTGAAGAACTTGCGTAGGGTTGAAAGAATATTTTTATACCACAACAGCCTAGACGAATTCCCCACTAACCTCCCTAAGTACGTCAAAGAACTGCATTTGCAGGAGAATAATATAAGGACCATCACTTATGATTCGCTTTCACAAATTCCTTATCTGGAAGAACTGCATTTGGATGATAATTCTGTTTCCGCTGTTAGCATTGAAGATGGAGCTTTCAGGGACAACATCTATCTCAGACTTCTTTTTCTCTCTCGAAATCACCTTAGCACCATTCCCTGGGGTTTGCCTAAAACAATAGAAGAGCTACGCTTGGATGATAATCGTATTTCCACAATTTCAGAGCTGTCCCTTCAAGACCTTACAAATCTAAAACGCCTTGTTCTAGATGGAAATCTTCTAAATAACCACGGATTAGGAGACAAGGTCTTCATGAATCTAGTCAATCTTACAGAACTGTCATTGGTTCGCAATTCACTTACAGCCGCACCAGTAAATTTGCCAGGAACAAACCTAAGGAAGCTTTATCTTCAAGAAAACCATATCAATCACGTGCCACCCAATGCTTTCTCTTACTTAAGGCAGTTGTATCGACTAGATATGTCCAATAACAATCTCAGCAATTTACCTCAGGGCGTCTTTGATGACCTGGACAACATAACTCAGCTGTTTCTTCGCAACAACCCTTGGCACTGTGGGTGCAAAATGAAGTGGGTCCGTGACTGGTTGCAGTCATTGCCTTTGAAAGTGAACGTACGCGGGCTGATGTGCCAAGCACCAGAAAAAGTGCGCGGAATGGCTATCAAAGACCTCAACGCGGAACTGTTCGACTGTAAGGATGACATGAGCACCATCCAGATCACCACCGCAGTACCCAACACACTGTACCCAGCCCAGGGACACTGGCCGGTTTCTGTGACCAAACAACCAGACATCAAGACCCCCAACCTAAACAAGAACTACAGAACCACGGCCAGCCCGGTACGCAAGATCATTACGATATTCGTGAAATCGGTGAGCACAGAGACCATCCACATCTCCTGGAAAGTTGCGCTGCCAATGACAGCCTTACGGCTCAGCTGGCTCAAGATGGGCCACAGCCCTGCCTTTGGATCTATAACTGAAACCATCGTGACAGGGGACAGGAGCGACTATCTGCTTACAGCACTCGAACCCGAGTCGCCGTACCGTGTGTGCATGGTCCCCATGGAAACCAGCAACATCTATCTCTCTGACGAGACACCTGAATGCATCGAGACCGAGACAGCTCCCCTCAAGATGTACAACCCGACAACCACACTCAACCGGGAGCAAGAAAAGGAGCCCTACAAGAACTCCAGCGTGCCTCTGGCCGCCATCATTGGTGGCGCGGTGGCACTGGTGGCCCTGGCACTGCTGGCCCTGGTGTGCTGGTACGTCCACAGGAATGGGGCCCTCTTCTCCCGGCACTGCGCCTACAGCAAGGGGCGCAGGAGGAAGGATGACTATGCTGAGGCGGGCACTAAGAAGGACAACTCCATCCTAGAAATCAGGGAGACTTCTTTTCAGATGATACCCATCACCAACGACCAGGTGTCCAAGGAGGAGTTTGTAATACACACCATTTTCCCCCCTAACGGCATGAATCTGTATAAGAACAGCCACAGTGAAAGCAGTAGTAACAGGAGCTACAGAGACAGTGGTATTCCAGATTCAGATCATTCACACTCATGATACTGAAGGACATGAAAGACTGGTTTGCTTTTGGTTGGTTTGTTGTTTGTTTGTTTTTTTTTTAAAAAAAAAAAAGAGAAAAGACTGACTTTTAACGGTTGCTGTTCTACTGCAAAACACTGGATTAAAGACTGACAAAGCAATGTACTGTACATTTGCCATATAATTTATATTTAAGAACTTTTTATTAAAAGTTTCAAATTTCAGGCTACTGCTGCGATTAATGTAGTGGGGATACCTGACCACAATTCTATATTTTAGTATTTTTTAGTAATTTGTACTGTATTTTCCTTGCTAATATTGAAGTTACAGACCATTTAACTTTTGTGTTCTACTGAGTAAGATGACTTGTTGACTGTGAAAGTGAATTTTCTTGCCGTGTTGAGCAGTCAGAACATTCATCTGAGATCCTTGTAAGTGTAAGCACAGGCCATTTTTCACTTTGGTATTAATAAAATAATGTTAAACCTGGCGAATCAGGAAGATCAAGAAGTGGTTGCAAAAACTCACAGAACTTAAATGTTGGGTCTGTTAAATCTGTAAACCACGACAATATTCAATAAACAAAAATGCGTGTAGTAATGGGCAATATCAGCTGTCTGGACACATCCATCCAACAATGGTGAAATCCAATCTAAAAAGAAAATAATCAAATCAATTACATGCACGAGACTTAAACTGTTGGCATGTGTAAAGAAAAAACTGACCCTTGGAAGAAAGCGTAACAAAATTCCTAACAAGGAATTCTAAAGAAATGCGCTAGGCTCCAGTAACCAAGGGGTAGACAGGGTGTAAGGATGGATTTCTGGTTATCAGCACCAGCGGTCTGTTAGAGAGAAAATGGTGATGGATGGCCACAGACATTTGGAAGGCAGTGGCAGAGGGACAGGGAGAACACTGAGCAACTGTTCTTCAGCAGAAGGGCTGGAAGTACAGTTTGGTAAGGAAAACAAAGCGGACGAAAAGCAGGCAAGCAGTCTCATAAATTTTAGTCACCCAGGTCAAAAGAAAATTGGGGAATGCAGATATTTTAAAGCATATACTTAAACGTTCTGTAGGTACGCGTAAACTGTACTGCCATTACAGTCAGGAATACTGCCCATTACTCTCACAGTTTTCCAGAAATTCCTTGCTAAATCTGTAAAGTAACGTTTCTTTCTGCCTTCCTGCTGGACTATATGCTATTTCATGTTTAAACCCCAAGCCACACTTTGTTGCCATAATCATTTGTCTTTTCAACTAAAAACCAAAGTGCATTGTACGCCCTTTGGCCGGTCTTGTATGTGCCTTGATCCAACGCTACATGTATCAAGTTTTTTAAAACAAAACAAAAAACCCTAAAAAAAAAAATAAAATACCCACTTTTTCGTACATAACTTAAATATGACAAACACTGGTCTCATTGGTGAATAAAGTTGAAAAATCAGTAGAGTAACGCCACGTATCTGAGGTGCACTGACAGGAAAGCCACTCAGAAGCTACTATTTTTCAGGTCCTAAGTTCCATCTTTTACTTTGTTCAATATGGTATCACACTTCCTGGGTTTCTGTACTGTTAATTACTTTAATAGCGAGTTTTAACAGCTTCCAATTGTATCAGTAATGAAAGGAAGGGAAATTACAGTTACAGCTCTCTCAGATCTTTTTCAACAAAACCACCAATTAAAAGGTAGAGGGACATACAAATGCTTAATCTTTTGGATGTTATTTTGGACAGGAAAGAATGTATACCAAATGCAGTTCAATTTTGAGAGTATTTTAGCAGTGCTCAGCCTTTCTGTTTCTCCAGGAGTAGTAAGGGGTGGAAGATGACAGGACGAACTACAGGAGATGCCAATACTGATGGTTTCAGCAGTCACTCAACAAATGACTCCTGCCAGAGGTCCATCTGCCTGCACAGACACCAAGTTGCCAGTAACAGACAGCTCATTTCAGCTTCATTTACCAGATGTGGCCAGAGAAGTTCCTCTCCAAACACTCCATGCCACGGTTTCCAGTTTTTGGGAAGTGGAGGAGCAGCTCTGCGCTTCACCACTGACCTCTCGCAGTCCCACCTGTGCTTCACGTGGAACACGGGCTGGACCCACAATGCCAATGCACTGGGGACACGATGCTGAGCAGCTCTGTGCTGCTCTGGGAGATGCACTCAGCAGGACTATTCTGCTCTACTTTCTCATCAGCTACAAATCTAAAGGGAGAGAACGCCAAGACAAGCATGTGGAGACTCATTTCATCCTGGAAGACCAATCCAGATAGAGAAGACTGACCTGCTTTTCTTCATGCAAACTAGCATACTGGGACCCTTATACCTGAAATACATTTAATGGCTGGCTCGCTGGCAACAGAGTACTAGTTCTTTGCCATCAGCACTCCAATAGCAAAATCAAAAAGGTTTTGCTGCATTTTCAAGCTGTTGATATGAAAACCTCTCTTGTAGCTGACTCAAAACTTGTACTTTGGAAAGGATAAAAGAAAACCCCATGAATACTTTTCCTGTGTTTCTCCTGGGGTCAGCCAGAGGCAGCTTAATAACACTGCACACCATCTACCTGCATTTCTGAGATGATTCCACACAGACATCCTGTGGGCTAGCAGAAGTCATCATTTGAGGAGATAGTTGCATGTCAATCTAAATTACAAGGACTTCTCTTATAAAATGTACGTAATACGAGACAGTAATATGCAAATCCAAAGCAACTTCAACAAGCTGGCCCAGTTGTTCCAGGTTTACCTCCACCAGAAAGCAGATGAGAACCTGGAGCAATGGTGCCAGGTTCTAAGGAAAAGCAGACCAGGTTTGCAGGCAGAGCTGTTGTCCTACAGCAGCTGCTGTCAATGGAAAAAACACCGCACATCTACGCATACAAGATCTTCAAGGTCTATGCCAACTTTTAGACAACACGCATAATATGAAGCTGTGTTAATTTGGCAAGTGAAAGATTAATTTCAAACTGAAGTCTGTATTTGTTTCTTTTGATATTGACAAAAATTTCTGCTGCTTGTCATGGCCATCTCTCAAGAATCTTCTACTTAACCTAACACTCCAGTTACAGCATGCAGTACACTCTAGCACCAGTACATACATCCATTCCTCCATCCCATTAGACAGCTGTATATTCAGACAAGTCACATTACTTCATTCAGCAGTATACTCATTTATCAAAATAAAATTAATCCACATTAAGTTTATCTCAACTTTTAAAATCCACGTTATTTCAGTGTGCTGTTAAATATCTAATTTCAGAGCAAGGAGTGAAATGTTTTTCAACACAGCCTACACCCCTGTTCGGAGTGAACTTAATCAGCATCTTCCGTGTTAATTTAAGCCCAGTATCTTTCACATTCCTTATTACTGCTCCCTTTCTTGATTTATACTATTCACAGTTCTGTTTTTTCTGAATGCTGACACCAAAAAAAAAACCCAGGTACTTTGGAAGCCATATTCATTTTGTCTCATCTCAGTAAGTTCCAAACTACATTTGCTTCTCTTTTAAGCTATTAGTTTTTAACTCTGTACAACAGCCTGAAACGCAAACAACTGTTGGGATCTGGGGTTGTGTTTTTGTTTTTTTCCTGGCTTTAACAGTAGCACAATCAAAGCATTATGGCTTTGGAACACCGTTACCAATTCTGCTAATGCTTTAGCTAGCTTGCAAGCTATATTGTGCCAATGCTGTACATACTGTGTAGAGCAGCAAATGCAATAAAGCAAGAATGAAAGTAATACAAAGCCTTATTTACTATTCAAATAACTCACTGATGATATAACACAGTGAGCACATATACAGACTTCTGTCTTAAATAAGAGGGTGTCCTTTTGTGTGTTCGTCCCAGCTGCAGTTGGCCACAATCTTCGATCACGGACTGGCAAATGCCTCTATTTCTCCAAACCAGATTACTTTTGGTTTTGGATGGAGCCATCACTCGCTTGGATGTCCTCTGCTTTCCAAACAGCTTAACCTTACTTTCAAACCCACAGAGGCACGTTCAGCACACAGTGCTTCAGGATCACCTTGGGAATGAGCGTTGTTTAATTAACTGTTTCCTAAGTGTCACCACAACAACAAGCTTCAAGCCACAAGCCAGTGCTTACAACTGCAATTTTTACAAAGCGTCTACTGAGTCCATATCTGGGGAGTTTCTTCCATCCAGAAGTGGTTCATCAGAAAGAAAGATGATAGACTGAAACCAGACAGGAAAATTTTATGCTTTGAAGTCTATTTTGTCTTTGTAAATGAATTTAATTTGGGGGATGCTGAAGGAGCTTTCCTCTAACAATCAAATTAGAGCTGTTTCAAGCCCTCTGAAGATATAACTGTGTATCAGTCTGGACACATAATCTTTTTTGGTGAACATGTACACTGGATTTATTCTTAACAGTAAATCACCAGATTGTTTCCTGATCCTTGTAAAAAGGTAGACAAAAACAAAATATATCTCAGTAAAACAGCTGCACAGCACCTAGTTCAAAGCAATGTTTACCAGCATCCATCGGGATGCTCGTTTTCCTGCAGCTTTAATGATTGCTGGGGAACATTCATACCCAGTGTGGCAACCAAAGCACTTCAACAATACGGATGTTAGGCCAAATAACTGTCCTCTAGCAGCTCCTAGGATTGTCAGGGGTCCAAGGTGCAAGCAGCCAGCAACTCCATTCCCCTTCCAAGGAGAGATGGCAACGGCCAGCAGCTGACTATCAGTGCAGCGCTGCAGCATCCTACCATTCCACACACATCTCTAAGCAAAGGTTTGTCACAAGTACCTCTGAGGCCCAAAGAACAGGATTTTAGGACCAGTGTGTATCAGCAGCCTTCTATCACTTGTTGCTGCCTCTGCTTTTTCTTAGGATGAAAACGCAATGGAGTCATGGTATAAAACCTCCCAAGACTGCTAACACCACCAAGAGCTGAAAACACTTTTTGAAACCTGAATCCGGACCTTTCAGCTTAGCAAGAGCACTCATAAATAAGTTATAAAAATAGAAGTGTCTTAATAGGGCTAATTAAATAATCTGACTTGTTGAAGTGGGCTGATAGCATCCATAGAGGCTGATGCTGTGTCCTGAGCAGCCCTCTTAAGTCCCCAAACCAAGGAGCAGGTCAGAGCCCAGTGCTCACCCCTGTGGGACTTAAGCAGAGCCTATCTATAGCCACAGCTATGGAGGGTCTGCTGTTCAAACCAAGGGGCTGCCCTTGGTCTCACATCAGTAAGTACAGGAGCATCGTTTACAGGATTAAATTATGCATGCATTATGCATAACTGAACCTTTTCATTTAAATTAAATATTATCAAAGATCTATAAGGTCAGAAATACGCACCCTATTCACGTAATACCCTTTCCTCTGTTGGGCTTTGTCTCTAATAAATGCCCACCTGGCAATTAGACTTCCATGTGAAAGCAGGTGTTTGCTGGGGGGTGGGGATTCCTTCTGTTTAGAAGTGTTTTTTTAATGGGTTTTTATTGTTCTGTTTTGGTTGACTTGATTTTCTTGACTGGCATAAATAATCTCACTCGCAGTCTTTCAGTTTAATTGGACATCAAAGTGAACTGTCTGACAATTTCAATTTAACACTTGTAGCACATCAGTGCATGTGTACTTGGGGTGGTGAGCAAAGGTAAAACAGCATCCCACAAACTTCAGTTTCCCAGCTCTTGTAACAATGCTTTTCAGGCTTTAAACTGTTGTTTTTCCACAGATTCAATAGGAAAGCAATCAAATAACATTTCAAAAAGTGAAACCTTCTGCTCAGGAATGCAGCTGCTGGGACAAGGAAGAGGATTTAGGAAGCCACTTTGAAACTCTTACTCCATTGGTACATGCAGCACCTTCTTCTCTTCATCTCCTTTAGACAGCCTGTAGTACACGCTCATCCCTCGTGTTAATTAACAACAGAAGTTATTTGCCCTGGACTCCTCCAGTACGAAGCCAACTCCAAACTGTGTATTTTGTTCCCTGAAGTTTGAACAGCACACAGCAGTGCGGACACCTGCAGAATCTCCATTCGGTTGCGGTTTGTTTACCTGGTTTCAATGATCTTCACAAGTAAGCACTGAGGACGCTTATTTCTGAAACCTGATGGGTACTTGACTGCCCATAGGGAACAGGAGCTCATTAACAGAGAGAAAGCCAAATCCTGGGTAAGTGCTAACCCTGTGAGTAAACACAATTTTAGGGCATTAGCCGATCACGCTGAGCCTCTGTGCCTAATGTCTGAAAAGCATTAATTTTATTGTGGCAGCACCTTAATGGACGCTACCAATCCTGCCCACTAATAACCTTTTCATTTCCCCCGATGTGGTAACAGCAGACAGCAGTAACGATCTACAGGCCAGGACACAAAGAACCTGTATTCCCTGGTCCTGCTCAGCTCCCCAAGCTATCTACTGAGTGGGGTTTGGCTACAAGGGAGTTCAAGCTGGTACCTCGATGGGTCAGGAAGGTGCAGCGTCACCAAGGCTGTAACAGCATCTAAGATTTTCTTCCTTTATAGTTCTCTTTCCTTTTTTAACCCTTTCTTTTTAAACTAGGCTCATTAAGAGAATTTGCTCAGTAAATACAACCGTTCAATTTGCATATAAAAACCTCCTCGCTGCTAATTGCACTTGTTCATATACAGTGGAACAGGTGAAAATCTCCTTTAAGAGTTTGCTGTTCAAGCCAAGGAAAGCACATCCCAACATATTAACCGTGGAAATCACCAGCTGTTACTTGAGCTTACAAATACATGATGCTGAGAAGAAAAAAAAAACAATGATAAAAATCAGATATTCCTAAGAAGCCACTCACAACGCTGCCTCTAAGAATTCTTAGGCAGAGGGTTAAGATCACAAAGTAGTATTTCTACTTCTCAGAACCGAACAGCGCCGAAAATACGAACAGCCACTTGGTTGCTTATCTGCATGGTAAGCCCTCAGGTCTTTCATCCCCACATCCCTCAGCACAGACCAAGGCACTGAGAGGAGCACACTGCATCCTCCAACAAAACTACCAACAGCAACTCTCCCAAGCCATGAGCTCTATCACTTCCTTATGCTAGGCCTTAAATAATGCCCCCAAAACAAGTGGCACAGCATTCAAGTATGGATGTTGTGAAGTAATGCCCAGCTTCAGCTGCACAAGAAAGGTTAACCTTTAGGCTGTTTGAATTCATACCCAATCCTAGCAATCACACACACGTTTTCTTGAAGGCCTTTTCTTCCTCCAGGCCTCCTGATAGATTCTAATACCCTTTTTACATAGAAGTAAAGAACTGTCTGAACAGCACAGTTTGTCAACATCTCCCTGTGTATCAACCAACTTTTTTTTTAAGAAGCACTTGTATCTTTTCAGTCATTAAGTATTAAAACAAAAAAAAAAATGGTTTGCCAATTTAGCTTTTAGGATGCTACCGAGAGGAGGAAAGGGAAAGGAGGGAGATCCATTAAACTAAGATGCTAATCAGGGAAAAAGTCACGCTACAGTAAATTGCAGGTAGGAACTTGATTTTCTCATAGAAAAAAAAACAAAACAAAACAAAAAAACCCCTCACGAATCCAGCTATATTGACAAAAGGCCCCATGCAAGAATACCTCTGGCTCCCCAAAGCACCTGCAGCTTCTGGAAAGGAGCTGGTAGGAGGACCATGTTCTGCATCCCACTGAGGAGCATCTCACTGCTTTGGGAAGCACAGGTTTCCTTAACACACAATGCAGCACGGAGCTGGTGGCTCTGCAAGGTGAGAAACCCATCTCCTTGTTCCACAGACTCCCCAAAAAACCCATGCTCCACAAAATCCTCCAAAGGAATCTATCAAAGTGACTTCAACCCCATGATTTGGTACAAAATCAAAGGATGCAAGCTGCTCTAATCTAAGGATCTAAGCTGCCATCTAAGGATGCAGCCAACACTGTCTTCACTGACTGGGAGCTGCCCCAATCTGCACATTTTTGACAGGGAACTGATCATTTGTTTTGTTTTGTTTTTCTCCTTCATGCTGTTCTCTGTCACATTAAATACTGCTGGGTTTTAAATTAAAAAAAAAAAAAAAAAAAAAAAAAAAAAACCATTTACCTATTGTTGCTTCTCTGTGCTACTGAAGACTAACTTTATCCTTTTATATAATATCCCCAAACCAATTTAAATAGATTCAGCACTTCAAAAGGCTTCAAGTGAAGCATCCATCCAGAAAAGCCTGGTCTGGATAATACTTCTGCAGCAACTAGCTGATGCAACCATTTCAGTGGGAAATAAGAGATGATGAACAAAACGTTTGCCATCAGCATGGGAACACAGGAGGAGCCAGTGCCTCGGTAACTGAGCACAAGGGGATACAGAGGGAGGGCATGAGCCCTCTCCAGGCTGCTCAAGGTGCTGTGCACAGCCACTATGGCACATAAAGATGCTCCATGCCACCTCCTAGTAGCAGCTTCCTTGCTCACACCGTGGCCAGGCTGCTTCCTGAGCTCCATCGCTGCCTCTCACTCCCCTGCCTGCATTCCTGAAGGGATGAGAATGGCCATGCCAGGCACCGCTGGGAACTGGAGTCCCACCACAGCATTTGTTGGCATGTTTGACAGCCCGTTAACTTGCCTGTAGGGATGGGGAAGCACATCCTCACCAGGAGTGCAGCCTCTGCAAGCCCTGGCCAGTGGACAGCCACACCTCCTGTTTCCTTGAAAAAAATGCTATAACAGGGGCAAGAACTGCAAAGGTGCAAATCAGTGGGCCTCCTAAACCTCAGAGCAAGCAGAAGGAGCATAAAAGAACACAAAGTCTGCCCAAGAGCCATGTTGCATTTATCCTCCAGCATCAAATGAGCGATTACTGAAGTTTACTGCTAAAAAGCAATAAAAGAAAGTGCTGCTCTCCCTGCTGTTTGCCATTGGGTTGAGCGGATCCAGGCTGTGTTGTGAGGACCACGGTCCAAACAGCAGTGAGAACCGGCAGACAAGGAGTGCTCCTCTGCTCCTCTGCTCCTCCAAGGACCTTCAAACACTGCTGAGACAGAAGGCCAACTTATTTTTCTTTATTTCTATCTATTCACAGAAAAACTAAGAGGAGCAACAAGATTATCTGGGGTCATTATGAGAATGATGCAGTGTGAGCAAATGCACCTTCATAGTGCAAGCACTGCCCACTCAGCGTGCAGGACATGAGCAGCAGCAAGAAGCGTGGTGCCAGTCCCCTCCTCCCCTCCTCCAGGCTGACCCAGATTTGCCTATTTCAATAATTTCTCCAAGAATTGCTCATTACTTCATACCTGGGATATGTGACCATGTGCTGAGCGCACAGGTTGCCTGAAAACTGCAGCGTGCTGGGGGTTTTGCTGTTGAACTGACAGTTTTGCAGGTGTAATCATTGCACTTGCTCAGAAAAAAACACTCTGTGTATGGTGAAAGGTAATGATGGCAATTGCAGGCATGTCACATTGGAATTAAACTAGCAGGAAATAAAAAAGAGGGAAAAAAAAAATCCCTCCTGCTCACTGTAGAGACCAACTTCCATAGCTCAACTCGAGTGAGAAACTCCAGAAGCTCTTGAAGATTGCTCCAGGCTCAGAAAATGAAAAAGGTTTTAAGGCTTTTTCACAATATTGTTTCTTCACTGATTATTTTTAAAAGTCCTGGCAACCTTAGAACGTGCAATCTCATAACCTTACAACTTGTCAGTAATTCTTAGCTGAACTACAGCAGCAACAAAAGGAATCATGGCAGTATTCCACAGGAACGTAAGATGTACTAAGGGCATGAAAACAGCTATAAAATAGTGAAAGGCAAGCAAGAGCAGACCAGCCAGTCTGTTTCACTCTGCAAAGCCTACAATACTTTTCCATTTAACAGTGCTCTCCAAAGCACGATATGCACAGCCATAGCACAAATGGGAAAAACTATCAAGACTCGATCTTCTACTTCTCCTTTTTTCCTTGAAAGAGAAAAGTTTATCAATGGTTTATATTTGTCTTCACATTAAATATGGTGGAAGGTTGGACTGGATGATCTTAGAGATCTTCTATATACCATCAAGCGTTTTCCTTTAAAATAAAGAAACAAGCGTGTAGCCAGATGTTCTCCTACATATAGCATCATCAATCCTATGCTAAAATTAATGGCCCTTCCAAGTAATTTTTGCTAAATAGTTGAAATCCAAAAGTAAAGACAATGCAAATTACAACACTAATACTAATTTATTAAGCTACCTCAATTGCATTCAGCTATCCCTTGTTCTTTGCTTGCAGCATTATGGGGCTGTTTGATCAAGCAAAACTGCAGATGTTCAACCCCCTTGCTTGCCAAGGGGTCTGAAAACGAAACAGAGGTGACAGCACTGGGCTACCTCATCTCACCTGTAGCAATGCTGCAATGAAGTAGCTACTGCTGGGGGAAACAAAATAGCAAGAACTTCTACAGCCAGCACTGCTGCAATGCACTACAGTCCAAACACAACAAGCCAAAACAACAGCCCCGGGAACCCACAGTCATCCTGCCTCTGTGAAGCTTAGGTACCATTCCCACTGCTTTACTGTCCAGGCTCTGCAACACATCATCCTATACCTGTCATCCACAGGGACTAAGACATGCTACACGAGATCTAATGGACTGGCCAGTCCCAATGCCAGCCCAGTCTGCGCCACTGACACGTCCAGCAGCACTGGTTCTGCTGTCAGACACAGCTCACATTGTTCTGCTGCGGCTGAGCTTCATCCAAGCTGAACACTGCTTGCACATACTGTAGTTTCACAAAAAAAGATTGAAGTTCTCAGCTTATACTGCAAGTTTCCTGCAAACTTCTCTCATTACGGGCACACCTATCTCATAGCAACTTCATTTCTTAGGTTTTCCTGAAGTTGGTGCTTTTGAAGAGACAAGCACCGCATCCTTGGTTCTCTGGGATTGTATTTTAAATGACAAAATCTAAAAGGCTCTGATTAATCAGTGGGTTCTTTTTCCTATCAGAAGGTCAACTGCTTCACACATCTACTGCTAAAAGGAAAAGAACAAATCCAGGCAATATTTTCTATTCCCCACTTCTCCAAGAGACGTGGGTGACATTTATAACCAGGGTACAAAAGCTCATTAATACCATATGCTGACCTATATAAAAAGGGTTATTGGCTTAACACAATAGGAGATACTCCCCTGAAAAACGGGTAAGAAGAGGAAAGAACAGCTCAAGATAAGCCATCTCTTCACAAACAGGGGCTCACATCATTAAGTGACAGTATTAAACGGGCCAATATTTTTCACCTCCCCTCCGCTCATTTAAAAACTCATTCAAAATCAGGGAATAAAAGCCCTGCAGACACCCTAGGACACCGTAAAGGCAATTCTCTCTCAAAGGGCTGCTAGCAGGCAGGGAGGGAGAGAAAGGTCTATTTTAGTGGAGCTCACATACTGGCACCTACTCAGAGGTGACTCAAGAAGCCTGGCGTGGCCGTGCAGCCACTGAGAGCCGTATATCTTCAAGGAAGACAGCTCTGCCTATACATTACTTCTGCTTTTAAAATACATCTCTTCTGGAAGCTTTGCTTTTTCCTTTCAAACCAGTCGCTTAAAGCAAGTTCCTCCACCACCATGCTCTCCCAAGTGCAGGCTTCACTGCTGCGAGGCCCCGAAGGCCGGCTCCTTCCAGCCTACCGACTGCTCATGGCAGCCCTCTCCTCTCCCAGCCCCATTTCCCAAGTACAAACATCTGCTTTCTTTGCTGCTCCCAACCGATGATGGGCAGCCTGGGCTGCTGGTTGGCGACCCTGCACATAGCAGGGGGGGTTGAAACTAGATGATCATTGTGGTCCTTTTCAACTCAGGCCCTTCTGTGTTTCTATGATTATGATGAGCCTGAATTTATAGAAGAAATTGATATCACCTCTCCTTAGGTGCACAGAGTTCTTCTGAAAGCAATTAATGACAGAAGAAAGTATTTCTTAGCACATAATAATCCAGTCCTCCCCCACCCGGCCAAGGCCTCTCAACCTCAGAGCCGATAAATTTATTTAGCATGCTTCTAAATCTTATGCAAAGGCTGCTAATGAAAATATTAAATAAGGCATGATTCGATCCTTGAGGAACTCCAGCAGCAGCTTCATATGTTCTGCAACTGTGAAAACAAAGCAAAGTCAGCAGCGCAAGGTTATCAAGAGAGGTACAAATTGCAAAGGTTATCGGAGACCTCAGCATTTGAAATATTTTAACTGCCTCAAAAATCCTTCTTGTGAGACACGGGATCGCTGTGATGCAATCCAACGGCACCCAACTATCTCAAGTATTTGAGTACTGTGCCACCCACCCAACCTGAAACCGAAACCACCCGTTTGGCACCCAGGGACACAAGGAGCCCAGCGGTTCCTTTTACCACTGCAGGCCTTCACCAGCTGTGGGCTTCCCCACCAGTTCCTATCATCCACACAAAGATGCTGTTTCGGCATCACAAAACAGCTTGCAAAGCACTGATCCCCTTGATAGCACAATTAACTCATTTCCTATACTTAAATCCCTTATATATTTTAATTAATTCTTTAAATATCTATTCCTCCAATCGGTTAAAACTTAATTAAAATTAAAAGTGGATGATAGCATCTTCTTATCTGGTTACAGATGCTTTTTTTTTCATGTGCGGTGATGGCACAGCAACCACATTAAAAGGGATACATGTTTGACTTCACATTTTTTCAGCCCAGCTTAACACTAAGAAAATTAATTCAATCTCCATTTCCACTTACAGGATCTGTCTCCTTTTCCTCCAGCACCTCCTATTCGCTTTAACACTAATTTTACAATAAGCTTTTTTGTCCTAAGCTCCTGCGAGCGGCAGACATTTGCTGACGCTCCACGTCCCGTTGCATAACTTATTGCCTAATTACAACCTTATTTGCAAGGAGTTAAATAAAAACGGACCGCTTAATTATCGTCACACATGAAAGAGGCAGAAAGCTCTCTACAAGCCAAGCTCCACAGCAGGTTCCTATCCCTCTGGCATCCCCCAGAGGTGCCCTCCTTCTGCCTGTGTGCCACTCAGCCTTGGCACAGCCCAGCTCCACACCCAGCTGCACGGTGCTGTGCAGGGAAGAGCCGCGATCCCACTGGTCCCACCTGCACTTCACCTCATGCTTTCACCCAAACGCCAGCACAGCAACCACACCGAAAGCCCTGGCAACTGCTGAGCAGTTGCACAGCAGTCCCACTTAAAGCAAGCAGAGCTTCTTACAGCTACGAACCAAGCAGTGCTTCTCCAATATGCTTAGTTACATACACACGAAAAATAGGCTTATCTTGATGCACTCATTAACTACAACATTTTGCCTTTATAGCCACCTCATTAGCCAACCTGCTCTATTTACAGTGCAACTGCTGAATAACCAACTTCACCTATTACATGCACAACTAAATACGGAATTGTTTCAGTAGTCCCCCACCATCCTTGCTCAGAAACCTCGTGCACAAATGCCAAATTACACACTGCACAAATGCTCTGCTTTTGGGCTTGGGTATCCGAGTATAATTTTCATTTCCCGATACGTAACAAAATGCACTCAAACCCAGCAATTTACTTCAGAAGCATTCACAAATTTCATTTGTGTCTGAAGCTACTGTCTGAAAGGCTCGTTCATGAATTGTAAAGCAAGTTCCTGACTCATATTATGCAAATGGCCAGATCGTAGCATTGCAGCAGCATCAATGAGCTTGTTATCCTGTCAGTCCTGAAAGCAGACAGACACCTTCCAAGCGCATGGTTTTGAGAAGCGCTCATGTGCTGCCTTAGCCATGCAACTCTGGGTATTAATGAAGGGTTTACTACTGACATAAATGAGGTGGGTTTCCTCTGACAATGAGCATTTCTGGAAAGCTGACCATTTAGCTGTAATGTGGCTTGCTAACATCATTGTCACACCTAATAAAAATTCCCACAGGAGCATTTTTATCCACAGAAATGCAAGATATCTGATGAAATCAATCACCAGAAGAAGTACCAGATCTTCATTCAGAAAAGGAAACATCACGTGACACATTCTCAAAAGACAGCAAAAACCTTGTTCTCATCTTTAACAGTCAGCTGCGGGTAGATAAATTACGCAGAGAAAATGCCTATATGGGGAAAAACAAGAGTATGAGAGACTGCCTCAATTCAAATTGCACCCAGACAGCCGAGCTTCATGGACAAACTGCACGTGTGGGTGGAACACAACCAGCAGGGATGAGTGTTATGTCGGTGTGTCATGGGGAAGGCCGGGTGCTCTCCGTAGCAGAAATATCCACATCCCAGCACAGGGCTGCAGTCCAAGCAAGCCAGGAGGATTCTGAGAGAGGGCATCATCTGAACACTTGTGTGTCCTATGGCATCCAACTGCTGCCCCAAGCAGTCAGCGTTATGGCTGGTCAGACTACATCCCTGCTTCTCCTTTGTTTAAATTCACAGAATCACCAATGTTGGAAAAGACCTCCGAGATCATCCCATCCAATCATCCACCTACCACCAATATTCCCCCACTAAACCACATCCCTCAGTACAACATCTTTCTTCAACACAACTGATCCCACTTTATAAAAGATGTTGTCAGTTCTTGTATTTTCACGCTTTACTCTCTCCCACTGAACACTGCCACTTTATCACTTGCATTACAGAGCAGCTCCAACACAGATGCACTTTTTTGTTGTTTAAAACAGCTTGCAGACAGTTCAGTCTCGTGATGGTAAAACACAACAGTAGGAGCTGGCCCTGGTGCAATACTCCAGCACTGACAACACTTGCATGCTGCAGCTGGAAGCAACTTCCTGATGCAGCACCAACCGGTATCTCTACCAGCAGATAGGGGGAGCAGAAAGAAAGAGAGGAGAAAAGCCAGGGAGCTGGCATGGAACTTGATAAGCCTGCTTCCACTCATTTGTCGCAGCTACAAATTAAATACTCTTCTTTATAACATTTTAAGTATAGAGAGCAGCTGCCGGCACTCGCCCTGCTTGCAGGCACTGCAATGACAGCAGGGTACACAGGCACAGCACTGCAAGGAAAGAGGCTCTGTCTGGGTTTGGTTTTTGGAAATAACAGCACGTGCAGAGCTCTGGCCTGCAATCTCAGCCATGCCAGGGGATGCCTTCTCTGAAATGCACTGATGCTGCTCCAGAGAGGAGTTTTCTGCTGATGGCTTCCTGTGCATCCCAGCTAAGGCATCCCATCACTCCCCACGTTACAGCTATACATAGCTTTTTTTGCTTGCTTCTAAGTATATCTTCAGACAACACAAGAAAACATTTATCCGTTCCCAGTAATCTCTAATTGACAATGCTCTTAGACTTAGCACTGTATTTCCAGTCCTTCAAAAAACATACAGAAAGGAAGAGAGAGCAGCCACAAGGATAATGTCACTGCTCCCACAAATGTTTTGAGCTGAGTGTACTTATACGCTCGCATAAATCAATCTGGCACAATCCAATTTAAATATGAGTCCTGCAAGGCTTTTTCATTAGTGCATTCTTTATGCTTTTGTCATCTTTTGACTAATTTTATTACATAATACTGGGAGATTTACTCTATTATGTTACAGCTCAGCTAGTCATAATAAAATTTCAAAATGTTAATTTTGTTTCTCTCTTTTAGAAGCTTGAGAGTAAATTACATCTTGCTGGTTTTCCATCAGTGCACTTTTCTTAAATTCCTTCTTCACCTTAAGAAGTCCTCCATGTACTACAGCTATTTTCAAAAGCATATCTAAGAATGGTAAACTAGACATGAGCCAGCACTGTGCCTTCGCAGCCCAGAGAGCCAACCGCATCTTGGGCTGCATCAAAAGAAGTGTGGCCAGCAGGGTGAGGGAGGGGATCTGCCCCTCTGCTCTGTGCTGTGAGACCTCACCTGGAGCACTGCATCCAAACGTGGAGTGCTCAGTACAGGAGAGACATGGAGCTGCTGGAGAGTGTGCAGAGGAGGGCCTCAAAAATGAGCCCAGGGATGGAACACCTCCCTGTGAGGACAGGCTGAGAGCTGGGCTGTGCAGCCTGGAGAAGGGAAGGCTCTGGGAGACCTGAGCGTGGCTGTCAGTATCTGAAGGGGCTGTAAGAAGGAAGGAACAGACTCTTTAGCAGGGTCTGTTGAGACACAAGGAGAAATGGTTTCAAAGACTGGATACAGGCAAGATGTTTTTTTACACTAAGGACAGTGAGGCAGTGGCACAGGCTGTCCAGAGAGGTAGTAGATGCCCCATCCCTGCAGACAGCCAAGGTCAGGCTGGCCAGGGCTCTGAGCACTGATGGAGCTGTGGGTGTCCCTGTGCACTGCATGCAGTCTAGATGACCTTTAAAGGTCCCTTCCAACTGAAAAGATTCTATGATTCTGTGAATGTTTCCATTCCCACGTACACTGTCCGTAAAGGATAAATAAATCAATGTGAAAACTTTTTAACCTTTTTTTTTGCACCTATTTTCACAGGATCTGTGGTTAAAGCAGTAACGGCTCAGCAGTTCAGCACAAACTCATGGTAAAAAGACACAGGGATACTGCCTTCGTATCTTCCCTGCTCAAAACACTACAAACAATTTCACTGAAATTGCTGAGATATGTTTATGGTCCGTTTTTAGACACAGGCTCACAGTAGGATGAGGTAGCACAACGTCTTTTCTTCCTGTTGCCATCCTCCAGCAGTGGCAGAAGCAGAACGATGCCCAGCCTGCGCTGCTGTGTGTGGGAAGGGATCACAGCAGCACAAACCCACTGCCAGACCTCACCTACAGGTAGGACGAGATTTGTGCCCCGAGGGCTGCAATATGTGCATCACACACAGGGATGCGATGCACAGAGCAGTAGGAAAGCAACCAGCACTGTACAACACCTACAGCATGACACACACAAAAAGTGAATATAAAAAAAAAACAAACCCAGAAGTCACGTTGCTAATAAAAACCACCTTGCACAGCGTGCTGGGGGTGACGGCTCTTGCACGGAGGAATTCCTAGCCCTGTTATTTGTGAGTCACTTAAAAAGGACCGCTTGGGGTGGCTGTTGGCTTCGTGTTAATTGCTTCCAGATTGCATCCGATTTTCCCATGTACAGAAACAAGTGGAGCTGAATTTGGTCAGATCAATCCGTACCCACCAGCTGCTCCACGAGCGCTTAGAGAAAAACTCATCTGGATGCAATTATTACTTCACTGCACAGTTTCTGTTCAGTGGTTGTTTTCTGAAATGCAGGACCACAGAAATCACGCTCCTCATTCAATTCCCACTGAAACAAATAGGGTGGTTTCCACAGACTTTGATGACTTCAGAATACGGCCTTACACAAAGACGAAAAGCAAGAACTCTTTGTCTCCAAAGGAAAGAGGTTAATCTCTTATCCTTGAAGGCTCACATCAAAGAGCTCTGAGCTGCACAGGATGTCTGTACCCGGAGTCCAACACACATCCGCACTGGCAGGCGTGTTTAAAAAAACAATGCCTTTCTACCCCTGTTTTTCTCTCAGTGGCATTTATAACATTCTAGTCAGAGATTCAGTGAATTATTTACATAAAACACATCTCCAAAACCAAAGAACTTGGATTCACGACGACTGAACTCTTTTCAATGAGGTCCTCAATTCAAAGAAATTAGCTGTTAAATTAGGGGGAAAAATGCAAAAACTAATTTCCACTCACGGATTTTTTTGTTCTTTTAATTTCTCTACAACAAAGATTCAGCAAGATGTTACGTGAGCAGAGTTTACTTTCATACCTTCGATTTGCCATGCAGTGCAGTAGGACAAGTTAATACATATTTGACTTCACTTTGATGTTAAGTTAAAGGTAAAACTTGAGATGTCCCTGGAGGACGGGGAATCCCCTAAGAATTCCTCCTGAGGTGAGAGCTGCAAACACCACGCATCAGGTTTTCAGCACAGTCGTTGTCTGGAGGCACTTGTCCCAGCAGGGAGGTGCCTGAGATGATGCTAAGGTTTGGTTTTAGGACAAACACAACACTGAAAACACACTGCTGTTTCTAGTTACTGCTGAGCAGTGCTGCACAGAGCCGAGGATGGTTGCTTGGGGTTTTTTTTATACAACTTTGTTTTGAACTGAATTTGCAATATTGATTTTAACTGTATCCTGATACTATGCTGAAATGCAAACTGCACCCCTCTCCTCGGGCAGGCCGGTGATGACGCTGCTGTTTAATTCTCAGTATGTTAACAGACATCTTGCATAAACTGGTTGTAAAGGAACAGCAAAATAGAGCACAAAGAAATAAAGCTCAGCCAAACAGTGAGAGCACTTGTGTCGTTACCAATTTCAGGCAATGAACTCCACAACTGATGTCACCTGGATACTACTGGTAGAGGCACATGTATAAAACACGACCTGTCTACTTACAGAGGTTTAAGTTTCTGTAATTCTCTATGATATAATGCGAAATGGCAAATTAAGTAAAAGATCAGAGCCGACTAACATTGCAACAGCAAATAATCCTCTCTGTATGCCAACATTGACACGGCCTGCTGAGATCAGGCTGGCGTTAGGAGCAGCTGAAAGCTATCGGCCTGTGGAAATGAGATGATGCTCTCTTTCCTTGGTAACAGCATCCTTCTTGTCACTCTAAAAGCTCAGAGACTGGGACCTGCATCTGCCTGCTGCTCTTCCAACCCTGTGAGAAATAAAGAGCCTTTTGTGCTCACCACCACTCGGCTCGAGCCTAAAAACCCACGGGCACCAGGAAAGGAAGGACCGGCCTGACCTGCACAGACCGCTCCACAGGCTGGGGGGGGTGCAGGGGAGGAGGAGGTGGGTTCTGTTCCGAGTTCACATAACCTGCTTTAAGATCAACATAAAGTAAAGCTGCACCGCCACCTCCAACAGTTTTTCAGCCATCTTCAGGGAGCATTTCTAAGATACACATCCATTTATGGAGCCCAGGCCTATTGCATATCAGCTTAGAAATCAGACTGTATTAAAACATTGTGTTTATTTTTTTTTTTTCCTAACAGTTTCTAAGGCTGAATATGCACCTACAGCTCTAATTTACTACATGTATTTCCTAAAAAATGTGGGATTTTTATTTTTTTTTTTAGTGAGGAAAAGACAGCATCATGTAAATACAACAGCCCTGTGTATGCAAACGTCACAGGCAAATGTGTCAGAAGGAAAATGTCTTGAAACATTGGAAGTGAATGAAATGCCATTAAAACAATGGACTTCAAGAAATGGAAACAAGGAATGCAAAATAACTCAGGAAAGCATTGGTGCAAAGAAAGTCTTAATGCATGCAGACATAATAGGTTGTATTTGCATACAATTGTTTGCCTGCTAGCAGAACTGTAATAAGATTGACAATATCCATTTCAAGATGACCCTGAAGCCTGGAATCACTACAGTCCAACACAGTGCTTCCACACTGCTCAATACACATTGTTCCTGAAGAAGGCTGGGAGCACCTACAAGCAGCCAGAGCTGCTACCCTGAAATGTGAGTACCCATGCATGTCCCACACAGCCGCACAGCCATGAGCCCGCAGGGATGCTCCAGAGCCAAAGGTTCAGCATTGCTGATGTCAGGGAGCTACTCCCAGCCCGATTCACAAAGGTTGCCCACTTTTCACCTTTCAATACAAAGATCTAAATTCAGGATGTGAGGAGCCCTGTGTTTTCTTGGAAAAGACTGATCAAACCCACTAAATCCAACCAGAAGAGACTGTCAAGGATATGACAAAGTCAGGGAAGATGCTTCCTGACTTCAGTGATACCACAGTGATGAAAACAGGTTCTCATTCTTCTCAGAACCAGCATGAGCTCTGCCCCAGCACCCCAGTGCCAGCCCTGTTAGTGCCCATGCCGGTACCAGCTTCTGCAGCCACCACAAACGCAATGCACAAACTTGGACTGAAAGGACTGTCACAGCTCCTCCAGCAGAGTTTGCATACAAGGAAAACAAGTGTTACAGAACAGGAAAATTACATTAACTGTGTTCTCAAATTGCTGCTCTGAGCATTGCATACTAATGTATTAACACTTGTTTTTAAAACAAGCATCTGCTACTGGAGGCTGAAGGAACGCCGAAGAGCAGATGCCACCCGACACAACGCGATGCTCCAGAGAAAGAGGGCAGATGGCCAGCAATGCCCATCTCTGCAAGGCTGCACACACATGCTAAAGCTGGACACTGCTGGGGAGACCCTTCCCAAGCTTTCAGTGATTACAGCGGTATCTGTAACAAATGACAAAGCTACTCGGGGAGAACAGGGACAGTGCCAAGATGCAAACCAACACCACTTTCACACTTGACACCACCTCGGTCAATACCAGGAGGTGCAAGCTGTCCTATCTTCACATGAGAAGACTCTATTTTATGCTGTATTTCTTTTTACAAGCCTCATTTCTAAGTAGAATGAAACGACAGAAGCAATAAAGTGATTTACCCAGAGCAGTGAGAAATTCCCAGCACCGCTGTCTTTAGGACAGGGCTGTAAACCCAGCTGTGGTGCAGGTCAGAACAACCCAACTCTGTTCTATCATAACTCTATGTCTTCATGCTGTTTTTTTTTCTTTTTTTTTTTTTAAAAGTAATTTATGACCAAGTGAAACAAGAGCCTGAAAGACCTCAAGCATAGCTAATGTGGATGATTCACAAACACTTAGGCACATTATTTGAAACACTAGTATTTTACCTAAAAATAGGTTAAGTTAGGTTCCAGAATTCCGGGCCAAAAACTGAAATTTGCTCAGTTTCCTCCCTTCTAAGAATAAAATCCAGCTCCTCCCATTTTATTTAATGGCAGTAATTACCATTTATCAGACCATGAGTCACCTTAAGAAGCAGGAGTGAGAATTTACCTAGGTCTCAAAAAGAACAGCTCCAGCATGACAAGTTCTTTTATTGATAAAGCACAAAAGAGAATTAATTTGTTTAGCTGCTGAGGCACCAGGTCAGCTAACACGAACTTGGTCATGGGGAACAGCTCTGTGCCAGCACCCCAGCGAATCTGCAGTAGCACCAGTTAAGTTATTTCAACGTTACATGGAATCAACCATTCTTCTTAGGGACGATTTCATACATAAATCCAGCAACAGAAAATCCAGGTCCATAATTACACACTCAAAGGGAACGAATGCTTTGTAGCGCAGACAGATGGCTTCATTTTATATTCTGCACTCCCCCTTTTTTAAAGTTCTGTTGCGATCTTATTGTAGGGGTTTTTTAACTTGTTTGTTTGCATCTGTCATCATATTTCGTGAGCTATGCGGCTCCCAAAGAGAAAAAAACGTTTTGTTTTTGAGATGGAAGCAGATTTTGCCTATTTATCATAATAATTCCCTCAGTTGGGAGGTATCAATTTTCTCATTAAGAAAAACTCACAGTGTAACATGATTTTATTCTTCTCAAGTCAACAAAGGCAAAGTGGAGTGTTTTTAAAAGAGCAATAATGCCTTCTGGATCACTGAAGGTCACGGATACATGGAAAAGCCACCTCCAAAATGCAGCAGGCAGCCTCTGCACCCAAGTGAGTATGCCCATGGTTGCAGCTGACTGGGATAACCTGGGCTCAGCTCCACAGAACAACCTTTTGCCACTGTGCAAGAGCTGTAAGACCAACAGCGAACACAAAATTAATATCTCCCACAGTGATCCTGTCATCTACTTTTATTCACTTCTTTTTCTTTTTTTTTTAAATCAAACTATTCTGTGCAGGCACTCTGTGCCATCGGTCTGCATCTTCCCATGGGCCTTCAAAGACTCCTATTAGATAAAATAATAATAATAATGCAGAAATTGAATACCAGAAAGTATCACAACGGTTTGCAGGCAGAACAGTTCCTTCTAAAGGCACCAGAACGCCTGCACCTTCGTGTCCTCAGCAGCAGGAAGGATGCGCCCTGTGGCCACCAGAACCTCAGCTCGCTGTGCTTTATCTCCTGGCCCCAAACTCTGCTTGTTTGCCTCCAGGCTACTGCTTGCCCCACGCTCCCCATCAAACTGACTTCTTCCCCAGCAGCTCCTCTAACAGCACATCCTTTAGCAGGTACAACGAAAAGCTAGCGAGGAGCTGCCTCTGTGTGCCTCCCTTTCTACCTATATATCTCTATAAAAATCCTGTACAAAATCTCCAGCGCTGCTGAACTCCTACTTGAACCATTTTATTTTTAATCTCCTTCCACCCTACCCTCTCCAATTGAGCAGGGGATATGCTGACTATCAGGCTTAATTTCTGTTCTCATTAGCCTCTACATTATGCAGATGTCAGGTCAGGAAGAACAGTATCATATAACCAAAAATTAGTAATAATTAACCAATAGCAGTGCAGATTGCCCAAAGAGACCCATTCCTTCCAAGTGGTAAATTATTTTTTAATTATCCCATTGAGATGGAGACTTCTAATTGCAAATCCTCAAAGCAAGCAAAAACCATACACTGGGGAAATGCCAGATTATTAGTAATATGCAACTTTCTTCATAGGTTTTGCAAGAAATAATAGATCTTTTTCAATTAAAAAAAAAAAGAATCTCCTGCAACACTTTCTCATTGATGCAGATAAGTCTGAAATTGAAGTGCAGGAGGAAGATAATGGAACTGACAATTCAATTTTTAATGTCCAAATAAACAATTTTTTCTTGAAGTCAACAAAATAAATTGAAATTGAAACCAGAGCTATTTAGAAGGTGCAGATATAAGAAAATGAAATGGGTTTTAAGCAGCAGCCATCTTTTATTAGCTTAACAGTGGATGACATCGATACATACCTATTTATTTTGTATTTGAGAGGCACTTCATTTGTTGCAATATGGTTTTATGGAGGCAGAACCGCTCCTGAGCTCTTTACCCCACCTTTCCATTGCAGGCAGAAGAGAGAATATTGCTTATTGCTCAGGACCTTGGGAAATTCTAGACTCTTCCATCACGTTAACATAACATAACAGCTCCTCACATACTAAACAAAAGGAACTAAAACTGTCCAGAAGCGATCGCAAGACCTCCACCAGCACCACAGAAAACATTTGACAAACCACCTACTTGCTACGGCCATTGATCAGAGCAGCTTTGAATATCCCCTTCACCATCCCTTCCAGTGGGCAGCAAAGCACGCTATAGGTGCACTGCTGTCACAGAATCACAGAATGGCTTGGGTTGGAAGAGACGCCCAGGATCATCAAGTTCCAACCCCTCTGCCACAGGCAGGATTGCCAACCACTAAATCAAGTACTAGATCAAGTTGCTCAGGGCCCCATCCTACCCGGCCTTAAATATCTGCAGGGATGGGGCATCCACAACCTCTCTGGGCAGCCTATGCCAGCCACTCTCTCAGTAAAAGAACATTGCCCCTCACATCCAATCTTTAGTTCCTATCACTATCTACCTGTGTAAGAAGTTGATTTCCTTCATGTTTATAAACTCCCTTTAAATACTGTAGGGCTGCAATGAGGTCTTCCTTCTCTTTTCCAAGTTTAACAAGCCCAGTTCCTTCAGCATCTCCTCATAGAAGAGGTGCTCCAGTCCCCTGATCATCTTTGTGGCTCTCCTCTGGACCCTCTCCAACATCTCCATGTCTTTCTTGTACTGGGGGCTCCAGACCTGGACGCAGTACTCCAAGTGGGGCCTCACAAGAGCAGAGTAGAGGGGGACAATCACCTCCCTGTCCCTGCTGGCCACCCCTCTTCTGATGGAGCCCAGGATACCATTGGCTGCAAGTGCACACTGCTGGCTCATGTTCAGTTTTTCATCAACCAATGCTTCTCAGCAGGATTATTCTCAATGATTTCTTCTCCTAGCTTTGTACACACATCAGGGATTAGCTCAACCCAAGCACAAAACCTTGTACCTTGCTCTGTTCAACCCCATCAGATTCACAAGGGTCCACCTTTTGCTGTCCTCTAACCTTGCCCCACACAAAGGACAAAATCAAGAAGAGCATCTCCCAACAACCATTTTTCTTCCAGTTCCACCACAGAATCTGCTCTAAGCTCGTGCCCAGCAAGTCCTTTACTCTGGCATTGCGATGAAGGAGAGGACTTCAAATCACAGAAGTTTATGCTTCTATGCATGGAAAAGAAGATCACAAAGTCCAACTCCAACCCAAACCACTGCCCACATCCCTCAGTGCCACATCCCACGGCTCTGGGACACTTCCAGGTGACCCCACCACTCCCTGGGCAGCTGTGCCACTGCCTCACCACTCTCTGGGCGAAGGAATTGTTCCTAACAGCCAACCTGAACCTCCCCTGGTGCAACGTGAGGCCATTATCCCTCACCATACTTCTCCTGCCTCCATCTCCTAAACAAACCCCAACACCTCATCAGGGAACAGCCTACCACTGCACCTTACGCTGAGCTAATTAGAAGCATTATTGATATCTTGAGTATTAAAGCACTGCATCTACATAGGTGTTTGCCCATCTCCACCACCCAGCATTTTCAGATTGCTGACTACAAAGAAGCACTTCAGCACCTGCATTTCTGAAGCCAAAATGCCCCACAACAAGCAGCGTTTAATGAAAACGTTGACTATAAAAACCCAATGGCTCATTTGTCACTGCAGCGTTTCATAATGAGCGTTATCAGCCTCTCTCAGGATCACAACAAGTGAGGTTAGCACTGATGTGGTTCAGCCACATACATTTCTATTAATACGGCTCATGCACACATTTTCTACCTAATCGGCCATCTGTCACTGACTGCACGCTTTCCTCAAAGTTGGAAGGGTAAAGGAGAATATTATACACTAGATAAAGTTAGAAAAAACAAAAATTTGATCTCAGAACTGCGTTTTTTCAAACCCACTTTTTAGCTGCTCAAAGCTGCAAGTGCATAAGGTGCACAGATTTCAGCTCTGTGGGCGCAGAATGCAGTTTATAGCCAAGTGAACAGAGAAGTCAGCATCCAGCAGAACAAAGTGCTGATCTTGCAGACAGCCACACCGCAAGAAGGGAAAAGGCAAGGGAGTCTCCTGAAACAGCCTGTGGGCCAGACAGGGGAAGCAGTACGGACCTAAGGATTAATAGTCTTTGTTTGGTGCTCCTGCACGATTTGGGATGGCCACAGGTTCTGAAAAAGTGTTAAAAAGACACAAGTTTTTTGACTATTCAACCTACACTGTTATCACCTTCATTCATGTTATTTTATGTTTTGCATACAAACTCAAGACAAAATGGGTCGAAATGAACCCTGTACCTCCAACCTTACCAATGCTCACCTAATCTTGAGGTTGCAAATAGGGCAATATGGTGGCCACATCCATTCAAGCAACATGAAGTTAACAATAAAAAAAAAAAAAAAAGCTGAAAAATATTAAGTGGTTGTGAATGGATTTTCTTTAACCAAAAAAAAAAAAAAAAAAAAAAAGGCAAATTTTCTTTTACCCCCTTGCTTCCAGCTTCCATCCAGGAGAGAGACAAGGATGCATGGTGCCAGCACCCCTCCCCAAATGAGCGCAGTGCTGCAGCCGTATGCTTGGATACCAACCCACTTCCCAACTGCTGTCACTGGAGCACTTATTTTCTCATTATGCAATTAGAGAAGAAAAAAGTACCAAGAGGCATAAGCCATGCCTATGATCTGACCTACAGCCACACAGGCTGAAACAACTGTAATTAATTGGCTATTCAGGGTATTGTCCCACACATGAGCAGAAGACGACACATTAATTGGAAAGGTCCTTTCAACTCCAATTTGCCCAGCTCTTGTGGTTAGAAAAGATCCCTGAAATCAGAGCCTTTTGTTTTGTTTTAATTGTCATTATTGTTATTCCAGTTCAAAAGTAGCCCCGAGAAGGCCTATGAAGTGAAAAGAACATTTGATTTGTTCCCATCAGATTTTTCCCCTTTTATATAAAGCTCTAATACATCTCATAATTAGGCATTGCTATTTAAGGGGAAATTAATGAAATAAGAACAGGCCTCCAGGTTTGAGGCTTTTAAAGCAAGTGTCAGAGACTCAACATTTTTGGCCATTTTCATATATTTAACTCCGAAAAGAGTGGCAGAAATGGGCTGGAAACACGGACGACCTCTCATTCCGCTTCAAGACAACTCATATCTTCAATACATCCGACTACGAAGTACCACTGCAATTTTTCTCCCCTTTTCCAAATATGAACTAGAACAAAAAAAGTCAATGCCTATAGACTGAGGGCTTTGTTCTATTTTTTTTTCCTTCTCTGTTTTAAAGGAAACAAATGTTGATATCTGATGCCCTTCAGAATTTACCATTTTTCTATAAAACACAACCCCTTCTAAGTGCACAGAAGATAAAAACATCCGTTCAAAGTGCCAAAGCCAGACAGCTCACTTCAAAACAGGAAAGACTGTATCCACATTTACACAGAATGCTGTCTATTTACCATGGAATTAAGTTATTCTCTCCAAATACAAAAAAAAAAAAAAATAGAAATTCAATAGAAGGATTCTTTTTCCAAGTACATTAGGACTCAAATATTCAATAGTACCCTCTTGAAAGAGCATAAAAGTTTTATTCGCTGGTATTTGGCACTACAGTTATCTTCTGAGTACAACAATTACGTTATTAAGCATTTCTCATACGGCTTTGGACAAGAAGATATACACAGTACAGTTGCTGCAGTAAAGGTAACAAAGCACGTATTATTTTTAATTTGGTCACTGTTGATTTGGAATTGCAAAGCTGCCTAAGAAGCTATTTTACCAAGAAATTTGCTAAGCATGCAATTACTTTAGCAATAGTACTGTAATGCAAATATGTGCCACAGCCTGCACTTGGCAGAGAAGGCATTAAGTCCATCAGAGAAGTCCTGTAATTTACTATTAGGGTTGCAGTGTTTGCATCACCACTGTGAAACCAGATGCCTTTCCCATTCAGAACTGTACCTGGACGTAGTTATTTTCAAAAATAATGATCTTCACCTATTAGTTCTTCTGCTTTCCACTGCTGCCCTACTTTTACATTGTTACCGCAATTTACCACTGAAGTAGAAAGCTAAGTCAAAGAGAAGAAATAGATTTCATCCTCCTCTTCCTTCCTGTCTCAATGTATTAGTTTTCTTTAATTTTTGGTCCTTTAAACATCTGCGTCTCCTGATTAACTAATATTGAACGCAGTGAAACAAACTGCCTTCCAAAAATGAAGAGCTAAGCCAAGAAAGACCTAACAGAACAAAAGGAAGCTGAAACACAACAAGGAATACAATTTTAGGCATCCCGTACTCTCAACTGGTGTAAAACAAGAACTGTGCTTCTGAGTGCTGTGCCAATAGCCAGCTGTAGAGCAGGGTATGAAAGCCTACCTTAGGGTTTTCTTGTCTTCCAGCACTCGCTGGAGAGAGGCTCCACATGGCAGTAGAACCCACGCCACTTCCAGAGCTGATACATGCACAGTTTCTTCAAAGACCAAACATTAATAGGGACGTGTAGATGCATCTCAGTTTCCTTTCAATAGTTCTTCAAGATGATAAACTTGATAACTACTAGTTGCACCACTGCTGCGGAGTGCCACCGAGCATCTATCTCAGCATCACTGGCTCCAAAAAGCTGCCAGGTTCATTTTCATGAATGAAAAATTACAAGAGGACATTGAAGGTAAATTAAGAGGATAATGAAGAGAAACAACTTTAAACATAAATAACAAATACATAAATTCACTCTAGCTCTGTGGGTAATTTCTATCCTATCTTGAAACAAAGGAATGGTATTTTCTCTTACTTTGGTACAGCAGGAACACGAAACCTCCAGAACCTGAAAAAACAACTTTTCACACTTTTGCTTTACTTTTATGCAAAGCACCTCGAGACGACCTTCACGACCACACATAAAACAAGCCCTTATGGAAAAGCAGTTCTTACTTTGCAGCATCAGGATGGCTTGGGAAAAGCTTCACCTTGCAGACAAAGGGAGATACTGAGCAAGGTTCTCCCTCTGGGGCACCAGTGACACCTCATAAGAAACCCCAGACCTGCTGAGCTGTTTCCCAGTGCTCTGCTCCTCTCAGAAAAGCAGAGAAAGGAATTTGTGTGTAAAGCCAATCTACGGCCGCTCTTCTGTGAGATTGCAGAGAAGTGGAGCAGAGCAGCTGGCAAGCAGAGCGAGACAGCATTTGGAGCTAGAGAATGAAAAGCACGATACCTAGGAAAGGATGCATGCATGCTCCAGCCTGATGAACAGTGAGAGTGAAAGGAGCACAGATAACGGAAGAGCACATATATATTTGGCAGAAGTTTTAGAATACATTAAGTAAAAATCGTTGGATTATAAAGAAACAAAGAATGAAAAGTCTGGTTAAAATAACTTGGAAGGCAATAAACTGGAAGAAGTCACTGACAAAGAAAAATACTGCGAAGAGGGAATAAGTAACAGCAAGACACTAAAGAAAGACAAACAAAAGATAGTTTATTACGACAGAAGGAAAGTTAAGTCAATTTTTAAAAAGGATTGGATACAAAGAGTTACAAGTTATGCCTGTTAATCTGCTCAAAATGTTATTGCCAGAATTAACACACAAGGACGGAGTTCCTAAGACCAAGGTCACAGCCCAGAGCCATGCTAAGACATTTAGAAGATGCTGACCTGGGGGACCCAGCCTGCCCTGTCACCATCTGCCTATCACTGCTTCTCAGTTTCGGATGGGACAGAGCTGATTTTCTTCAGAGTGTCTGGTATGATGCAATGCTTTGAGTTTAGGGGAAAAACACTGATAACACATCAATGTTTCCTGTTGTTGCTGAGCAGTGCTGTACAGAGCTAAAGACGCTTTGGCTTCTCAGTTTGTCCTACTGTCCTACCAGTGAGAGGGGTCCCAAGGAACTGGGAAGGGACAGAATTAGGACAGCTGACCTAAGCTGGCCAAAGATATATCCCATATTATGTGGCATCATGCAGAAGGAAAGCTTTCAAGAGGGTGGGAATTCATCTCTCTTCTTTTCGCTGCCGGGGGGTGGTGAGCAATTGCTTGTGCATCACTTGTTATATACATACATACATATATTTCATATGTCATTACTTCTTTCCCTTTTCTCTATCTTAGTAAATAGGTCTGGGTTGTGGGGTTTTTTTTCTGATTCTCTCCCCCATCACATTGGGAAGGGGGAGAGTGAGCGAAGGACCGTGCGGTGCTCAGCCACCTGCTGGGTTAAACCAAAACACACTGGGATGCAATAAAGACAAATTTAACACAACATGAAACATTTTAAAAATAGTTTTTACAAGAAAAGGAGGATAGGAAAAAGCAATTTCCTGGAGAGAGAAGAAGAAAAAAAAAAAGGAGCTAGATGTAAGAGTTACAGCTCTCCAGAAGAAAGGCTTATGTTCATCTACAACAGGGCTGGTGGTTTCACATCTAAGCTTGTGCCTCCCTGTGCACCAGGCAGATGGTTGAACGAATGCTACACCCAGCAGAAGCCGCAGGAAAACGGTGTGGGGGAAGCTCCCTACTTTTCCTGGGCACGTCGTAACACAAGGGACAGAGCACTTGTGTGGCCAGGGATGGGGGAAAACAAAGCAAAACAAAACTAAGCAACTATGGAGATGCCAGAGGGTCTAATGCCAAACCTAACTCCTTCCATGAACGTGAGTTTGGAGGTGTTTTGTTTGTCTGTTTTTAAACGATCTGGTGCCACAAAAGATTTCCTTGAGTACAAACTTAAGGAAAACACGGAGTGGCTTAGCCTCACTCTTACATTATGTTTCCACCATCCATAAGTGCTACAAGAAATTCTCTTAAATGTTTTCATTAAAACTGGTTTCTAATTCTTCACAAATCTCCAGAATACAGCTCTACAAGGGCATTTATTCTTTTAGGTGAAAAGGTTTAGTCTGACTGCTGCTTATCTCCCAGAAAACACAGACAGCAAGCGTTGCCAAAGTCCTGTGGATTGACTAGATTGCATACAAAGCTATAGTTTAAAAACCATTCAGCAATAGGAGGAGGGACCAGGAAGGATGGGGCTCTTTGGTCTGGAAAGGAAAAGACTGAGGTGGGACATGACCCAAATCTGCAAAGCACGAGAGGTGGAGAAACTGGATGCACAACACGGTATTCAAGTGCATTTACAAAGCAAGAAGATAACAAAAAGGTGGAACTGAGGAATTCAAGTTAAAGGCTTCCCCCATGACATGGTAGGGAAAGAAGCAGCACCAGAGGAGTGATTTGCACCTATTGATACCTACAACAGATGACACTCAGCAAGGAGCCCCGTTGGAGCCCAGCGTCCCACCGTACATCCCATGAAACGCCGACCGAAGGGAGGAACCGACCCACCCTCACTGCTGTTACAGCCAAGCCTCCCGGATAAACGTGTCTGCTCCGATCACTGGGAACACCAGGGTTTAAGATTTAATTTCCTGTGTGCAGCAGTAGAATTAGGTTACTCTGATTTGATGCAAAATAAGATTTCTAACAGCGCTCCAGCTCTCTTACATTTGTATTTCCTAGACACCGCATGGTAAACAATGGAGCTGGGTTAACAGATGGAAGGGAATAAAATTGATGATCTTAGATCCATTTCTGCTAAACTGACAAGCCCATTTGCACAAACTAGATATTACATACATCACGCAGCAAACAAATCAAGTATTTTAGTCCCTGGGCTACTTGACAGATAGAACTACCCAGAGAAATGGGAAGACATACGGTTATCTATGAATGCCTCAGGGAGAAAAAAATAAGGTAAATTCATAAGCTTATTCATAACCACCTATTTTATAGCATTATCATTATAAGACCTCCGGTTTTTACTGTCTCAATCAGTACTTCTCAGCAGCAGTACATCAGCTTCAAAGTCTGGTAAAGAAGTCAATTCATAAGGCCAAAACTTCCCATAACTTATGAATGCGGCGCAGCTGTTTTACATTCAGGGTTTTCTGTAATATTGTCAATTTTCCTATGCTTTATTCCTTCCATCTTTTTTTCCACTCTCAGAAGAATAAAACTAATTTTAAAGCAAAAGAAAGTAAATCATTCCTTAACTACCTTGAGAAAAGTTGGCCTTGCTACAAAAGTCAAGAAAGCTTGAAGGGAAAGCTACAAGGTCTTGAGAAACACAAATTGACACAGCTATAAAAATACAGGAATATTTGTGGGGAGAAGACAGTGAAATTTTATGAGATCAGAGGAAACAATCCCGTACAGTAAGGATCAGAAATTTCCCCACATGAATACAGAAAATGCCTGATTAACTCTGTCCTGAGAAAGGGAAATGGAAATTCTAATGCATGAACAGCACTACATACTGAGGCCACAGCCAATGCTGCATCCTGTATTCTGCTTTTTTCAATTACCAAACATTACAGAGAAATAAGAAATTTTGATGAATGACAAGATAAAAGAGTCTGGAAACCATGAAGATAGCTCACGAATTTCACAGCATTAAGCTTTTCAAATTTCATTTTCCTGCACACACAAAGAATTTATTACAAGTTCAATAACACAGTTTATTTTCATTTCTGATAACTCTATCAAGAAATCATTTGAATAAACATCAACTAAAAAGTATAAAGAATGCAAAATCTGTAGGGGTTTTTTTTGGGGGGGGAAAGGGAGAGGTGTTGATTTGGTTGGTTGGGCTTTTGGTTTGTTTTGTTGGACTTCCTTTGTTTTGATGGGAGTTTTGTTGTTTCGGTTTGGGTTTTTGTTGTTGTTGCTCTTGATTTTGTTTTGTGTTTTGGTTTGTTTCTTTTTTTTGCATTTTCTTGAGCTTTCCATTCCAGCAGACTTTGAAAGCCCCATCCCCTAACCTCATCCCTTAAGTAAGTGGCAGATACCAGCTAATGCTCCTCCAGAGCCAGGAAGGACCATTCCTCATAATGCTCCTGAAAATGCTTCTATCAAGAGATGAAAGCCAGGCTTAAGAAACAACCTTCTTCGTTTCACTCACTGTAGAAGCAAGAGCACCACTCAACACTTGGCTCAGGTAGGGCGACCAACATCAGTTCAAGTTGAAACAAGCCTTTACATTCAGAAGTTCAGCTGCAGCCAGGATCAAAAAGAGCAGAACAAGAGAATTCACATAGCAAGTGATTCACGACACTAAAATCAAGGTGTTAAATTCAATGCCTGAGGGAGCTATAATACTTTGCAGAACAGTAGCAAAAGGTGTTCTGATTGATAGAGAAATATTAGATCACTGTGCAGGCAAGATGTTGCCAATGTAATCTTTGGCATCAAGAAAAAGGAATGGTGAAATACTTCAGTTGCTTAAACAGAGATGCCTGCCATTTTAGATACCTGACCCACCCTAGCTCCCAGTGCTGCTAGTAGAGTAATATCAGTTTCCAGCAGTCTCCCTGTCCCACGCAGACACCTTCACTTACCCTACAGCATCTAAAACAGCATCACAGTCAGGAGGCCAAGCTCATGAGCAGTTTCCTATGGTCTAATGGCCATGAGAGCTACTTAGGGCATCAGTTCTTAACACCAAGGTCTCTGGAGGAGATGCCAACAGGGTGCAAAATCCACCACTGCTGTTCCCAAGACACAGAGCTCACTATGAGACCGCTACTATAGTCTGAAAGACAGGTGATGATGGCAGGTCTAAGGGAACACACACCAAGATGTGTCCCCAAGACCTCCATGTACACGTGGGCAGACAAGGAGGTGACTGAAACGTCAAGTTCCATTCATTTTAAGGGCAGAAAAGAAACTTTGGTTTTCCTTTTGAACTGGATTTCAAGGGAAAGGGGCTGCTGTGATCATGTTTCCCTGTAGCAACTTTCCAACTTATTAAGCAACTTCAGAGACACAGAGATTAAAGGTATTTAGTTGTATACTTGGCAATGAATCAGTAAGCCTGTGTGGACTACAGAGACATAGATGCCTGCAAAAAGCACTGCAGCTTCACAAAGCAGCACGCACAAAGTCAGCCAGGGCACACAAGACCATCTCTGCCACCTGCTAGCCAGGAAAAAGAAAATGGAAAATGAGGAAGCCGTGGATAAAAAGGGGGTACAGGCAGCTTTTGATGACACAGGAAGGGAAGGAGGCACTCTTACACAGAATCATAGAAGAGCTGGAAGGGAGCTCTGAGGGTCATCTTGTCCAGTTCCCCTGCAGTGCAAAGGAACGTCACAGTGAGGTCAGGTTGCCCAGGGCTTGATCCAGCCTTGCCTTGAAAGTCTCAAGGGATGGGGCATCAATCACAACACATCTGGGTTTAAGAACATAGTTATCTTAATACACATCTGCTTGGGCACTTCAGTGATAAATTGCTGGACATTTTAGACTTCAGAATAGGAAAACTGTTTTAATTCTTCCTAAAATACCTGGACTAAATTGGGCAAGAAATAGTTACGAGTTTGCTAACTGAAGGCGTTAGTTTCATTCCTCCTGGCTGGTGTCTATTGAAGGGGGATTACATGTAGCCAGTAACAAATTTGGTGACTCTCTTGTGCTAGTGCTGTGGGTTAGCTTTGCAGGCAGTCTAGTACTCCTATAAAGGAGTACTTTAGTCCACCTATGAGGACTAATCCACTCTAAGTGCGGTCATGTAAAACTCAATCCAAGCTTGCTGGCCACAGGAACAAAAAGGGAAGGGGGAAGGAAAAAAAGAAGAGAAGAGGGAAAAGGGGTGGGAAAAGGAAAAAAGGAAGGGAAAAGCAAACACCTCTTTCTTCTCCTTTCTTTTTCTCAAGAAGTCCACATTGTACAGAACCCACTCCATCGGGATTTTCATAGAGTCACAGAATCGAAAAATTGATGATTTTTTCAGAAACCTCAAATTCCTCTATCAAAACTGGAAGCTAGATTGCATCTTTTTGGCTGTTCACAGGATTGTATTAGCCAACAGCTCAGAATGCATGACGTTATTTGCCATAACTTCAGCTTGCTGTAATTGAAGTTTCATTTCAAATGCTGTTATGGTTTGATACATAGCACAAATAAGGTGATTTTCACCTTGAAGATGCATGTTTAACTCATTTAAATGAGCACTCAAATCCACCAAAAACACTAAATCTGTGAGTCATTTTTCATCTTCAAGTTCTGGCATAGGTTCCCTTTTCATTCCATAAATGACTTGATTTCGTATCACAAATCATAAAGTCTTTTCAGCATTTTAGCCCAACACAGTGACCTTCCTTCAGAAAAGTCCACGATGCCCTCATAATCAGCATCCATACTTTTGAAGGACCTGGAATTAGTGGTTATTCAATCCATTGGACTTGATGAACAGTTCTGACGATGACTTGCATGATGTGCATTTTTAAAGCTCTTGCAAATAATTTTTTTTGAGGTATGATGCAGTGATGTTTCATCACACACGAGTTGCCAGTGATAATTACATCATTGCCTATAATTTTATATGTCCCTCTTTTTGCAAACCATAACCAGGGCACCATCAGTAGCTATACAGATACATTGACAAGGGTTAAAGAAAATTGTTCTCATGTAATTTTAACTGCTTCATGCAAATAAAGACATTCAGTTGTGTCTTTCAGTGGCACCAAATAAACCATTCTTTCAGTGACATTATAACAAACATCAATATTGCTGATGAAAAGGGCAAGTTGAGCCCTCTCTGTAGCATCAGTGCTTTCTCCTATTGCCAAACCATATGAAATCAGCAGCCCTACTCTCCAAATTTCTTATGAAATTTCTTTTGCTTTTATTACAGAGTCCATCTGAGTTTTAACTTTTATTTTACTGTTGAGGTGACAGACACTTTTTTCAGTTCTGCTCTTTTGCCTTTATGACATTCCTTGATGCTATGCATCAAATTTGGCAGCATGTGCTGCCAGCTGACAAGATACCACAGTAAAAAGACACCATCATACACTTGTTTTCAACAATGCTCGTTACACAAGCAATATTAAGATGCCTCACTTAACTGAGATTGCCAGCATGTGCTCCCTCAGAGGGGAAGAGCTGCAAAGAGCTGCTGGTAATTCTGATACTCTACATATATATTAGGCAACAGCGCTGATTAGTCAACTCATCATTATTTACCCAACTAATCAACTCAAACAAATTCTATTGTTTGTAATTCATAAATACAGTCCAAGAAAAAATCAACATTTTATATCAAAAATTACAACCAACCAACCACGTTTGACAGAAGTGTTGATACACATCTATTGTTATTGTTAATTAGATGTGCAACAGAAGTCACCTGTGGTTAAAAAAAAAAAAGGGCTACAGCTCTTCAAATGATGCAAGCTTCAGCACTAATTGGACTTAAACAAGAAAATAGCAATTAAAGATTTTACAGCACCTTAAATGAAAATACTGGCATCATGTAAACAATCCCCTGCAAGTCTGCTACTCCAATTTGAGCACTCTGTACAAAAATGAACATCCCAGTAACTTACTAATTAAAGCACGTGGTAAATTTTTAAGTTTATACAGCTAAAGTTGTTAGGAAATTGACTTATATTCATACTCATCGTGTTATTTGTAGGTATTAAAACCTATATTGGTTTATTATTATTTATTATATTGGTATTATTGGTTTAACCTTTTAAAGCACAGACATACATATGCATAATTAATTTTAAGATAAGCACACCATAAGCCATCATTGGGGTGTCGCTGTCTTAGCTTGCCTTTCCCTAGGAGCTCATCTGCTTCGTGATAATATTTCATGCTAAATTCACTATTTAAGTATTGTACTGCAAGTGTTACCTTACCTGTTGCACAATGCATAAATTGTTTTTTCTGAATCAATTTCTTTCAAAAAATAACATTCCCTCACTTTTCAATTCTAGTAGGCAATCATTTGCTGAAATGTTCTCTGTTGACTGGCACATCACATGAAATTGTACACTTCTTAGCTGCATCGAGGTCCATTTTGTAAGGGAGAAGAGTTACAAACCAATACCATACAGCTCAACTTGCTTGCTCCAGCCGCGTTGCTTCTCATCTTGTTTTGAAACAGAGCATCCTAAACCACAATATACTTCTGAAGAAGGTTGTTGCTTTTAGTGACCACATTTTGAGAGTAAGCTGAATGGTGTCATCACGGCACCGTTATTAGCAAAGCCCAAACTCACCAGCGTAATCTGCTTCTTGGGCTCTATTTTTATAGACCATCACAAATCTGCCATCATTTCTCACTTTTTCCACGTTCCCTAGATTGGGGTTTTGCTAGCACCTATTTTACGTGGGATTAATCTGTCAAATCTTCAGAACACCTAATTGACTCTTCAGGGATTTTGATAAAATTCCACTTCAGCTTTGGTAACCTCCCCATCCACCCCCATAATGACACCCACCTCATTCAACCTTTCTTGTACCTGTCTGTGAAAACAATAAGAAAGGCTGAGTTAAAAGAATGTATTTTTTAACAGAAAATGGCAAGTCAAATACACCTGTAAAAGCATTTGGCATCATCACACGTAAATGTGCCTCAAACAGTTCAGGTATGGAATTTTACCTACTCTGTAGCCATACCCCTTCAAAGACAGATAAATGCAGTATGGCACCCACCCATACACAGGCATCAAATGGATGTCCTCTATGTTCCTGACACATTCTTGAAAGAAATTAAGACCACTAAGATATCTCACAGGGACCAGCACCACTCCACCACATGGAACATTCCCTCCTGAAGAAGTCCTCCCAAGGAGGTATCTATGTTATTTCTACTGTAAGTTCTTCATTGCCATGATTCATCCTTTCTGTCCCTATTTCTGCTTAATAGGATTTGCTGGAACTTCAGTTTGGCACCTGCCTCTTTGGCATCAAACAGTACCAGCTGTTTTTATGCCAAAACAATGACTACTTTTATACTTCTATTAATACACAAACTGAACATTTTCTTAACAAACAATGTGATGTAGTCACTGATAATTTACGTTTCTCCCCCTCTTTGCTCTTTTTTTAAGGAAAAAAAAAAAAAAAAAAACATGCTCACTAGTATTCCCTAATCAAACTTTAAATATCCAGTATGTGGGATGTTTCTCTTTCTTCCTCTCTGCTAGGTCTCTCCTTGGGCCATTTCTCTAATACCTACAAACCAACTGACTACAAATCCAAACCACCAGCAAAACAGGGCTGGCTTTCTAACACAAACTCTATTTGAAGGAGCTTTGGCAAAAAGATGCTTACTCCAGTTCCGTAGCTGGCAGTGGTGCCACTAGAGGAATCAGTAAGTGTTCCCAGGAAAAAACGTAGCCTCTTTCTGGCCAAAACACACAGTACTTTGAAGTACTTAATTTAAACCACAGCAGTGACCGCTGAAAAGCTCCAGAAGCTCCCGATGACAGCTCCTGCTTGTGTTCACCAACAGGAATGCTTTCTGCTCTGAAAACTGTTTACTAACTTTTATGCTTGCTTGGCAGCACAGTATGAGTAACAAGTAAACTTGGTTTCAATACAGCTCTGGGAAAGAAGATATCCAAATAGAAATTCAATCTTATAAATGCTACCATAACCAAATAAAATGCCACAGAATGCACCAAAAGAGAAAACAAGGGGCTAGAACAAATACACATTTCACATCTACTTCCAAACTCCACATAAATTTAGTAGTGAGCACAAATGCATCTAACAGCAAGGCATTTCCACATTACCACTGAAGCCTTGGAGTTCTTTTGCTCTGCAATACCGTGTTTGATTGCCGTTGAAGATTAAGCTGGATGAAGGAGCAGGAAAAAATGAGTCAAATTGATTTTGAATAATTCAAAAAAATACCTACTCAGCTGTGAGTTAATTTTAAGGGTACATAAACCTTTTTTATCAGATTTTAACGATGGACTGAAAAGCTATCCATAACAAAGCATGCAAAATGTTACATATATCAGGCCTGCCAATTTGTACAGACAGGGGCAGAAAGCAGCAAGATTAAGACCACTGCAATCCATGGGGAGCATTCAACACCTGGAGTGAAAGGAAGCAGAAGAATGGAAGCAGCCCCTCACTTTGGGCATCTCACCATCACCACCCCAGCATCAAAGCTCTGGACAAAGGGAAGAGTGCTGCCAGCCAGCACCCCATCATTGCATCCCAGAAGAATCATACGGGGCAGGAGAAGAGTGCTCCCTCCAGCCAGCAGCTGGTTGCTTTTGCTACTCATCTCCAGTTCCAGAGTTTGGGTTTTTTTTCCCATTCTTTAAACAAATATTGTTTACATTTCATACCATTCAATGAGCATGTGGTAAGAAGAAAACAAACAAAGAAAAAAACAAAACAAGAAATCCCATGCTCTTTTGCAACACAAGAAAATGTTAGTTACAAGGGGTTGGTTTGGGTTTTTTTCCCCCTTTCTCTGAGTTTGAAAAATGACAGATTATGTTCTTCTGCCTGGCAACTGGCAGCCTGGATTTAATCTTAACTATCATAACCAAGAATTACAGGTGGATTTTAACTCCTAAAAACAGCAATTAAGTCAGGGCTGCCAACTGCTACCATACCTACATCTGGATAAACCACTACAAGGACAGCAAGAAACATTTTGTGTCAGTACCCTCATTCTAACAACAGTTTATGAGCAGATACATTTCAAATCATCCTGCAAATGCTTTAGTTTTCTGACCTGTGCCATGGAATGCAAGAAGTGGGAGATCAAAAATTCTCTTCCACACAGCAGGGTTTTTAGCAGTGAAATTCTGAGCTGTGTGTGCTATGATTTCCTACAGGGTGCTGCTGCATACAGGTGCAGAAGAAAAAGCTGGTGTGGAGTTAGAAGCACAGACAAGCCCTGGACCAACACCAATGGCAAATGTTGCCCCATCTGGCTCGCTTCTATTATAGAAGGTTGGTTACAAGTAATTATAACAGTTTTATTTTCTTGCATAAAAACAAAACCAGCAAGCGTGAGTTATAATGATGCAAATGCTCTCCTATTCTGAACATTTGCTAACCCGGACTGAGGGTTATAAAAGCAGAAGGACAGAAGTTTTAAATTGTCTTTCCAAAAGTCACTGCAATCTAACCATTCATGCTCTGATTCATTAGAGACACGTGTTACTGCTCTATTACTTGTTCCTTTTTCTTTTAAATTTCGTGGAAAAAAATGTCTCATGCATTATTGCACTTGCATGGTAACACTAAGCATGAAGCATTTTAATGGATGGAAAAAATTTGCACGCAACCATTCACAGTACTAATATATGACTGAAAGAGGGGGTGGTTCAGGTTAGATGTGAGGAATAAATTCTTCACTCAAAGGGTGATGAGGCACTGAAACAGGCTGCCCAGAGAATCTGTGGATGCTGGAGGCATTTCAGGCCAGGCTTGATGGTTTCCAGGGCAGCCTGGCCTAGTGGCTGGCAAACCCGGTCATGGCAGGGAGGTTGGAATTAGATGACCTTCAAGGTCCCTTCCAGCCCAGTCCACTCTGTGATTACAAGAGTTAACTCAATGGCAGAAAGCATTGTTAAAAACCCCCACCAGACTCCATCACGGCTAAAGGCTTCCAAATGGGACTATTGCCTGCTTCAAAAGAGTGACTCATATATCAGCTCTCATCTTTTCACGTGAGATCATCTAAGAGGGAAGCGAAGTTAAAATATCAGGACCTATTTCTGGCCAGGAAATAATGAAAGGGATCCATCTCAAAGAATAACTGTGGGAAATTCAAATTCACGGAAGTTAAATACAAAAGGTTTTAGTGCTTATTACCCAATAACTTAAAGAGCAATGTATTTGTTGCTGTAACTACAGAAAGAAAATTCATTTAAATGCAAATCTTGCGAAAGTGGAGTTGGTCACTTATTTAACTGCAGAGTTTAATGCTCCCCAGCAAATGAAAACCAGACAGCATAAGCAATTAATTTCTTACTCTAGCTACACTACCAGCAACAGGGTGACCTGACACAGCTCCCAAAGCCAGGCCAGTTTTAGAGTAACCTGGAGAAAAATTAATTCAAGTGGGCTTTCACAGTATCCACAGGTCTTACTAACTAATATTTACACTTGACAAAAAAAAAAAAAAAAAAAAAAGAGATGAAAATATACCCAAACAATCAGTTTACAGCTGAGTTTAAGAAGGGCACAGGAGAAGGTAAAACATACAGTGGAGATGGATGACAAATTCTGGAAAAAACTAGCAATATGGGTCAGCAAATATTAAGTGCACTCCTCTTTTGAAGTATGGCACAGTGAAGGAAGCCATAATGGGTTTATAAGTAAGGCCACGTGTCACTAATTTCACCTTCATTCAAATTCAGGCTTTTAGTAAAAACCTTTCCAGCCTATTTGTTAGCACACACCATTCACTCGCGTCTCAAAACGTGAGACTAACAATTATTTGTTTCTGTCACATAGGTGCACTTTACAGCTCCACAGTAAACAGCCACAAGTGTTTTCATTTGGCAGCAAACCCAACACTTCCCACAGCCATGGACCGGAGATGATATCAGGCATCCGATCGCTACCTGATTGTCAAAGAGGAGTTCCAACACTTCCACAAGACACGTAGGGCATCACCCCCTTCCCAAGATCCCAATACTTGTTCCACAACCTCAGAAATAATAATTTTCAGAGCTATACAAGTCCATTGACTGTACACCATAAGCTAAACAACATATACACACCAAGGGGGTCACATGCAGTTATCTAATTCACTCTGTGTATGCATTTAATCTACCGAGTTGAAGCAGAAGTGCAAATTAGACAGGAATTACTGAAAAGCACTCAGCACAAGATATCAGTGCTTCAAATGGTGGCTTTCTTTTTTTTTTTTGTCTGCAAACAAGTCGTAATTTTGACCTGCAACTTGACAAAACCACCAGATCCAAGCAGACAGCAGACTGTAAATTAACATCTGGAATTCAGCCCCAAGAAAACAGATGCACTGAAGGCATTTTTGCAGCATTACAGCAAATGCAGCGTTAGAATGATGTGAAATACCAGGATTCCATTTGCTAGGTGTTCATCACTTACATTCTGAAGATTCTTCAAGAAAGTGGGGGGAAAAAAAAGAACAAAACACAAAAACATTGTACTGCTGGGAAAACTAAGACTTCTTCAGCTGATTTAAAAGACAAGCATCACAGCCAACTTGCCCTTCACCTCAACAGTTCTATCTCATTTGATGAGCGTAGTTCATACAAAAAAATTAACCCTAAAACACGTAACACAAAATGTCAAGAAATAAACTATTTTTGCTGCTTTGTTTTATATTTCAAAGTGAAATTAATGGGTCAGCATTCAAAAGGAACCCACTGTTGGTCAAATTATGTTTCTAAATCCACTTGCTGACTTTTCTACTTATAAGATGTATTCTGCGATGTTTTTCAAATAGCCTTTTGCTGCTCCGCAAAATTTTATTTACAAGGAAATAAAGAAAACAGATTTGTTTGTTTAAGAGGGCTCTGTTTTGTTTCTTTTACTACCTGCTTAAAGCAAAGAAAAAAAGAAAGGAGAGAAGATCATTAAGCTTAACCTAAACTGCAAAAGACTTGTTAAAAATCACAAGGAGTAGGGCCAAGAGCAAAAGTGTGACACAAAAGCACATGACCAAGATCGAGCATCACATTTGTCTCAAATGGGACAGCACAAGACATCAGCTTATTAAGATTTCCCCATGACCCCATAGACTCAACTTCTCCTGCTGGGTCATGCAGCTGCCCTGGTTACCAACAGTCACACTGCTGGCAGGGTGCTACCAAGCTCCTTCCATATCTGTTCGCTCACATCCACGTGGCTTACTTAGAGATATCTGGTGGGTAATGGTGAGTATTTGGAGAATGTGCTGGGGAAGCAGCTTGCCAAGGTGTCCCAGTTCAAAGGCTGCCCACGTTTCTCAACAAGAAATCACTTAATCTAAACACATTGCCTTGTCCACCGAATCTAAGTTCATCCAGATGGAAATAATCTGAAACAGTTGTTGCACACTTCCATTAACGGCGATGAAGAAGTGCAAGAAACTGTGCTTAATAATAATGGTCTAAATTAGATATTTTGCTTGAGTTAAACGCTTTCTGTCTACAGGGAATGGAGAAAAGTTGGCACTCCAAAGGAGAAGCTGCCCCAGCTGAGAGACTCGTAGGAAAAGTAGGATGGCCTTTGGGAAATGCTCTCTTGCTCCACTGCCTACTGAAGAAGCAGAGGGCCTACCTGGACAGCTGAAACTGAGGTGAAGTTCACCCATAAAAATTTAGTCTATAGAAGAAATACATCATGATTGAAACACCATAGTTTGCCTTTGGCTCATTCAAATAAAAGAAGACATGAAAATATGAAACTGAGAAGCATTTCTTTCCTGCTGGCATGCAGGCAACTGAAATTTAGCAACTCTGCATTTATTTTATGACAAAGCCATTCCTCAGAAGTTGAAGTGCAGACTTATGCATAAACCACACAGAGAAAAAGTTGAACACACTCCTAACACTACTTACAACCTAAATGCTTGTGCAATTGCATGAGTATATTAAATCAGAGAGCTTCAAGCCCAGCACATCTTGTAGAGGAAAAAAAAAACATCTTGTTATTACTTTGTTAGTTACGGCATGGTATAATTACCTTAGTTCATTAAACCTGAGATGATGAATCCTGCGCATCTTGTATAAACGCCATTGGTAATATTGCACATAATTTCATCTTGCTGAAAGGAGTAATAACTGCATCAGACTTCTTAAAGGATAAGCATCATAGTGCTTAATGCTGAAAGAAATTAAGATTTCTCTTCTCTACAGGAAGTAGAGCTCCTAGTCATTATTCCCTGAAACAGAACTCATAAAAACAGGCTTTTACATCTACTGCACGACTAGATCCACCCTGAAAAAAATAAAGGTAAACTTCCTCAACCCCTTTTCTCCAATGCAGCCCTTCACCAACATTCACTCTTTATCTCCTCCTTTAGTTCTCCTCCTTTCCCCCTTAGCTGCTTTGCCTCATCATACTCCCTCACCGTTTTTTCCCCATTTACCTCTATTCTATCCTATCATCCCCCTGTGAGGAGGACAAGTAGCCAAGAATTATTATTCGCTGTCATCACTCCATTCTCCCTCTACTTCAAAGTTTATCTATAAATATTTATTCTATTTAAAACGTGGTTTTGAGAAAGGAGCTGCCTGCTACTTGCAGCACCCTGTGGAGTGCATTTCCAAGCACTGTCCCCAACACCTCATCCTTCCCTTTTTCTTTTTTCATTTTTTTTAATTTTAAAATAAAACCTTCTGCAGACAGCAGGGAAAAATGCTTCAAGGTACATGTCCCACACGGAGGAGAGGCTGGGTTTAAAATTACTACCAAGCTCCTTAAGGTAGGAGAGGCCATTGAGGATTTACTAATTACTGGCTAAAAATAGTTCCTTAGCATTTGTAAGCAGAGAAAGCTCTGGTTATTGCAAGGAGATCAACCTTAGACTTCAGCAGTCAGTGTTCAGGGAGCTCTACGACATCCTTGAAAGAATGCTGGAGTAACCAGAATGCCGTCTAAGAAAGTAATAAAAGACACTCAGAAGAGATGCTACAGTTGCAAAAGGGAATTATTAGTTTATTAAAAATAAATTGCATCTTAGACATTAACATTCTGTGTGCCCTGTCACGCATAAAATTTCAATCCTGTTTTATTTGTATCACAGTAGTATGAATTGTTTACAATATTTACATATTACAGTTATATGCGAAAACAATAAAACAAGGAGTATGAAGAACAAGTCCATCATTTAAACCTAATGTTTAATTTTTTCTTTGCATCAATATTCAGCAATATCAATTGGAAGCAAATAGATTTCGTGCACGCTATTTAAATAGTAAGAACATAAAGAAACTTGATCAACAATAGGAAAGGCATACAGAAGCTAAAGAATGAAGTGAATGCACTGAAGCCATAAAGCATTTTTAAAGCATCATTAGATTTAGTAATGTATCAAAAAATTACCCGCTCCTGAAAAATCTATAAAATTACACAACTGAAATTACAGAGCATGAGACTGTCTTTATGCAGAGGGAGAATGGAATCTGAAACTTCCCTTTGCAGTTCAAAAAACCCTTATGGAAGTGCACAGCTGTGTTCGAGTGAAAGAGATAGGCAGCTCAACTTCACGTATCAGTAACACATGGCTTAAGGCAGGTATTTACCTCCCATGCGATCCATTAAATTCTCCAGATACATTTAAAGCTTACACTGTGGAATTACAATAATGGGGCCGACCTGGGATGTCAGGACCCCGGATCAAAAACATCTTTTGTTAAGAAAGGCTGCCTGGGCTTAAATTTCCACTTAATATCTGCTTTCTACACAAATATAGATAATTTATTTAAAACACATGGACAGATACATTTCTTTAAATAAAGTTCTTTTGTTGCTTCTTTTTTTATATGTATTGCTGAATACATACATACATATATATAGCATTAGCACATTTGACACTGCAAAATGCTTTATTTGTCCAATGAGCCTAGGACTCAGCAGTGTATTTCCTTCTGCTTCTTATACTGGGACACAGCCATTTCTAAGCCCTGCCAGCTCTTCCTCTCTTCCAGGCCACAGAACGACCAGGTCACACTTTCTCTAACATGAATACCTTAAAAGCACTCTAAGTTTTCAGTGAAAGAAAACTCAACACTAACAGTTCTTATTATCATTTGCAGCCTATTAGAGCATTCAAGATCAACTCTTCTGCTGTATTAGTCAAGTCTTACAGTAAGACAGGAGCAAGGTTAGCTTTATTTAAATAACGCTACCTAAATAAAGCCCATGGATGCCCCATCCCTGAAGGTGTTCAAGGCCAGGTTGGATGGGGCCCTGGGCAGCCTGGTCTGGTATTAAACATGGAGGCTGGTGGCCCTGCCTGCAGCAGGGGGGTTGCAGATTGATGATTCTTGAGGTCCCTTCCAACCCGGGCCATTCTGTGATTCTGCCCGGTCTGAAAGGTGACACTGTATGCCACCTCGTAACAGCAGCACAAAAAGGTCATCAGTATGCACTGGTGTTCAGCTCTTGCTTAAGAGACAGTTGTGGGATTGCTTTAGAATCAACACCTTACCACATTACATAATGTTCTTCACTTTTTTAATTGCTAATAGGCGTGCCTATTTGTTAAAACCCATATAGTCTGTCCAAATCTCAGAAGCACCTGTGCTGACATGGAAGTTAATGACTACAGAAGCGTATCTCTGCTTCCATATAAACTCACCATAAATGCTCCCCAGATGTTGCCTTCCTCATGAGTCTCTAAAGAGCTTTTCATTAAAACAAAACATCTGGAAAAAGTTAAATCAGAGACAAGTAGCTAAAGATGCTACATTAATTAAATTATCAATTGATTATAACACTGTCCCATAAATTGCTTCAGTGCTACCCTGCTTCAAGAAACATTTCATTTAAGAATCTGCTGCCTCGTGACAAGCCTGTGTAAGTATTTCTGCCTACTACACAAAACTTCAACTCCTAGTTATGTTTTACGAAGACCTGGATCATAAACATCTCTCTCGTTGAATCAAATGAAAGCTCAGTGCTGTAAGAGGTTAAGTGATGAATGAATGAAATACAAGTCCTGCACTTGAATTTCGTTCCTTGTAGCAGCAACACCTCATTACAAACCTCATTCCATGCAGCTGTTTTAATTCTATTACTGATTGGCACTCTGAAGTTATAAATGTGTGTGTTGAATAACGTGTTGCTCGAGGCAACCAGTGCCAGTGCTCTGAGCTGCCCTGGCCGCAGGCAGAAGCTGCGGGCTGTGGGGCCATGCCTGGCTGCAGAAGACAGACAGACACTGCATTTCCTCTTACGTTACCCAGCTCAGATGCTAAAACCGTTTTGCTCAGGAGAACGCTCCAAAACTTTCCCTATTATGCAGCTGACATTCCCACTTTCTCGATTTTATTTCAGTTTCCACACCATAACTGCTTCTTACAGGCGGACTCTTCCCAAATGAGTCAATGCGTGCCCTGCCTTCATCACCACACCTTCCTCCTCCTCTTGTCTAGAGAAGGCTCCTCCAAGCTGTCACCCAGACAAAATGGATTCTAGGAACACAACTAGCACAGTGATCTCCAAACACTTGAATTCGAGACTTCAGGAAATTCTTAAAATAAGAGGTGTAAATAAAATCTGATGGAGAAATTTAACCCAGCCAAGGCAATCTCAGATAACCAGCCAGTGCCAAGAACAGTATCAGGTAACGCACCACTGAACTGCAGGTCTTCTAGTACCAGCTAACCAAAGGTTAGCTTACAGAAGCTTTCCAGGAGAATCAAACAAAAATCTTAGCCTCATCTTCATCAAACTAAAGTGTTCTAGCAACCTCACTGCATAATGCAGGCATAAGAAAAACTGATGTCGTTACAGAGGGCCAAGGTCTATAACTAAGCAAATCCTTCTATTGCCATCTTAAAGAATTCATCACAAAGGAATCTCTGTTGACCCAATTCAACATTATCTGTGTAATTTCCACAAAGAGGAAGAAACCAGAATGGAAAACCAGAGTTCCATTACCAAAGAAGAAAACTTAGTCTGCATAGAACTGTCAAATAAGCTCAATAAAATTCTGCTATATTAAGATATTTATGTTTGAAACACCAACAGAGACTTGCTTAGTACATTGAAATAAACTATCAAATTTCTTCACTACCATCAAGTGGGAAATATTCAGGGTTGTACACAACAGGCATGGAGGAGTTTTGGGCTTTCAACACAACATAACCCCATCTCAACTGATTTGATGGGAATGATTTTTTTTTTTTTAATTAGCGTTTACCAGGATTTTATCATTTTTAGAGAAAAGAAAACAAACAATAAGGAAAAAAACTCTGTCTATAGTAAGCAATAAAGCTTTTCAGTAGACTCACAAAAGAAAAATAAAGATGTCCTTATAGTGAAAAGCAGAGAAAACACCAAGAGAACACGCTAAGCACAGTTCAGATCCTATGCGTGGATTCAGAGCATGTACAATGCTTCAAGAGGCTGGAAAAAGTTATGTGGAATTTAAAAGCGATTAAGAAGAGACTGACACAAAGATAAGGTTCAAGAAGTAGTCACTGTCTCACAAGTAAGTTTTTTTAATTCTCCAATTAAATAATGGAGCTAGATGAGTAAAAAAGCATGACATTCGTTTTCTTGCCTGTCAACTTCAGCAGAAATCCAAGCAAAATTATGTATGCACATTCAAGTTTCTTACTTGTACTTCTGGCATAACTCATTACACAATTCAATTTGTTGGTAATTTATTTGTTCTGCAGAAAAATATTTTATCCAAAATATCTGGCAATGATATTCCAGTGACGAGATGAGCATCACTGCTGTAAGACGAGGAAAAATATTTTTTGTGAGAGAGAAGAAATATGTATGTGGCTTTTTATAGTGTCAGAATAAAAGCGCTGCCTGGTGCTGCCTTTCTGCTAGCATACGCTTCAGGCACTGTCTTGACATCCTACTGAGTTTCCTCCTTTCAGTCTAAGAGAAGAACCTTGCCTTGCCGCAGAAATTATAGAAAGGGAGTCCTCATAATACAAGTTGCTTAAAAGGTGCTTTTAATCATTCAAGTATTTGTTTGCTGTTTGTTTTATTGTGAATTTGAAGCTGTGAGATTTGACAAAGGGAGGCCCAAGTACATGCACGCACAAAACCCATTCATTTCAAAGCACTAACCAAATCCCTCAGGACCACTAAGGAAAAATAGTTTTCAAAATTATCATCCTGCCGGTGCCATCTTTATTTTGATGAAACAGCATTGCTTGAGCAGAAAATATTTTGGGAATTCTACGTCCAGGATAAATGAGCAGGCATAGCTCCAAGGAGCTGTAGCAGCAGAACATGTGGGAGACTGGGGTTTAAACCTTGCAGTGCCGCAGCCAGGGTTCAAAGGGAAGCACAGAGCAGCTCTAGCTCAAAGAAAACTGCTCGCAACTACAGTGGATGCTTCTGCTACTGCATTTCTTTGTCTCTGCTTCATTAACTTCTCCCCTACTTACAAAGGGCTTCTCCTTCCAGAACCCTGGCTGCCCGTCTTGCTTCCAGACAAATTCCATTAATTACAGCAGCTAGTAACACTAAGGAATGATTACAAGGAATTGTGTTGAATTCAACTTATCAAGACCAAAAAAAAAAAAAGTTATAACGAGTCTATAAGAAAACCTATGGTGGTTTTATATATACAGAAGTGATTGAGGAGGAAAGAAGGATAAAAAATGCACATAAATGAATTGATGCATGGACGGATACTCCCCTTTCTTTTACTTCTCCCCAAGCTGCAAAGAAGAAAAACAGCAGGAGGCTTGACTGTATTTGCAAAACCCAACAGAAATCATTCACATTTTCGCTTCAGTGTCACAATGGCCTGCTAAAAGCTACACATTTGGAAATAAGCAGAAGATCCACTCTAAAGATTGGTACAGGGCTGATCAAAAGCACAGTGCAACCTGACATGAAGAGCCAAAGTAGTCTGCCAGGATAGAAATAAGTGGGAGGTGGGCAGGCAGGGGAGGCTGAACAAACACATTTTCTTATGAAGTAAGTAGAAAGACTACAGAGACAAGTAAAAAGTAGGTAACAGTACTCCACAAAAACATTTCAGTTAAACAAAATCCAATTAGACATGTATTATTTTGTGACACTATTTATGGAGACTTTTAATGGCTGTAATACCATTCGAATTTCTATTCTGTAGTTTGAAGGAAAGAATTAGCAACAGAACCTGCTTCTCCAACTTGTGCACAGCACAGTTCTGTGTGTTCACAGCCGAGAGGTGGGGAACAATTATGATGCTGTAGGCTCTGGTACAGCATCAGGACTTTCAGCAGGCACAGCTGCAGGAAGTAGACCCTTACTTTCACCAATCTTGGAAAAAAAATGGAAGAACACCTTTGAGCTGGTAATGCTATTGAGCCAAAACCAAAATGAAAACCTGAAATACTAAACCATGCAATGGTTTGCAATGCCAGCAGGAAAAGGAAAATCCATGCAGTTGGGGCGAGGATGAGATCAAACCTAATCCAAGCTAATTAATTTTATTATTTTTAATATAGTTTCTAACATTATTCTGGCTCTTGCAATCACTTAAACAATGCTGACAGGAATTCTGGTGCAGTCTGCCATGTCAGTACGTTAGCTGTTAAGGTTATATATTTAAAGAGTTATTGGTTTAATTCAAACACTTGCTTGCCATCTGTTACTTACTTGTTTTATGCATTTTAATTATTCTGGAGACTTTCAAGATCTCTACTTTTTAATAACCTTCTGTCACATTTCTCAGTTATCGAAACACTCTGAAAACAGCTGAGATTTTGGGCAAGTGTTACATAAGCCACAAAAGACAGCCAGGGAAGAAAATGCATGAGGTAACTGCCCATCTTCAGCACAAAGATGCTACTGGCTACAGCCAGGAAATCATTGCTCAGATGGTTACAACTGTTCCGTCTCCTCCTTCCTCGTCTTTATTTTCCTTAAGTATAAACACGTTATCAGCAATGAAGATATTACCATGCTTCTACCCTTATGTTCAGGTTTTTTTCAGAGGCACCCAAGTTTCTCCCAGTTTGTGCTTTCATAATCCGTTCTTAAACTGACAAAAGTTTATATAATGAAAAGATCAAACCCAAAATAAAGTTACATAATTATAAACACAGACAGAACAGCTGAAGGCATAATATTAATAGCCAAAACCAGAGACCTTAACTCAGACATTCAGTAGTAACTGTTCAGGTTAAGCAAAACAAATCCCAACTTTTAGGAAGAACTACCACCAATATGGATCACGTAGAAATGTTACAGAAACGGTGTTAGTTTCTGATGATGCTGAAGTTTCTGATATGCTATGGTAGAGTAGAATTCATATTCAACATAACAGTAAGTTTTGCACACAGATGAAGGGATGAACTTGCCAGAGCAAACTTTTTCACAAGCAGCCCTTATGGAAGAGCAGCTTTGGCAAAAATCAGGTCAGTCCAAGCACAGGCATTTATGCAACTTATCTCAAAACAAATGGTGAGCCACAGTTCCCAGTACCACCCAGTGCTGCATTCCTGTAGCTCTATAACATGATCATTCATCATTTTGTATATGCATACTAAAGACATCAATTATCGAATTATGGAGCACAGCCACGAGTAAAAAGGTGGACAACTGTATAAGAAATATAGATCGTACACTCGTATATAGCATGAGTATGCAAGATAAACTTCTTTAAAAGCACTCTGCCTCCAGCTTCATCCATAATGCATCTTTCAAAAATAAAGAAACAGATGAATAAAGCAAGGGTTATGTCTTCATCAGATGCATCTCTCTTAACCCCTCAAACAATCCAGGAAACAAAGGGAATAGAGGCACTGACTTCAGCCTCGAAATAACAAGATGAGATGCGCTCTCCCCACATTACCTCACAGGGACAGCAGGGGCCCAGACTTCCCAGCCTGAATTTGGGATCCTTGGATCCCCGTTGTTTTAAAACCAAGCGCGAGATACCAAACACAAAGGTCTCCAAACAGCTTCTGTTGCCAGAGGAGCACAGGAGGCAGCACAGGGACATCCTAGGGCCAGCGACCCGGACAACAAGGAAAAAGGAGAGAAGTTTCTGATGCGCAACGAGCGCTCCTACCCCCGGCCTTCATCACAAGTCAATGGGATTTCAACTCCTGATTCTCATTACAGCTTTTGAAAATCTCCCCTTTGTCCTTCAGCTGCAGACCGCAGATGAAAGCAAAAGCATTTGTGTTTGAGGCTGGCAGCTTCCACTTGGTTTCAGGCTGAAAGCACAGGTCTCTCTTGTGCCAGCGGCAGCCGGATGGAGCTGTGGCAGTGGGCAGATCCTCACACACAAACCTGGGCCACCTTGTGAGCTCCAGGGTGCTGTACCTCAAGCTGTTGAGTTTTTGGTGTGGAACACAAAGAGCATATTTACTAGTTATTAATAGTAAAGGAAAACCATGCTTTATTTATACGTGAGGCGTCCGACACTTCCAACAAGGAAGCCAAAGACAAGAACAAGCCTTGGATACGTGCATACAGTTTCACCCAACCAACTTCTGTGCCAGGAGTAGAAAAGGTTGGAGAAATTCAGGGGTGAAACAAGCCGTGTAATTTCCACACCACGGTCACTGATCTGGCACCCTTTGAAGGCATGCCTCCTTTATCCACATACCTCAATCTTCACATTCCAACAAAATGAAAAAAAAAACCACGCTGCAGTTTCTGCTTCAAAACTTTCTTCTCTCCTACCCAGCACCAGCAGCCATCAAAACAACCTACACAAAACCTGAACACGTAGGGAAAGCGATGACAAGCTTTAGTGCTGCCACGAACAGATATTCACTTTCATTTCAATTGTTGTTTGATAAACAATGCAATCTTTCTGTTCTAGAAAGGAAGTCTGATAACCTTTTCCACCAAGTTTCCATTTTAAAAGCAGGATTAAGCACCCAGTGGGCAGCAGAAACCAATCCCTGCAAGCATACTGAAAAACAAGTCATCCAGGACAGCGAAACGAGCTAATCCATGACTTCTGTGATTTGTTTGCTTGTTCGGGGGCTTGTGGGTTTTAGTGATTAACGTAAGGTTTCCTGAGATTGTTGCAACTTGGAACTGCAAGCACAGTTTGTCACAGCACAGATTTTAAACTGAATTTGCAAGAAATTTGGCAATAAGAAAATAATCTCAAGTGTGCTCAGCACACTGAGTCAATGGAATGCTTTCTTCTGCGCACACCCTCCAGTGCTGTGCTAAAGGCATGTGTGTGGATGTGGATTTAATGGGTATTCCCTGCAGCAAGTTCCCAGCAGATATCACACTGTGATCACTCAAAACCACGTGGATATTCCCGTTTCTAGGAACACAGCATGCAGTTTCAGGCTGGCCTTTTAACTACTAGAGTGCACGTGTGCAAGTATATGTAACCACTCTGTGACATCCCAGATAACTACATCTAACTGGCAGTTCAATTATTTCAGCCACAGCACACGGACTAAGTATTTAGAGAAGGTGGGTTAAGTTTGTGACATTTATTCCTACAAGGAGAAGGTGGTCCTAGACATCAGGGCTATTAGAAATAACACAGGAATATTTCCTCCATGTTTTATGCAAATTTAAACATTCCTGCCAACAGAGGCAGAGAAGGGGAACGAACTTGTTCTGAGAAGCCTGAGCAGTTCAGTTTTTAAGAGAGAGAGCTACCTACTCAGAAATTCTCTTACGAGGAAGACATGCCTTATGGGGCCAGGCTAATGATCTGTCTAGCCCAGGATTTTCCTCCTGGTGGGAGCAGCAGGGGACGCTGCTCAGGGAGAACACATCAGCTGGCAAGTGCCTGCAGTCCTCTCCCTGCCTATCCCCTGCATCCCAAACTGCCCCATTAAGGATGTTAGAGTGCATCCCCATCCAGCCCTTTTACAGCACATTTATGACTTGCTGACTATGAATCTAATCGCTTTCACAGTGAGAAGATTTAGAAGTTGAGAAGTTGAACATCCAAGTTAGCTCTGTTCTTCCAAAAGACCAAAAGGCAGCCGGCTCTCCCTCCCACACCATAGGCAGGGAGATGGCCAAAACAGGGCACTTTGGTAAAGCGGTCTGGGAATTTCACAGCAGCAATAGCAAATGAAACAAATTCCACAGCAAAGTTGGCATTCCAAGGGCACTGGCCGATGTTGGAGGCAGAGGACAAGTCCCCTATCCCATTCAACACGGGGCAACACTGTGGGTAAGCCACACTCTTCTCCTGCAAAGACAAAGCTCTGAGCAAACATGGAAGCAGTGCCAGAGCCAAGCAGCAGGTAGGTCTGTCGGGGGGGATGAACACACAGACAGTGCCCAGCCTAAATAAGCTTACAGCAAACTTAAGGGTTTTTATTATTATTGTTATTATTGCTGTTGCTAGATACCTTTCAGATCTTCCTGTGTCTACAGCAATTGCAACCCTTTGCTCTTCCCAGTGCACTCAGCATAATTTTTCCCTTTTAAAAAGGGAAAATGGTTTTGTTTCTTTTTAACGTTACGTATCAGCCATCCCAGAGCAAACTCCACAGAAACATTATGAACTGACAATCTGGTCAGACTGGTTGCCTTTCTTATAGTCTGAGGCAACAAATTGCTAAATCCTGGCTAGGCAAGCACCTGCTGCAACCAAGAGTTATCTTGGTCCTGTGGGCTTTGTCTGACTTGCTTTAGATTGCCACTGAAGCCTGGTTGAATAAGCCTCTTCTGTGCAGCCACCGCTAAAAGCTTATAGTGAACAGTTAAGCTTTGTGTGCTAGCTCCACAACCAAAACTCGCAGGAAAGACAACAGCATTGCTTCACAATTATGCTTACACTTTATTACTAAAATTATACACAGACACTGGAAAGTCAAAGCAAGTCTTACACAACCTGTTTGATCTCATATGTCTAGCACTTGCAATATATGAAAAATATCTTGGCAACATCGTTAATAGCCATGAAAGCACCTCCCTGCAACTAGCAATACACAGCTAAGCTAAGCTGTTTTAACATCCCAAGACTAACAAGGAAAGCCAATTTAACCCAATACCTTCAACAAAATACCAAAGTTGAGACACAGGAAAGCACAAGAAGTCAACTGACATGCAACCCCACTGCACGCTTCCAGGCTTGTCTCCTCAGCACTCTTAAAAACACTTATTCAGAATAGATACCACATATTAAAATATATGGGCAGCAAACTTCAAAGTCGTGCAGGGCAGAAAAAATAAGGAATAAATAACCCCACATAAATTTGCAAGGGCAAGTTATTAATTATCTTAATTGGAATTTAGCCAGTCAGGTTTGACGTCTAAATTTTATGGTAAGTCTACAGTGGAGCTAGGTGAAACTTCAGATATAAAGTTTATTAAAAAGCAGTATTTACATTCATACATTCAGCATCCCAGCAAGTCGCTATGCTCCATGTCAGTCTCTTTACTCCATGTCTTCTCAGCTCTCAACGTGACACCTCCAATATCCAAGCAAATTTTCAATCCCCCCAGCCTCGAACTACAAAATGCAAGACTGAAGCAATTCAGTTTTTAACATTCTGGCATCAAACCCTGAGTAAATACACCCATCTCCACATCCACACAGGTGTAACACCAATGAAATCCCAACTCCCCTCAACTTGTTCCTTGCAGTTTCTCATTAAAAGCCCCGCTACTGACAGTAAGCACATGCTCTCCATTCTTGAAAATGCTGTAAGCACGTTTTGAGTGACTACATGTCAACATTTTATGAGGAAGGAATATATTCAGTGTGATTAAAAAAAAAAAAGCCAAAAACAAATAGCAGAGTTGCAGGCTGGCTACACCACTTTGAGCTGGCAAACTCACCACAGTCCTCATGACCAAAAGGTCTTTCAACAGAATTTCAGGTCAACCATACAACTGGCATATGACTTTTTGGAAATTAATAATATTTTAGAGATTTTGTATTTTATCATACTTTGCATTCAAGAAGCTGAATTTGTTCCCAGTCTTGTACAGTTGATTCATTTTTATATATATACACACACACACCCCATCACCCTCATCAGCTTTTGTGGAAGAAGTCTGGAAGCAGCCCCTGGTGAAATTTCTTCACCAGAAACCCGCTGCACAAATAAAATAAAGTAACAGAGGGAAGGCAGGCACAGAGAAAAAGACTAAGAACCAGTGAGGCATTCACAGGTGAGGCATTTAGCTCCACATTAGCACCATCACATGCTAATTGGCCCACTAAAGTGGACAAACACAGAAGTAAACATGCATACTTATTTCAGAAGGTGCTTGGGCTTGTGAGGATGACAGAAAGCACAGAGCTGGTAGCGTTACTGATTGAGAAAAAAGACTCATTTATTTCAAGTAGCAGCCGAGCAACCTTTGACCACTGTAAGACCTGACAACTTTAATTAGTTTTAGCTTAAAATGGAACAAAATTTGGCTTTGGCGTCTATCCAAATAATTTTATCCCACACTGCTCTCTGTTGCTAGTGGAGCATTGCAGCATAATTACTTTAATCTCTTCATAGGCATGTTCCATTCACTAGCTTTCCAAGAAAATTTACAACTTTAACATATAGCTCAGAATAAAAAAAAAAAAAAAGAAAGCAACAAAAAAGCAACAAAAATCCAAAAACATATCTTCACATTAGCAAAGCAAAAATTAATAAGAAGCATTCATCCCTTCCCCAACCAGAGAGGAGAATTTGTACTTTTCTAAGTCCGGTGTGCCAAACCCAGGTTCATCCCATCCAATTACAGACACAGGACAAAGGAGTTCCACACGGTGCATGAACAGGGCAAAGCTGCTGGTCCTGCTTGCAGAGGTGGTTTCCCCCCGCCCCACTTACAGCTCATATCGCTCTAGACAAGAAAATGACCATCTGGCAGAAATTCCAGACATATTAGCAGCCCTAACTATTTCCAGATTAAACAGCGTTATCGTGTTGCCATAAAACACAAATCCCACTTAGGATCCTGCCCGTCTCATTTGGCTGCTTTACCCGGGTGCTTGACTGAGCGTCACAGCAAGTAGCCGGACAACCTGCTTTTGCACAAGGGCTATACTATCCAAGGAGATAGGAAAGGAGACATTTCCAAGTGTTATTCTTTTCCCCCTCTTCCTTGCTAGCTGTCCTAATCCTCGCCCATACCCCCACGGCTTTCTGCTGTGCAACATGTCTGCCTGCTTTAGAGAGCAAGTTATGGGGCCAGCAGCAGAGACATGCATGCAGCTGCAGGCAGCAGCCTGGTCCTCAGCAGCTGCTGTAATCCCTTGTGTGCACAGGGGTCAGGCTGCCTTCTTCCTGGTACAGGGCTGCCCAGCAGCTCAGCATTAAACCACACACCCCAGTTTATGACTCCTTTCACTCTCTGCAGAACACAGAGGTACAGGAATGCACACGCAACACTGCCGCTCGTCAGCTGGCTTTTGGTGTTGAAGTTATTTCTTCAGAAATACATTTACTTGCATGGAAGAGAGGTCTTGAGATATTTCTCAAGGCTTTAGGGTTTGCAATGGTCCTTCAGCCCCACACAGACCTGTCCCTAAGGAACCACTCCCTGTGCTTTCATTCTCTGGGCAGGAACATAGAGGACGCCTGCGGCAGCAAATTGTCAGCTGCGATCTTCATCCAGGGGAAGATATTATGGATTTCCCACTGCTTTTTCAGTCTGCAATTCTCATCAGAGGATGAACTTAATTAAAATTAGACAGGACAGTAGAAGTAATAAGAAATATCTTTTAATTACTTTTTTTTTTTTTTTAAACACAGCTTCAGATTTGTCCTCAAGCTACTTATTCCAACCATCTCAGCCTTTTCCAAAAATGTGAAAAGAATTTAGCCAAGGTTCTCCTGACCAAGCAGAAAAGCATTGAATAGCCAAAGTAGTTGCTGCTTTCAATTTGTTCATCTCTACTCCAAAGGACAGACAGCAAGCCACATTTACTTTAAGAAGCGGCACTTTATGATAATGAGAATTAGACCATTTCCAAACCATGCACTGACCACATTCCTTCCACAACCAAGCCTGTGCAGCAGGTCTGCATTTTGCTCCAGCACAAAGCCCACCAGCCCAGCTCCATTACCCCCCTGCACCCACAGCAGCTCAGTGACACACTGGCCATGCTCCTGGCTCAGCCAAAGGTGGCAGTGCTGCAGGACCCAGTGACACGATGCTGTCCCATAGGGCACCAGGTAACTAGACAGCCACCTTCCTCAGGGAGCAGGGTGCAGCACAAAGGAAACAGCAGGGGCTGGCTGGAGTTGCCCAGGAGACAGCAGGCTGAGGAAGGCAGACGGCCCGCAGCAGGACATGCATGGTGCTGCACGGAGCCGGGCTCGCAGCACACTCTAGCGACCCAAAATCTGCACAGAACATTCAGTGCCGTGCTCAGATTGACTAATAAAAGGAGGTTTGAACTCTGCCTTCATTTGGAAAATGTTTAGCGCTTGTTTGGAAGCAAGAAGGTTTACACATGTTAGTCTGGAATCACCAACTATTTGCTCTTGATAGAGGACAAAGGCAAGGGTGGTTTTTATACAGTTTGTCGTATCTTAGGATCAGATGCAAACACTGCGAGTTAGTGCTTTGCTCTCAGTTTCTCAGGCTAAATGCTGCCATGTGCCAGGCCACTGAGCCACACCTGCCTGCAACAGAGCCCCTGCATGAAGATACCAGACCCAGATCTGTGCACCTAAAATAAAAGTCTAAAGGTGAAAAGAAATTCCCCTGGATGGCTGGATGCCAGGGTTCGATATTTGACCAGGACAGTCTGAGGTTGGGAAGCAGCTGAGCATACAGACAGGTCCCCTTCAATGAAAGAGAAGAGCTCAGTGCTTTTATTGCCCAGAAGCTCCCAAGTTGCTGAATGATTGCAGCCCCAGACTACAACACCCTGGTCAAACCACCCTCCTCCCCTCTCCTCCCACTCACATCTGTAGCACACCCCAGCGTTCTCAGGAATGCAAAGCATCCCCTCCTCAGCTCTTGCTCAAAGGGCCTCACAACCAGTCGGCGTTGTCTTAGTCACTGTGATTCAAGTGGCTGGAGTTGCTGGTGGTTTGGGTTTGAGTTACTGAAGCTCATCCAGCAACTTCTGCGTACGCCCACCTGCATTTAAGCACTCACTTCCTCCTCTTCCCCCCCCCCCCCAGTTTCTCCTTTCTTTCTCTTCCTTTGAGTTCACTGTGTTTTCATTTCTCCTTTTCTCACTCCTAGTTTTTCAATTGTGTTATTTAAAGAAGCTTTTCCAATCATTCTAATGCATCTATACTTATTCTCTCTCACAGTGCAAGCACGAGCTATCGCTAACTCCAAAGCCACTCATGCACACATGGAAGTATCCCATCATTTCCCATATTCTCCCCGTAATGACTTTGCAGAACAGTTGCCATTACAGCAAGACACATTTAAGCACATTTGTCACTTTTGGCAGTACTACTCCAGCCAGGAATATACTGAAAATATGAATTTCAGACTCTTAGGAACATCGTGACTAGTGCATGCAGTTACAATGGATCATTGTACTTAGTAATGAACAAAGCCTGTTGAAACACCAAACTACACGATTATTGCTTAATTTCTCGATGTGGATACACCTCATTGCCTCTGCACAGGCTACACTTTGAAGCTGAAATAATGAACTACAGTGATTACAGAGCAGCCCTTAAAAAGAATAAAAATTAGTGCCTTATTATTAAATGCTGGAAGAATACTTCCATGAGAAATGCAACTCTTGAGAAAAAGGGCTGTATATCCTTAAATTATATATAAAGTAATTCTACAAAAGTGTGAATAAGCCTACACTAGAATTTAAGGACTCACATAGCTTTTCCAGCTTTAAGGCTTGAACTCAAATCTATTCAATCTGCACAACTCCTTTATTTAAAACCTGCATTTTTATAGTTTGCAAGCACTATCTGATATGATGCAGGCATATTAAACACAGTGCAGATATTAAATTTCCGAAGAATAATGCATTAGTACTGAAAAGACTCCCCCATGCATTCTGAAAAGCAAGGATTTTGGACAAAGGAGAAGAAAAGTGCTTCAGAAGTACCAGATTTGGACTTCTGATTGTTAAGATTACATGGTTTAGATACCTATGGATGAAAAACCTACTGCCATTAACATATCAGTCCCTCACAGCAAAGTTTCCAAAGGAGAAACTGAACCTTACATCTATTTTATATGCATATTTTCTTTCTAATCTAATTTGGAGATTCATTATACACATAAGAGATATATTTGCAAGTGAATTGAATTGATGATCACAACCTAAAACTTTCCAGTCTGGCTAATTATACAGGATTTTATCTTTGGCATTTGTACAACACCAAGTAACTTGCTGATGGTGCAGAATATTTATTTTGCTATTCTTGGAAAAATAGCAAAAAAAAAAAGTAGCTAAATAAAAAAATTAACAGAAAAACAATGAGTGCAAACCTATGTTAGATACCACAGCACTGGCACTGAGAATAGAATCGTTTACTAAAAAATAATAAAAAAAAAAAAAATCAACAGATCCCATGTCTGTAAAGCACAATAACCCCAAGCAAAAATCATAACCCAATTCATAAGCTGATTTCTCTACAAGCAGCCAGAAGAAATACTGCTTTTTACAGCTAAATCATCCTTCGTTTCATCAGAATAACTCCAAACTGATAACAGTATTCAAGCAAGGACTGAAGAGAAATTATACCCAAGCTAGAACAGAAACATATTATCTAAGTTATATATTTAGCAAGACCATGCACAGTAACTTCAACAGAAGCCATTAAGTCACAGCAGTATTTCCAGCACTAGGAAAGCTGCACACTGCACACAGCTGGGGTATTTCCAGAATTAACTCTTGACTCAGAGACCATGCTGGACAAGAGTGAAAAATCTAGTACTCCACAGGTCCCAAGCATCTCCCGAGGCTCAAGGTCTTGAGGACACACATCCATCCCCTCTCCCAGGCACAGGCTCTGGGCTCGAGCTCCAGGCTGGATCCTCTCTTGCTGAAGGCTGATGCTTTGCCAACTACCACACCAAGCTCTACTCCTCCCTGCCGTGATCCCCCCTGTACTTAAAGTAATATTAATGTGAGACTAAGCAGTCCAGTGGAGATAAACCCAGCAGACAGAATCACGAAAGCGTTAGGGTTGGAAAAGACCTCTAAGATCATCCAGTCCAACCATCCACCTACCACCAGTATTGCCCACTAAATCATGTCCCTCAGTACTACCTCTACCCTTTCCTCAGGAACAGGTAACGATACGCTTCAGCTTTTGATGCCAATGAAGCAGAAGAGGCAACTTTTACTCCATGTCCTGGCTAGAAAAGGCACATGTCCTAGCTTAGCTCCATCATGCCTGCACCAGCAAATCGACTTAATTGTCAGCAGGGAATTACAAAATCTGAAGTGACTCCAGTGGTGCTCGGGGAGGTTCCTGAGGCACAGAGTCTGTAGCAAGGACGCAGAGCAGCCAGCCATTTCTGTCTCACCCGCAGGCAAAGCCAAGCAGCCTTCGATTTCTGAAGAGGCCAACAAGAAGAATAAAATTCAGCTTTCCTGGATGATTAACACTGGCTCAAGTTAATAAGAAAAAAAAATTGTTATAAATGCATCACTACAGTTTCACTGACTGCTGGTGCCCACTGCTGCTGAAACCAAGGTTGAAGGTTGCGATTTGAGATACTTATTTGCAATTATGAGGCTACACCTGATAACAGCTCACAGCGGCCTTTCGAAAAGAGGAAAGAAAGGCAGCAGCACAGCATACACTTCCCATCATCTACCCTTTTCCCAAGAAGGATAAGGGCAGAAGCAGTTTAAATAAATAAATAAAGAAGAGGCTGCAATCAACACAAGCTGCTCTACTAAGCGCTAGCGCCAGGGGAGGGGAGTGGAAGGTGGCAGAGATGCTGCAAAGCTGCATGCTAAGCTCTGCTCCCTGGCAAAGAGCCTGCTTTGAGTCAGACGATGCCAACACGAGGAAAGAAAGAGGAGAAGCCAGATCTAACTAAAACCCACAAGAACTGGGAAAGACGGAAATCAAAACCTTATGCTCTGATGGGAATATAGAGAAATGCCCCCACCTGAAAACGTCCCTTTATGGTATCAGTGAATTCAATTTGGATTTGGGGTTTGTTTTGTTTGGGTGGGTGGTTAGGTTTTTTTTGTGTATATATATATAAATATTTTTTATTATTATTATTATTATTTTATTTTTATTTTTTTTTTATTTAACCTCTTGCTGGTGTTGGGACTAGTCTGAAGCTGACAAACACTGACCTAAAGCTCCGGGCTCTAAGCCCTGCTGATACAACAAGTCTGGGCCTCCACAGCAGATTCACCTTTGCTAGAAATGAGGTGCAAGACAACATTTCAGTTGTGCCCCAATAGCCTTCATGCTGATCACCCCGCTCTCTAAAAGCCTGAGCTTTGTCATCTAGCAGCAAATACCTCTTAGTGCTGAGTGATCTGCCAAAGGACTAAAAAGTAACTGCAGTATCTGTTCCAGCTTAGCCCAGCCCCAGTGCAGACTTAGTTGCTTTACTTTGAAGTTAATATCCAAACTAAATTGAAAACCCTCACGGAACCTAAGAAATATGTTGTGCATGAATTCTGGATTCTGCTACTACATCTAATATATTTTGGAGAATTCAGTAAGTAAAAATTCACCATTTTTCACAGACTGACTATTCACGAACTCCATATAAAACAATTTTAAGTTCAGAAAGACTAATATCAGTACGTGGATTTGTGGAAGTTCAGAATTAGTCAAGCAGAGATACGGACCATACTGCTTAACACAGCCGCTACAAAGCGAGCTGAAACCAACAGGATGAAAAGCCAACCAGTTTCTCTAAGATGGGCTATATGCCACAAATCCTTAGCAACATAAAGGAAATGGATTGCCAGTTATTATCATCTAACATATTAAGCCATTGGGAAGACTTACGTTCCTCTACAAGCTGATGTGAGGCAGTTGAAAGCAATAGCACATCTTTCTGAAATAAAAGTTATTTCACATGACAAGAGTATAGCTCTCTTGAAAAAGCAATATGCTTCACACTTTAAATTTTAAAGCATTTCTTGTGCCCTTAAAAGCAGATTTGAAATGCAAAAAGTTCTAAATACAAACCCAATGCAGCTGACAACCATCTTTTTGAAACAGCCTGCAACTAGGTACGCCAGATGAGAACTGCTCCCGTTCATTACTACATAGGATTCAACTGTAGAGCATGAAAGGTGCCATGGAGGCATATTTAAGAGATTCATATTCTACACTGGATTGAAGTTACTGCAGCATAGGCACGCAAGTGACAGAAGGGAGAAGGAGCAGTACCAAAGAAGTCATCTGAATCAATGCTTTTCACAAACTTCAACTGCTCAGACACAACAGGCAATAGGAGACCTGGGCGTCACCACTGAAACCACTACAGAACAAGAGCCATTACAACGTAGCTCTTACAAGAGCTGAGTAATTCCTTCCTTATGAGACTCCTGCCCTAGAGGCACTCCAGAGAGTGGGAGAAGGAGCCAGGCCTTAATTGCTCCTCTGCAGCCACCAGGCCACGCCGTGGAAAAGGCACCCAGTGACCAATAGTGCACAGCACACTCCTCTCTCAGCCCCTTCAGCACGTTGTGCAAGCCACAGTGCAGTCAGGAGATATTAAAGTCATGTTTGAACATTCTTGTCACCTCAAAGCATAAACTTTACAAGAGTGGGAGATGTACTGCTCATCACAGTGCCGTTCTGGAGGAAACAAAGGAATCCACTGCATTTTCAGTACTATAATTAAAATAATCCCTGCATACAACCCAACGTATTTCACAACTCTGAACAACAGCATATAAGTGCACAGGTGTCTGAGCACTTATTGCACATGTTGCAAACACTCATCACCACCACACTTGAGCTAACATGCAAATAGCACTTTTGCAAACCTCCACTGTGCTCTGCCAGATGCATTTACCTGCAGTTACCATCTGCAGTGATTGTGACAGTGGGTCACGTGAAGGTGGCTGGAGTCCAGTTTTAAAAGCCAGGCCATACTCTTAACAGTAATCTTAATGTGAGTGAGAGCTAGAATGTCAAAGAAAAGCAGCTTCTACTTTTGCAATGTCATATAGAAACCCCCTTCTCCTGTCAGAAAAGCATTACCAACAGCCATAGGCCAAAATCAGGCCTAGCCTGCATCTTATAGCCTGTAATTACATACGTAACAAGTGATCAAAGCTATGCTTAAAGTGACTAATAGTCCCCCAAAAGCTTCCCCAAATCTACAGCAAATAGCAAAACAGTAGACAAATAAGCAACTAGAAATTAAAGGGTGGAAGACAAGGCATCCATCTTCTACTTGACAGTTGCAAAAATTAAGCCAGAGCAGTGCCTGCTGGCAAAGGGGAAAGAAGAGGAGCCTGGCAGGGTCCTTAACACAACTGCATTTTTCAATATCAGCACTCACTACAACTTCTAGCAAGCAGCTATCCTGTTCTCAGCGCGTACCACTGAGACGAGATAAACCTGAAGTTCAGTTGCTCTGATCAGAGCATGTTTTCCCTTATTCAATTTAAGAGCATATGTTTAATGGGATTAAGATTTGCATAGAAATACTAATTCCCATGCTAACGCTTCAGCATTACTTAGCTCAACGTGATGTCAGCCAGTGTACAATCCGTGCAAATCCACAGCCCAGTCCATCTCAATGAGTTTATAGTTACAGAGATAAATAAAGAGGAAACAGGCGCACGTGGTCAGAAGGATGGAGACACCATACTAGCACAACGTGCACAATCTCAGTCCACCAGCCAGCCAACCAACAGACAAGATTTTGTAGGCACTGCTGAGGCCTCTGTGTCCTATCAGCTTTCAGTTACAGGAATCTTGCTTATTTATTTCAATGCAAACAGTTGAAAAAACACCACTCTGCACGCGTACCTTAACTCAGAACATGCTGTGGCAACTATCAGCTTAAAAAAAAAAATCCTTCAGATAATCCCAAGTCCTGATTAAAAGTGGATTTAATATTATGAAACAAAGCATAGTGATGCAATAAGATCTCAACTAGCTCCTTACACATCCAACACACCACTGGGGATGACAGCCCCACTGTCAGATGCAGGACAGTACAGGTTGAAAGCAAAGTCCTTCCTAAACATGTTTCTCTGTGAAGTAAAAGAGATGCTTAAGGCTGTTCCAAACCACATCTGTCTCACATTCTCTTCCAAACACCCATTAAATACATGTAATGGAGCAGACATTTAATAAGTGCAAACCAATAGCCCATCCAACAAGCAGTTTTAAAATACATGCATTTTGTTTCTTCTGCTTAAGTAGTTACTAATTCGATGTCCAAAAAACTTAAGGTACAGAAGCAAGTGGCTTCCCAATAACAGTAGAGCTATTGCCACCTGCTGTCAGAAAGCACTCACGGCACTCCTAGCACGTCCTATTTGCAAGACAGACAGACTTGAAGAAATCCAACTTCACCAGTGTTCTGCTGTATGTCATTAGTTTTTCCTCCAGAAAGGACATACAGAGTAACCACGGCATGAAAGATCAATAAACACAGTGGTCAGACATCTTCTAAGATCCACATTCTAATCCCAGAACACAGGAAAGCAGATCTCCAAGCAGAAACAAGGCTTTCAAGTTATCATTACCCCAAAACACAAAGAATAAAAAGCAGCAGTGTCACAAGACAGAGAACCTAAAGGTGGGACAGACAGAAGACCTGGCACATGGCATCCTGCCACTATTACCTGTAACAATCACAGCTGGCAGCCTGCATCTCCAGCACATCCCTCTCCACTACACACAGCCCCTGCCTTTAGATAACAGCATGTGCCCAATCTGAGTGGCCAGGCACAAACCTGAGAAGGAGATCAAATGAAAGCACAAAGATTGTTGTATCACAGTGCCAAGGCTTAGCCCTAAACCTGGCAGGTCACAAATGATGCCTCTAACACCTTCAACTTCCAGCCACTTTCTCTGTCCCAGAAAGTATCAAAAAGATGTTACCAGAAGCATTTTCTCTGTATTCATAAAGCACTATTTGTTCTGCTTATCTAATGCACAAAAATACAGATGATCCTTTCCTCGTGAACTATAGAAATAATGAAACTGAATGGACTCAACAGTCAAAGCACAAATACTGAAACTAGTGTGGTGATTTTATTTAAACACATGGATAGCGCCCTGAAAGCACTATCTACATCAAGATTAAGTTGTTAACTAAATACATTTACTATAGGACACCAGGTCAGATCAGGCCCCCAAAATGCTCTGACTTTGCCTGCTTTATGTTAGATTATCAGAAAGCTCTCAAGCTATGCTGAACCCAATCAGAGGAGATGCTTTCATAGAATTATAGAACAGCCTGGGTTGAAAAGGACCCACAGTGCTCAACCACTTTCAACCCCCTGCTGTGTGCAGGGCTGACAACCACCAGACCAGGCTGCCCAGAGCCACATCCAGCCTGGCCTTGAATGCCTCCAGCGATGGTGCATCCACAGCCTCCTTGGGCAACCTGTTCCAGTTCACACCACCCTCTGTGTGACTCTGTGCCAGGGCATCCCAATATTCAGCACCCATACCTCATCCCGCTCCCTGGAAAGCCAAACATTGCTTTCAACCTCAGATTGCTTTGAGAGAAGCTCCTGCCTCATTCCACAGTCTGTCAGCGTAGGGAGCCTTTTAGTCAACTGCCTTTGCCCAATGGAAAGTACATCCCTTCTCTACTGCTTTTTTTTTATTATTTTTTATGGCAGAGCCAGGATACAACACTGAGGTACATGAAGGCAAGATATTCAAGTGCCTGCTTTCTTTACATTTTCTGCCATGCGAGCATCACTATCAAAACACTGATACAGCAAATCAGGCAGCACTCAACTATTACACTAGTAATTTCCTACAGAAAACTACACTTTTTTTTTTTTTTTTTAACTGTATGCAACTCATTCCCTTCAACCTCAAGCAGTCCAGTGACCCTATCTGTTGCAGTCATTTCTGAGTCACTCTCCCCAGCATTAAGCTTTTGTCACATCCTGTGAGCAAAACCTGTTTGACCAAGAGCAGCTACAGTAATCCAACTCAATGAAATTGCACATCTAGATGTACTTTTCTTTGGTTACATTCCCTTGATCACTGTTACTTTGGACACATTTTTAGTTTTCCATCTAAGTACAATAGTAAAGGGAAGAACTACAGTAATATCAGATGAAACAAAAGCAGATGAGAAGTTTACCATGTCCCGCTCACCTGACAAATTCAGCACATTTGTCACAGAAAGCAGTGATTAACTTATTCACAGATATCAGGATTATTGAGAATAACCGATTCCAGTAATGATGAATGTTGACTTTTCTGTTGAATAAATGGGAAATACATACAAATTAATCTGGGATTATATACATAAGTATAATTGCACCAACTAATTTAACCTCAGAAACCTTTGATTAACACCTCAGCTTGCTCATGGTAGAAATGAAATTAACATTTTGTAAGCATTACTGGTTCTATTCCCTTGAGGACATAACAGAAGTGCAAGACACATAGGCAGATGCCAGCTGACTTTGTGCTTTCAATTCAAGTTTTCAGTTCTCCTATCAGAATATTGTAGATAAAACAAAATGTGCTTTAAAACCATGCTGCTAGAATCAGACTCACTAAGAAGCTTCTGTTGTAAATATTTATTTGTTTAGCTCAGTTGAAAAATTAGTGCTGATAAATACAAATATTCCATGCAAAAATCCTAAAAGTAACATATAGGGAATGAGCGTACATGTGATGCTCCCACAAGGCCAGCAACAGATTCAAACACCCTCACAACATTCAGAACAGGCCACTGCTGAAGTAATTTCTACTTCAGAAGCTGCAAGATGAAAATTTTGCTTGATAAATGAAGTTGGCAAATGAAACGGATTAGCAATCAGTGAAATTGCCTGGTGTCAGATCTGTTCCAGATTTGAAACCTTCCTTTTTTTCCCCACCTGTTCATTAAGCACCAAGTTCAAGGCAACTGCAGCAACTGATTGCACATTAACGAGCTGTTATGTGGGATGGCATGGTTCAGCCACTGATGTAACTACACACTGGCTTAAGCACAGCTCAGCAGTAACACATTCGGTTCACACCTTCTATGTGTGTTACTTCTACCTTGACGCGTAATTTGAGACAGGAGAGAAAAGTGATGCCTTAAAATTAAATGATCAAATTATACCTTAAGGTCAAGAGTTCAGAAGAAAATCTGGTAAAGAAAATTAAGAAATAAACTAGTGCTAGAGTAAAATATTTAAACGTGGTTCTGAAGGCAAAAGCTCAAGGGAAGAAAGGCATCTTCCTATAGGAAAGTTGAGATTTAGTAGGACAATGAGAATTTCCCAGTTCAACATATCTCCAGTGTTCAAGGATGAACAGCAGGACAAGTGTTTCAAACCCTAAATTTTCCAAAAGCCTCGGATGTAAGTTGCTTCCTGGTCTGCTTTCCTACCAGAAAAGGGATATAAGTTGTTCAATTTGTTGGGGGTTTTTTTGTTTTGTTTTACTAACTCTTCTTGCTTTGATCAGAGTAAGATTTTTGCATACCATTTCTTTTTTCACAATGGGAAACAACAATCCCTTTAAGAGGCAACAGCTCTTCCACTAGATTTGGGAGAGTTAGGGGAGACTCCAGTGCTCAGGCACCGAATGGAGTGACCTCATTGCTCTAACTGCAGGCAATGGGCTAGTTGCTAACATACAAATAATACTATAGACTTATTAACAGAAATCAGCTTGAATAGAGAAAGGATGTTCTTCTTTCCTGGAAATGAAAGATTTTTCTTCTCAGTACCATATTTTTGTACCTCTAACTAAGGACATTTTTCAAAGCTAAGAATTAACACTTTTGTAGTGTTCTGCAAGTCATGCCCCTTTCTAATCAAATAAAAAAGAATAATACTTTCCTCCCCCATTGCTCTATAATATCTTTCTCTTGATCTTGCTCCTAGTAAATCTAATTCACAAGCACATTAATATACATCTTATCTTACAACTTGACAGTAAGATTTAACAGGCAACAAGTGAATTTATATGTGAGGACAGCAGTGATGAACTGCTAGTTAATATACATGACTGCATGGTCACATATAAAAACACCCACTTTCAAAATGCAGCTCCTGTTTCTACTTCAAATTAAGCATCTACCACATCATTATAGTATAAACAGCAAAAGTACCATTACCTCCCCAAATATTCATTAAAAAAAGAAAACAATAGAATCGCAGGGGCAGAAACCATCAAGTCCAACTCCCTGCTAAGGCAGTTCCCTACAACAGCTCACACAGGTAGGCATTCAGATGGGTCTTGTGTATCTCCACAGAAGGAGACTCCACCACCTCTCTGGGCAGCCTGTTCCAGTGCTCTGCCACCCTTACAGCATAGAAGTGCTACACATTAGTGTGAAGCTTCCTGTGTTCAAGTTTTAGGTCATTCCTCCTTGTCCTATTTGCTACACACCACTCAAGAGCCTGGCTTCATCCATTTCCCTCCTTTCTCCCTTTAGATATTGCCAAACATTCATCAGATTCCCCCTTGGTCTTCATTTCCCCATGCTGCACAGCCCCAGGTCTCTCAGCCCTTCCTCACAAGGGAGATGCTCTGGGCCCTTTATCATCTTTGTGGCCCTCTGCTGCACTCCTTCTAGGAGATCCCTGTCTGTTTTGACAGGGGAGCCCAGAAAATAGCCTCCTTAGCTGATACTACAAGTAACCCCCAGTTTATCTTCAAGTCTTAAGGACACTTTTGCTGCTTATTTCTTTATTTTGGATTAGCTAGTCTCTGCACAGAGACCCAAACTCAGAAGAAACCTAAAAGTGAGCAGAGTAAGTTCTACATTTTTAGTTTTCCACCAGCCTCAGAAAATGTCACTTATCATTACCACTGCTACATTGGGCCTACTTAAGCTGTGAGACCTTCCTAATACCCCACTGCCCATGCTTCAGCTACAGAGGCAGCAGCCAAGCAGAGACAGAAGGAAATAGCTTGTTCAGAGCCAAGATCAAGTTCCATGTAATGGGCAGTGTAATATACTAATTAAAAAGGTAAGACTAAAATTAAGGTTTTTATACACATCTGCACAGAAGACTTCAAAAAAAAAAAAAAAAAAAAAAAAAAAAAAAAGGGAGAAAGGAAATTAACAGGATGCTCGAGGCAAAACATTAAGTTAAACTAATACCTGCCTGCAATACAATCACTGACAAGGACATTTTAAGGAACTATTCAGCAATAACAACATATTCATGGCAGTACATAACTGAGAATGGTTTTAGCTAAATGTCGTATCATCTCCCTTTTCCAGGTACCTCTCAGTCACTCTGTATCTCAGTTGTTCTGTAGAAGCCAAAAAACAGATCCTTACAACAGATCCACATATGATTTCTGAACGGCAGGATTTTTGACATTCCAAACAGAAAGCACAAAAAAAAAACAAAACCCTCTCAGTCAAGAAATGCAAACCATTTCGATCCCAAAACTAATCTGAAGCCAGTGCCAACCTGTGATTCAAGGGAGCTCCATGAATAAAGAGAACTGTGCTAAGCAGAGAGGAAGAAGCACCAAACAAGTCCAAGTGCACAGGCAGTCCATGCTGCATGGGCTCACACTCTACAGACACGAGCTCCAGCATCTCCATATACCTTTTTACTGTTGTGAGAAAGCACATCAATCTGCCCAGCACAACCTTGGGGATCTCTGTGCTTTACTCTGCTACAGAGAAAAAGTGCAGTAGGCTTCCTTCCAGTAAATGAATAACAGCAGCTATTAGTTGTTGCAAATGGATTGTTATTCCCAACAAGTAATGACAACATAACCAGATACTAAGGAAAAACTGACAAAGGACACACAAACCATGCCCTTTAGGGGGTGGGGAATGAAGCCAAGATTTAGAGGGTTGGAGCAGGGGGAAAACCTTCCCATAGTGTTTCTCAAGTAGCCATATTAGATAATTATAATAGATGAAATCAATTGCATACTTTTTTTTCCTCTTTTTTTTTTTTTTTTTTTCCTTTTCTGTTGCAAAATGCTACACACATTTCTTCACTTCAGTCACTGAAGCAGAAAAGGTCTTAAAACATTTAGAGCTCCACAAATAATGACAAAAATTTAAAAGATATAATCTCTCTACAAGAAAGCAGACATTCAAACCATGAAAAACAGCATGTCACTTTTGCTATCACCTTACTGTTAAAAGATTTCCACATTATCTAGTCCTCAAATGGCTCAATTTAAAAACCAGACTGGAATGTACTGCAGTAACTCAGTATTGAAGTGCAACGTTCTGTCAATATCAAGAGTGAACTCTCAGCTACTGAAGCTAAGAAAAAAAAATAGACACAAGATCATTATTTTTTTTCTTAGTGACCGTGGTGCTCAAGTTCCACAATAAACCGTTGTCACAATAAAAGCACACAAGATGAACAGAGGGAATAAAGAGAAATCAGGAACAAAGCATGCTGAGTTTCCAGCAGGTTTCCACAGGCCATTGCAATTTCATGTAAGTTTGCAGAGTTGGTTTGTCACATGGATATCCTTGCAATAAAGGCTGTCAAGCAGTGACAACATTCAGCCACCTACCTGCATTAACGATGGCATCAACCTCGAGCAGCGTGATGTCACCTCTGTACAGAGACACTTTCTCACTCAGACTTCTCTTCCCCTGCGCATCTTCTTTAGCATTCTCACCTACAAAATACGGGATACAGCAGGTCATCAGCATGGCAGTAACACTAAGGCACTTAGAGCAGGCACCATTAGCCCTGGTTACAGGTCTGCCACGGAGCAGTGGACACATCCTGCTTTAGCCTCGCGAGGGCAGCAACAGCCCAAGGCATCTGTTGATCTTGGGTGCAGCACAGCCTCCACCCAAACACTGCTGGGCTGGAGAACAGCATACACACACACAGTTTTCAGAGATACCTCCATCCAATGAGTTTCCTTGGTAGTCACAAGGGTACAAAACGACAGAAAACAAGAATCAGTTAAGACCATCCTCCCACTTGAAGCTGTAAGTTATGTGACCCAGAATTATTCAGGATCTGTCTGAAAGCACATGAACACGCAGCCTGCCAGCACAGCCAGAATTCAGAAGGCGTCCTGGCAGCAGGCAACAGGGAGAAGAAAAACCTAAACAGAGACAACCAGTAATTTAAACTCAGAGCTTTGACACCTTCAATTGCTCCGCTAGGCAGAGGTTGAAGTCTCCACATACATTAGCTTTCAAATGATTCCTTGCCAAATGCTGTAATAACAGTTCTCTTATTCTGGTACACTCGTACTTTTTGCATCAGAACTTGCTTTGCCAGCCTTATAATCCATCCATAAAGTAGTCCACTTACCCCAGTACTTCCACATATACATACTAGCCAGTAAGTATAACCTAGCCTTGAATTGTAAGAAACTCCTTAAAATTTTAAGGTGAGAAAAGGAAAGATTGCTTAACTTTGTTCATTTTTGAAAATTCATTCTGTGCACTACAACAAAGAGTTCATATATAGGCCAGAAACAGAATTATAGAACTGGAACTCCTGAATTGACATCTAAGTGCAAAACAGCTTTCAACTCTCAAAACAAATATTCACTTTTGAGAAAAATAAACTCAAGGAAAAATACAGTGAGATGCTGACAGCAACTCAGAATCTGGCCCTCCAGTTTTCTGATTAACCTTCATTTTAATCAACTTCCACAAATCAGACAATATCTGCTCAAAATCATCCGCATTATAAGCAGCCATAAATAGAAGTTGCATTTATTTTAGATGTTGATTTAACCTCAGCACAAACAACTTGTATCCAAAATCATCATTTATCTCAGCCACTCGAAATAACCAGTCTTGCATACTTCTAGCTTGGATCAGCTAAGCACAAAATCCACGCCACCTCCAGCAAAACATACACTGCCTCCACGACTTATGTGAGTACAGGACTACCTTCCCACTACACGTGTGTATGTTCAACAATTTAATTCCCTTATTCGGCTCCTAAATTCCTGTTGCCTCTGCCTTCACCAGAACAAGAAGTATTTCTGTTTAGGGGGTATGAAGTATTTGTATCCTATTAAGGATCTTATTATCCTAACCAAACAAATATTATACTGTTCATCATCTCTTCCACATAAGGTAAGCATTGCAGCCAGCTGTTGAATCATATTAAAATAAAAAAATCAACCTCTGACTCATTTACAGAGCATGATCTATTACCTGCTCTCCTGTTAACCACATTATGTTGCCAAGCAGGACAGTTTTTTTCCCTATCCTTCCCTAGTAAACGTCCCACTGGAACACTGCCAAACACAACACCATAGCCCACCACATGCCAAAAGACTGCAACAAGATAATGCCTAATTTCTAGAATTCTCCAAACCAAACTATTTCAAGTTTATTAGCAAGCACGTTTTGGATGACAGGGTTGTGTGTGCCAATATCATGCAGAGTCCACAAAAACCAAACACCATGAAAAGGCACAAAGAGAACAAGTGCCACAGGATATAAAAGCTAATTCTCATTACTACTGCTTTCTAGGTCAGAAGCAGAGCACAGATATCCCTTCCTTTGCCAATTCACCAGCAAGGTCCCATTACAGATGGGACACAACACAATCACTACCTCCTGACCTGTGCTGCACTGCCATCACACTCACCTTTAGTTCTTGCTCTTCACAAGTGCTGACTTCTTCCCCATAGAAAAGCGTAAGTAAATTTACAACCTCATGAGCAAAAAAAAATCCAACACACTACACCTGGATGATCTTCAACCTCTTCAGCAAGTCCTTTACCTGCTCATCACCTTTTGGCCATTTGTAATACAGCCCAGTAGGAAATACACATGCTGCCTCGTGCATCTGTGGCAGATTACCCTTACTTCTTTCCATTAAAAAAAAAAAAAAATCTGGTAATAGAGAGAATTTTAGTTTTCATTATTTCATGCTGGTTGTTGCAGAAAGATTCTTAACACTGACGGGAGTCTCAGAGAGCCAAGTCTCATTCGCAGTCAAGCGCTCTTGACAAGTCTACTAATACACCTCTGATTAAAAGAGTAACCCCAGCACAATACAAATAGTCACATTGCCATCTGTCAGATCTCTGGGATTGGCAGACAGTTTTCCCTAACAAAGTCAAACTGGCATCTTATTGGGGATGTTTTCTTCTCCGCTAATCAAAGTAGTCATCTTGGCAAAGACAGTGAGGTCATTCCCGGTGATTATAGAACTCACTTCTCACTTTTGTCTCCCATCTTTTCCTTACCCATACGCATTTTTGTCTGCTCTGCAAGGTAACGCTGAATCTCAGATTTGTCATTAAGAATGATGCACTGTCCTCAAATAACTCAAATATGCCCAAGAAACTCATCTGTTGCAGCTATTGCACTGTACCTCAGCAAGGACCAGCCAACAGATGCAGAGCACTGCTTGTTTCACAGACACATGCAAAACTCATGCACTCATAGAAATCCAAGCAGCAACAGACCCTTGCACTTGTAGCAAATCAAGTGTTTCTTGCTCTAAAGAAAGAACTGTACATATACCCTCAAGAAATTAATTCTCCGAACTGGTTGCTATGTAACACCAGTCTTCAGCACAAGGTACAGACCAGGAATGTGCATCAACCCCACCCTTTAGAGATGCTCATGATACCTGACTGAAAGACAGAACAGACAGCAGCTGTGTCCATAACCCACAAATCATCCCCAAGAAGCATCTGGAGAGAAGACAGCCCCCCTGCCAAGCTTTCAAGTCTGCCTCAACAACTTTGTCCAGAGTACACCCTGAAGGCAGAACAGTTGGAAAGCCAGGAACATTCAGAAAGATTCCAGTCCTAAAAAACAAACCAGATCAAGACTATTACAAAGTCCACCACTTAAACAGATGTACCAGACACCAAGATCAGAAATCTGTTCCATCTGATCCACGACAGTGAGCATGAGCTCTCAGGACAAAAGGAGTGAATAGAGCGTGAAGACTGAATTTTAAACATAATAAAGCTTCTGCTTTATTTGGGCCTTTATCATTATGCACTCCCAGTGAGACCTTCATTGTGAGGTTAGTTCTCACCTCATCCTTATTCTGAGCTGTTCTGAGGCACACCTGCTGTACCTACACTTGGAAGACTGCTCATCAACAAAATGCCATGTAAAATCAAAGAAGAGTAATAGAACTCACCTATTCACATTTGCAGCCATCCAATCTCACAGACATGAGAACAGAAAGAAAAAAAAACCTCACAAACAAGCCAACAAACAGCCAGACAGCCACAGCTCATGAATCTGAGAAAAAGAGGATTTGGACTGAACTGTGATCACACCTTCACTCCTAACTCTCGACATGAAGCAAAACCAAATCTCTGCACTGCAAAATAGTCCTTCAGGTTAAAAATGAAGATCACACAGAATGGCCAGGGTTGGAAGGGACCTCAAGGATCCTGAATCTCCAACCCCCCTGCCACACGCAGGGCCACCAACCTCCCCATTTAATGCTAAACCAGGCTGCCCAGGGCCCCATCCAACCTGGCCTTGAACACCTCCAGGGATGGGGCATCCACAGCCTCTCTGGGCAGCTGTTCCAGCACCTCACCACTCTCTCTGTAAAGAATTTCCCCCTGTAATATAAAGTATAAACGCTTTAGAAAACACTACATGTTTGTGGACTTTTTTTTTTTTTTTTTAAACTCAAGTAAATCTTACAAGGTGTGCTGACATGAAGTCTAGATATCTGATTTCTGACGATACAACCCCAGAGCCATCCCTAATGACCACTTTATGCCATCCCTGCCTCTGGAATACACCCTCATTAGACCAAGACCTTTGGCTAAAGGCACCAACAAGCACTCTCCCTCCAGCAGCTTGCAATGCCATTTGCAACTTTCAGGCTGAGATGAATTCAAATAATTGATACACAGCATGTTATTAAGCAGGGGGGATAAACGGAATATTCACAAATTTTAGAAGTGAGACAAGGTATGAAACCGCTCTGCACACGTGCCAACAATCTGCACATACACAAGCAAAACAAACAAATCCCAATCAACAAACAAGGCTAAAACTTCAAGCATCAACTTGGTCTACTTGCCTCTTTCTCTTGACCTGTATAACTTTTAAACTTCTCTGCACTCCTGGCTCAAATGCAAGCCTTAACACAGGTGTGTCCAACTCACATGCCTGCATGCCACACATGGCATCAGGTTGCAATCAGACATTCAACCATTCAACTCAAAAATCTGATCAAGCCTCAGGACCAGACTTTTCTAAGACCTCTCTTAGAAAAGACATACACCCCTCACTTCACAATCACACCTTATTCATGTCAATGCTTTTTGGCAGCATGTACATCTGTGAACAATTACTGCCAAGGATGAAGCACTCGGAGTAAAGCGACATCAAAAAGCTCAGTTGAACACCTGAGCATTGCAACCACGCCATCAAATCGGACTGGTGAGTTACTATCACAAAAACAGGGTCACATATCCCACTGGTTTTACGCTTTTGTCGATGTCTCATTTTTACGTTGTAACAAAAAAAATTATTAAAGTAAGTTTTGTTACGTAATACAGTAGCTATATTATACATTTTTATGAGGACTACACTGAAAGTAATGCCTCCTATTTTCTGATGTTGCCCCACAGTGACAGAGGTGGATGTTGGTGGGAGGGCAGCAGGGGCTGAACCTTCCCACCAATATCCCATTACATTTTGCTGCTGTGTGACAGATGGCAGCAGAGGGGCAGTCAATGGTACACTGGTACCAATGGTATATGGAAGTGTGGATGAAGCAAAGGAGTGTAACTGAATTCCCCCACAAAGTAAAAAATGACATCCACTGACACTTGCTGAACATTGATGGAGATCAAACAGTGGACATGAGCACAGTGAGGGGTAAGTGGTGCATTTCAGCAACAGCAACAGCAGATCACCACTGCTGATGCACGTATTTGCAAGCACAGCATGGCTCTTGTTCATCCCTGACAAAAATGCATGGTGGTGACTGCTGAAAAAATAATGTTTTGCAGCTGCAATTGCGCTCTTATCAAACAGCATTAGGATGGTGTTTATATCACCATTTATTCAATGGAAGTGGGAGGCATTATGTTGGGAGCAACCTATATATACGTGGCACGAGATAATTCCCTCTTCACTCATTGTGGCCCAGGCAAACCAGAAGATTGGACATTCATGTCTCAACCCCTTGCCCAGGGTGATTTTTACAGAAAAAAAAACACTAGGGAAATACAGCGAAATAATGAAAAATATCCATTCTGCCCACAGAGAAGCAAAGCTGCTTCTGACAGGTTCTTGGCAGCACCAGGCAAAGTATTTGCAGGTAGACCGATAGTCATACACAGAAAGAACTGAACTCACGCAGGTGGTGAAGGGGCTCTCTGGCTGTGCAGCACTCCTTCTCAAGAAGCAGCCCAGGTCCAAGAGCTGCTCTCCCTTCAGTGGCTGGCTTTTATATGTGCCCAGGGGGTGAGTCCTCCCCTTCTGGTCAGCTGGGGAGCACAGCTGCAGACAATTTGTCTGTGCTCCCTGAGCAGCCACAGCCTTTCACCAGGTGTGCAATCAGCAGTTCAAACCAGGACTTAACAGTTCCCTCTACAATATCATATACAGAAGTAATGCAAAAACAAATACACTGTTTTTAGGGGGATTGTTTGTTTCTGAGTTTCTCGCTTTTTGTGTTTATGTTTTTTTGTTTGATGGTTTTTTGTGGTTTTAAAACCTCAGTAGTGCCAATAGGCTTACTATAAGTACAATTGAAAAACAAAGTGAATGACCATGAGGAGCGACCTCACTAAACGACGTGCTGCGTGATGTGGTTCAGTGCAAGTGGTGGCAATGGTGATGAGGAGACGGTTGGACTAGATGATCTTACAGGTCGTTTCCAGCCTTGTGATTCTATGATTCTATGATACAATTCTAAACCTGTGCATTTACAAGCATGAAAGGTAGAGTTGGTCCTGTCACAGCTTTCCTAAAAATCACTTGTTTCGGTTATTTTTAAAGGCACACAGCAGCAGAGAGAGCACAAACACTCCAGGCTCCACTCTTGCACCCTCCTCAGCCTCAAGAACATACGACATTGGAAAATCTTCACAAATTCTGAGCAATATACGTCCCACCAGCATTTCCTCTTAGATCCACCCCAGCATCCTCTAACCCTCTGGCTACCCAACACCACTTCCTTCAGCTTTTTCAACCTTTCACATCCTTTGGATCTTTAACCATGCTCACAACGTCTCTGAGCTCTTCCTATTCACACCTTTCCTGAAGTCTGAAGTGTACCAGCATACCAAAGCAAACAGGCAGTCCTGTCCCCCTACTTTACTTGCAATTCCTCCTCGTTTGCATCAGGTTCCAGCACTCAGCTGCAGCTTGCTCTTGTTCCAACTAAAAACAACATACCAGACCTACTGAACATGCACTGAAAGGAAGTGTGAGAACTACTTCAGAAGAGGAAAAAGAACTTCCAAAACAGCTCACTAGAGGGAGCCCCCATCAAGGGCATGAACATCATCCTTTCTTTTCTCCCTTCTCCACCTTTCATCTTTTAAACCCAGCATTTTTTCCTGGATCTTTTCTTCCCCTAAGTATTCCCTCCTGTCTTTCATCTTAAATAAGTAATTAGTACTTCAGTTCAAGTTCAGAAGGATATCACAGGTAATGCGTGTTGATTAATACCTGTGCTGATAGCGTGACCAATCTAATCCCTTCTCTTCAGTTTAGGAAAACAGGATTTTGACATTTAGTACACTTCTAAGTAGCTACATTTTCAAAATACTCTCAGACATCCAGTTAGAGAAATCCCTCCAGCAATACCGAAGAGCTTGCAGTGAAAAGAAGAAGTAAAACACACAGCTGGAAGAGCTATTAAAAACATATGGTAATTTTTCAACTATTTGCTAATGAAAGAGTTGAGTACAAACATGATAGTGAAAATAGTTATTAAAGATCCATAATATAAAGCAATACCTTTGGCAATGAAGGCTCGTGGCACTGCATGAGCAAAAGCAGATATGATAAGAAATTAAAGAAGGAAAAAGTGAAAAGGATTTATTGCTGCTAGTCCTAAAAGCCTAAGGTATTTAAATCAAATTTTGTTTAACAAATTGGATTTATCACTGTTTTCCTCTATTTCATAAAAATAAGGAAGCAATTCTTTACTTGAAGTGAGGGTGATGAGAAACTGGAACAGATTGCAGCAAGGTTGTGGATGCCCCCTCCCTGCAAGTATTCAAGACCAGGCTGGATGGGGCTGAGAGCAACCTGCTCTTGTGGGAGGTGTCCCTGCCTATAGCAGAGGGTTGGAACTAGATGCTCTTAAAGGTCCCTTCCAACACAAAGCATTCTATGAATAAGAGCAGAGTGAACTGCAAGCAACAAAGCTGAAAAAGGGAAAGTTTCATACTTACAAACAGCTGTAGAATTTGCTTCTGAAGGTAATAACTCATTTCCACACACACACAAAAATCTGCTATTTCATCCCTGCTACAAGAGCTACTCGTGGAAACATGTATCCCCACAATGCTTCTCTTGCAGCAACCTGTAACAGGATTTGCAGCCAGTGCTAGGAAAGGATCTGTACAAGGAACAGGAACTCCAACAGCAACCAAGCAGAGGCCAACCCTTCCCCTACCAGGAGACCTCCCAGCAAAAGACTGGATTAGGACACTACTCCACTTTTCATAGGCTGCTACAAAATCAAAGGAGTTGAGCATGTTTAAGAACGTCTGACCAAAGGAAAAGGTGCAGTAACCATCCTACTAGATATTCTGCATTCTTTTCTTCAATGCTTTCCCCCAAGGCTTTGCTTTACAAATGTCTTGTACAGATTAAAAATGACAACCTATCAGCAATTACTAACCTCACATTTAACACAGCTTTCCGTTCCATTTGTTTCTGCATATGCTTACAGAGCTTTTGAAAAGACAGATTGTAAGATCTGTTACATTACGTGCCTGCTTTCACTCCTACTAGCAGTGGATGATTGTACAGGAAAGGCAATTGCTTATTTAAATCAAGTATTATTTCCACGTGTTTCATCATCTTGGGAAAGCGTTCACAGATGCACTACAGTACTTCAAATTTGTAGTACAGATTTGCTCTAGCAGTTCTTGGACTTAAGCACAATCACAACCTGAGAAGAAACATCTGTTGCAGACAAATCGCTATCTACCTAGCCAAAAACGCTGCACAACATGCAAGTCAAAGGCACCAGGACTTTCTGACACTACTCTGCCAATACGCTCAGCTGCAGCTAATTATAAAGAGATATCATCAGATTAGCCAATGATCACAGCCAAGTGCTAGCAGAGCACACAGCTCACAGACAGGTGAGGTGGAATGGGACCTCTAGAGACTGTCTGCTCAACATCCTCTGCTCAGAATAGGTTGCCCAGGATCCCATCCAGTTGGGTTTTAAATTCTTCCAAGGATGGAGACCCCATAAACTCTGTTTCTGTGCAACCCTCACAATAAGTGCTTTGTTGTGGTGCTTTTTTTTGACAGAATTTCCTCTTTCAAGTAGTGATCACATCTTCTTGCCCTGCTACTATGCACTACTGGAAAGTCCAGAGCTATCTTCTGCCTTCTTTATGCCTTACTGTCATATGCTTACATTTATTGCTAATATCTCACCTGGGAGCTGACCCCTGCAGGCTAGATCCCAGCTCTCTCAGTCTCTCCTTGTAGAGAAGATGCTCCAGCCCTCTGACCATCTCAAGTGCACCAATCACACTCCCCAGTTCAGCAATGTGCAGTGGTTGTACTCTGCCCCAGCTTCCAGTCCAGGAGGTTACAGTGCCTCCCATTCATGGTTTTTCTAGAAGTATTCAATAACTTCAGTTAAATGAACATCACCTGGTGTCCACTAGTTATCTAAGGAGCCCACATCCAATAAACCACATCTTAATTGAGTTCAATAGTGGTACAAACACACCTCTCTGAATCGATACCACAAAAAGCCTAGGAGTAACTCATCTGATCTGTGTTAACACAAATTTATCAGCAGCCCAGGAACAGGTTTGTAAATAAGCGCCTCTACTTTTCAGCCATATGATGGAATTGGAAGTCACTGAGGGTTATGTTACACATTACGGAGAGCAGCATACCATAAGAACTGATTAAAAATGCTAGTCCTGGCAATCCATACAATGCACATTCACAACATTATTATTCTGATGTTATAAAGCTCTTGGGTAGTTCACACAATGTTATATCTCTACCTTTTCTCATTCTACCCCACACAGTTCTGTATGTCCCCCAAAAACAAGACAGAGGAGAAAACAGCCCATTAAGCCTGTGAGAAGAAGAAGGTAAAAGAACAGAGGGGCTGGTCCTTTTCCTCAGCTTTCTGGGAAACTGGGCAAGACGTTGTGTGGAATGCAATAACCAAGAACAAACTTTGAGAAAGCAGTAGTAACGGAGAGAACAAGAAAGTTAATACATACTCAATCCGTATTTGTTATACAACTTGCTCTGCAGAGACACACAGTTGTCAATTCATAAATCAAAGTCTCTTCACCTCAGTGGCATGCACAGTGCCAGAGCAAAGACACAACGTAAGTAGGCTGAGGCCCTAGGGTATTTGTGTGTTTACTTGGAGAGTCAGCACACAGCTGCTATGCTTGCTTCTCTGGCTTGAGATTTCACTAGTTAGGGTCCTTAGGTATGGCTGCCACTTTAGCTGAAACCCAGGAGGAGCTGTGCTTTGCATATTTAAAGAAACTCGCTCAATCACTGCCTTGTTTTTTTAATGTGAGCCTTCAGAGGGATTCAAGGCTTTCTGACAATATATTGGAATAACAACGCTGTTGGATGGCATATTTATTAAGTTCTTGCCCAAGTCTGATGATCAGTACCTGGATCTGAGGGATAGCAAGAACTTCGAAACACAAATCCTTCTTCCAGAATGGCAGTGTGAGCTTGACTGAAGGATGGTAAGTAGTCAGCCAAGGTCAGCTGGAGACAAGAACCACACTGCACCACCTCCAATTCAATTCCCACTTCACAATCTCTCTCTACAACGGGCAGCATGCAGTTGATGATGCAAGGTCAAAAACAGAAAAACATGTTTCAGAGATGTTTCCTGTTCCTTTTCAGAGACTGCTTATGGTCTCTGAGAACAATATTGATGCCTTTTTTAAAAAAAATAAAGCTGCAAGACTATAGGTGATGCTTCTTTGTAAGGTTCCTTCAAACCTTAGAACAGGCTGCCCAGAGAGGTTGTGGATGCTCCGTCCTTGGAGGTGTTCAAGGCCAGGTTGGATGGGACCTTGGACAGTCTGGCTTAGCATTTAACGTGGAGGTTGGTGGCCCTGCATGTGGCAGGGGGTTGGAGATTCGTGATCCTTGAGGTCCCTTCCAACCCTGGCCATTCTGTGATTCTGTGATTCAAACAAAGCAGATCACCTCAATTACAAGATTCGTGTCTTGATAGCATCACTATATTCATATTACTAGTATGTCTAAATTACTCCAGTATCTCTCAAGATAACCTTCACCCAAAACTTACACTACCAGCAGCACAGTATTCCTTCACTCAACTTCAGGAATTTGCTGGGGGAAAAAAAAGAACATATTTTTATGTGTAACCAGGTGTCAGGACTCCAGCAGTATCTATTTTATTTACCATGAGGAATAAGCCCATTGTTAGTAGGCGTACACAGCACACGCAGCATCAAGCGGAATTTAAATAAGCTTAAAGCATGCACAGATTCATTAGCTTTTTAAGCAGAGAAATTTTACTCTACATTCTGCGCCATATAAATTTCCTACACCATTGCTAAGCAACAGATTCTCTAGTCGAGCACTGCTGCCTTTTGTAATACTTACTGAGGAGGTTGGAGATACAAAGTTACTATCAGCAAACGACCAAACTCCGGCAGAACTGCCAGCAAACATGTCATGCGACTGCCACTCTGGATTTCTACTACTGGGATACAGGCATGTTTTTATGCAAGTACAAAACGGCATCTTCTGCATGAAGACATTAAACCTGGGTCACACATAGCTTAAATATTTCTCCACCCAAGAAGGGAAGGAGAGAAAAAAAAATAACTGATTTGCTATCCTGAGAAACAATAGGAGTTCGATCCAAACAATAAGGTACAGAATTAAGTATTGTAAGCATTTGAGGGGACTCTATCAACAACCATTAGGGCTGACATACTGGCTTGCTTTCAGGGGTTGAAAAATAGGACATGATACGAACTCACTAAGAGAAGAAACATTTTCAGCTTTATCTTTTTCTGCATGTTTAATCTGAAATAAATTAAAAAGGGGGGGCAGGGAGGGAAGGAAACACCAAACTTCAAAGCACCTGAATATTGTAGCATAATTCATTACAGGCATAAAGTGGCTAACATCACCTTATTCTGTCTGGATTTAACTATCAGCAATACACTAAAAATTTTAGATACCTGGTAGTAGTAAAAGAGAACAGAAAAAAATCTGCCTCTACTTCTTTAAATATAACTGATCCATGCTCCCAGGGACATAGAATCATTTGAGTTGGAAGGGACCTTTAAAGGTCACTAAACCCAACCCCCTGCAGTGCACAGGGACACCCTCAGCTCCATCAGTGCTCAGAGCCCCGTCCAGCCCGACCTTGCCTGTCTGCAGGGATGGGGCATCCACTGCCTCTCTGGGCAAGTGCCTCACCAGCCTTAGTATAAAAAATTTCTTCCTTATATCCCACCTAAATCTTCCCTCTTTTGGTTTTAAACCATGTCCCCTTGTCCTACTACACAGACCCCTCTAAATAGTCCTTCCCCTTCTTTCTTACCCTTCAGATACTAACAGGCCATTATCAGGTCTCACAGAGTCTTCCCTTTTCCAGGCTGCACAGCCCAGCTCTCAGCCTGTCCTCGCAGAGAGGTGTTCCATCCCTGGATCATTTTTGCAGCTCTGCTCTGCACACTCTCCAGCAGCTCCATGTCTCTCCTGTACTGAGCACTCCCCATCTGGTCGCAGTGCTCCAGGTGAGGTCTCACAGCACAGAGCAGAGGGGCAGATCCCCTCCCTCACCCTGCTGACACAGCTGTCCCATATCACCTCTCTGTCTTCCATGAGCCTTAGCACAGCTCCCAGGAGGATCTGTAGCACAACCTTCCATTGCACAGAAGTGAGGCAGCCCAGTCAGTGGTTCCCTGGCTCACCCTCCCAACACTTAGCACTAAGTGAGGTTTTCTTTCAGTTAGTTCAGATTCATTAAACATACCCACAGCAATACAACACACAATATGTTTATCTGAGAACTAAATCCTATTATGTCTTTTTCTAAGCAGTTCCTCATTCACACAAAGGACAATATCAAGCACACAAATTAATCCAACACAGGCTGAGCTTGAACTACACATTTTTTCAATTGCTGCACAAGTGTGACAGGCAACTTACACCACCTTGTCATGGTTTTACATACACCTTTACAGACTACTCCCATCTGTACCAAGAGGCCACCCAAAAGACCCATATTGCATAGAAAAGCCATGTAAGAAAAGCCAGAGATAGACAAGGCAGGGAAATGTTTTAAAGCAAAGCAGATGGGTGAATGGTTCTATACTCTCTTCAGGTCTGCATTATGGATGGATTACATCAGCATGAGGCTGCAAGCTTGCCTTTCAGAGGATGTGCATTCTACAATACCCTGCCCACACAAACAGCTGGAAACTTTGGGCAAGGCCCTTTGTTACTCTCCCTTCCACAAGGAAGCATGAAACAGCTGCCAGCCTTGGTAGCTTTGCTGTGTGGTTCCCCTCTTCCCATTAACATAAGAAATGGAGCCATACATCATCATAATTTCAGTGGTCTTAAAGCTGTACAGAATAAAAGTTTGAAATAAAAAGGATTGTCCAAGCCTTCTCTCCAGCACGGGAAAGCATTGTAGCAAACATCAGTATACAGGGTTGATAAATTCAGTGCCAACTGGATTTTAGGATGGTGCATCAGCTAGATGTCAGCTTCCAGGGAAAACCACATACCACTTCATGGGGGAAGCATTACAACAGCTCGTTCAAACATGAAGTGGTTGTTAGAGATGTTTCTGTGTGGTGAGCAAGTTGGCTCTACTGAACTGAGCAGTTTGGCTCTAGTGAACTGAAAAAGAGATGTCAAGCTTATCTGGTTTCCAGCGATTAGCTTTTTAACACACGTGTACTCATGTGTTTAATTGTGCGTGGAGTAAACGCAGCAGTGCATGAGAGTTGGTTAATAGCATCCAAACAGTGAGCTCAATGAGTTTAAAGCGTATCAGTGACACTACTAACTTATCAGGGAAGTTTAAGAACCACAAAGGTAGCAATGCACTTCCAGACCATGATGCAAGCCTCCCACGGCCATAGAGCAGCAGCTGGCAGGCTGAGCCCATGCAAGCACTAATTGTTGTTGGCCCCAGGCAACAAAGCCACATTGAGACAGCAGTTCAGTATCCTCATAAGTGTCTGTCACAACTAAGCTATGGTGAAGGAGGCAAGCACCACTGTCTTTGCTCTCTTACTGCCCAATTAAAAGGAAGCTCCCAGCGTTCTGAAGGAGCACAGCAGCTTGTCCTGCCTGTACTCAAAGGTACCTGGAAGCCATGCAAGCAGTCAACAAAGCACCAGGTCTACAGCAGTACCCTTGTCATGGCTTACAATTCAGCAGCTCAATTTTGGCCTCAAGCTAATCAGCAAGCATGTTTTCTCCCCTCAGGCTGGCACATTAGCTCACATTTGCCTGCAAAAGACTGTGAGGACACAATATACCATCTATCCTAAATAACAGATTAAGGCTAGAACTATACTACCGTACTGAGCAAAACTAGATGACTTACTGGAACTCTCTTCACAGAAGAAGAAATTGGAGATTTGATCTTGCAACCTGCCTCACTCAAAAGGGAGCTCATCCCTTATGCACAAAAATTAGAAGAAGAAATTCCCATCAAGGAGAAAAAAAAACAGATATATATATATATAAAGAGCTATGTCATTCAAGAAGATAGTATTCTTTCCCTTTCTAGACTTGAATATGAGGCAAGTCAGCTACTGAATAAAATCCAGGCTGGAACTTCAAAAACCCTGCATTTTCAACAATTTCTGAGGAACAGCACATACTGTCTTACACACAGCACCACTGCTGATAAAGTCATCCTTCCCTGCCATCCAAGCAAGCCTACCTGCTGACAAAACTTCCTTAGGGACCTCCTTACTGAGCTGCATACAATGTTCAGCAGCTACAAAGAACACCTGATCCTCTTACTGCATGGGATGGGAGGCTTCAGAATTATTAATAGTGTCAAGACTCAAGCACTTCAACATTAGAGATTTTTCCCCTGGCTAACCTGTGTTAAACTTCACATTGTATCTTCACTATTGTGACTCTCAAAAGAGAGACCGATAGCTTGCAGAGCAGCGGTGAGGATTCTAATTTATTTCTGATAGTAGCAGAAATGAAAAAGCTACTACAGTTAGCACATCAAAATATAAGGTTCTCAGCTGCATACAGAAACATCACAAAATGACAACCATATCAGGGACCTGCATAAACTTAATGCTGCGTAGATATTAACTTGGTAAAAAATAAATTATGGAACAACAGCTTAAGAAGACATCATCTTAATCAAAGTCAAGTGATTTATCGTCTTAGAGAATTAGCCATACTGAATTACGTGTTCTTTATATATATATAAACAGAGCTGATTTCTTGCTTTTTAATAACCATCTCTTACAGTTGCTGAAGGCAAGATTTTTCTTTGAAGAAAACTAACACAGGCATTACTGCTCTGACAGCTAATCCATCCTATAAAGGTTATATCTATGCTGCTCACCGGGGAGCTACAAGGTCAACTGAATACACATTGGTTCTTTCTGTTCATCACAGTTTTTCCATCTGCTATAGTAAACATACTGTTTGAATTACTTGTCTATTTATGTCAGGTATATCACCAACTAAATAGGAATACTTGACACTAAAACCAAACCAACCCCGCCAAAAAACAGCCATTTCTCACTTTACCTTAATACTTGCTCACAAGGATATTCTCCCCATCCCTACACATTGTAAAGCTGTCTTTGGAAAAGAGTGCCTGAGGTGTGCGTTTAGAAAGATAGAAAAATACAGAGCATCAGCAAATGGCAAGATCAGCTTTGTATCACTCTGCAGTTTTCTACTCTCAGTATAGCTCCCTGTTGCTCACTAGTGCTCCAGAAGCATCTGTAAACAGGCTGTAAATAAATGACAGGCATAAACCATCTCACCTATGTCAGACCATGGGCACATATGCTCCTGGAAGTCTTTATAATAACTGCAATTAATTAGTTCTCAGTTATATTAATTATTAATAAATTAACTAATATTACTGATACCTAATTTGCTGCAAATATGGTTTCACTCTTGCAGCCACTCCAGCTGTATGCATCATAGAAATCTGCTCACTCCTGTTGCATGTAGGTACTGGCCTGGAAAGTGAGGAATTCCACAGATAAACTACTTCAATATCATGATCTTCACTGAAGCCACAAATGTTAGTATTTTAATAGAGTTCAAGCAGCAGGCATGAAGCAGTAACCTCCACATGCATGTAAGTGACAGCTTTCAAACCAAACACACCTCAGTGTCTCCTGAAGACTCCAGTGTAAGACGTTCAGTATGAGCAACAACAATCAAAAATAGAAAACAAAAGCAAATAGAGCACTAAGTATAAACAAAGCTAAAATTTATCATCCACAGCTACAACTAGTAGCAGGAGATCCTGAACCGAAGCATGCAGGTTTTGTATGGGAACTCAGCCAAAAACCTTCTGCACTGCCAACATAAACCAGCGTCAGCAGCAGAAGTACAGCTGCCACTGACTGACGGATAGCAAACGTCACACGGAGTTAAGATGTCCCAATTGACTTTCATCCCTGCCACTCAGGTAGAAGTCTGTTCTAAAGACAGTCGATGGACTTGTTTTCTTGGCAGGGGGTGGTCTTGAAGCGTGCTAGTTTCACAGAGCTGTGACAGTCAGAGAAACCCTCGGTTGAGGAGCAGCTCTCGGGAGCTGTTCGCATTCTCATACAACCATTTCTTTTTCTGTGTAGAAAAGATGATGAATACGATGAAGATGATGAATAATTTTGCGAGATGCTGTTTCTCACTGTAGACTTCAGGCAGATTTTCAGGGGAGGCTGATTTCCAATCGCTGTTTGACAACTTGCATAAAAAACAGGCATACCTTGATTCATGGTTCCTGCAGGACAGGCACTCACTTCATAAACAGTCCAAAGCACCCAGTATGATTGGTGATTAGTTAACAATATCAAGTAATGCTGGTCAATAGAGTTTAATACGATCATATATTTTCTTTTCAACATTAAGCACTGAGTGGCTTATACAGATGCTTTGTCTCTTTAATCTTGTCATCTCTCTGAATATTTAGAAATCTGCAGATTTTTAGCACAAAGATGCTTTTATTAAATCTAAACCTCATAAAAATCTGCATAAAACTTTCAGTGTTAAAGTAGATCAATTTCAGCACATTTTGAACCACATCATTTTCTAAAAATAAAGCATATTAAGAAAATTCAGAAGCAGCCAAAACATCTGATTGTCAAAGACTCACTAAAACAAATAATACTGCAGGCCTTTCGTGGCATTTAAACCAACAAGAAGTCTCTAAAGCTGCTGTATTCTTCCTGTTTGACTTGATCTCATAAAAAATAGTTACTCTTAGCAAATTCAGATAATGATTTAAAGATTTCTCCTGTCTCCTCTGCACCTCTGCTCTGCCAATGAATCCCACAGACCTTGACTGCCCAACAGGACTGCCACATGCTGTGAATTAGCCATAAATCCACTTACTGAATGGAAACGCAACAAAGCGTTTATCTACCATTAGTACACAGAACTCAGCAGCAACAGATTTCTCAAACCCCCAGTTTTTAGAAAAGCTTTCATGGAAAAGGTTTTTTTGAAACCTTTTTCTTCCAAAGTTCCCCCACTGAACCAAAAAGACATCTTCAGGAATAACTGCACCCAAAAATAAGTTACTATATTCAACTCCAAAAAAGATTTTAGTTCTTCTGCATTATGTCTCTTTATTCACCAAACACAACAAAATACAATTTGTCATTACTGTACAGGTCAAGTATATAGCATAAGGTGATACATAACAAATAGCATTGAAATTGAGGTACTGAAAATCCAGAGCTTCAGTAAACAAGTCCATTATTTGCAAGTTGTCAGGAAGAAACCCTGCTTCCAAGTACGTAACAGAACAGATGAGATGTGTCTGGCTTTGGTATAGCTGGAGAACGAGATGTGGGAGGAAGGATGGATTACAGCACATGCAGACTACCTTGCCCTGTATGACAGGGTCATTCTTGACAGTTTCTCCTTTTCTTAATGTGGTTAAAGCAAACAAAAGAATTTCTGCCACTTACGAAGCAGCCTTAAGAGGAAGAGATTGTTTCCCTTCTTATCATCCGCTCTGAGATTCAAAAGGATCGCTTGTCAGTAACAGCAGAGTAAGGAGAATGGACAGTTATGGTACCTCGAGGTCTACCTTCCCAGCTTGGCCAGTTATTTGCCAAAACCCAGAGACATTGCCAACGCAGTCTTTCCAGAAACACACACGCCTGAGAGCTCGCTTCCCTGCATTCAGGTCAGCAGGCACTAACTTCACGTCTGCATTCCACATCACCCTTCTTCCCCTAAATCAAAAAGTATCAGAAGACATTCCACGTCACAATGCACAGCAACTTCATTTCTCACGGCTAGACCAGATGCATGCCCCCATAAGACCTTCAAAAATTTAAGATTCTTGGCTTAGTCAGGAAAGAGTAAAACAGACTCAACCACACACAGCTGCTTCCAACTTCCAATTAAACACCTTCGCTGTTCCAGAATTTTCACTTAAGAAAAAGTCACTCTCATCTGCCCTTCACAACTTCCTAACTTTGTTCCCAGAAATTCTTTGTTGTTGTAGTGATTTCTTAAGATATCCAGACTTGCCAAAACTCACCTCAAGGTCCACTTCCTCAAAGCATTACAGGTATCCTTCAGGATTCCAAATACCACTTCACACCCAAAGGTTGAGGAGGAACGGGGGCAGAAACACTTCCCTCCACCAACCAAAGTGCCTTCTCCAAACTTCTCAACAAGGACCAAACAGAGCATGGCAGCCAGGCTGGCTCCTTCCCAGCAGGAAGTTTTTTCATCATCATTTCAGTTTCAGCAGTTCCAGAGACTTTAGTAATCTCCCATTAAACTGGCATATAACAGAACCGTGCGACTAGCTGGAATCTCAACATGCTTTCCAGCAATACTTTCACATTGAAAAATCGGTACCATAAAAGCCTTTGTGTTGTTCACACAATGATATCGCCAAGAAAAAGCCAATACAAAAATTTGTGCAGTACTGAACACCTTTCATTCCCAGTCTGGTGAACCTGGGAGTACCAGGCCTGTCCCTGAGGCTCTCCTGTTCTCCTACAGCTCTGTATTCCAGCACAAGATTGATCACACCTGCTTCAGTTTATTTGTTCTTGGTTCCTGTCTTGAATTCTCCCCATCGCTCTTTCTGAACAGCCACTCCACGCTTTACTAATCAATCTGTCATTTATTCACAGCATACAGTGTTTGAAGTAAATGGTAGAAAACTTATTCCACATTCCTCATCAGTTGCTGCCTTGGCTTGTCAAGTGCACACATTCATTATTTCTTTTTAGTTCTTTTTCTTCAGACCTCCTTAGTTTGTCACCGCAAGAAGTAACCTTTCACTTGGAGAAAACAACAGAACTTGGGCAGTGCATTCTCAAGTCATCGCTGATTTCAGCACAGGGAGCTTCATCCGACCCTCATACTCCTGATACCTTCAGAATTGAGTTGACATTTAAAGGAAACAGAGTTTGGAATGGATACAGTAACATTCTCCCTAACAGAGTTTCTTTAACCGACCGAATCAGCTGGGAAACATTTCGAGCACCTAGCCTTCCATGAGCTCCTCACTGCTTCACATGACTTACTTACAACAAAGACATCTGGAAAAAAACAAGAGACTAAGGATAGTTTCTCCTGAAAACATTATAACAAAATCTTTGCGTAGCAGAGAAGAAAAAAATAACGTTCCTGCACAACTTTTGCCTTCCAGCATTTTTTGCAGCGTACTGGGTACTAACAGAGAGGACCTACAGTGAAATAAATTCACCATCCCTGTGATTCAATAGCTGCACATTACACACTGACATTTTGCTTATGTGAGATGTAACAGCAATCACAACATAAATCCACACCTTGTCACATTCAGCAGCCCATGTAATATGAGATCCAGCAGTTTTATAAGTCACACCTGAGAGTTGTCAGAATAAAAACACGGTTCAGCCTAGGAAGGATAAAAAGTCTCCCACTTAAGCTAATGGACAGACTGCACATTCCCACGTGCCACAGACCTAAACAAATTTTGAAGTCATGCAATCTCTAGATTTTTTTTACACAGCCCTCGTTTTATGGATAAACAAGATTCCTGATGTTATGAAGATAGCAAAGATGTAGCATAAAAGGGCAAAGACCTATGGATACTGCTGTAATAGAACCACGTTGGAATTTCAAAGCTAAGCAACTTTTGACGTGCATTTTTATTTCTGAAGTCACTAGAAATGCTTTTAGAAGGAAAAAAAAAAAAAAAAAAAGACTGCAACTTTCCCATTTTATTAAAAACAGATTATAAGTTTCAGACCTCATCTCACATGGAGTGTTATTATGAAGGCTACGGCCACCTATAGTCACAAGGCCACTCTGCGTTCTTGTTCACACCAGGCAGTATTAGCCCTCAACAGTTACAAAAGGGTCAGCAATCGATTCCTGTATCAGCAGCAGTAAGAAGACTGCAACAGAGAATATGTTATATTTCATAGTTTGAGCCCAAGAGACAGCCCAGATAAAACATAGAAAGAAAACAGGAGGGGGAAACCAGACCAGGAAGTCCCTCTTCTCATACACATGTGAATGAAGGAGAACTAGAAAAAAGAATGTAACAGAATTAAATTCTTACCAGAATCTAGACCTCAAATATTTTATCTACGTTAGCAAGTTCAGTTCACATCTCTAGACAGCTTCCACTGCAAGTATTTTGACAACCCTACTGGCCATCATGATAACACTGCACACACTAAGAGAAGAGGAGTTCATCCAGGCCAGGCTGATGCTCCTCAGCCCAAGGAAGGAGACTGGATCATGAGTAAGAAATGTTGTTTTCAACAGAGGCTTCAAATTCAATCTCATCTTGTCTCTAGATTTTCAGTAGCCACCACAACTCATGCACTTCCCCACTTCCCCACTGCAGCCTACAAGAACAACACTATTTTGCCCAGATTCCCCACACCATTAAGGTTCCTAAGTTCATTAAGACGAAGTTAATTAGGCATGGCTGATTATCCAGAGGGTAAATGCAGAGGCAAAGAATTGCTGCTTCACATACCTAAGGGTACCAATGTTCTGTCTGTGCCTGCAGGTATTTAAGGAATCAGTGGAAACCAGTGTTGTTTTGAGGTTTTTTAAGCTGTTTTACCCCACCCACCCCAGTGTAGCACTCCTGACCCCAATTAAGGCTGCCACTGTAACTAACAAAGATTCCGAGTCTTCTGCTCTTAAAAGTAACTGAGAAAACAGAAAAGGCTGAGTCAACAAAATAATTTATTAAATAAGATTCTCCCATTTTACTTACCATCACTTTCATTCTTGCTTCTCATTTCTTCCATCCACGTTGGAATATCTTTCAGTGCAACGTATCCCCTTAAGTACTCTTTGCGTCTTTCTTCCAAGGTCATCTTCAGCAAACGTTCTGTTTGGGGGATAAAAAGATAAATAAAAGTTCTGCAAGCTTTCATATGTTCTTGTACATTGGCCAAGTAGTGACCAATTCAGTGTCCTTGAGGCAACCAAACACTGTGTGAAAGAAACAAGCATGGGTGATTTGATGAGTTACAAATAATAGAAGCTGAACACAGTGTATTTAGAACCACTGCCTGCACCTATTTCTGGATATCCCAGTTCAGCAAAAAAAAAGAAATGCCTCTTCACTGCTCTCTCAGCTGTACACATTTCCTTTCCCCATCACTACAGCACCTCCTCTTCCAGCCGCTTAAACTCAGCATCAGAGATTTAACAGCAGGTTCATTAAGCAGGGAATTGTTATTTTATAGAGTTTCCAGGTATCAGAATATATTCTTCACGTTCCTTATTCACAAACCAGATTTTAAAAACAAGCAGAGCCACCACACTGGACCATCAAAATTGATGTGTTTTTACTGAAACAAGTTTCACGTGCTCCAGCGAAGAAAGAGGGGAAAATGGTACAAAATTAGCAGTGTCAATATGCTACAAAAATAGAAATCAGCAAAAGCAAATCTTACATCACTTCCTAGGTGGTTGCGGTGATAAGAAAGGTGTTTCTGTTTGGTTGTTTTGTTCTGCAAACAATATAACTCCCAGCATCAGAGAAATCTGCAGTCATTTGCTTTAAACACATCCACTAGCATTTAATCACATTCTGGGCCAAAATCAGCAGCTCCAGAAAAATAAAATACAACAGGATACCTGTTGGTCACCCAGGGATGAGCAAAAGAAACCCCTAAGCTGGAGCACACACCAATTGCTAGGAAAGCCCACTGCTCTCTATTGGCTAAACAGGTTTCTAAAGGCAGCCAGGATCAGCATGATCTGAATCTGTTGGACTGGAAGCGCTGTGAAATAGAACCTGGGTTTGAAATGAGCAGCCTGGCTTAAGACTAAGAGTTTTGTACTTGAGCATTAGAATGACGCACTTAGTTACTGTACTGAAGTGCACAGGAGAGGTTTTCTTCTGAGAAATGGTCACAGTGCTTTTTTCTAGACACTTGGTATAAATAAAGCCTCACAGGTTGTACATTTAGGACAGATGCTGCCAGCTTCACTCTCCTTCAGCAGTGGCTGTAAGCGCACTAAAGCAAGAAAAGCAGCCCAGCAACCTGGGCTGGACACCAGGTTCTTGTAGACCTATCCCCTTCTTCTCACCCCACCAAGCAGGATGGGCTCTCTCAGTAATGAAATACAATTCTAATGCTCACTGCTAGCTTTGTTCTAGATGCACCCATCTGTATGAAGGGGGGAAGAAATGAAAAGCACGTCAGGACTCCCATTCGCTAACCAAGCTCCTGGCTACATCCTACCAATAACACTGAGCTACCATCACCACACTAACACCTTCCCTTGGCCTGTTAGTCACTACTAAGTGCTCTTTGATGACTGAAGAGGTTTTAGAGACATATGGATCTTACCTTTCCCTATCACAAACTGACACAGAGATGGTATTTTCTTATCAAGTTGAAGGAGCAGGGAAGGGGTTCAACAGAAACTGCCTTTCAAGCCAAAGCTCTCAAGAAAAATCACTTGCACTATACTAGTGTTCCCCCCCCCCATCAAAATAACTTTCCTAATTTCACACAGTGTAATCAGTACAGTCTAAAATACCAGGGGCAGGCTTTGAACACAGGCTTCCTTATCAGAACAAATGTATTTTGATGTTTTGACAGTACGACTTCTCCTTCAGTCAACAAAAATATTTCTATCGCATTATTCTGGCTTGGTATCTTAATTGGATGCTTACAAGTACAAAAGTACAACTAATGTGATTAGAGTCACCATTATGCTTTGCAAACGCACACTTAGCTTTCCTGCTTGATCTTCAAGCGCCCCAAGTGTTGTGTGTTTGTTAGAGGTACTACAGAAAGGCAAACCTGACTGTGAGAGGAACACAAGAGTGTGTTTGCATGTGTCAAACCATTGGATCAAGTAGCACAGAATGTCTGGCTGTCTTTTGCTGAAGATGCCACAGAGCCGCTTCCCTACTCTTAAAACAGCAAGTTTTCCCTCTGTAGGAAGGGTGCACAGGGCTTCACTCTTGCAAGTTGCCAGAGAGAATTTCAGCTGCACACAGACCCCCCATAAGAAGCTTCCAGCACCTTCAGTTGCAAGTGCTGTTATCCACATTGCCTGCTGACCTGCTTGAGAAGCCTCACAAGCAGACCAGTCCGGTGCTGCAACACTGACATCAACACCAATGCTACTCCTGCTGCTTCAATGAACTCCAAACAAGATGCAGCTTGGGAGAAAGTGAATCAATTCTCAGTTACCAAGAAAGTTATCAAGGAAAGCCAGGTAGTTATCAGTGGGTTTCAAGCCAGTATTTAGTAGTCTGTTATTTGTTGTTTTCTTTATTTTTCAAAAGAACGAAGCCTTACAGAATATAAAAGGCTGAGAATGATCCACCACCAAGTCTGCATGGGAGAAGCAGAACCAGGAGCCCCATCAGCACTGTGGGAGCCAGGAGCACACAGGAATGGCAGAGATAGGCCTAGCAGAATGCTTGCTTTCACAGACAGCCTGGCAAGGAAAGAAAGAAGTTTGGATGCTGTAGTTTCGCTCCCCAGCCAAGAGAACGCTCTACAGCTATGCTCAGCTGCAAGCTAGAGAGCAGCAGCAACAACACAGCAGCACTCTCCCCTTTCCTCGTGTGAAGGGCCCAGGGCCAAAGCCACGAATACAATGCCAAGGAGCAGTTACTGGAGCAGAAGACCGGCAAGTGCTGTTCAGCCTCACTGTGTGAGGAGACACCGAGTCCCAGTGCTCACACACACGCCTCACTGGGCAGAGCACCCTCAGCAGCAGCTGAGCTGCAGCAAGCGCTCAGCAACATCTTCATGCCGCACAGACCATAGTATCGTCGTGCTGGTGGGTTTAACCATCTCTCTTCTGCTCTGGAAAAGGAAAATTTCAAAGCCAGGTAGAAATTGGATGTCTGAAAGGGATGCTGCTTCTAGGACAGCTTGACAAAATGACAGGCAATGCAACTCCCTGCCCTGGGGATGGGTGTGAATGGAGCAGCCAACTTGCACAGCAATGAACTTATGTGCATCTTGCATCTTCCTCTTCACCGATACCCACTGGATTGCTCCCGGCAGCATGCACGCTGCCTTACGAGGGGCCGCCTGCCTTCCAGACTTGCAATACACACTCAGCAGCGTGATGAGAGGAGAACTCACAACAGGACCTGCGAGCGTGCTTTAGTTTTCCTCTGTCTCCGGTAGGTTCCCGGGCGCGGGGCTCCCACCAGCCCCCGGCAATATCCCGCCTGGCCGCCGCGCTTTCTTCGTCGGTATTTACATCGCTTTCAGAGGGTCGAAAGGCGGACGCCCACAAGCCAAGGTCAGCGCACAGCGCCCGTCCCACACCTCCAGCGGACGGCCAGCTCTGGAGCTGGATGTTGGGCTCAAAGAGACGCGGAGGGAAGGGAGAGCAAGATCGACGAGCCCTTCAAGAAGGAAGGACGATTTCTCACCGGTGCTTTACCCGCGCAGTAACGCAAATAACACACGCACACACATGCACAGCACGCGCAGATGAGCGCGGGACAGGAGCGCCCGGCGCCCGCCCTCAGCAGCTCCCGGCCGCGAGGCGCCCGCAGTGCCCGGCGTCAGCCCGCGCCGCGCGGCCCCAGCGGCGGAGAGAAGGAGCGGCGGGAACGGGCTCGCACGGCCCCCCCAGCGCAGCCCGCCCGCCCGCCCGCAGCAGGCGGCCACAGCGCCGGAGAGAGCGCAGGCCGCGGCGGGAGCCCGTCCCGGGATGGGGCGGCCCCGCGAGAGGAGGGCGGCGGCGGCGGCAGTACCTTTCTCCTCCCGCCAGAGCTTTTTCCGCTTGTTGCCGGGGTACATGGTGCTGTGGCTGGCGGCGGCTTTCGGCTGCAGGTTCCCCAGGCTCACGGGGGTGCAGAGGACGCCGAGCCTCAGCGACAGCCGCCGCACGCACGCGCTGCTCGCCAGCTCCGCGCCCGCCCGCCGCCCGGCTCCGCGCGGCGCCCGTCGGCTGGGTCACGCCTCGCTCTAACCCGACACCCCCGCAGCGCCCGCCCCCCTCCCCGCCGCCCGTTGGCTCCGGCGGCCGCCGCTCAGCAGCCCCCTCCTCCGCCCGCCGCCGCCGGCCCGGGCGCGGCGGGGCCGGGAGGGGCCCGGAGACGGCGGCGGGGCGGGAAGAGGCACCGGGACCGGGATTGGGACGGAGGGGTCCCGAGCGCGGCGAGCGCTCGGGTAGGACGGCGGCGGCCCCGGGGAGGGCGCTGGGGCCCGGCACGGCACGGCCGACCCCGGGGCGGAGCGGCGCCCGCTCTGCTTCCGGGTTGCCGAGAGGCACCGAGCGCTCCGCTCCTCCGGCGGGCGGGCCGCGTTGCTACGCGACGGCGTCGCGATCCCGATCGAGGGGGGCGGCGATACCGCGGCCTGCGGGACCCGGCACGGCACGGCACGGCCGAGACTTCGGAGAGAGCCGGCCGGGCTGCCGGGGCGGGGCGGAGCTGCGCGTAGCCGCCTGCCGAGCCTCGCCTTGGGCACGTTCAGCCCCTGGCAGCTACCCGCCTTGTCCCGAGTGAAGTCCGGTTGGGCCGCGTGGAAGAGATATCCCTGGTCCGGAGCTCCTTGTGTTCGGCCTGTGACTCTGGCTTTGTCAGAGAGCTCTGTCCAGAGCTGCACGGATTAAAACCGTGCCATTTCTGGGCAGATTTTTTCCCAGCACTTTTTTTTTTTTTTTTTTTTTTTTTCAGTGTAAACATAAATGCATGAAACTTTCAATGAGCACAGTAGCAAAAAAACAGCACGGTAAAAATAATAATAATCAAGTGATCAGACGGCAATAAATGATGCTGAGGAAGAGTATGAAAGCGTGGTGAGGTACTGGAGGACAATGTGTTACACACGATGCACAGAACTGCCTCAGCTTAGAAGTGAAAGGGGCAGTTATCACCCACGGCACAGAGAGCCCAGAGATGTGCTCTTGGGAATCGCTGCTCAATGGATTTGTGCAGGTAGCAGGTCTCAGTGTTCCCACTTAAGGCAAAACATGAGCAATGAGTGGGTTATCCCGTAAAAGTTTTGCATCTGGCAGAGGAAAAGTCTGGTCCTTTTCTCAGTGTTGCGGGGCGCTGTGTCAGGAGGGAGCTCATTGGTCTTCTGGTGAAATAAAGCCGCTCCTGACAGAGGGAGAGACTCTGTGACAATGCTGTGAAACAAACACAACAGCGAAAAGTGCCTCTTTTTCCTGTGCACAGGAATGCCCGCCTTTGTACCAAGTCCTAGTTTCTGAGGAGCAAACACAGCATCTGTGCTCTTGTTCTGCAGTCATGGTGCAATTCCCGACAGCAAAATCCATAGTCTCACCGCACCCACTGGTGGAACAGAATACTCAGAGCTGTCCTTCTCACCAGCTCAAGTTAGAATAAAACTCCTCTTTACAAAGCACGTTTTAATGTTCAGATTAGGTTGGCTCTCAAGGGTACACTGCTATCCTCTGTGATTACTCAATGTCTTGGTTTTGGCCAGCTGATATTCTCTGGTAGCCCACACACAGTTTTCTCATCTTGGTAAAATGAGAAACCAGCTGATGAAGAGGCATCAAAGGGATCATAGCTGAAGTCACGTGTGTTTGTGTTTCTATGATGCAGAGCAGATACTTGAACCCATATCCTGCATCATTGCCACATTACCAAGCTACTGAATATTCTAGAGTCCTCTGGGATCTGTTCCACATTTTATAAATCAATGTTTATTGGACCAGAAGGGAAGACAGAGAAAACTCTTTTCCCATCCGGGACATTTGCATGCATTCTTCATTTTCATTTGTAAAACAGCTAAAACAGCCATCATTTTGGGAAATATAGAAAGTATGTGCCTTTAAAAGGAAAAAAGAAAAAAGAAAAAAGCCTCATGCACCAGCACCAAAATGGAAGATCAGATAAAAGGCAGGAGTAAAACTCTCTTCAACTTAAAACAGAAATGTTTAAGTTTTTCAATTTGTGTAAGAAAATACTTATTTTCATTTAGTTAAATGTATTTTATTTAGTTAAATGTATATGAGTGTTTACCTCAGTAGCTCTTGGTATAATTGGGCCCACCGAAGCAAGAAGAAATTATGTCACCGCCTTTGGTGTGAGCATGATCAGCATTCACTTCTTATACTTGTTGATTCCGGAGGCCTTAAATCTTCCAGCAATCACAAATCCTCCAGGTGCAGTGAAATCACTGGACAATTACCAGCTATCTCAGTCTGTGCTTTCCCTGCTGTTCCTGAAGGGAAGCAAAGCGTTCAGCCTTGTAGATAGGAAACATGAATAGCCCTTCCACTGCTGCCCACCAGCCTGCAATCCCCACATCCAGAGCTAGAAAAATATATGGGAAATGGTCCGTTAGAAATGCTGTTTGGGGAATACACCTAATTTCTTTATGAAGATATTTTCCCCTGGTCGAGCACATGTTAACATTTGCCATGGGTGAATTTTAAAAAGACAAAGGCACAAATATATCAGGCTTTCTGTCTGACAAGTTTGTAGCTCTCAGTCAGCAGAAGGAAGAAAATATCCACATGACAGGAATAATAACCCTGCTCCCTAGATGCTGGCAGCAGTCTAGCACACTGCAATGAAATCTGAGGAAAGTAGGAACAAAACACAGGTTACGTCTTTTTCTTTCTCTAACACTGTAGCTGGCACAGAGGCATAGTATCACATGTACATAAATACAGTTTGTTTTCTTTCTCATAGAATTGTTGATGAGAGTTTTAGCCTGAAGTGTCAAGTTTGACCATTGTTTACAAGCAAGGAACATCTAACAGGTAGCATCCTCAAAGTGGGGTGATGCTTAGACAAGGTGCTAATTATATAACACACAATACAGTAATTAACTTCTGGCTCTGGGCAGACACTTAACTGTCCATGTTAGTGGGTAAGATTGTGCAAGGACAACACTAGATTTGCAGCAAAGATGTAGAGTGAGAATGAACAGAAATCACAAAATCATAGAAAGGTTTGGGTTAGAAGGGGCCTCAAAGCCCCCCCAGCCCCAACCCCTGCCATGGGCTGCCTGCCCCCCACCAGCTCAGGCTGCCCAGGGCCCATCCAACCTGGCCTTGGGCACCTCCAGGGATGGGGCACCACAGCTCTCTGGGCAGCAGTGCCAGGGCCTCACTGCCCTCTGAGTAAAAAATTACCTTCTAACATTTAACCTAAATTTCTCCTCTTTTAATTTAAAGCCATTCCTCCTTGTCTTATCACTATCCCACCATGTAAAGATTCAGTCCCCCTCCTGGAAGGCAGCAATGAGGTCTCCCCAGAGCCTTCTCTTCTCCAAGCTGAACAAGCCCACCTCCCTCAGCCTTTCTTCAAAGGAGAGGTGCTGCAGCCTTCTCAGCATCTTTATGGCCCTCCTCTGGGCCTGCTCCAACACCTCCACATCCTTCTTGTGCTGGGGACCCAGGCCTGGATGCAGCACTGCAGGTGAGACCTCACAAGGGCAGAAATTACAGGAGATGCTAAAGGAGGATGAAGGAAGTCCATACAAAATCCAACATCATGATGACCAGGAACATGAGAGCGCAATCGCTGGAATGAGAAGCATGGGAGTCAAAGAGGAGTCTCTGAGAGAAGTGATCAGCAGTATTGAATGGGCTGGGAAAATTTAGCCAAAAAGCAGCATTTCAGTACTTGGATGAAAACCGGCGAGGCTAAAAAATAGATTATTTTCTGGAGAAAATTAGAGAGCTGTATACTATGTCAGCTTAAACAATACTCAGAAGGCTTCAGTATGTTTCACTGAAACGCTGAGTGCAAAAAGCAAAATTTAGTGTGTTTCATCCATCCCTGGCCTACAGAACACACCGGCGACATTCTGTAGAAGATGACAGGAAAACAGGGAAATGCCCACAAAGTGTTGTTTAAAAGATGCATGGCCTGGACAGAAGACAGACTTCTACTGTGACTGTAAAATAAATGCTTGCTTGACATATGGATAAAGCAGTGACTGGTTAGAGAGTTCCTGTGAGATACATAATAGGAAATGTAAATTAATAAGAGAATTAATAATACACTATATCAGTGAATAAATGTACCAAAGAAGAGCTGGAACTTCAGTGCAAGCTGCTGGAACATTCACCACCTGCACACAGCATTAAAGTCACCAGCAGCCATCTTGACCAAAATAAGCAGTTTGGAGCTGCTGCCCTGTAAAATAGTTTAAATTCTGCCTGTGAACTACACAATGACTTGTAAAGTCAGCATGCTGATTTCAAAGACTGTGTAATGCGGGTGATGTGGATTAGATTCTGAACCTCATTATACGATTTCAATTCCTTGATAACATTATTTGGAATGTGAGATTAAATTGAGATTATTTCCTCTGGTTCTAACCATTTTAACAAATGAGACACAACTTTTTGCATTTGGAAATGTACGATTTGAGTAGCCAGTAAACAAAAGTAATTTACCATGCCAATAACATAATAGAGTAAGTATAAACATATAAAATGAGCTTATGAATATTTCATATTTAATTTTAAAAAATGTATCTCAGTAGTTATTATTTTCACTTCTCAGAGCTTGTTTGTGCAGTAAGCCCTGTTATAGCTGAGTCTTGTTGATTTTTATTAAATCCTGTGCCAACACAAGTTCCACAGCAGGAAATTCTAATGCAGACGTACAGCCCATGTACATTAACCATGAAGTCTTTTCTCCTGTTCATTCACACCACATAGCAAAACCCTTCTGAGTTCCACAATATTCAACAAAACGTTGCCTTTCTATAAGCACGTTCACTTTCAGATATGCCACCATGCATTCAAAACATAAAATGCACATCACTCATCCTTTATTGGAGAGTTGTACCCCACCTTTTGAGCTTTCGAGCTACTAGCATACCTGGGTCAAGTTTCTGTTAATAAAACTACACCTCGTGACAGGTAGAGAGGGAGTGAACTGATGACAAGCATTTGATGAAGTGCTGCCTGTAATTTCCCTGCTTTGTTGCCTTGAGCAAATGAGCTAACAAGGAGGCAAGAAACTGCAGGCTCCTTTGTCCTGCGGGGTGATTGGAGAGAAAGATGAAAGGCGAAATATTCATGTTTCTCACAGCTTTCTGATTTTAATACATTTTGCAGAGGAAAACTCTGCAGCAGCGGAGGTGACCCGCTGTTGCTGTTGCTACTGCTGAAACACACCACCCACCCCTCACTGTGCTCACATCCACTGTTTGCACTCCATCAGCATTCAGCAAGTGTCATTCTTTCCACATGGAGGACTTCAGCGTCACACCTTTGCTCCATATGCACTTCCACGTCTGCTGCCATCTGTAACACGGCCACCAACATCGGCCTCTGATGTTGTGGGCCAACCTCATAAAATAGGAGGCATTACTTTCAGAGCAGCCCTCATATTAATGTTTACAAAAATCATACCCTATGATAAAAGTTAACGTATGCAAAGACAACAGAGAAGGAGCTTTTTGGAGTTTTTGATATGAACTTTGTGGTGGAGGTGCTTGCATGAGCATTTCCAGGTCTCTACTCACGACTGCCAGAAACAGAACTACTTGGTCTGAATAATTCTGTATCAGAAAGAAATAAGATGTATTTCAGAAAATAGGCAATGAAAACTTTCAGGCAGGAAATCGCTTTTCAGTACGCTCCTTGAAAATGTGGAATTCCTGATCAGCCTACAATGCACTCAGTAAAAAATGGAAATTGAAAACATAAATAGATTGCAACAGTCAAAGTGACCTCAATACAGAGAAAGAAAAAGCAGAGCTTACCCATGAGCTCCAAGGAAAAGTACATGAAAGTAACGCGGTTATCTTCAATACCGACGTAATGTGTGACCATTGCGACCTTGGCCACCGCTGGAGGTGCACCACCATCTTACAGTCAAGACAGCTGCATCATCCAATGGCTTTGGAAGGACAGAAAATAAATAATGCAATCAGATCTAGCTGAAGAAAGCAAGGTATTCATCTGCAGTACTAGTTGTTAAAGCATAGGTCACGTGGAGTAACCATAAGAAGAGGTAAAAGGATGCATTTCGCTGTGTTGAATCTTCCATTGATGTTGCACACATCTACATCTGTGCTCAATCTGCTCTGACTGCGAGGGGAAATAAATGGGTGACTCACGACAACAGGCTATGCCAAATCTCCAGTATCCAGCTGAGCAACTGGGACTAGTAGGGCTGCAAATTAATTGGTTTCTAAAAACAATAAAAGATGGAAGTACTTTCAAAAGACACCCAACATGGTTGCTGTATAGAATTAGGCTGAAATGATATTATTAAAGAAAGCTTTCAAGTGTCAAAAATAAAAGAAGGTCACATATTCTCCACTGAGGAATTCTGGATCTCACCAGAGGGAACATCCATGTTCATTATTCTTCCATTTTATCTGGTTTTTCTTTTACAGTATCTTTGCAGACAGACAGGAAAAACAAAACAGAACAAAACTTAGAGATATGGTTGTGAGTTGAAAGAATGAGCACAGAGAGTAGATAAATGATACACGAATTGGAAAGGCAGGTCAAAATTTTAAAATTATATATAGAGCAAAGCTAATACGAAATGACCTGAAACAGGAAATAACCACATTATTTTTTAAACTGCTTGCTTTTCCAATTCTTTCTTTATTCTCCCCCCAAACAATGCCATCTATTCAATGGTATCCTCACTGTTGTTTTCTTTTACTCTGTTATTTTAAATTCATCCATTCTGCACAGCTTTTGTAGATTGGAGACAAACTTCTTGCCAAGGCACACTTCAGTTACAGAAGTGCAGGCGCTAATTAATATTAGTGAGATGGCGCTTGGCACACATATGGAGTTACAACTTGTACAGAACCAAGGAATCAGAGCCTCCCTGTGGCAGGAGGGCCCATGAGGGTTCTCTGATCCAAGTTCCTGCCAAAAACAGGATCGCACTGAGCTCACACTGGGGTGCTCGTGGCTTTTTCTAGTTGGGTACTTTGACAGTTTGCTCTCAGCTAAGTCGTTCTAAATTACTCATTTCCCATGAGAAAAAAAATATATGTGTATACATAACAGCTTTACCTTTGGTCAACTGTATATCGCAACCGTTTGTGTGTGCTGTTTCCATTTAATTGCTACATCACTTGCAAAAATGAGTTTGCAATTTGGGAGTAAGAATTCCGTGGGATTACCCAGCCTGAATGCTGCTAATGAGAATGTCCTCCTCCTCAATTGCATTTTGTGCTTTTGTGGTACTGCATATCATCTTACTGTGTCATTCACGCTATAGAATATGATATAGAAAGTGGAATATTTAGATCACAAATCCCAGAATTCTCCAGGGACGGGGCATCAACCACATCTCTGGGCAACCTGTCCCAGTGCCTAGCTGTACATTGATGCAAAAGCTCTTCACACTGTGTATCCTGTTCCACGGATCCCCTACACAATCCTGACCAAGGTCCTGCTACCCTCTATCATAAATCCACAGCACTCGTATGCAAGAAGCATTGAAGCTGGTATATGGCCAAGACTCCCAGTCACCCACCAGTTGAAAAGGCAGACTTTCCACCAACTAATGTGTAACAGTCTTGGGCATTGATGACTGGCTGGAAAAACAGTACTTAATTTATGGTTATTCAGGGAGGTGCTTACAGCTACGCACCTGAATTCTGCCTTTTGTTACAGGCTGGAAAATGAATTTAATCTTTTTCTCCTACAGTGATGCCTTCCTGGAAGTCATTTTAAGAAGAGGCCTGTACTGTGAATTTAATCTCTTGTACTTTAATAAGTATCCTACAGGGTTATTAAGGTGTTAGAATTATCTCTAAAGAAAAAGAATTACGTTATTAGTTAGCAAATTAAGAAAATTTGTCTTCCAAATACACTCCGTTGTTTGAATAGAAACAAAACAGTTTTAGAACAAAATGCACCCTTACTGATAGCTTTACTTTTAGCAAACATTTTTTTGAAAACCACAGAGAAATAATGCTTCGAAACAAGATAGTGCATCTCACAGTGCAATTTATCAGGACAGAGGTTTAGTGCCTCCATCACAGTCACAAACCCTGTCCCATCATTGTTACAATGTGGATGTGATCTATCTGCTGATAAATCTGTACAGTTATCTTAAATACTTTTGTTGCTGCTCGTGTTTACTGACAGACTGCATCCCCTCAGTTCTTGGATGGCAGAGCTCCGTGCTCCATGCACTCACTGCGTTGGAGGGACCTTCGGAGATGGGCAGTAAGAGCCTGCATGGATAGGAGCTCTTACTGGAGCCTCCAGTAAGGAGGCTCAGGAGGCAGAAGGCAGGCAGTGGTGGTATCAGAACCTACCCAAAGCAATGCTGTGGAGGCCAGCAGGACCTCAACATGGTTTAATTGTCCCCGGAGTTGATGTTGGGTGGGAAGGAACAGGCCTCACTCACGTTGGTGTAGTGGAGCACAAGGTAAGGGTCAGGCAGTGAATGAATCATGGGTTTCCCAGAGAGGGGCATCCTTTGGCAAGCAGTGAGGTTTGTATTTGCCTGTAGGAACGCTTGAAGAGCTTGCCAGAGGGCAACTTTTCCAAGTGGAAAAAAGGCCATAGAAAGAAAGCAGTTGTGCCACAAACATTGCTCATCTTCTGTCCATCAGCCTGGTAGCCATGCACCCACACATAGGCCACCAGTGAATGCAGAGCATCTGAAAGGGGTAGAACAAAGGGGAAGCTCATGTTTGAGTCCCCACTCTTAAAAGCAGTGTTCACTCACACAGTGGTTGATAACTGCACTTTTGAACAAAATTTGAACAAAATTTCTAAAATTATGAGATAACAGTAGCATCATTATTTCAGTAAAATGTATTGTCATTACTGGGAAAAAATTGAACAGCAATAAGCAGCTGTTATTTAAAATAGCATATGTCAGTGTCTCATAGCTTGCTGCTGATGAGGCAAGAAGCTGAAATGTACTTCCAAGAGTGATAAATCTGCCCAGGTTCCTAAACTAGTAACCAACTGGAAATGGAAATGCATCAAATCACCGACCCTGGGGGTGTTCAAGGAAAGACTGGATGTTGTATTGAGGGACATGGTCTAGTAGGAGCTATTGGGAATAGGTGAACGGTTGAACTGGATGATCTTTTAGGTCTTTTCCAACCTTGGTGATTCTATGATTCTATGATTCTAAATGCAGCTAGAGTTGTGCCAGAATGCAGGACCGCAAGTGGTCATTCATTTCAGATCTGTTCATTTTTAGTATCCAAATCAATACCCCAAAGATGTGATTTGTGAAGATAATACTTACTAAATGTGTTCAGTTTCAAGTGTTAAGCTATCGCTGCGGTGTACGTAAAGAGTGCTCATCATATATCTGCTTTCACATGTAATTATTCTAGCAGTGAGTTTTAGAAATATTACCTCATTTTACACTTAAATCCAGTTGCATTTTAATGTTCTTTTAAATAGGAAGCCGTGTCTAAGAAGGTTCTTATCTATGAAGGGAATTACCATAGGCTGTTCTCCATAAGCTTTTCATTTCTAACATCCAGCCAGAGATTTGTGTGGATTTTAGAGAGAACATATTTTGCTTTACGTGTGGGGAAATAAACAAGATATTATGACCAGTTTAACATCAATCTGAAATCAAGTGTGTAGTAAACAGTTTAGTTCTTTGGAAGTCACTTAAGTGACATTTAGAAACAGTTTTTTCCTGGATAACAAACAGTGTAGTAAACAGAAATACCACGTTAATCCATTTCCTGTATGTATTCCTTCAATCTTAAAATTGAATAACAACGTTACAATGAAAATATTGTTTGATCGTGACAGATTTAAAAACATGAAAGAAACACCTAGAGCATTCCTTCTCAGGCTTTAATAACCAAATGTTTCTTCTGACAAGGAAAGCCAGCTATTTAGACACCAAAAGAGGAGGTAAACTAGTAGTCCACGCCTTTGACTCAACTCCTAGCAAAACTCTGGTCTCCTCACATTGCTCTAGTTGCACAAAATGGGGTAGAAATAGCCTCAGGGAAAAATCAGGAGTAATGAGGTTAGTTTAAGTAGAGCTGACAGAACGGCTCTGTATCACTCCCCCAACACTGAGCCATATATCTAGATGCAGCAGGTAAAGCTCACAATAAACAACTACAAGATCAGCTGTAAGTTACTGTAGATGTATTATAATTTAGTGTAGATATATTCTCTTCCAGTTGTTTTTATTATTATTATTATTATTATTATACACACATCCTAAGACATCAGAAGATATGAAGCGTAACAGTTAAGGTGTAAAAATTTCAGATTAATGGTGGGCTAAGAAATGTATGACCTTAGTAGTGTTTTGTGGTAAGTCTTCACAATTCCACCCACTCTTTAATAGCAACACCTGCCTAAGCATAAAATAGTTTATATGTGAAATACAGAAGAACAACATATTTCTGCTTGCCTTGGCCAACTGATAGTGATATACATGCTAGATATACAATGGGATGAGGATAATTAATTGTGACATTGTCAAAAGGACACAACGCTTTTTCTGATAAACTCTTTACATCTTTCCAAAGGGTCACAATCAGTATTTCAGCTCTAGGCTGGTTTACTGCCTACAGCAAATTTGATTTTTGTAGAGTTACACAAGCTATGGAATAGGTGATCTAGAATGATTACGTGTTTAAAATGTGAACAGTGTTCCAGGGAAAAGAGAAAAGCTGCTGCACTTGAACTTGGTGTAAATAATAGCTTAACTGAATGCAAATGGTGTATGCTCTTAAGCAGGACTGCCAAGCTGGAAATAACAAACCATAGTAATGTTATAACACCAAGATAAGAGAATTTGATAAGAGATAATTTCAGAAACTAGATTTCAAGGACACCAGAAGACAAATCATGGACAGAAACAAAAACCCAGAAAATAGCAAACTCAGCAGTAGTTATCTTGTGAAAAATCAGTTTAAATCCCCACTTAAAAAAAAAAAAAAAAAAGTTCTGATTTAGAAACACCAGTGAATCTTATTCTCAGGGCTTTTTTATACTAATTCTCTATTGTTTCTCCAACATAAGCACAATAATGCCAATATCAAATTATTTTTGTTGGTGCAACTGACTTTACTTGATTATAGAATCACTAAGGTTGGAAAAGACCTCCAAGATCACCCAGTCCAACCCCAGCCCACTGCGCCCACTGCCCACATCCCCCAGTGCCACATCTGGGACTCCTCCAGGTGACCCCAGCGCTCCCTGGGCAGCTGTGTCAGTGCAGAATCACTTCTGGAGAAGGAATTGTTCCTAGCAGCCAACCCAAACCTCCCCTGGCACAACGTGAGGCCATCCCCTCTCGTCCTATGGCCGTTCCCTGCCAGCAGAGGCCGACCCCGCCTCACACAGCCTCCTTTCAGGGGGTTGTAGTGAGACTTTCAGAATCCTTTCCTTTGAACCAGTAACAGCAGACCTTGCCAAAGCATTTGTTTATGGATGTAACTGCCAGCAAACTTTTACATACATATCATCCACACTCAAACAAGATGTGTCTCTACCTTTCTTTCTATGTTCAATTGCCCATCACCTTCTACATGCAGTTTCAAATGATGCTGTTCCAATGAAATACTGCAGCGATTCAGCAGTGATATTTTTATGATAGTAAAGTTCACATTAAAGCATCCAGTTTCTTTTCCTTGTACAGTAGCCAAATATAAGTGAACTGCATAAAACTGTCAAAGCTGGTCTGATGCAAGAGTCCAGTTATGTTTTCCCAGTATATTCCTGCATCTGAGCAAGAGTGGAGAGAAGCCTTTACTCCCAAGGGTAATCGCTGCACGTAAAGAGCCAGCTGCCTTTCGTGATGGTTGAATACCACCTACAGTTATAAGTGCCGTTTCAAAAGGGATGTCAGATTCCAATTGTAAAAGTAATATCTTGAAAAGGAAAACTAAGATGGGATAAAGAACTACTTGAATTCAAGATGAGCTCCGGATTCAGATGAAGTGATAATGAGAAATGAAATTAGATTTTTTCAAAAAAAATTACAAGACTTCCCCTTTCTATAAAAGGTGTTTATAAAGAGACCGCTTCCAAAAGGAAGAAGCAAGAATAGCTCCAAATGGGAAGCGATAATGAGGGGCATTAACAAGATTTATATCAGTAGCCAGAGACAGTATTGTTTTTAAATAAGGAAAAACAGCAAACCTTTCAGAAATCACAAATATTTCAGTACTACGCTGAAACGTGAGGAAGAAGCATTGGAGAAGAACAACGTTTGAGTTGATTGGCTTAAGAACTGCCTCTGCAGGCTGAAAACGAGGCAAGGTTTAATCTTATCGGTCAAATTCCAGCAACAATAAACCAAGGCATGCAGCCACCCTCACGAGATCCACATGCAGCCGCGGGCTGTCAGCAGAGGCTACGCTGGCATACAGTGAATGAAGCCTGACACGACCTTTCAGATGTGGGGAAGTTGGGTCAGACCAATACAGAATGCAATCTGACAGACGTTTAGAGAGAATGTTTAAGTGATTGTGATGCCCGTGGCACTTGCACTAAATGAAATAAAGGTTTGAGAGAATTTCTGTGGGCTTTCGTGTGCTTTGATCAAGAATGTAAGACTGTTAAGGATACGTAATGAAGGATTCCTCCAAAACATTATCATAAAATGGAACTACCATCCTTAAGAAAACAGCTTTCAGGCCACAGCTGTCACCCTTGCAAGGACTGATATAACTTGATGGAAATAGACTAGACTGCAGTTATTATGTCCACAAAAAACTCCCTGCCTAATTTTAATTCACAGCCACGTGGTGACTCAAGTAACACCTCTCCAGCTTTAGGTCAGGACTTTAGACAGTACTGAGAAGTAGATGCTGTTTGAAGGAGAAGAAAACAGCTGATAACAACAGTGATCTTCATCATTAATATGCTATTTTGACACATTGTTTGGTAAAATTAATAATTGCCAAATGTATCCTGGTCCAAAACAAACTTTTGCTCGGAAGCGAGGATATTTTACGTCACGTGTTTAATCGAGCAGTCAGCAGCAAAATCCTCTCCATCTGCAAACATTAACCACAGTCTGCTGGGCTGGAAGCCTGGCTTGCTGCAAGCAAACAGGGTCACGAACCTCCACAGTGGCTCAGCTTCCCCAGGACACAGACGGGCTGCTCCACTTGGGCTCCGAACTCAGGTAGAGAGGGAGCATTTCAAGACTCTACCAAGCAAAAAACACCCGCGCTAAATGTATTTAAGTTTGACGGATGTTAAATATGGAAAAGTTCTATCCGATTTACTTACTTGTTGAGAGCAGCTCGTCGGTTCCGGGTCTGCAAATGATAGAAACGTGGTAGCTTGGACAAAACATTTGCGTGGTTTAAATATAAGCAAGTGTGCTACTCTGGAAAAGAGGAGGATCTTGGAGTGGGAACAGTTTCAGATGAAAAAAAAACAACACAAATGCAAATTACTGATAGAAACAAATGGAAGATGTAAATGTTTACTATTCAACTGATCCTTCTTTTGCTTTTTGATTTCTGAGCAATCTGACAAATATTAAATAGCATGAAATGAGATTTCATAGGTGACGGCGGAGCTTTTATTCTTCTTATAAAGAAATCCCTGATGCTAATAAAACAGAATCTTTAAATACTTATTGGTGCATCTTCTGTCAAACAATGATAACGGGCCACTGTTCTTATTTATTGTAACTCAATAAACAAATGCAGTTTCTTGATGATCACACTATTTGCTGCTGCTGACTATAACCTCCTTTCATCTATGAAACCCAGCGTCCTTAAGCTCATACAACACATGAACACATTCATGCCATCTCAAAAGTAGATGTGTTTAATTCTCAGCTGCTTTATGGAATTTCCATCATAACATGTATTGCAGATCTGGCTTAGTAGCTCATACAGCACCATAACACTATTCTATGTTCTATATAATAAGAGTAAAAGCAGAAAAACGAGTGACATCTCATTTAGATTATTATTGCTAATGGGAATGTTGTACAAGGTATAGAAATACATAGAAGGATATGCATGCATCAAAAATAAAAGAAATGGCACAGTTTCTTTTCCTCTACACACACTGCATGAAAGTCAAACATTGAGAATGTGAGATACAACTCCTTGCCTTTTCTACATGTAAAACATCCTGGCTGTGTGGGACAGTGGAATTGCAAAGATCTTTTGAAAGAGATGCCCATGTTAATGATTGGACTTGAATTCTTTTCAAAGTTTCACTTTCTGCTACTTTTACATGTGATAGCATGTTCTCTCCAGGTGTCCCTTTCTGCTTAATTCAGTATTAATAAATAGATTACTGATAATGAAATGAGGACCATCACCATGGTAATTCTAGTAAAAGGTTATTTCTGTCTCATTTCACACATGATAAAAATTTAATCATGCATGTACCAAAAAGCTACAAGTTGCCAGTAAAACACATGCACAGATGAGAACACCTCTTTGCCTTCAGATCAAGGACAGAGAACCACGTTGCCCACTCTCACCTTCCTCACCTCCACTGTAAAAGATGGCAATGAATCAGTCAGTAAATCCAAGTGTTACTCAGCTGCTGGGTGCTCACAAATTTGTCCAACAAACACAATCTGCTTTCTCAGTTTATCACGTTAAGCCCATACAGGGTTAATTTTTAATTCATACTTAGAGGTACTTCATATGGTAAAATGTTTGAGCAGTTGCTTACATTTTTAATTGAGTGGGGTTCTCTTGGATGCAGGCCCGATTCATCGTAGCTAATTTGCATTTGGAAGTAGATTATCTATTTTAAAGGAAAGTTTTCAAAAGCAACTTCACAATTATAGATTGTTTCGTGATAAAAGCAAGTGACTCAAGAGGGGAAAAGCATGCAGTCAGCACATAGAAATGAAGACACAGCCACACGCAGAAGGAAAACATGAAGAGTTCTTGAACTCAGGTCATCATGCAGTGTATCCTAACTGAAAGATACAGACTTGAGATCTATATTGTGGTCAATAGTAATTTACAGCACTGTAGTATGCGTTAGAGGGATTTATGAAGCAAAGGAATTTTCTGAAGTAGTGCCTTTATAGCAGTGAACCATCTATGCCAAATCTTTTTTGCTGACTACTCAGAAATCAATTAAATATTTATTATGATCATCACAATTTACATTTATTACCAGGTAGATCTAATAAAACGCTACTTTGTCACAGAAGCCCCAGCTGAGCGATGATATTTTGTCTCCTCCAAAAGTATTATGCATTCCTTTAAAGGCAACTTTTATTAAACAGCGAAAACCAATTTGAACAATACCTGTGATATCTGTCATCACATGCTTAAGTGCTTTGTCAGCTACACCAGTTTGCTTCATTGAAAAAGAATCCACAAAATATATTTCTTACATTTTGGTTAACTGAGGTAAAAAAGCAATAATTGTGCCATGTTGGGAGCTGCAGTTTTACTTTTTCTAAACTCCTAGCTCTTCAAGTCAAAAGTAATACCTGTAAAACTCAGACTTGAAACCTGTACTAGAGCCAGACTAATTGGTAACAGGCTTTAGAATTAGCTAAATCTATATTAAATTACCTGATACATTTAAACAGAGGCCCATCTGGAGTTGAATCTGTGGAGGGATGTGAAGTACAAAACAATGAGCTTCAACAGGTCCATCAGAAGCAAAAAGAGATCTAGGGAAAATGCGGGGCCGTTGCTGAAAAGAACAGGGGACCTGGTGACACATGACACAGAAAACTCCAAGCTATTCAATGCCTCCTTCATCTCAATCTTGCCTGGTTCAACTGGCCTTCAGGAATCCCAGCTATAGCTGACAAAGGGCAGTAAATAAATGCGTGCCACTCTTCTCAGTGGTATCCAGTGGTAGGACAAGAGGCACATTAAAAATCATGAGAAACTGGCCAAACATAAGGGAAGACTTTTTTATGCAAAGCTGGTTGAGCATTGGAATAGGTCACATAGAGAGGTTGTGGACACGCCATCAGGGAGCTTCAAAACCCAATGGGATGTGGTCCTGGGCTCCCTGCTCTGTGTGCCCATGCCAAACTCCAGAGATCCAACCCAGCTTCACCTGTGCAATGATAAAATTAGCCAAAGAAAGCCAACTATCTCAGTTACAAAGACAAAAGGTGGAAACATCTCTTACTGAAATTAATGGCTGGATTTTTACAAGTAGTGCATTACCAGTGCAGTTCTGCTTATTGCAAACAAATGGATAATACAAACTCACTTCTACTTTACTGTTATACTCTGGGATTGTGGATTATCTCCAAATTTGGCAAAGACTGCTATTTTGTGTTGACAAGATTTGATGATCGTTTGTCATTTTCTGAACGGTAACTACAGATGGCAGGTAGAATGACATTACTTACACAGCGACTGGCAGTCTTTTTAAAATACACTGAAAAGTCTGTTTCTATTAATTATTTATTACCAAAATTGATTGAAAAACATATTAGGAAAGAAGAAAATGACAGATAAAATTTACAGGAGCACAAGGACAGACCGCACAAGTTCACAGAAAATACTCAGGTCAAGATGTCACTGAGCTTCCCAGCAGCAAGAGGCTAAAAAGTATCCTGTATACTTACCCTGGTTTTAGTCTCTGAGAAACAGTCTTATTCGGTCTTTATTCCTCTTAAGGAGAAGCAGAAGCCTGCTTACCGAGACTGCAATATCCCTCCTAGGAAAGATGGGAGGAAAGAAAGTGGTAGGAAACAGTTACAAAAGGTAAGAAACAGAAAAGGTGAGAGGAAAAGTAAAAAAGGCAGAAATTACAAACCAAAAAGACGGGGAATTGGAAGAGATCCTGGATTCCTCCTGTCAGCATTAATTGCTCTCTTCAAGTATGCATGAGCAGTGAGCTGCTCCAGGACCACGCAGTCTGAAACCCAAACTGTATAACCCTTGTCAAATGTCAAACACAGTAATGACAGTTCTTGCAGCTTGTGATAGTAAGAGGTGTTAGACAGGACATAAGAAATGATCTTATTATTATTTTGTTATGAGAGTGCTGAGATACTGGAACGAGTTGCCCAAAGAGATTGTCAATGTCTCATCATCAGAAATGTTCAAAGTAGGTTTGGACAGGACTTTGAACGGCCTGAGTGTCCTGCTCACGACGAGAGGTTTGGATGATCTTGAAGAGTTTCTTCCAACATAAACCATTCCATGATTCTGCAGTACTACTGCAACAAGATGTCCTCATGCAATTATATTAACATGATTACAAAGGTTGCAAATAATATGTATGACACCAATGTATTACTAGAACAAATTAAGGAGCTCTACCAAAATTCTAAGCACCGCAGATATTATGTAAGATGTGAGATACTGAAACAAAGCTTTTAAAATCAATGACATTCAAATAGATGTAAAATAGTGTTTTTTTTCCTTCATGTGAAGATTACAGCTTAGCTACAAACAATAAGCAGAGCATCACCTGAATAAAATATTGCTTTCAGCTTAAATAGATTTTTAAGTACTAATCTCTGATATAAGCAACTGCTTAATGTAGTTGTAGGTTTTAACATAATGAATAAAGAAAAAAGAAAAAAAGCAAGATATTCATAACTTTTATTCTTGAAAATACAAAAATAGCTAAAAATCCCACTTAGAATTCAAAGGTGAAGGAAAATAGACCAAGAAGGAATAATAAGAAGGCAGAAGTTGACAGCACAGATGTCTACTAAACAGTTCAAGAGCCACCTTGAAGTGGCATGATCTTGGTCATCTTCCTTGTGGAAAAAAACAGCAGGTACCCAGTCTGCTCAGTAAGAAAACAAGGCATTTGCACTGAAAGACTTGAGTAGCTAAGGCATATTCCTACAAAGAGCTGCTGTCTGATGCACTCTACAGAGAGAGCAGCCATGGCCACAGATCCCTATGAGAGAGAAAACACTCCCCCTCTTAATTTCTTGCAGTACTGTTGCCTGAGCCATATTTTTTTATGTAAATGAATGTCTTCATTTTAGTCAGTAACACACATTTGAAACCAACAGTTTCATGGCATGCAATTTTCATTTCCAGGTACTTATCCATTTATTTCCCAGACCAAGCAAAGCACAAAGATGCAAAGTTGTTGTGTAAGACACACACAGGTGCACGCGCACACACACACACACAGAGTGCCTCTTCTTCCTCCTCACCAATAAGAAATTCCACGGGACTTGTTGAAACAAGGCCTCCAAAACCATGTGCTTTCTACTTAGAAATCAGGATTTGGAACCAGATCTTCAACCAGAAGTATTACTAGTAATCATTTTGGGTAGAACCGGGGATTTTTTTATTTTTTAAAGCTCCAAGTGTAATTTCATTTATATCAAAGATCTCACCTACGTGGGCCCATTTTTCTTACCCCATGCCATCCTTCCTTTGCACTGGCACAAGGGTTGATCAAAGTGGAGGAACTGATCTGTCGCCAGTAACCTGACAGTCTTAGTACTGACTTCTTTTTTCTAATAGCTTCCTTTAGGTTTCGTCAGCTTTCAGTGTAAATTCAGTTCTGGCTTAAATAAATGCAAAGGGCTTTAGGTATCCTCTTTGGCTGTGTGTAAACCCAAACTAGACATTTTGGAGTTTTGAACTTGAACTTGACATTTTGAACCCCTCCTTTGCTTCAGTCTTTACTGCTAGGATTGGAAGCCCCGGACCCTGGAGGTAAGAGAATTTGGAAAGGAAGATTGTCCCTGGGTCAAGGAAGATCTGGTGAGAAATTGACTAGACAAATCAATGGGATGCACCCACATGTGCTGAGGGAGCTGGTGAAAGTGACTGCCAAATTGCTATCATCTATGTTAAGGGCACAGAGAATGAAGGAGGTGCCTGAAGACTGGAGGATAACCAATTCACTCCAGTCTTCAAAAAGGGCAAGAAGGAGGATCCAGGTAACTGCAGGCCAGTCAGCCTCACCTCCATCCCTGGAAAGGTGATGGAACAACTTGTTCTGAATGCCATCTCCAAGCAATTAAAAGAGAAGAGGGTTATCAGGAGTAGTCAGCGTGAGTTCGCCAAGGGGAAACCATGCTTGATCAACCTGGTAACTTTCTAAGATGGCGTGACTGTCTGGGTAAATGCAGGGAGATCAGTGGGTGTCACATACCTTAACTTCAGCAAGGCTTTTGACATCGTCTCCCGTAACATCCTCATAGGTAGGCTTCGGAAGTGTGGACTGAGAACTGGCAGAGCTCAGAGGGTTGTGATCAGCAGCTCAGAGCCTGGTTGGAGGCCTGTAACTAGTGGTGTTCCCCAGGGGTCGGTGCTGGATCTGATCTTCTTGAACATCTTCATCAACAATCTGGATGGAGGGGTAGAATCCACTCTCAGCAAGTTTGCTGATGATACAAAGCCAGCTGACTAACACAGCAGATGGCTGTGCTGCCTGCCATTCAATAAGACCTGGGCATGCTGGAGAAGAACCTGACGAGGTTCTACAAGGGCAAGTGTAGCATCCTACCTGCTACCTGGGAAGGAATAATACTTGCACCAGTACAGGTTAGGGGACAACCTGCTGGAGAGAAGCTCTGAGGAACAGTACCTGGGTGTTCTGGTGGCCAACAGGTTGGCCATGAGCCATCAGTGTGCCCTAGTAGTCAAGAATGCAATGGTAACCTGGGTGCATTACAAAGAGCGTGGCCAGCAAGGCAAGAGAGGTGATCCTCCCCCTCTACTGTGCCCTGATGAGACCACTTATGGAATGCTGTGTTCGGTTCTGAACTGGGGAGCCCAAGAAAGACAGAGAACTTCTATGAGAGCCCAGCAGAGGGCCACAAAGATGGTGAGGGGCCTGGGGCATCTCCTGTGCAAGGACAGGCTGAAAGACTTGGGGCTCTTCAGACTGGAGAAGACCATGAAGGAGGTCTTACCAATGCTAAATATGTAAAGGGTGAGAGGTAAGTGGATAGGGCCAAGTTCCACTCAGTGGTGCCCAACAACAGGACAAGGGCAACGGGCACAGACTGGAACACAGGAGCACTGGAACAGAATGCCCAAAGAGGTGGTGGTCTCCTTCTCTAGACATATTCAAGATCTGTCTGGACACATTCCTGTGTAACTTGCTGTAGGGAACATGCTTTATCCAGGGGCCAGGCTGGGGGACCTACAGAAGTCCCTTCCAACCCCTCGCAATTCTGTGATTCTCTGTGATTTTCTCTCTTAAAGTAAGCTTCCAGTTCCTCTTTTTTTTTTTTTTTAATACCTTTAATGTCATTATCCCTAACCTGATGCTAACATTAATACTGAGAAGTAATAGCAACATTAAATCAAAAATACTGCTCTGAGGGCATGGGAAGAAAAACAGAATCTGAAACAACTCTGTAGGAAAAAAAAACACAATAGTTTTCTAGTTAGCTTGCATTCAGAGGAAACAGCAATCACTGTTCAGACAAGATGCTCTACACCCTCTTTGACTTTAGGGGCCTTGGGAAATGTTAATATTAAATAATTAAATTTGAATCCCATAGTTCTGAATGAGAGTGTACCAAAGCCAACAAAACAACAGTTTTGGGAAATCTGAAGGCAGTGGAATACTTGCTCCTGAGTTGCTCTTCAGTTGTGATGTCCTTCTGCATATGTCACTGCAGCTGTGCTGCTGTCTGACAACCTGGTGATAAAGGATTTCATAAAAGCCAAACTAGAAGTACTATTTAAAATTTTCTTCTTAAGTGCATAAAGCTTTAATTATCACTGCTTGGCTGGAAAGCTTATAAATATTTGAACAGTAGTAAGAAGTAGTTTACTTTTACATATAGCTTAGCATAAATTGGGGTCACGTCATCATCAAAATAGCAGCATCTTCTCCCAGATCATTTTCAGAGGATCATGTTTCCTGCTCAGTGCTGGGAATAACTCATTTTTGTGAGAGCCACTGAATCTTTATAATGTAGTTTCAACCTTTTAAAACATTGCTTATATCCAGAGCTCCATTTTTGTCAGAACAGACTGTTCCACGTGACTTTGAGGCGCATGGCAGAGTTATGTTTTAATCTGTGGTTCCAAAGATAATTGGCAGAGTTCCACTAAATATTAAATATGATTCCCCACAAAGGTTTTAAACCTGAATGTTGACTAAGTGTATAACTTGAGAGTTTTGACTATTTCATCTCAGACATTTGTACGCTACAGCTATGAATATAAATGGTACCAGGGTCAAAATGTTTTCCTGTGGAAGAAAAGAAATATCTATAATTAAATAAACAAAAATTTATCCCAGTGAACTCGTTCTAATTTGCTCAAGTTTCTTACATACCAGACATCATTTGGCAGAATTTTGGGCTGAGTAAAACTCCTCTGTGACTGTAAACGCGCTACCTACACAGGTGGTAGGGATTCCTTTACCAACACTGTGCTATTCCCAGCTGTTCTCTTCTCTCAAGTCATACAAGGTTCATTTCCCATTACAACTCTTTGTCATGTAGCATACCTTTAACTTCAGAGCCTGCCAACATTACCGTTGTGAACTCCTCTCCACTGGGGATCACATTACGAAACCAGGCACTCCATTTTCTACTTGTTTCATTCATAATGACTAGTGGATGGGATCCTCAGCCTTCTGTGCCTGTTAGTAGCTTCCTGGATGTTTCTCACTGACTGTTTTATTCAGGCTAATATATTTAGTCCAACATCAGCAAAAGTATTTTCATTATACTACACCTGATTTCAACTGCAGAAAGACCTCCCGATGCCTTAGATGTACTTCTATAAGCATCCTTATTTGGTGCAAGACAGAGTAAATATAATCCCAACTTAACAGAATTCCCTGTCACTCATGAGGGCATTTGATTTGACCTTACTGTGTTCCTGTTATGCCTCAATATTGCTCTTAAGAACACTTTATTATTATTACTGTTTACTTGAAATCCCACAGCAACAGCACATTGTGCAGACGGGGTTATCTGTTCAAGCTAAGAACTAAACACAACCTCAGATTTGTTACGCATCTGTAAAGCATACACATGAAGTTTCACATGGAGAGATCACATCATACATAGGACCACTTGCAACTTTGTTTGAGGTGAAACATCTGTTTTTCTGAATATTCCTCACACCAAAAAAAAAAAGTTTATGCAAACCCAGAATGTTCCAGTAAGATTTCACTGAGATTTTATGTCATCTGTCTAATGAAACTACTATAAAAATACGTTCTCTATAGACATCAGTGTAATTGCATATCACAGATACCTTCCCCTGCTGCCTTCTGTAATGTCCTCACATACCAACATTGCAGGGAAAGTCAAGTACAGCAATTATAAACCTACTCCAGATGCTCAGTTCGATAAGAATTTCTCTGAGGATCGTTGCTCAAATTAAAAAGCAGCAGCTAGGAATTGCGAGCAACTGGACCCTTCAAAATGGTAGGAAAACATCCTACTCCAAGGAGAGATTCACATCTCTCGCATGAAACTGGCTGAATTTAGAATAAGAGTGGTACTGGAGCACAAAGAGAAGCCATGTACCTGTTTTTGGCAGCCAGTGCTTTGTTTCTGACTCCAGTAGCTCCATGCGTCGTAGCCAAGCTTTCCGCACGTTCTCCATTATTTTCCTTGTTGGTTTGAAGGGCGCGTTCTCCTATTGGAAAACCACAAAGGATTGGTATGCATGACATGCTGCAACTTTCTGCCACCCTTCTGGGTCTTTCCTCAGTGCTGCAGAGTCTTGTAGAGGGCAGGTGTTCTCATGTGGACTTCACAACGTATTCCTCATCGTTACAACTCGGTGAAGAGTCCTGGGAGCAGCATGCTGAGTGTTCAGTACAACACTCTTTTAACATTTACTTGGCTGTAATTTCTGGTGCTGTCACATGCACATTTCCACTCATACTGCATCCATACCAGTGTTAACACTTCAGTTATAAATGTCTAAACCATGAAGAATTATTGATTTAATGCCAGCATATTGGAAGCACACGGCTTACTATCTAGGCCTCTGTTCCAAAACCATCACTTCCTAGGTGATGCCATCTGGAAAGCAATGTATGATGCAGAGACCAAACCTGCAGACAGAACCCTTCCTTGGAGAAGATAAGAGGTATACCAGCTGAACTCTTAAATTTGGCTCCCAATTTTTAAGCATGACTCTAAATCCCATTGGAATCTCACTTAGGATGGATCAATTCTGAATTTTTTTCCTGTTCGTTCAATTTCTGTCACTGTCACCATGGTGATAAGCTCTGTGGGAAATAACAGAATCCTTTAAAATATGTTCAATAGTCACCCGATATCAATTTTAATGTGTGCTATGCTTCAGGTATTAGTTCAGAATACTGTTAACATTGAGGTCCAATGTACTACTGTAAATACTATTAAACTGCATTGATCTATCTACTAATGGCATCAGAAGACATTTACTGCCCTTTAGCGTATAGTACTTCACTTTTTTTGGTCAAGTTCCAAAGTTTAGCACTGCATATGGGCAAGCCCCATAGCTTCCTATTTATTTATTTAAGAGGAGAATTAAACCATAGAGCCAGGGCATTATCCACGGCTATTAGCAACGCACTTCAGCTGAAAAGGCTTTAAGGATTTATTCAGCAGTATCAGCGGTAGTTCTACAGACTGCCTCTCCATTTTATGCTCTTTGCATTATTGTGCACTGGTTTTATTTTTCCATCATACTATTTTGCTATTTGCATTCACTTCAGTAGGGGACTACATGCGGTGAATTTTAAGTATAGAATTATCCAAGGAATGTATACATACCTTGCTATATTTGGCATGAAAAATAAGGAACAGAGTTTGCAAACAAGAAAATAAATAAGCTAGATATATCATAAACAATACGGGGAAAAAGCATTATTTAATCACAGGCAGTAAGACATCATTATCTTGGACTTAATGTTGCCAAGCAACATAACCAGTACAGAAAGCTACATAGCAAAACAGTTACTGTTAATGAATCATAAGTATGGAAATGTCCAAAGTAACATAGATTACATTGATAACATTATTATATTTCATACACAATCTCATTTGTACGAGCCAGATAAGTCATTATAAAAGTACAACATCTCATTGCCCTTTCTTCATTAATTTTTAACTTTGTTGAGCCGTTTATCACTGTCCAGTTACACAGCATAGAATATATAGTCCTAAAGACAGTGCATAAGAATGGAAAACAGAATGAATGTCAAGTGAGGGTAGAATTTTCAAAATACATTTTCTCTTAATTCTCATACTGTGGAAAATGTCTTACCTGAAAACCTCGTGTGCTGCTCCTTACCTCCTAAGATGCTTCGGTTGTGGAATTTAAAGATCCACTAGGAATCTTGTTCTCTAGGACTAAGCCCTACTTTTCATTGCAGGTTCATCAGACAATTTGTCCTAAAGGCATAAAAATCTCCCTAGGAACTATCAGCAGAAAGACAAAATGAGTAAATTACACTAAGTCTCCTTAAAGCACTTGGCTGACAAGATCAATTTCATAGAACATCCCAGTACATAGAGATTCTGTTCCAGGTATTTACTAAATAAGGACCCTGATGTGAAGAGAGTCTAAACACACCAAAATGATGGTTGCCACACAATGCCACACAAAAAATAACTGTCCATGTCAAGCAAAGTAGATAAATTGTACAATGGAATTAATGCATTACTGTCTGATTCCGCCTTGTTGGAAGTATTTTCAGTTTGGGCATTGCTAAGAGCCCCCACTGCTAGCACCACCTTCATGAGAAGTCACAAATTCATCTGCTGCTGCTGCACTAAAGCAAGGCTATCTTTACCCAGTCTTTAGACTTCTAGTTTAAAATGAGGTCAGCAGAATCCAGTTTCAAGCCCAAATTAAAAGAAGATTTTCTTGAAAACAAAAGAATTTGCTGTACATGTACCATCACATGCACCTGTAAGCCCCATTTTTTAAAGAAGCTGAAGTTCAGCATATGCATATTATGTGTCTGCAGCTTCATAAGTTTGAGACTGAAATACAACTTAATCTAAATAAAAACCACAGCAGCTATTCCACTACTCCTTCTCACAAGATTCATAGTACCTACAGTAATTAGTTTCTAATAATAACTAATAATTTTGTTTTCTCTCTATTTCCTCCATCTTCCACACTTGGTGGGCTGTGGTTGGACATGACCCTTTGTTGCACCACCTCCTCCACCTCCTGCTTTTTACATACAGGTTGTATTCAGGGTTAATCTTGACCTTTGGGGTCTTCCAATTGGAACTGAAAGAAGTTACCATTACTTTAAAGATACAAATTGCATAACTGAAGATCTTTGTTGCTTCGTACTCATCCCGAGGGCTTTTATTCCTGAGCATTTTTCCTCAGCTGATTCATTGGCCATGAAGCACTGCAGCGAGACAGGAAAAAAAACAAACCAACATTAAATGTCCAGTGAAAGATTTCTGCTGACTTCAGTAAACATTAGATCAAGCAAATAACCATCCATCAAACAATGTTGATTAATGAGTTCCAGTGAGAATAGATTTCATTAGTGAAGCTAACAGAAAGAAAATACCCATTCTCGTTTCTCTTCTATAGGATGGAACACAGAGTTACAGCACCTGGGCAGTGACCTTTTCAGCTGGTTACCAGCATATAGCCTCAATGAAAAGAACTATTATACTAACATCTTACATAGGAACCACAGCAGAGGTCAAATAATTAACAGTCCAGGGAGCACGGGGTGCTTTTAACAAACCTGAAACTAAACACAAGTCTTCTGCAACCCAGCTGAATGCCTAAGAGAACAATTAGCCATCCCACCACAGAAAGAGCCCTCTCTCTTGATGGATATCAGCTGTCTGCTTCCCTAACCTCTCCAGCACACAGCTTTGTGTAATGCAGGTCGTGCTCTGGGCTGAACAAACATCCAGATTTCTTTAGCTTAGGTTCACCTTCAATCAGACAACACCAGCTTTCTTGTTCTCTTACTTTTGTGCTCAGGAGGAACAGCCATCCCTCCCCACTGGCATTACCTAAATCGTTTGTTTGGACTAATCCAAATCCATGCATGGAAATCATTTGTGTTAATAACTGCACTTTTTCATCTGCTGATTTTTTTTTTTTTTCCCCTTCAGTAATATTTACATACACTACTTTTAACCAACCCTTATTATTCCATCTTACTTAAGAGCTATTTAATATAATAGCTTGCTTTCTTTTCTTCATATATACTCCAGAAAGATAAGGAAGCCCATGGAAAAAAAAAAAAAAAGAGGGAGGGATGGAGGGGTTAAAAAAAAGGGAGAACCGTCGTTTTCATAGCTCTGTAATAATGAATAAATAGTTATTGCAACCACTGAAGTAAATGACCCCTCTAGCAATTACTACATCTCTAGAGCTGATGAAAATTGTGATCCCTGCGTGGTCTCCTTAAGGGCACATCTAATTTTAAGGACAAGCTGTTATCTTCCTCTGATCAGAAACTCTTTCTTTTCTTCCTGAGCAGGGCACTGACCTGAGGTCTCCCTATAACTCATGGTAACTGTTCTCCTGTGTTCTGAGTGCACTTCAGCACCCACAGAGCCGTGCTCCTTCAGGTGATGACAGAAATCAGCTGATCACTGCCTCACATTTGTAATCCAAAATAACCAGTTCAGGACAAAATCACTAGAAAAAAAAACCTAGTGAACGGCAATGCTAATAGAACAAGATTTGCATGAACTTTGCTCACACCTAGACTGAGCTAGAATTTCTTTTTCTAAGTGAGAACTTACTTTCCACACCCTTTGCCCTTCTTTCACTCTTCTTGACATGAACAAAACAAGGATTCATGGCTGGATCAAGCCCACTAAGTGCCTGGGCAGGATCTTTGCTCTGCCCCCAAAGTGCTGCATTTCAGAGGAAGGGGATACAAACTTGGCACAGTTGGGTACCTACTCAGTGACTGAAGAGATAACTTGGATGGCATCAGAGAGGAAAAAAAGGCATCCTGCTGCCATTTACCTCCATTCCTTGTCCCCACCAGTCATTCCATCCTGTGCATCATGTTGTTTTCCAGTCAACTGGCTTTTTAAGACAGCGTGCCACGCTGTAGTCATATTCATCCTTAACCACAACGCTTCCTCTGCCTTGAACATAATTCTCTTAAGTGCTCCAATATGTTTTTCCTTTATACTTAGTTAACATTTCATAGTTCAAACTGTGGAAGTGTGAGATTTTTGCTTGCTTCCTCATTTCACACCCCAGCATCTCCTTTTGAACTGTGTGCTTTTCTTCCTCTGAACCTTCCCGGTTGTGCAAGATGGTTGGCTGCAAATGGCACATGAATTATGCACCCAACATTCCCCTTCATCTTTTTTAAAGGCTCTGAACAGTTGTTCGATCATTAAAAATATATGCATAAATAAAAGTCAATTGAATTAAAATAACAGTAATCTGAAAATATTCTGCACCTGGTACAGTACTTTTCCCTTAGGCACATGGGAAAAGCTCTGCTGTAATATCTGAGAGCTGCTGTGGCTTTTTATCCTTCTAATCTCATAATCATTATTAATGTTTTTAAATTCCAGATGGTAGCTACCAACAAACTTGGAATAGAGAGCAAAAATGACATACCCCAGTTTCCATCAGAAGCTTGATTTGGGAGATTATATGCTTCTGTGCATTTCCAAGCCACTGCCACAAGCTTTCTGGACTACACCCAGTTCCCAGTAGCCTGCACAGGAAAAAAGATGCCAATACTTTTGAGATCTCAAAAGTATTTTTATTCTAGATTAAATACAATTTTTTTTTTCTCCATTAAAAAAAAAAAAGACTTGCTCTAAGTTTGAATTTCACCACCAGTTAAATTCCTTCTGGTTGGTCATTATAATTCCGAAACTCTGCATGTGAAATTCTCAGTAAAATGTTTTGGGTGTTTTTTCCTGGAAAATGTTTCCAATTTGACAAATGACATTTAAAAAATAAATCATAATGATGGCAAAGGCTCCCACCAAGTACAGTATGACGCATTTTGTGTCATCGTAGACCTGCAGCCCAAATCTCAACAGTCCTCTAGTGCTTCAAGACAAGAAGTGAATCTGACTGTAGGACTATGCAGCTTTAATAGCTACACATTTGATCATAGCTACACCTTAGTCTTGGAAAGCATGAGAGAATTGCACTTATGATTTCATAGAAAGTAAGCTCACTCAGCAGTCATAACTCATGAGACCTGTACTACTTCACTGGCATTATAAGCAAATTCTGCTCAGCCATACAAGTTCTGAGCTTTCCATACAGCTTTTTTCTTTACAACTGACTGTACCCAACATTAAGAGTAGATGTTAAGTTTCATCACACAGTTGAAAATCAGACATCCTATTTATTTAACAGAGCTGACTAAGCTTCCTGTGACAACCGGTGATGAGCTCCATTTTGCAAGCAGCAAGTGGACAGAGGAGCAACAGCAACCCCGACACTGAAGGGCTAAGTAAAAGTTTCTCTAATCCATGAGATTATATTGTACTGAAGGTACAACAAGGCCACACGGTTTATTGAAAACATACATTCTTACTTCTAGCTGTCTCTTATGTTTCCATATTACACTGTGCTCCGTAAGAATTTATAATAGCTGGCACCTTATCATTTGAAGTTAATATTAGCAATTTCTTATACTCTTAGTGCTTGTTTTCTCAGAAGATGAATTTATCCTAAATGCAATACCAGTAGAATGCCAAGCTTATATGAGTGATGGTAAAAATGAAGTATCTTATTTTACAAACCAGCAGCCCTGAAATAGCTGCATTAGTGTAGCAACAGTAAGTACAGAGCTCACAGAAACACACTGAGTTTGGTAAATACAATCATTATTTCTCATCTCTTGATGGCCTTGTATGCAGCCACATGAATGGAAAAGTCAATCATTACCAGCGCAAGCCTGGCATTAACTCTTTTTCCAGTTTCTAATTGTTATGTTTTTACTCAGAGGCCAAACAATAGAGACTGACTGCTTCTCTCATTCTCAGATCCAGCTCCTGTTGAGCCATGGCAAAACTACCAGTATGCTGAATTGGTTTTGATTGCTTCTCGCATTCCACCAATATACTTGAGCAGGCAAGACCTTAATTGTGCTAGAGCAATAATAGCAGAGCCAAGACTTTTCTTAAGAAATAAACCCATTTAACTATTTGTTAGAAGTCCACCTCCTGACTGTCCCCACTCACCTGCTTCAGCTCATACAGTGGTGTGCACTAACTAGACTGCTTTCAGATGAAACCAAATTGGAATTGCACTTCAACTGCAAACAAGCATTCAGTTCACAGAACAAGATCCTAAACGATCAGCTCATCGTCAAACCCCTCATCCCACCAAAATGCACATATACTGAGTATCTTGAGCCTGCACCAACACCTGCATGTTTCTGTACATCCACATCCACTGATCCACGCAATTTCCTACACCGATGCAGCCTATGGAACCAAACAGCTCACAGATCAGTCTTAAGTTCCTTCTCACTTGGGCACTGTAGGAAAAGTAATTCTCTTTCTGTTCTTACTGTCAAAACAGTAGATGGAACAACTTCTGACTTACCAGGTCAGTACAGTCCTCAAGGCTTTGCAAAATAACAAGCACTTCAGCCTAAGGCTTGCCCTCTCAAAAAAGACAAATATAGGCCATACATACACAAATATACGTACCGATTACATTTTGTAATTTGCTAAACGCTTCTGGAGATGACATTATCAACTGAGAGAGAGCAAGGGATGTATTCTAAATGTTAATACTTGCAAACTTTAATGCATATTTTCACAAAGTAATGCATGTTCAGTATATATCAATTCTGTGCAAGAAGCACTTCAAATTACTGGTTTGCATGATTCTAGCAGAATTAGTCTGACCTTCCTTTATAGAGAGATCTTTTCAGGTGAAATAGTTGGCTCTTCTCATCTGATCTCAAACTGAGCCACTTCCCACCTCCCACAGTAAGCTGTAGCCGTGCTCCTGCTGTAGCCGTGCTCCTGCTGTAACATACTCTGCTGAGCAGGACTGCTCGTGCATTAACAACTTCTTGCAAGAATTCGCAGGCTCAAAACATAATCAGGGTGACCCATTTTATGCATTTAGGCAATTTTCAGACTGTACTAAACAGTGTGGGAATATACCACGTATCAAGCTTGTTCCGAACATTGGGTGGGGGAAATGTTTTTCTTGTTTCTTTTGGAGGTTTTGTTGTTGTTGTTGTTCTTTAAAACAAAAACTCTATGCCATTCCATACAGATAGCTAAAACAGGGTTGCTAATGCCATGGCATTTTGGAAATGGTGCCTATTATTTTAAGGCTTGTTTGATAAATTGCCATCATTAAGAACTTTGAAATGACTGGATCTAATGCAGCCACGCAGGTAAATCAGAGCAGCATGATGCCTGCCCTTGGCTCTTGTTAAGAAAAGGCTGCAGCCCAACTCAGGCACACGTAACAGAATAGACTGACTGCTGCTGCATCACTACCATGTAGAATGGAAAAGGAGCAAAGGACAATATAGCAGAGCAGAGACAGCATACATGCATAATGGGAAATGCTTTTTACTTCTCTGTGCAGTAGCATGCAAACTTTCTCACCTCTGCCTTCCCAAGGAAACAGAATTTGAGTCTTAGAAACCATGTAATCAGTGACTCTGTTTGAAATCAAATTAATGATAATATTATCAAAATAAATCTCTCTTAGATACAGAGATAGCTAATAACATACACACAGTTCATACTTGAAACAAACTTGGAGAAATGCTCTATATTTACCCAATTCTTAACTGCAAAGGTACAGGACGAAGACACACAGCACATTTTGGTTACATTGAGCACAGTGAATACCACTTAGCTTCACCTCCAGCTTTAGATCAGCATTGCTGCCCTGCACAACCTTACAGTCAGTAAAGGGAGAAACGCGTTTTCAAGAGAGGTGCAACATCAAAGCCCTCGAACAGACAATTCCTCTTTTATTTCTGCAAAGAACTTCACTGAAGAACGTTACAGAATCACAGAATGGCCAGGGTTGGAAGGGACCTCAAGGATCACGAATCTCCATCTCCCCTGCCACATGCAGGGCCACCAACCTCTACATTTAATGCTAGACCAGGCTGCCCAGGGCCCCATCCAACCCAGCCTCGTGCACTGCAGAGGAGCCGGATGGCCTTCAAGTGTTCCTTCCAACTCAAACGTTTCTATGGTGCTATAAAATTGCAGTTGAAGATGCTCATATTATTATTCACCCAGTCCAGACCATACACTCTGCATCACTATGGGCTGGGTGTATCTATTGGTGTCCACTTATGATAACTTGAAAAAGCAATAACACTTCTATTTTCTGGGCACAATACTAAAGAAGAGGCAAGCAGCCTCCACCCCAGGGCAGGAAAACACATCAACACAGCAAGGAGAGGCTGTGTGGGTGGGGAATTTCACTGCTGCCAGTGCTATGGAACCTCATGTAGCTGTGAAGTAGAGAGAAAAAAAAAATACTACAGAGGCTGCAGTAGATAGAAAGCCAAGGGCATGAGCCCAAGCAAGCAGCAGGACTGTGGCTCTGAAGCTCGTAGAGAGGCTCTGGGCTAAATACTGACTTAAAGGCTGACTTAAAGGCTGACTATCTCAGCTGGGAGCTGAGAACAGAAAAAAGCCGTCGCTCTCCTCTCTCCCCCTTCCCACCCTAAGACTTAATTCCCAGCTGCACCTTGCTTATGTGGCAAACGTTGATGGATGAAGTTTAGACATGGGACTTAGCAAATCCACATAAGGAAGGTTCACAATGTGGGTTCACAATGCTTGTCTTGACCAAATTTTAGAATGTGCAAGATTTTTTTTTTTTCCCCTTTTAGTATTTATCACATAGTTTGACTGGACTCTTAGATTGTGGAGTATACATTTTCTTTGCTTATTAAGTAGAATCAAAGGCTTACTGAATTAATACACAACCCATCATTAGATTCACATTTTTTTCCTCTACAGCCTGATCTCCTCTAATATTTAAGATTGCTGGGGTCCAGAAAACCCATATCTACCAGAAACCTTTGCAGGTAGTTATGTTAGTCAGATACTGAACAGGTGAAATAGATAAAGAACTCTCTTTAAATGGAATTCATGTGTGACAGAACAGAACACTTTGTCTCTGGTATTTATGATTTTACTATCACATCTATAAGGAATAAATACACTTTATAGACCAGATGTTTCTGGAAGAATTCATCACTGTCAAAGCAGCACTCCTGCCTTCAGGAATTTCAGAATGGCAGCTGAAAAGGTGTCCTATTTCCTATGTTTTTAATATAATATTAAAATATTGTGTTTGATTTGCTCTTAATTACAAGAGGTAAGGATGTAATTTACTTAATGAGACAAGGCTAAATATAGCAGAAAGGGGTACTATAAAACCTAATGAAATTTTGCAGCTGCTTTTATTTAGGGAAATAATAAATTCTAGCCAAGAAGCTGAAGGATTGAAAGGGGAAGCAAATTCTCATCACATGCCTGAAGATTGAACAGCTATTCACCAGGGTACTAATAATCTTCAGAGCCAATAGCTCAAGATCTCATTAATGCACAGAATAGATTAGGGATATTAAAACACTCAGGTCTGGCTGGTTGCTCAGACATGCAGCATCTCACTAAGTATGAAATCTCACTTAGTTCTACCCCAGCTTTTTGTCCAATTTTACCTAAGTGCTTTTCAACTGGGAAAGTGGCCTACGAACTTCTGTACTGCCTATTTCATTTCCCAAATTGGCAAAATCAATTCACATTTATTTTAGGACTACAAGCTGCAGTTTCTCTATCATCAAAGGTTTGTTCTTGCATCGGTTCAGAAAATACAATGCATTATAAAGCCTTAAGAGTATAAAGAACAACAGACGTAGCAGTTTTTCAGATCCTCTGATTGTACAACCATCCTTCTCATACACAATCATCACACCTAAACATGCTCTAAAATACAACAGCAACTACTCTGTACAACCTGTCTATCTACAACCCCTAAGGCTGTAAAAGGAAAAAAAAAAAGTTGTCTTTAGCTAAATGAATCTCTTCCAGGAAAGAGACAGCTTGTTCCCTCATTAAAAATTGAAGGAAAATAGGCACAGAAATTGAGGGAAATAGGTAAAAGCATGGATCTTGTTCTATATAGTGTATTTAGTTTAATTAAATGTTATATCTTGAACAGTTCTAAATACATTCACTTGACTCATCTTTTGGAAGTGCTAAAATACAGTTTAATCACTGTCCACTCTTGCTAAGTGTTTTGGTGGGCATTTTGACAGTGAAAGGCTACAGTCCCATACAGCAGTTCATACCAAACTCAGCAGCTGGAAGCTCTAGCTTTAAGGCTCAACATAAGATCCACTTGTTTCTGTTGTTGTTTTTAAGTGAAAATAATTAACTATTGCAAACAGAATCACAGAACCACCAAGATTGGAAAAGACCTCCAAGATCATTTAGTCCAACTGTCCACCCACCACCAATATTTCCCCATTAAACCATGTCTGTGTTAAGTTCTCTGGCATTTAAGCTCTTCAGATCAGGATTAAACATTTAATGGATCTTTCATGGAAATCATTCAGGTAGATCAGTATTATGTAAAGTGCCTCCACAAGGGGATGGCACTCTAAGCACAAAAGGATTTACCAGTCAACATGAGAATCTGCAAGACACTTTCAAGCCTTCAGAAATCAGCGAGCCACATCTTATAAAGCCAATCTGAAACAAACAAATATCTTGAAGTACTTCCTCACCTGCATCTTTAAATCAGCCTATAATAACAACTTTAGCTGCTGGACTTTTCCATCTAGGCTTTTTCTGTTCACTCTGAAAACAGAAGCATGTATTTCTTCTCATATGATTACTAAAAGCAGTCAAATTGTTGATTCCTTTTCAGGTGGTGCTATCCCTGCAGCCATCCTTTCCTTTGACTAACAATTTCTATGACATATTTCCTCATCTTTGTTCCCTTATTAGCAAAGCAAGCAGTAATCAGGATGGAGGAAAAAAAACCCAACAGCATATAACCTTGCAGACCAGTGAGATGAAAAAAGAACACCATGGAGGACAAGGAAAGACAGACTTGCTAGGTCTCTCGGCAGTTGGCATGGCGCAGCATCTGACTTCTTGTCTACAATGGCTGCAGACCTTCTAATTCTCAGGTGAAAGAAGCCACTTTTTGTCTTCTCAACCAAAGGAAATTCATTTTTCCCCTCACCTCTTGGGCATTAAAATACAAGCTCATTCATACTGCTTAGAAATACTGGACTTGTTTTGAATTTATCTTACAGTAGAGTCAACCTACGCTACTCCCCAAGCTGACTCTTTTTTCACTTTCCACCTCTCATCTCCTCTACCAAGCCTGTTCCAGTGAACCTCTCCCCAAAACCTAGATTTCAGAGGTTTGTGCAGCAGTTATGCCCGTTGCTCTACTAATTCTAGTCCCTTTGAATGGACGGCAGACTTTTCCCTTTCCTTTGCTGAAACTTGCCTTATCAAAATGACCAGGGAGACAGAATCCAAACCTCATCTTCACAGAATCTTTAATCTTTTTGGGTGATTTATCAATTTTTATTATGTCAAAAAAAAAAAAAAGTAACTCCTCTCTCTACAACTTTGTCTCATTGAATAAGCTGATATAAGACCAAGTTTTTTGTCCTGCAGCCTGAGGGAAGCTTTGTGCCTGCTGTTTCTGTCATCTAAATGACATCATATGCTCTCAACATTTCCAAAAGTCCTACGCGTCTTTAGGTGATCTAAATCTCTTCTTACCACTAGCTGTACTCCCAGTTTCCAATCTCAGCAGTACAACTGATTGTGGGCCTTATTATCAATTTCAGCCAACAAGCTAAAAAAATATATTTTTTCAACTTTGTTGGATGTTTTTTCTCTTCTTTCAAACTTTCTTCTGCCTATTTCTTCCTTAGCTAACCTGCTGCCAAATCTCATTTTTCCCTTTCAGATTGTTCTCTAAAACATCCTTCCTGTCTCTGATCCTTAAACCACAGTAGAGACTTCTGACATTACCCATTTTCCTGCTTGTCTCTCTGGTTTCTTCGGTGTACTGGCAATACTGCTGCTGAAAATACCTTTTGGCATCCAGTTTTCTCTTTTCTTTACATTCCACATCAGATCCAGGCTTATCACTTTCAGCTTCAGAACTATATAATATAGTTCCCGCATATATTTAAACCTCAGACATTAGTTCAGCCTACAATGCAGTTTGAGTTCTTCATTCCAAATGCCCTGTTTCTGAGTCCTTCCCAAAGTATATTCTGCAAGAAGAAAGAAAAAAAAAAAAAAGACACTTTCTGTCAGAAATATACTTCTGAAATTCAAGATCAGCAATTATCAGTCCTACAGCTGCAGAACAAATTATATTACAGCTGATCACAGCAACACTCCATCCATGTTTAGTCTGGAATGTATCGCTGAACTTGTTTTACATCTTTCCACGAATAACAGCGAAACTGAACATTAACAAGGACAAAATCAGTAATTGATTATTTGAGTTTTATGAATAGGCAAGGTGAGGAACAATATCCTATATGAAGAGAGAAAGAAAGGATGAAGTGGCTACAATAGGTAGATGTCAAGAGAAACAGTACGTGTCATAAGGAAAGCCAGTTGTTTCAAAGTATTTTGGCTCTGATTCTCTCTGATTCTGTGTTGTGCAAGTTCTCCTTATTATGATTTGCACTTAAGACTTCCCTATGGAAGTGAGGCAATAGCCAATTGAACAAGGGGACTACGATAGTTTCACAGTAATTACTGTACCATCAGCCACGTATAACCTAGAACAGATGTCTTCCACTGGGCTGCCCACTGACTAGAAAAATGGGCATGTCCTTAGAGACCTGAAGATCTGCCCCATCAAACTTCTACATTAGTCCATTTTCAAGACCTTGCAAGGGCAGAGAAGTCATTTTAAAGCAAATGCCTAAATCCAGAAAAGCTTAATTCAGAGTTCTGCTCTGGATGCATCTGTAATATTCAGTCTCTGTCTAGCATTCGGTGATAAAAGTGGATTTTCTTACCTTTCAGCCCACCTTGCCTTGTGGAGCTAATATAACTACAATAAACTGAGTGGAATTCTGCCTGCTTTTTTTCTGGCTCTACACAAGTGCAATCTCATGAAAACAATACTTTCCCTAGCACAGCCCCAAACATTACAGCTTAATGGTACCTTCTACAATTGTTAACAAGAGAAAGCAAAAATGCCATCTTGAGTCATGCCTCAAAACAAAGGGCTTGCACTCAGGAGCCCTGCTACTTCTGAACTGAGCACACAAATACAAGCATGCTGCTCCAAACAGCTACTTTCAGTCAATTCAGGGAGAAAAGACAGCTGAAACTTAAACCACTTCCAAACTTCACATTTCAGTGCTTGAGCAAGAACAAAGGCTATCAGGGCTGTAATAAATTTTAAGATTGTGTAATTATTTGAACCTGCCCTTCCTTCGCAGGGAAACACATAGCAGGAACCTGCTGCCTTGAACTGTACCTTCCAGCCCTACAGCTGTTTAAGATCATTTCTGTAGCTATACGCTTTACCTCTTTGGAGAGCACGTGGCAATGATCGCCAGCTTCAGGAAAGCAGCAAAGTCACTTAGAGAAAAATGCATGTGGCAATAACTCAGCGATCTGGAGTCATGGTTCCAGAGCTGCTGGGGACACAGACTCATGCAACTTTCTGTCAGATTTTTTATGCAACTGTGCAACTACTTTCTGTATAAGGAATGAAAAACATGAGCCCAAGCCAACTGACAAGATTTATTTGCGTGTTGCCACATTCCAGTTCTCTAGACATGCATCTTTAACCATTTTTTCTTCTCACACAGCTGTATTCCAATTATGAGTATTCTGTTTCATTTTTTCTGGCTGTTACAGAAGATACTGAAAAAAAAAGAAAATCTATAGACATACATTTTTCAGTGAACTTACTTTAGTAATACCAAGGCAGCTCTTGCATTTACTTTCAATGAGCACTCAAACCATTGTGTTTTCCTGACATAAACGCCTGTGGAGAGAGAATGAACGACAAGGTCTTAAGCCAAAGCATTTGTGGCAACCTAGCTCATCATTCAATTCAGAAATGAAGTGCACTCATTCCTTTAATAAATAGAAAAAAACAAGCTATCATGATTTATGATTGGGTACCTCTAAGCAACACAACCTGAAAATCAAAAACAAGCAGAGAGCTGTCTGTCTACATTGTATACAGGTTTCCTTTTACAAAGTCAGAACATCAAGAGGTGAAATGGAAAAATACACCTTTTATCACTTAAAATATTGAGTAAGATTTAAGAAAAACATATTTTTACTGCTTTTCCTTTTTTTTTTTTTAATTCAATCTTGATTTGTTCATACCTTTCTCGTCACTATTTCTGAATGTGATCTTCAACATACAAGTAGTGAGTCATTTTTCTTTCCTTAATTTCCTTCTCTCGTCTTTGTTGTTCTAGATCTTGTTACAAGAGGCAGGTCTGAGGGCTTAGCACACATGTTCCTCCACCACAGCTGTACTTCTTCAAGTTACATTTCCCTTCCATGACGCAGCCTGGTCAGAAAATCAGTTCCATAGGAACACTGTTGAAAGTAAGATTAACAGGACAACAGAAGGTAAGAGGAAAATACTACAGACATGGCACATACCCATTAGACATATTTTACAGAATCATAGAATCACAAGGTTGGAAAGAAGATACAAGATCATCTAGTTCAACCATCCTCCCATCACCATTACTACCACAAGCTATTAAGCCATATCTCATAGCAGCTTCACCAGCGCTGAGTAGAGGGGGACAATCACCTCCCTGCTCCTGCTGGCCACACTATTTCTAACGCAGGCCAGGATGGCATTGGCCCTCTTGGCCACCTGGGCTCACTGCTGGCTCATGTTCAGCTAATCATCAACCAACACCCCCAGGTTCCCTTCTTCTTCACAGTCATCCAGCCGCTCATCCCCAGCCTGCAGTGCTGCATGGAGTTATTGTGGCCAAAGTGCAGCACCCAGCACTTGGCCTTGTTGAACCTCATCCCATTCCCCTCAGCCCAGCAAACCAGCTTATCTACATCCCTCTAGACTGACCCCTCAATATGGCATGGGAACAAGTTACCAAGTTATCTAACACAGCTTGCCATATTTTTGCTAGTATGTTCAACGTCCACACAATGAGAAATTGCACATTAAACTTATAGACCGATTTCATGCTAATTAGTCTACGAGGGAACTAGGTAACTGGGTTGTTACAGTTCTATCTTTAGAAATGAATCAGAATTACTGCTTATTTAGAATAATTTAAGATGTCTGACTGTGCCTGTTCTAAGCATCCATTAACAAATGGTAGCTTTTACTTGACTTCCCACTGCATTAAACAGGCCATTTCAGTACACAAGACAAAGCAGCTCATCAGCTGGAGGTTGAAAATAAATACACAGGAAGCAGGCATACAAACAAGTGTTAAAATACATCTGTCTTACGTCAAGATTCATTTGTAAATTCATTGCAAGAGCTACACTAAGTCACATCAATGTGTTTTCAAGATGATTAGAACACAATCAGAATTACAAATCTTTAGATATGGTACTAAGGGACATGGGTTAGTGAAGGAATACTGATAGCAGGTGGACAGTTGGTCTAGATGATCTTGGAGGTCTTTTCCAACCTTGGTGGTTCTAGGACTGTACCACGTAACGCTTAAATCCCTTTATAGCAATGGGATTCTGACTTACATCCTCAAGATTTCTGAAGTGATTCACAGATGCTGTGTGAGACACAGGAGAGCTAGAATTGAAGACAGGCTGCCCTGTAGTCAATGCTGGAGTAATGCTATCTATCAAGTTCAGCTGTTCACTGCAAGGAGCAGTGGGGAAACACTTCTCTGTACTTATAAGCCCTTTGGTTCACAAACCTGAATCCTCTCCCAAAGTGGAATGACTAAGTTTACTCCAGAGGTATTTAAGAGGCGGGTAAACCACCCCTGCAATCTCTTTTAATTCAGTACCTTTGAAATCTCTAAACACAGAGTTATAGAAGTTATAAATAAAAGTCTAGTCTCTCAATAAGGGATCATTAATGCCCTTTAACAAAAAGTATCAGCCAGAAGGCTTTAGCATGACCTGAAAAGGGAGATACAATCATCCAATCTATTTGGTTTTCAAAGTCCCTCTCTGCATACAAGCAGGATTCACTGAGCAAAAAGGGAAGGAAAAACAAAACAGAACAAAACAAAGCCCCTTAAGCTGCTGTTTGGGAAAGCTCACGTATAAATAAAACAACAGATGTTTCTGTTTGTTTTGTGAAAGGCAGTAATCGAAGATCAGTCATCCATGCATCAAACAAGTGCTCTCGGTCTGCTGACTGAACAGCGGTGTGACAGCACCTCAGTGCCTCCGGAGCGCCTTCGAAGATGACTCCTGTAGGCAAAAAAAAATGCCAAGGATGTGCTGGTTTTGAGATCCGAGTAAGAAAACCCCTCGGGAGTATCTACAGCACTATTTTCTGGAATTATGGAAATGACCATAGGTGACTGAAGAAATTCAAAAGACAAAAACGAGGCACGAATGGGATGTTATGCAAATTAAAGTGATGTGGATGCAAAGATACAACTGTGCCTTACAGCTTGGTCCTGGCTGCCAAGGAAGTTCAGCGTTGATTCACCAACTAAGTCTTCCTACAGCCATTGCCTCAAAACTGCAATGTTTCTTCTATAACATCAAACTTCGTGGTTGAGACAGGACAGGTACTGACCACAAAAGATAACTGCATCAAAAGCAAGTACTTTGTGGAAATGATGTCAATTACAAAAGCAACTATGATAACAGTAAGACTAAAAGAAGAGCTCACCTCTCCAATGGCATCAGTTTTCTCAAGGCCTATCTATGGAGCAGGTACAAGATACTGTCTCTCTTTATAGGTCTTGTCTGTCTTAAAGCTCATGCATTTTAATGGGAACTCTTCAGTATCCCAAGCACTACAGTTTGCAACAGAAGCAGGAAAAAAGGAGCAGTGCAATCTGGTCCCGTGCTAAGAATATGCCCTCCTGGCTCCCAGAGGCCAGGAGCAGCTCCCAGCCCTACCCTTGTGCTGGCAGCATGGGGCACAATCCATACCTCCCCTTTCAGGGTGCCTGCCCATCATCTGTGGGGTGCCAGCATGGCAGGCAGGGTAAGTTAGGGGATTGCACAGACAGCACAGGGACACACACAGCTACAGCACCACATCTTCAAAGGAGAGGCATGTAATGCAAATAGAAGAACGTGCATTCCCAGAACAATGAGTTCTTGTAGCCACAACAGCCTGCCGAAAGGACAGAGGTGAACATGCAACTGCCAACTTACAGGAGACCGCTGGAGAAGAGCGTGTAGATAGCTGAAGGTGTTTACTCACATTCTGTAAGGCTTTAGTACAGCCATTTATCTGTTATATTGCTGCTATTAATCCTAAGCATGCAGTTCACCGACTGAGGGTTAATTACAATCTATTAATAAATCAACAAACCACTTCGATCCTTATTTGATTTAAACCATGAGTCCAAGTCCTGTATAAGCACATGCACTTCTCCGTGTTTTTCTGCTTGACACTTACACACAACCTTTGGCTAAAAAACACAACTTCTCATTTTCTATTTTGTTTTGTTCTTCCTCACCCTCCCCTGAGAGCACTTAAAATATGCAGGAAATCAACTGGCTAGCTTTACCTGTCAAATTTCCTTCTGTGCTAACAGTTACCTCCCAGAACTTACTTCTCTCCAAATTGGAATGATATGGATTTGATGAGTGGACTGTTCAGTGGATGAGGAACTGGTTGCGAGATCATACCCAGAGAGCAGTGGTCAATGTCTAGATGGAGATCAGTGACCAACGGTGTTCCTTAAGCATCAGTACCGGGTCTGGTGCTCTTTAACATCTTCATCAGTGACATGGAGTCAGTGGGATCAAGAGTGCCCTCGGCAGTTTGCAGGTGACACTGAGCTGTGTGGTGTGGTGAACACAACCAAGGGATGGGATGCCATCACAGGGACCTAGACAGGCTGAGCAGTGGGGCCCAGGAGAACGCCACGAGGTTCAAAAAAGCCAAGTGCAAAGTCTTGTTCTTGGGCTGTGGCAACCCTGACTATCAGTACAAAATGAGGATATAAGAATGGAGCATAGTCGTACTGAAAAAGACCCAGCAATAGTGGTGGATGACAGCTGGATGTAAGCCAGCACTGTGCCCTCACAGCCCAAAGAGCCAACCACATCCTGGGCTGCATCCAAAGCAGCGTGGCCAGCAGGGTGAGGGAGGGGATCTGCCCCTCTGCTCTGTGCTGTGAGACCTCACCTGGAGCACTGCAACCAGATGGGGAGTGCTCAGTACAGGAGAGACATGGAGCTGCTGGAGAGCGTGCAGAGCAGAGCTGCAAAAATGATCCAGGGATGGAACACCTCCCTGTGAGGACAGGCTGAAAGCTGGGCTGTGCAGCCTGGAAAAGGGAAGGCTCTGTGAGACCTGATAATGGCCTGTTAGTATCTTAAGGGGGGGGTAAGAAAGAAAAGGACAGACTCTATAGCAAGGACTGTGTGATAGGACAAGGGGAAATGGTTTCAAACCAAAAGAGAGGAGATTCATATCGGATATAAGGAAAAAGCTTTTTAAACAAGTAATACTGAAGCAGTGGCACAGGTTGCCCAGAGAGGTGGTGGTGCCCCATCCCTGCAGACAGGCAAGGTCAGGCTGGACGGGGCTCTGAGCACTGATGGAGCTGTGGGTGTCCCTGTGCACTGCAGGGGGTTGGACTGGATGGCCTCAAATGATTCTAAGATTCCAACCAAACTACTGGAATAACCTTCCCCCTCCCCCCCATTAACAGTTTCCTAGTCTGGTCCAAAATATATCTTTTAATTAAGAGTGACTATTAAATTATTGGATTTAACAAATTAAAATTTAGGACTAATGCTTATGCTAGCTTCCCCAATGCAGCTTTGGAACCAGGTGTTCTAACGGAATTATATCCACTACATCAGATTTTTACATCAGGATATTCTAAGGAAAACACATCTGAAAGATTGCTGGCTTCTCCTTCCTCCTTCACAACTGAAAAAGCAAGCTAAAACCTGACTTCTAGACAACAGTGGAAAGCGTCTTTATTTTAAAACTGGTTTAAAAACAAAAAGTTATGGTTCAGTTCTCAACCTCCACTGATGACATTTTCATAAGTTAGAGGTAATCAAGGATTATTTCCCATGCTTAAAACTCAAATTCTCAGTCATAGGAACTATAAAATCTGATGCCTGGGTACACAACATAGGGTCTTACTATCGTTCCTATATCCTAAGTAGCCTCGGATAAAACATACTGACAGATTTTGTACTCAAAGACACTGAAAAAACTCAATCCTTGATGACCAATGACTGACCTCAGATCTTATCAGTCTGTGACCCTCAAATAGTAACACTCATTTTAGAATTATACTTGCATTTAACTCTTTTTTTTATTGTGCACACTTGGCTTTCAATTGGTCAAAATTATTCTTTCCCCAAATTCACTTTTCTTTCTTCTGCAGTCAGGAGTAAAACATTCTGTGTGATGTATAAAGATTTTTAAAAACACCTAGGCTTGCAAGACACAGCATATCACCTTTGCAATTACTTTTTAGAAGTTACTTATTTTGCAAAACCTGGCTTCTTAAACAAGCACTTAAAGTTTAAAATAACTTCCCAGACTAACAACTGGCAAACTACATTCTTCTTCATTACAATTTCAGAAAGGAACAGTCATAAAGCTGAAAAAAGTATAAAAGCCTTACGTGAATAAAAAAAAGCTATTCATAATTAACTTTTTTCAAAGGTATTGATCTTAGTGCCATACAAAGAAAGTGATTAGTGGAAACCAGACCTGCCAATAACTCCAAGAAGGGGAAAAAAAAACCCTGCAGTTATAGTGGTGGAGCTGGTTTTCATAATATGTTTATTTTGTAGATGCTTGAAATTTTAAACATTTGTAACTCACTGAGGGTAACATCATGCAAATTTTAATGCCTGACTTACATGAATGTTCCTATCCTCTACAACATGAAAAATCACCACCTGCTCTGTATTAGTATTTAAAGTTGGCAAGCAGCCACGATGCTCACTGATCTTTTTTTTTTTCCCCTCACTTAATTTTGATTAGGTGGAGGAAACATTACAGATTACCTCACATGCCAATCTATTAAGTGCCCAACGCTCATGCAATCTTCAGCTTCTGTGGGCCAGCAACTTGTCCTCCCCCCTCACACACCAATTAAAAAGTCAAGAAATAAAAACGAAACTTGCATCACAGTGAAAAATCTGTACATTCATTACATTCATTTAGCATTGTAATGCAGTTCAAAGTTTATCAAACAAAAAATTGTTCATAAAACACTGCTGGTCAGGGGAAGAAACACCTTACTTGTCAGTTGCATGCTCCCTAATTCCAGCTAGCACTGCTCCAATTAATTAATTTGTTACTCCCTACTTCTTCTTTCCCAGCCTTTTTCCACATTATCTATACTTCTTTTTTCTTCCAGGTGATACAAAGAAAACCATTCCTCCATTTCTCTCTGTCCAGAACATACCTTCTCCCATTATTAAGTCATGTCCATGCCTTCCTGTTTACATACTCCACCTATGGAATGTGGAACCAAAGAAGAGGATATCGATTCTAGGATAAACCCTTCCCCTCTTCCCCAAAAGCACCATAGAAGCACAGTAGGAGCCCATCTCCAGTTAACATTTACCCAGCATATTCCCACCTCCTCACTCCCTTAACACATCTGAGTCACCAGTTGAAGTGACTGGAAATCTACCTGCTGAAGCAAAAATGCATGAAGTTCACAGTTATTTGACATGCATTTCCATAGCAGCTCACATGTGGAAAACTGAAGAGTTCCTCTTAAAACACGTAAACTTTGTCTAAAAGACAGAGCCTGTGAAGAGAGGCAGTATCTTGGATCAAGTCCATGGATTGTCTATGAGAAAACTTAATACCTTTGGAGAAACAAGCTTTTAAGCCTTCATTTTAGGGGCTGTAAAAGTCATAAGATGACTTGTACTTAATCTCCCTTTCTCCAGGAGTACTACCATTCTCTAAAGGAAAATGAAAGATGAGCCCCTTCCCCTGGAACTGTTATGCATTAGGCTTGTCAAGAAGATGGTTCCACTCTTCATCACGCTATTTTATACCTTCTCACTCATTCCTTCCAGCCAAAATCTGGTACAGAACACCTCCTTCTTCCCCAGCTCTTAAAATTAATCTTCTAGCCAGTTAAACACTGCATAAGTTGCTTCTTTCAAAAAAAGCATTTTTTGTAATTTTGAGAATTGAACGTTAAGTTAAGCAGCAGGTGGTAACTTTAATATCTGCATTTGTCTTTGAATCATAGCTCAATAAACCCTGACAGAATATTAAAGCTTCTGCCTACCTTGTCCACTTGGCGTGTGCACACCATCCTGTCAAACTCCACCTGCTGGATAATCTTCTTACGGCAGGCCAAGAGAAGCTCTCTCTGACACATTTGTTAATACAACACCTAAAACAATGATACATCTGTTTTAATGATGCACTTACATACTTTGCATGCTTTTCCTTCCCACCATTCCCTACCAGCACTGCAACCAAGTGAATCATCGAGTAAATTACTTCTTCTTAACTCCTCAGGAGAACAGGCCTTACTCGTACTTAAGTTCAATTCCTAAAAATATTTATCTACAGGAAAAGTTACAGCCCCATGCAACAGGTATGGAAGTAGAAAATAAACTTCACAATTTTCAGTCTCTAAAAACAGAAAAGCAGAAAGTTTGGAAATGTGATTTAACTTACTTTTAAGCACTACAAGATACAACTGGTATAAAGTTCCTTGCAATTCCAAAAGAATGCCAATTCCAGAGAATGCCACTTGTAACCTAATTAGTTTAAAGTATACGAGTCTGTTTGTGTGCTAGTTAACTTTTCTGCTTGCTACTTCTCTCAGTAAACTTAGTCAAATGATGGTACAGTCTGTTAAAAGTGGAATGAAGCATCAGCCTTCTCTGTGGTACCCTACCCTCCTTAATGTTTAGAAACAATCATTTTTGCATTTGCAAGTAGAAGGAGAATTGAATTTGTGTTGCAGGTACAAAGAAGTATGAACTAAAGATATTGTTACAGCACTTATTTAATCACTTCCTCTTACACAAGTCAAACATTCAACTTCCAAACGTTAACTGATAATATCTTTTTAACTGTAATTTCCAACAGACAGAAACCATACAAAGTTGGTTAGATCTGTGTATTTGCTGATATTCTCTTCTAGTATGACTTAAATTTATTTGTCACCAAGTAGAGTTGTTCATTATCACCTACCATCCTTCAGGAATAATTTGAAAATACAGCTCAAGACTTGCAAATCATACCTGGAATAGTCTGTCCTACTGAAATACTGGGAGAGGAATTATATTTGAGAATAGTAATTTAATCCAACTGGGAGAGAATGTACTACTTAGAATAATGCTCAAATACTTCTCTAGAAAAAGAAATGAGTGCCATTTTACAGTTGATGTAGCACAGGCATTCAAATTCCTTGCTGAATGTAGATTATAATTTCAAAACATTGTAACAAAATAAGTAGGAGTGGAGACTGTCCACACAAGTTTGATAGGAGCTTCAAAATAACCTTTATTACTTATGAAGAACTATTTTGCTCCTCTTCTACTAAGTTCCTCTGTTTTTGCTAGATCTCCAAATAAAACTGTAGCAGAACTTCTCTGTGCAGGTCTCACATAAGAAGAAAAGAGGAAAAAAAATATAAGGACTGTTTTCTAAATTAAAATATTTTATAAAATTTGTTTAAAGCCTAAGTAATTTAAAATACATCTTCAAAGAGTAAATAGCTGAGCTTCGTATTACCTGTGATTAGTGAAACTTTCAGCCAGTCAGGTAGAAGATCTGAAGTGGGGCAGGTACTGAGCCACTACCCTTTCAATACATTTCTGTCATGGAAGGAAGGGAGAAAAAGAAAAGGTACACGGAATATCAGTATTAAGAAATCATAAATTCCCAAAACAGTCAAATTAGGCATGGCATACTCCTCATAATGACTCTTGGTGAAAGATTTGGGACAGTAAAAATATCTCATACTGGTACATTAACATAGTTCAAATTCTGTCATTGTAATTAAGGTTAAAAATACCTGTACTAAAACAGTATTTAATTCTTTCTTCCCCCCTCCCCATAGAGGTCAGAGCAAGTAAGTTTTTGGAGTTGCTTCAGGTTAACTCTTCAGCTTACTTTCTCCTCAACTCCTACTTCAGGAGTAAAACAGATTCACAGCAGACCACAAAGAAGAAATCTCTGACTTCTGCTTCCCAATACAAAACTGTTTGTGGAGCTACTCTCCTGACTCATTAGATTGCAGGAAAAAAAAAGTAATGCTTTCACTACTACCATCAGCTTTAATTGGAGTTATGAAGCAAGCATTAACTATTCCACCCCTGTGTTTCTGACACAGAAAATGGTTAGGTTTCTGCAGTGTATACTTGCCTTGTGAGTCTTCCATAACCTGAGACGATCCTGGATGGTTTACCTGAACTTCATAGCTATCCTGAAAGAATTCAAAAGCTTAATTTTGGAGCATGTCAAGTTAAAACCACAGCATTCTATTAACTTTCAGAACCCGCCACTTCAGTTCTAATTGAACACACTATTACTCAGAAAAATACACTGCCTCAACATTTCTGAAGAACTTTGTTTAGTGGTTTAAACCTAATCAAATTTTAATTGAAATGCCATTATTCTTTTCTTGGTTTTAGAAGCAGCAGCAGGAGTGTCTCAAGTTCTTTCAAGCAAATCTAACATTCTCTGACACTTCTTGATGAAGAACGAGCAAACTCATCTGGGCCACTAGCCAAAGATACACTTCACTTGGTTTCATTGATCTCAGCACAGCCAAGAACAGAGGCAGATCAGACTAGTTCAGAAACTTACTTAGCAAAGCACACTCCATGCAAAAGAAAGGAATTACTTATTATGCTTTGCTAATGTTCCTGTAAATGGTGTTTATTATACAGCTCTGATGTTTCAGACTACTTTTTGATTGTTAATTACCACAGCCAAGGTGCCAAAAGCCAGCACCTGACAGATGTCCCAAATCCAGTATGAAGTGGACAGTGGTGATCTATGAAGAGAAAATCCCCTTTCCCAGCCCTAGGTAGCTGCAAAGGGCAGGGAAGCTCGTACAGACTGCCTCCCCCAAACACTGCACCAATAAATACTCCATCTGAATTTGGTGAATCTACAGCACAGAAGAAAAAACATACTCTTTCTTTTTTTATTAATACTATGCAGCTAAGAAATTCCTGCTGTGTTGTTTTTGTTTGTTTGTTTTTAATGAAATTAAAAGCAATCTCGGATAAAAGCATTTGCAACAGGAAACTCCTAAAACAATAACCTCAAATAATTATCTTCCAAAAGGTACAGTTTACAACAATTTGGATACTTCTACTTCCTCAGAGGAAGGCAACCTGAGTGCCTCAGGAACTCCTTAAGAGATGCACAGGCCTTGATTTCCAATAGTGTTTTTTGCACTTCTATGCTCATGGCAGAGCAGTGCTGTTCTTATGTCTGTTTTCCATTTTTTTAATTTTTATTTATTTATTTTTAAATCTAAGAAGAACAGCAATACAGCAACTCAAATGCCAAGGCTGACAGGCTGCTTTCCTTGCCCAGATCCTACTGAGAACATCAACCAATTCAGCTTCTTTTTTATATACAGAACTGCCAGCAACTGCTGGTTTAGAAAGAATAGCCATTTTACATAATCAAGCTAACAAGGAAGAAAAGGCCACAACTAATGTACCTCGCTTACTGAGTTGAAACAAAAGCCCTTTAAGTGGGTATTTCATTAAGCATTAATCACACTACCTCTACCCACGCTAAAGAAGAAATCCTTTAATTGAGCAGCAAGAAACTTAAGCTGGTGAAAACAGTTTCCATTAGGTAAAGACAGTGGTGCTAAAGCAGAAAACGAGCATCCCAGGTGGAAATTCACCAAGACCCCCAGTTTCTTGCTCTTTTGGGGGTATTGTAACAGGTTACTTAATTTTATCCTGGTGGTAAAACTATTCCACACTACAGAATATTTAATTCCCAGAGAAAATAATGTACTTCCAAGGGGTTATTTTTAAAAAATTCAAGTAAATGCTGGGGTATTATGATTTCTAGCTTCATTATCCCATAATAGGATACTCCTGTTTGTATAGAGGTGACGGGATAGCACTACAATAACACTGCAAAAAAAATAACTGCGTAACGCAACTATTCATGTGGCCATTTTTATTTAAACAGGATACACAAACAGCTCTCAGTGCAAGTAATGGTGTTACTTTTTCATTCTCAAAAAATACAAAAAAAATCTCAAAACGGTTAGTAATGACTGCCTGCTTAAATACCTGAGGTAAAACTGGTGACCACGTGGAGGCTCGGTCATAGAATCATTCAGGTTGGAAAAGCTCACCAAGCTCACCAAGCTCACCAAGCTCACCAAGCTCACCAAGCTCACCAAGCTCACCAAGCTCACCAAGCTCACCCCACCCCGTGACCTCGTCCCTCAGTGCCAAAGTTCACGCCACCACTCCAACCACAGCCGCCATACTCGCGGCCACGATTTATCTTACGCCCTGCGCATGCGCACGACAACACCGCCGCCGCAGTTCCGCCGCCGCGGCCGGCGATTGGTGTGTCCCGCTGCGGCCGCCGTAGTGCTGCTGGCCGGCGCGTGGTGGGCCCGCGCTTGGTGGAGCGGCGCGTCTCAGGTGGGGCGATGGGCACGGCTTAGAGCGGGATGCGCTCCCTCGCGGCCGGGGTCGAGCGGGGAGCGGGGCCGTGTTTCCCTCGGATCGGTCTGTGGGGAAGAGCTTTGTTGTATTAGCTCCCAAATGGTATTTTAGGGTATGAAGCGTGGGGAGCGCCAGCCTGAAGTCTGGGTTGGGATGGAACCTTTGGGTCGATAAGGGCTCGTTTAAGGCGCCGTTAGCTGACAGCCAGCTGAACGTGAGCCAGCAGTGTGCCCAAGTGGCCAAGAAGGCCGACGGCACCCCGGCGTGTGTCAGCGGGAGGGCGGCCAGGGGGAAGCAGGAGGTGACCGTCCCTCAGCTGGGACGGAAGTGGTGGGATCACCTGGACATGTCCCAGAGCCGTGGAGATGTGGCACTGCGGGCAGTGGGCACTGTAGGTTTGGGCTTGTTTATCTTAGTGGTCTTTTCCAACCTTAGTGATTCCCGCATGTGCATTTGCAAAAAATAATGTAGATGTTAGAAATCTTGCTTCTGTTTTTTGTTAATATGGGGTTTCTGTTTGTGTATTTTTTTTTTTTCATTCCAGACTTTAGTGACATCAAAAATGGCATCCCAGAAGGAAATACTGAGCGATGGGCGGTTCAGCCGCGTTGCCCGGGATCCCAGGTTTTGGGAGATGCCAGAAAAAGACCGTAAAGTCAAGATTGACAAACGCTTTCGAGCAATGTTTCATGACAAGAGGTTCAAGCTGAAGTGCACAGTGGATAAAAGAGGTCGACCTGTTAACTACACCTCTGTAGAGAACCTCAGGAAGTTCTATGCCTTGTCAGAATCTGACTCTGAACTTTCAGAAGATGAGAGCGAAGTACGTGCAGAAAAGAAAAAAAAGAAGAAAAAAGCTAAGCCTAAGGAAGGAGATTCTGTAAAACCAATTCCTCAGGAAGAGAGTAAAATGAAAAAACAAGGGGTGGACCAACCATGTAAAGATGACCCTCAGAACAAAGGACAGAAAGTTGCATCTAGATTCAAATTGAAAGAGGTCTCCAAGAAAACCAGAACAGAAATGGATGACTCCCAGGGAAACAAGGACCTTTTATGTGACACAGAAAATGAGGAAGGAGGTGAATCAAAAAGAAGGTCGGTTTCAATTCAAAATAAGCAAAAGACTTCAAAGCCAAGAGGTGCTAATACAGTTAAAGCTGCAAAGAGGGACTGTTCCGTACAAGGAAAAACACAGGAATCAGGTTAGTTTTTACAATAACAGAATTTGGCTGTACTTATTTTGGTATTGTTCCTATTTTATAAATGAAAAACACTTTTTTCACTAAATCAATCATAAGAGCAGACTTGGGTTATTACTAATGGCAGTGAGCTGCTCACAGAATCACTACATGTTCTTCAGTAACATTGGAGACAGTCATGTCCTTCCCATTGATGGAGCCAAAATTGTTTGTTAAGGTAGTAAGAAACGTAAAATATCATAAAATTGTAGAATGGCCTGGGTTGAATAGGAGCACAATGCTCATCCAGTTCCAACCCCCTGCTATGTGCAGGGTCACCAACCAGCAGCCCAGGCTGCCCAGAGCCACATCCAGCCTGGCCTTGAATGCCTGCAGGGATGGGGCAGCCACAGCCTCCTTGGGCAGCTTGTTCCAGTGCCTCACCACCCTCTGGGGAACATAGAATAAAATATCATTCTGTCAGTTTTAAATCAGTAACACAAGTAGGGGACCAAAAAGCAATAAATGAGAAACAGAACACTTAATACTGATGTTTGAATTTCCTTGATGTAATTTGTTCCTGCATTGTTCTACCTTCCAGAGATTCTTTTAATCAGCATGAAAAAAGCTTAAGATGTTTTTTCCTCTCTGTAAAAGGTCTTATGAGTTTACAACATAAAGTCAGATACCTAATATTTGTGTTTTAGTGACTGCTTGCAGAGACAGCGGTGCTGAAAGTGACATCGGTGAAAGCCAATTAGAGGAGGAAATTTCTGCAAGGGAAAGTTCTGAGTGTATGCAATCAGAAGAAGAGTTGGAAGACAATGGGGAAACAGATGAGGATGAGGAGTCAGAAGACAGTGAAGAAACAGATGAAGGTGGTGATTCAGAAGATGGAGAAAGTGATATAGAGCCTGATCTGGCTAGAGGTATAGGGAACATCGAAACAAGCTCGGAGGATGATGATGACTTAGATGATCTATTTCCAAAGGAGCCAGAGATTGAGCATTCATGGGGTGAACTAGATAAAGATGCCCCTCGTGGAGATGAGGTAAAATTGCTTCTGCACGTGACAAGTTACTGTGTGAATAACTCAAAGATGCACAGTCATAAGTTTGTTGTACACTTTTGACTATGTAACAACTTGTGAAGGTTTCTGTCAGAACAGTTTTTGGACATTTTTGATTACAAAATGCAAGTGATTGGTGAAGTTGGCCATGAATGCGAGACCTTAAGTGTTCTCTGATGTCTCCCTCTGTCTCTAAGCAGAGGGTCATCTGTAGATAGATAAGCTCTATCTGTAATTGGGGAAAAAAACAAATGGAACTGTGCTTTTAAAGGAATTCTGGGGTTTAAATAGTTCTGCTGTTGTTGGCTACTGATTTGTTTTTCACTTTTTAAATATGAATTCTCTAATTCAAGCTTAAATAATAAGTTATTTGACAAGGAAGCAGGACTTTAAAACTGGTCATGTTTAGTTCATACAAAAATCACAGTACCAGTCCTGTTATAATACTGTGTTATTGCTGTTGTGACTAACCACATGTTAACAAAATCTGAAGCACTGGTGTTATAAATCTAGTCTTAATTCTATGATTAATGCAGTCTAACATATCTGTTGTTGCTTTACCACTTGGATATTAAGTCTCAAGGAAAATTCTGTTTGTATTTTTAAGTAGAGCTTGTTGCTGACTTCAGTATTTACATAGAACAGTTGTTAGAGAATTATATATTCTCCACGGTGGTCAGGAATTAAACTTTTTTTTTTCCCCCCCATTCAGATTACAAGTAGATTGGCAGTTTGTAATATGGACTGGGATAGACTTAAAGCTAAGGACTTGCTGGCTTTATTTAATTCTTTCATACCCAAAGGAGGAACTATATTTTCTATTAAGGTAAGACCTGATTTCTAAAAGAAGGAAATGGCTTTTTACTCTAAAGCTGGGGGAAAACCAACAAAATAAAAGCAAAGGAAGTTAATTAGGTGTAAGAACCAAGACACAATAAATGAGAATTGACATGTGTTGCATTGGGGCCGTGCCCACCGCCCTCTGGGGCACAGCCTTTCCCTCACCCCCACCTGCCCTCCCCTGACGCAGCTCCATGCCGTTCCCTCAGCCCTGTTGCTGTACAGACAGCAGAGCTCAGCGCTGCCCTCTGCTCCCTGGAGAGCTGCAGCTGCCATCAGGCCTCCGCTCCTCTGCTCTGTGCAAACCAAGGGACTTAGCTGCTCCTCATGTGTCTTCCCCTCTAAATTCTTCCCAATCTTTGTAGCTTGAAATGTAAAACGTGACTGCTTTCTAGTGATGGGCTTGGATTCTGAAGCTGTTAACATATTGTGTATACGATGTTGGCTCCAAGTGCTGTTTCGCTGAGATTAATAGTGAAGTCTTCAAAACCTAATAGAGGGAGACTCCATTTCCTTAGCTAGATTGCTTTTCAGTAGTCTGGTAGATAACTCAGCCTTAAACCTGGAGATTTCTAAATGCACTTCAACTCCTTTTGTCGTTGCCCACTATTGTTTGTTTTTCAACAATTTTGAATTATTTATAAACCTTCTGATCAAAGTAATGTTTTTCCAGTTTTAGTGCTTGCCTGCAGCAGAAACTTCCTGAGTCAGTCTAGTAGCCCTTTCTGAAGAGGGCCACAGTAAGATGAGTGAAGTTACTGCTCCTATTAGTTTTCATCTGTCTCAAAATAGTCTCTTTTTTTAAACAGTCTGTTCACTTCCTTGTCTTTTCTTTAAGGTTAAGAAGATATTAAAACTTGTAGAATTGAACCCATATCTTTTTTTCCCTCTCTAAAAATCAGTGAATTGTAAAAGGCTTGGTGAGATCTTATTCTTAATTGGTATACAATTTGCTCCACAGTTAAAATTTATGTTTGTATTGTTTTATTTCTAGATTTATCCTTCAGAGTTTGGAAAAGAAAGATTGAAAGAGGAAGAACAACAAGGGCCTAAGGAACTGTTTGATCTTCCAGAGAACACCACAGAGAAAGACGAGTATTAACTTAATCTTCAAATGAATCTTAATTCCCTGATTAGCTGCTTGTTACAGAACTTCACTTACTGGAGTCTCCTGTAGACATTTTCATTTTGTAGCTTTTTCAAGGGATATATCAGACCTGACCCTAGTTCAACAGGAATGCATGTAATAAATGCATTATGATAAAACTTGCAAAAAAAATGTTACCAATAGGAGACTTGAAAACTTTTATTGCTCATTGCAATAATAAATTGAATGTGTCAAGAGTTCAATATATGATTTTTCTCTACCAATTGCCACTCGCACAAGAAAAACCCCTTTGTTGCTTGCTATTAAAATTTTTTATCAGCACAACCAACATGGACTGGACTTCAGATCCAGGCTTCTCCAAGCATGGAGTAACCATACCTGTATATGAAAATGCTTTTCACCAGCTTTGCCAGGAGTCAAGGGTGCAGGTTTCAGCTCAGCTAAATAGGCTCAAACACTTTGATGGGAAATGTTAATCACTGCTTTCTGTGGCCTGCATAGAGGCATGCAGAGGTGCCCTGTGCGGGGACTCTAACCTCACAATGCTGGTAGGAAGCAGAATCAAGTAGAGTTGCAACTATATAACATATGGAGGCAATTAGAACAACATTAGTAATTTGAAAAGTTGGAAGATTTAATAATGTCAATCTTAGAATGTTAGCTCTTTGGGTGGAAAATGCACTGAGTGAAACACAGCCTCCTTTAATAGAACTGTGTGAATTCTTTGAGTAAAACTGAATAGGTATTGGTGGAATGTCATGTTGTTTAACATTTAATCTTATAAAGACAGGGAGAGTGTTTCAGTGATGCATATATATAAGGAGTTGAATTACAGTATTTTGCAGATGAAAGCTTGTGTAAGCTCATTAATTCTGTTGTTTTCTGCTTTTGCAGGCTTTATAAGGAAAAACTGAGGGAATATCAGTTTAAGCGACTGAAGTACTTCTATGCAGTTGTAGAATGTGACTCTCCTGAAACAGCCAATAAAATTTATGAGGAATGTGATGGACTGGAATTTGAAAGTAGCTGCTCTTTTATTGACCTCAGGTAAATCCAATGGTGGCTTTCTTATATATCCAAAGGGGGAAAGGGCACAAATAAAAAAATCAATCTAGAATAATATGGATTGGACAATATTTATTCTCTAACCAAAGTTGACATTATTATTACTTTTAAATTAAGGTGCAGGAGGTAGTGGTAGTTTCATTTGTTGTTACTAGGTTGTTTTTTTTTCTTTTTCTTTTCTTCTGTCTACGTGTCCCTTAAGTATCTTTATATAGAAATGAAAATTTTGAGCATATCTACATAGAGAAATTACAATAATTCCTGTTGAATATTCAGCCTTATTGGTAAAATTAAGCAGTGTTTTCAGATACACATCAAAAAAACATCAACTTGCAACTCTCATATTTAGAAGTAGATTTTCTTTTTCACTTTTTGTCTGTTTTTCTGGATTTATAGCACAGAGCACAAAATAGCTGCTTTTTTCTGAAGCTGCAGTAGATCACCATGTTACTCCTATGAGCTAGAGGCTCTAATATTTCATAAGTTGTGTTAGAAAATGTATAATTTTTAATTACAGTTGTGCTATGTTGCTAGTATTTCCTTTTGTTATGAAAGAGTCTGCTAGTCTAAGCAGGAGAGAAATAACTAAATCATATTAGTGTTTGAAGAAGCTGGCTTTGTCTCCTGGGAGCTGTGCTGTGGGCACTCTTGGAAACCATGAAGGATAAGTTTCAGGCCAAAAGAGCACATAATTTTTCATTCTTATGTAATGGCACCAGGACCAGCACAATGAGAAGATTGTTTTAAAAAAAATAATAATAATAATTCTTACCTGTCTCCAAAGATCCAGGCTTGCAGAAAAACTCCACAAAAGAAGGATCTTCAGTAAGAGAGCCTTCCTTGGTGGCAGTCAGCCCTTAAATGAGGTCTAGAGGGGTAGAGCCTTGCTTCACCCTTCTGGTATTACAGATAAATTACCTTCATCTGTGCTTCTGGGGCTGACTGTCTTTTCTCCAGGTGCTCAATCAGTGATTGAGCCCTTGACTCAGTAGTTTCCATACATTCCACCCCTTCATGGCCTGAACCACTGATTGAGCCAGCTGGAGGATGAGCCTTCCCTGATACAGAGATCCAATATACAACGATGCTCATACAATTGTCTATTGAGATGCAGGTTGACACAAAGTAAGATGACTGATGATCAGTTTGTGGTTGGAGTTCATGTTCTCTCATGGGTCAGTGCTTGATAGTGTTACTAGAGGCACGCAGTTGTTTGGTACAGGTCCATCTCATGTTCCATCAGTCCCACATAGGCCATGGCCAGGTGTCATGCTCCATGTCACAGTGACACTGGAACACTTCGATGACATTTTGCTCCTTCTGGTGATCCTAGGAACTCTTCAAAAGACTCACAGAGTAGTACAGATATTTCAGAGATACCCACAGAGGAAGGTCTGCCCTCCGAGGCAAGATACAGGCCATGTTCCTTTCTTGAGTCAACACTTCAGCTTGCTCTGGGGCATATCCCAGCTGTCTATTCCACACCCTTTGGCCAGATATCTGTGATTGCATTACTATATCAGGCACCAAAGGGGGGGTTCTGATCTGCCATAGGGACATGATGAGAGTTTCCTTAGCAATGAAGACCAGAGTGTTGACCACGATGTCAGTAGGCCATGTGCTGATTACTGGAGAGACTACTGAGCTTCCCACCTCCAATAATCTCCTCCAGGGTGCAAGTGGGCCACACCACTTCGATCCTACTTGCATCTTCCAGGGCAATTCTGTTCTGTGGGTACAGAGTTCTACATTGTCAGGGGCAGGGAGCAGTAGATTATTTTCATTAACAGTTTGGGGTCTTACATGATCGTCAGAACCCACAATTTGGATCCTAAGAGGGGAAGCCCAAGTTATCTGAAGCATCTTAAGGGCGCTGGGTCTGCCATCCCTAGGTCTTTTGTCCAGCTCCCACAGAGTTTCATGCAGTCTCTTCATCCACCCCTGCAGGGACCCACAGTCTATTTTCAGGGCAGCATGAAGGATCCCATTATAACGTTCAGTTTGAAGCCTGCTCCCATTGGATTATACAGCAGATGAAATCGCCGTTCAGTGGCGTTTTCTTCTGCCCATATGCCACCACTAACTTGGTTAAGGCCTTGGTGGTGTAGGCTTTTGGTACCAGGTAGACCTGCATCAGTCCATTTGCCATTTGGACGCAAGTTAATGCATACCTGGCCCCCTCAGATCACAGGAGAGGACCTATATAATCAACTTGCCACCTTTGATGAGGGTTATGTCCTCTGGCAAGGGGGGCAGTCATCTCTGGCAAGGGTTTTGGTCTCATCCTTGAGCAAGTGTTGCAATCATGACATGCCTGGATGATGTCTGACATTGTTCTGTGCAGCCTCGGTGCTTTGACTGCTGGCCACATCATCTTCTGTCCAGCATGTGTTAGCCAGTAGGCAATGTTCTCAGAAGGAGAGTGTTCAGTCCACCGTACTTGAGCCAGCATGTCAGCCTCATCATTTTCTGGTGACTGCAGGGGGTGATGTCCCTGAATGTGGTAGACACGTTCTGTGTTTAACCACACTGCATACATCTAACCACATCTCCTGGCCCCTGATTATTTTGTGTTGATGTTCTGTATTTGTGAAAAAGACTGTTTATACTATGAATCTTCCCAGTGTATTTGAATAATAATATATTATCTACCTTGAAGATTTATTCCAGATAATGTTACATTTGATGATAAGCCAAAGGACACAGCCTCAGAAGTGAATGTATCTGGATATAAGCCAAAGTACTTCACATCTGCTGCAATGGGAACATCAAAGGTATCTTTACAATGTTTTCATAATGTTTTTCTAATTTGTTTAGTTTTATTGTCAGCTTACAAATGATAGAAGTAGTAAAAATGATAGAAGGAAAACCTTCCTGTTTTTGTTCACCACTTCAAAATAGAGATATCAAACATACTACAAGATGTAAGCACATTACAGAGTCCCAAGTTGTGACCCCATAAATAAGCTTCTTTGTTAAAAACTGAAGAAGACTGCATTTTTTACTTCATTTTATGTCCGTTTCAAGTTACACGTGGACTTTGTTATCTACAACTAAATCATGTAATTTGCTGAAAATAGTTGTTTGTGTGCAGTTCAACAAGAATGTTTTTAGTGGTAGTGTCAGGCTTACACAATTGCTTCCCCTCCTTATAGTGATCCACTCTTACTCAGACTTATGTGAGAGCCAAAACGTTCATCTGGCCATGAAATTAACTATATTGGAAAATTGATTAGATGAGAACCAAGTTGTTTCGGTGGGATGGTTTGTCAGATTAGTTTCATTTTCTAGCTGAGGCTGCAGTTGTGCAAACACTTTTCTTTTCCCTGTTGCAATCCATGTGTGATTCCAGGATCCTCTAGAGCTGGAGGAAGAAAGTTGGCGACCACTGCTTCAATTCCAGTATCTGCTGCCACAAAGGAAATTTGGCTTACGGAGATTTAGTGTTGTGTGATAGGATGTTACGGAACCCTTAAATGCAATAGGAAACTTCTTCATTCTTTCATGTAGTTAAAACTCCTTGAAATGCTTTTTTGAAGAAGAAATCCAAATTGTAATTCAATTGATTTTAATAAATGATTGTTTTAGGAAATCATTGTGGAGAATACTAGCAACACATTTATATTATCTATACCACTTAGGAAGCCATTTTCTTTTAAAAGTGCTTTAGAATGTTGAATTTTAACAGGTTGGCTTCTACAAGCAGCTATCCTATTTTTAAGGTAGATATCACATGGGATGAAACAGATCACGAACGAGTAATGTCACTTAGCAGAACTTTTAATAAAGAGGAACTTCTGGACATGGATTTTCAAGCTTATTTGGCTTCATCTAGTGAAGAAGAGGAAGAAGAGCAGCAAGGTACCTTCATTAATAAATGTTGAGCACAAAGTCGTTAGCTACAGCACTTAAATGTGAGTCAAATGTATAAATTCCGTATAGTTAGAAAATACTTTGAATGTTTCCTTTTGCAGTGACAATATTATACTCATTATTGAAAAGCTGTGGTCAGGTTCTCCTATGAAAATAGCCTGCCTTCCTCCCAGAGCTAAATGTCTCTGGATGTGGCACATACTTACTCCTTTGGGTGTGTGACTTTGAGATGGATGGACATCAGTGGTGAGCTTGATGGTAGCTGTGGTTCACTCTTTTCAATTAGGAAATATATGGAGTGTTGATATAATGCTGACAGATAATGAAAGAAAAAATTCAGCTGGGCCTGACGATGTGGAAGCTGTGGAGTTTCTCAGATTTACTTTTTCCCTTTTTCTCTCTCTTTTTTTTTTTTTTTTGAGTTAAATACAGATTTCAGAAACAAACTTCTGCAGTGTTTTGCGTATGTAGCAAGAAAACATATGTTGAACTTTCTAAAACATCTCTGAAGCCACAGTTGAGATGAATTATATGGGCCTATTTCTGATTCTTGAAATAAATAATGTCACTGGTATAACCTCAAAATGGCCAAATTCTTTTTGAAGACAAAGTAAACAATTCTGCTGTGGAACTGAGAAAATATATTATCTGATGTTGGAAGTACATTAGGGAGACAGGGTGACTGAATTTTATTTTCTTTACCCTTGCTTTGAAAGATATTCCTGCTGTTGTGTTTTCCATTTGTCATGCAAGGTCTGTTTACCTGGTATAATTAAATTTTAATTAAGCCAAGTATAATGATCATAATTGGAGTGATTTCAAGTAGCAAGATCACAGTTCATCTAAATTGCAGCTCACTTTCTTTATTGCTGATCTGATGATTCTGCTACAGAAAAGATGCTTTTTATGATACATTTGAGTGATTTTTTCTAGAGATTGTGGTGGCTATCCAGTTCATTCTGAGTGAAAAGCATCAGAACATTTTCTTGTGGCTATTTTTTTACTGTTCAGAAAGTCTGAAAAATCTGTTGGCAAAAATCATTACTGTCTTAACGTCCACCAGAAGGTGGCTCACTTTCCTTTTCTTGCAGCTGCTGTCAAATGTTCTTCATTTGCTCATGGAGTGAAGACTCTTAAAGTTTTTTGAGATGATATTTTGAGTATGGCAATACATGTCACTGCTTAAATTCCTCCCAGCAAAATTAGCAAGACAGTAAAAAGTACAAATTTGCATTCCCTTCATTTTTCAGTATCATAGAATCATTCAGGTTGGAGAAGAACACTAAGATCATCCAGTCCAACCAGCAGCTCACCCCCTCCATGCCCATTGACACAGAGGTTCTAGAGCACCTCCAAGGACAGTGACTCCACCACCTCCCTGGGCAGCTGTGCCAGTGCTTTTTAAAACTTTATTGCAGGTCATATTGTAATTGTTTTGTTCTGGTGGTGATGATAGGACAGATCAACATCTTTTCTCAGGTTTTTTTTTTTCTTTTTTTTTTTCATCTAAGTACAGGAATTCTAAACTTGGTTACTTTTTCTGGGAATGGTACAGGAAAATGCCTGGGATTACTTTATTTATTGCCTTAGGTGTATTTCCTAACTGTGAAATTCAACTGACCACTTTGAGGCTGTCTTTCATACCTTTACTTTATCTTTTTAGGGGAAGGTGTAGCTCATGAAATGGAAGATGACAAACCCAGGAAGAGCCAAAAAGATGATGAAGAGCAAATTGCCAAGTATAGAGAAATTTTGCAAAGCATCCAAGAAAAAGAGAAAAAGCAGGAAGAAAAGGATATAGAAATGGAGATTAAATGGGTTCCAGGTAGGCTTTAATGTTTACTTTTGACAGTACGTATGAGCCCTGGAACCTGTTAGATTCATTTGCAAGTTAATTTGATTTGCTGTAATAGCAGAAGTGCTCTAGAAAAGAAGAGAGGCTATTCTCTTGGTTAGACAATCAGGCAAATGGAAGCATTTGGTGACTGTTCAAAGGATTTCATTGCAGAGAAAGACTGGGAAGGTGTGACTTGTCCATTTTGGGGGCAGCAGGTATTGCATTGCTTTGGGAGATGTAAGACTGCAGGCTGATACAAGGACACAGCCTGATCTGCTATTGTAACCAGTGAGACCAGAGCTGTGGTAGAATGCAGCCTCTTCTCCACTGATGTTTAATTTCCATTTGGGAATGTGAATCTCAGTTGTACTATTAATTTTGAATTCACTTGGGCAACTTTTGCTTTATACAAATGCTCCTTTTTAAAGTTTTTGTTCTGTCTATGTACTAATTTGGTGAAATCAATCAAACTGAATTTGTCCTACCTAGTTCTTCATAAGACTTTGATTTGAAAACATGCATTGCATTAAAATAGTTATGACCTTTAGTTGTATAATTCGAATAGCTTCTGATGAGTATTCTCCCAGCACACTTTAGAGAAGGCAATTAATGTGTGTGCATTAATGTGACAAGTGCATACTAGCAAAGCCCATCAACTTGTCTTACTTCAAATGCCCACAGCGTGTCAGTATTTCCATTGCTGGAGTTGCTCTTTTAATACCTTTTAATTCTTAGTATCACTGAGCATTGGAGGCAGCAGAGTTTTCTGTTATAAGATTTTGCAAAGATATTCATTGCTGCATGTCATGCAGAAGCTGGAAACCACAATGGAAACATTTATGCTATAGGAATATGTTGTGTTTACGTGTGTCAGGCATTATTTAATATTGGACAAGAGCATTCAGATTTTGGAAACCTCAGTTTAGTCTGTGGTACTGGTGCTTGGCTGCCTTGCCTCTCCTGGCTCTTGCATCTGTCAGTCTACTTCAAAACTCCTGTTTATATTCATTGTACACTGTACACTGAATGTGTACATTGTACACTGAATGGTGACACAAAATATTTAGGAGCTACTAGGGTTATAATCCTATGGAAAAGATAAAACATGGTCTTATTTATAAAAATGAGCTTATTTATAAAGATGTTGCTCCAACCAATACTTGTATTGTTTTCATGGACTTTTTCAAGAAAAATTAAGGAAAAAAGAAAACATTTGGATTCATCTCATTTTTTTAACTTGCTATTTTTTGTTCTAGGCCTGAAAGAAACTGCTGAAGAAATGGTCAAAAATAGGTTGGAAGGAAAGGATAACCTAACTCCATGGCAAAAATACCTGGAGAAGAAGAAAGAAAAAAGAAATCTTAAAAAAAAGAGGAAGGTAATGCCTGCTGTGGTCAGATGCTGGGGGAGCTGCTGTTTAAGTTGCAGCTCTTGTTTTGTATAAAAAAAAAGGAAAAAAAAAAGTTACATAATGTACAGTACTGTTTTAAGGTTTGAATGTGGAGTGGTCACTCATTTGGAAAGGTTAGAGTGCCTCATGAAGTCTGCAGAGCTGTGGGATGTTCAGCATAACACTGATACAATTTCATTTATCTGTCTGATTTCTAACATGTCACTTTTCAATGCATTAATGTCTTTTTTCAACACATTGATGTCTTTTTGTCACAGTATGTTTGTGGGGGAAAGTAGTTAGAATACAGAGTGGTTCTAATTTTAGACATTTTCAGCCTATAATGAAACAGTTGCTTGTTTCCCACACCTGAAACAGCAAAGAATGGATAGCCTTGAAGAACTATTCAACTTTGAAATTGCAAAAGCAAATTTGGCAAATATGTTTGTGTAGGAACAGCCTTTTAGCAATGTGAAATTTGCTGTTGCTTTCTTTTCACACATGGGAGGTAATTGTGTGGTAACTGCAGTGGCAGAGATGTGCAGGAATAGGCAGATAAATGAAATGTTTGTTCTATTACTAGATGTAGCAAGGTTGAAATTGTTGTCTTTGTAGCAAGTAAGAGCAATCAGGTAGTGATTATGCAGCTAGAACTACATCCTGTGCAAGTATTTGGTGGTATGGTTGGCCTACTGCAGTGCAGTCCGTGGCTGCAGCTGATGGAGTTCCTTGGTCTGTGTAAACTGTTCTTCTTCAGGTAAAAGGAAAGCTTTCATTCTGTGGTGTGGGCTTTAAATTGTGAATTTGTCTACTAGCAGTTTTCAGTCAGTTCTAGTTAGGTGATGATTCAGCACACAGTATTTTGGTTTTTCTAGTTTCTGGCAGAAGGAATGTTTAATTGCAGCGAATTTTTAGAAGTGGATATGATGGTTGAAATAATGCTTGTGTTTTGTTACAGGCTGCTGCTGAGAGAGAAATGAGTGAAGATGAGATTCCCTCTGATGTTGATCTCAGTGATCCATATTTTGCTGAGGAACTTGGAAAAACAGGTGAATTGAGACAAGTAACTTCTGGAATAAACATGCCTTTTTCTTTACATAATGAAACAAAGAAAGGCAGAGGTGGCATGTTCAGAGTGAACTTTTCCAATTCACATTTTTGGGATATCTTTTTTTTTTTTTTTTATGGTGTTTTAGTTAGCTGTCAGTTTGATGACAAATTTATTCTGAGTATGATTTTGGGGGTTAGAATTTGAAGGTCGGGATAATCAAGATGTGCAGATTCCTGGCTTTTCATGCTTTTGGAAGCCAAAACCTAGGAGTGATTCCTACAACGCCATATTAAGAATGTTAGCAACAGATTTTCGTATGCCACAAGTCAAGAGTAAGCATCCTTTAATCTGACACCAACCACCACAGTCTTGTGTCTTCAGAGTTAGAAGTTTATGTTAGGAGAAAGTAAATAACTCAAAAACAAAAGAAAGATGCCACTTCTTCCAGCACCTTCTTGTTTTTCATTAGCAAGAATATGTAGGTACTCTCATACTAATATTTGCTGTGTCAGTGTTGAATCCAGAGTCTCTGAGGCAGCACATTTCTGCCTTATGTAAGAAGTTCTGTGTGTCATTGAGGGACTTACTGACTGTAACATGTAAATGTAAGTTCACTTTTGACAAGCCGAGGCATTTTAAGGGGAGCAGGACTGTAAGGAAGTGTTGGACACCAGCTCTCAGTTCTGGTATTCTGTTAAGTGCTATGAAAGCAGAACTTAAAGTTCTGTGAAGTCTACTTGAGCGTGTGCTTGTCAGGTTTGTCTTTGTTCCTGAAGCCTGTTTGCAAAGCAAGCAACGATTCTCACAGGGAGCAATGCTTCAGCTCAGGAGGAGGTGCAAAGTGAAACAGCTTCTTTGTGCCTGCTATGCCCAAAGAGTATCCATACAGGATATAGGCATATACAAATTAGCACATCCAAAATTCATGACAGTGCTTGCTAATATAATAGTACACGCATAATGGCTGTGCACACAGTACCATGGACAAAGATGTAAAGTGCCACAATGAGCCTAGATGTTGTGTTTCATTTATTTTGGTTAGATATTGTCGGGGGGGGACAAGTACTTGTCACTTTTGTTTTATGTTAATACATATTGTTTTTAAAAGCATTACAGATCTCTAATTTGACTTGTCCACTTTCAATCCTAGCTTGTTCTTTTCTGTGGAGTCTCAGTAAAGGCTCACCTAAGGCAATTTTTCTTTCTTTTAGCTTAAACTGCTGTGAGGTTTATAGCTGCACAGTGTAATTGCTTATTAACAGGATATCTTCCAGTTCAGGATATTCTATGTGATGTGTTTGCAAAAGGAGGGAGGGATGGACTTCCAGAATGCGTTTGAGGACAGGGGTTACATCAGGAGTATGTTAAAAAGATGAATGATGCCTTTGTGAATTCTGAAACCAAACTACAATGCTTTAAAAGCTTTTAGTGCTGAGAGTAATTACAACCTTTAGCTGGGTAAGGTCATAGAAAGAAATGAATTAATTTGTCTCTATGGGAAACACCTTACTTCAAAACTGGCTCCTGATTCATCTCCATCTGCAAGAACACACTTTTTTCAAGACTTGAGGATAAACTCTTTCATGATTATACTTGTAATGAAAGGTGAGGGAAGATAATTGGAGGGGACTTCTTTGAGGTATACAGGTAGAAAGGCTGATTCTAGGATAACTGCTATCACTTGGCATCCCCTTGTTTACATTTCTATCATGTTGGCAGTTCTGCAAAGATAAGAATGATTTCAAAGCTACCAAAGTGTTATGTTTATTTTTTCCTGCCACATAACAGTATAGTATCTGAATCTGATTTTCTTGCACACTTTCTAGAACTGATAAACCAACAATTCAGTTCTTGGGCTTTATCATAGTACTTTATCACAAGAACATTCAGTCTGAACAGTCAATCCTATTTTCATCCCCATGGTTCTGTGAAGAGTCTTTTTTGCATTGTATTCCTAGCACCTGCATGGCTAATAGCACAGCATAGCTTTAAGCTTACACATAAATTTCATAACCAACTTGTATGGGGCTTTTTTACTTAACTAATATATTTTCATCTTGCTCAGCAGGCAGATTTGGCCTTCTGTTTTAATTGTTCTTGTTTGATCATTTCTTCTCAGTATTGCTGTCTTCTTGAATGGTGGAAATATCCGGTAGACTTTTATACTCAGTTTTCCAAATCTTACACTGAAGTAAGAGAATGAGACTGAAATTTGAGGTTCTCTTGATAGATCATTTATGCTCTCATGCATAAACTTGAATAAGTGTGTGAATGCCCTATTTTTGCCCATAGGTTTAAAGAAGAAGGCAGAGTTGGTTGAAAGTAACTCAGAAGATGAAGCTGAAGTTGAAAAACAGAAGGTAAAGTGGTTTAAAGTGCACAGATTTACACATGTTCCAGTGCCTGAATTCTGCAACTATATAATGTATGTGTTTGTGAATGGAACTACCCAGTCTTCTGACACCATATGACTTTAATGGCAAGAGCTTTTGGAATAAAACCACCAAGGAGAATGGTACTTGGTCACTGACTTGACATATTAAGATTACACCAGGGTCTCTTTCTGGAAGATTATAGTTGAACACAGCTCAACAGGGTCAAATTATACTGAAGTGTAAGGGCATGGAAACCAGGCTGGCTGGTTAGTCTCTCTAGCTTTAAAGCATGTTTGTCCTGTAGACTTTTAACATTCTTTCATTCTTTCCCAGAATGAAAAAATAAATCCATTGACTAAGTTTGCCTATGTTAGTTATCATTTTGTGATTTGAAAACAAATATAAAATAGTATCAATGCATTATTTCTATGTTATAGTGTACAATTCTCAAATCAGTTCATCAGTATGTTAAAAAATATAAATGTGTATCTGCAGTTATTCAATAAAAGATAAAAATTAACTGTTATATTTAATATTGCATCTCAAAAACATTAATGTCATTATATTTGCAATAATACTGCACTGACAACGCTATTTCAACTCGTTTATGTACAGCTATACAGACTTGATCAACATGGTTGTTATATTTTTCATAGAAAACTTTTATTGTGTACTTCAACTCTTATTTTGCGACAGGCTGAAATGGCTCTACTTATGATGGATGATGAGGACGATGGCAGAAAGCATTTTAATTATAAACAGATTGTGGAACAGCAGAACTTGAGCAAGAAGAAAAAGAAACTCTTAATGAAAAAGAAGGAATTACTAGAAGATGACTTCCAGGTAATGATGTGCTTTTGATTTTGAGATTTGAGTAGACAAGCTTAGATACTAAACTGTTAGTATCAACTAATTGGGGACAAAAAACTTCACAGTCCCATATCCTTTCTTGCTCTAAGTTGAAGTAGAAGCACTTGTGTCTTCCCTTTCAGGGAGTTACAGGCTCTTTTCACATGGATTTGTGTAAGATAAAGCAGTATGCAAGGCCTCGTAAGATACGACAGATACAGCCTCATAAAACTCATTGCTACCTTTGTTCTGATGATTAGCCACTGCATCTTTCATTCTGGCCAGTTCTTAACAAGAAACCTGTCCTTTGTTTGCTGATAGAGACACGTGCAGCACTTGGACGTGCATTCACTCATCTGTTCTACTCACATTATCTTCTGATTCTCTGCTCCGCGCTTGATGAATACTTAGATTTGAGCAGCTGCAGGGATGGTGAACAATCTCATGAGCTGTTACTCCTTATGCAGCTCGTGTTTTATTGTATTTAAAAGCTTTGCTATCATGGGTAAAGGTTACCCAAAATAAACATTATTTTTCTGCCTTCAGGTAAACGTTGCTGATACGAGGTTCCAAGCCATGTTTACATCCCCCTTATTTAACGTGGATCCTTCTGATCCAAATTTCAAGAAGACAAAAGCAGTAGAAAGGATCTTGGAAGAGAAAGCTCGCCGGAGAGAGCAAAAGCAGCAAGATCTTCAAGAGACAAGCAAGGAATGGGAGAACAAGGTGGCAGAGAAAGAGACTAAGAAATCCATAGATCCTGCCTTGTCAATGTTAGTAAAATCTGTCAAAAACAAAACTGAACAGTTTCAGGCAAGGAAAAGACAGAAAATCAAATAACTGATCTTTGTTCCTGACTCTGACTTTTCTTTCCTAACATCTGTTGAAGTTGCTATATCTGCTTTAATTCCTATCCCCCTAAAATTCTCAGAAAGGTCATTGAATTCTAGTGGCAAGTTTTGAAGTGAGGAGAATAACAAAAGCCCTTTCCTTCTGGCCCCAAATTGTTTTCTACTGTTGGAAAAACACATCACCAAACAACATGTTTGCATAGCATGCAGTGTCTTAAAGGTAACAGAAGTAGTGAGGATATCTACAGAAATTAGCCACAATTACAGTTGTATTTTAAAGTAAGAAAAACACTTCTGCAGAGAGTTGAGAGCTGAGACTAATTGGTCTTAGTGTCTGAAGAAGTCTATAGATACAGTCACTGATTAAAAAAAGGTTTTAATATAAATATAAATTGAAGAAGTTCTGTATACATCCCTTTTGTGTATTTTAAAGATCTCTTTTGTATATTTTATATGATTATATACATGCTACATGACTAATTTCTCTTCAGAATTTCCTGGATCTAGTTAAAATTAATTAATGGGGGAAAAAAACACCATTTGGAAGAATGTCATTTATATATATCAGAAATAAATGATTAAAAATTTGCCCTAAGGAATTTTGGTAGTTACTTAACTGTGTGGTTTTTTTTTTCTTTTGTGCTTAAGCAGGAGAGCAGATTTATACAATAGAATACCAAAGAATACTTGCAGACCTAGAGAATTAAGTGTTGTTGCTCTTCCCACCCAGCTGAACATCCTCAGGCTGATGTTTCAAGTGAGTTTATTATATATAAAGAACACATTTCTAAAAATGCAAGGGTTTTATATAGTGACACAAAATAGTTTGATTCAGCTATTGGAGCAAGAGAGCAAACAAAATACTAATTATGCAGCAAATTCTGTATTAAATTTTAATGCTTTGTGTTTGTTAGCATTTCACATTTCCTCATCCATGCTGTAGGACATGGAGAGAGATTCTCTAAACCTGAGTTTGAAGTCTTTCCATGCATTCTTCAGTGCTTTAACTTAAACCTCGATTTTTTCCACTTAGGAAGGACTTAAATTTCAGAGATGATCAAATTTTAGAATGCAGATGTTGGATGATTTCATTTTTGGAAATATCTGTGTCACTAACCATAAATCTGGGAAAGTGGGCTTCGGGGTAAATGAGCAAAGGAGCTCCTGTTTAACATCTCTGAGGCACGTTGAGAGAAAAGCAGCATATCCTACCACTTTTCATCCACTTTGAAATGGCTCACACTGCTTTCACAGCAGAGGAGGAAAGTCACGAGGGTCGGGGTCAAAACATCCCAGATCAAGGTCAAAACATTGAATGCCATGGGGTCATAGTCAAAAAGTCATGGAGTCACAGCCAATGGAGAAAAGGCCAAAGGTTGCATCATCTGGCTCAAAGGTTATGGAGAGCTACGTGAGGTGGTGTTATGTTGGAGAGGGCAGAGCACTGCTTGGGTGGGGGGATGTTACATAGATAGGGTGAGGAGCATACGGGGGGCATCATATGGGAGTGTGTAAGCAAGGGTGTTGGGAGGGTAAGCAGTAAACTGTGAAAGGTTATTTGGTGGAGACTAGCAATATATGAGGGGGCATTGTGTATTGGGGTGGCAATACATACAGGGAAGCATGTGCGATGAGAGGGCAAGCAGTGTACTGGAGGACATTATTTGGGAGGTGGAACAAGCACTATGTTGGAGCATTACATAGGGAATGGAACACTATGGGGGGACATAGAATGCAGAGTGAGCACTATACATGGGGATGTCATATAGAGAAACAAGAACTATACAGGGGCATTATGTCGGGAGCAGCAAGCACTATAATAGGGTTGTTGTATAGGGTGGGTAGAGAGCACCATATGGGGGCACATTATATAGGGGTGGTGAGCACTATACGAGGGGGCCTTGATCATCCAAGTCCGACCCCAGCCCACCCTCGCTGTTCATGTACCTCAATGCCACACCTCCATGGCTCTGGGACACCTCCAGGTGACCCCACCGCTTCCTGGGCAGCTGTGCCACTGCCTCACTGCTCTCTGGGAGAAGGAATTGTTCCTAGCAGCCAACTTGAACCTTCCCCCCAACCCAACTTAAAGCCTTTATCTTTTATTCTATCACTGTTACCTGGGACCAGTGCTTGGTTGAAGTTCATCCCATTGGCCTCACCCCTTTGACCCAGGCTTCCAGATCCCTCTGTAGGGCCTTCTTACTCTCAGGCAGATCAACATTTCCTCCTATCATGGTGTCATCTGCAAACTTGCTGGGGGTGAACTCAAATGATCAAATATGGAGTACTTTGCATACATAAAAATGTCACATCTTATTCAGGCCTTAGAATGTATACTGAAACATGTCAGGTCACTTGACAGGAGAAGAAGCAGCAAATAAAGAACAGCTACCACAAACTTGGATTCTAAATTCCAACTACAAAGACAAACAGCTAAGTCTATGAGCACAAATTTATTTCTAACCTCACAGGTTAATGCTGAGAAGATGAATGCAGCAAGGTTTAAAATATTCATTTGAAAGTAGATATCACTGCTCTTGCAGGGAAAGGTTTGTTGAGACTACCAAGCTCTTTTCAAAATCAAACAAAACTTCATAAAATCAGTTTAAATTTGAAACAAAGCCAAGAAGGAGCATGATGCCAATACAAGGCAACCTTGTTCTGCATAAGGGATGGCACCGTGAGCACATGGCTGCTGGTTATCGTTACTACCTGGATGCAGGCTTAGCCAGGTGCATCTACATGTCAAAAAAAGAACCCTGTTACTGTTCCTAGGCAAGGCCAAGCATTTTGAAAATTGGCGACAGATCTTATGTCAGGGAGACATTGAAAGTAATTGACAGATACTGTGTGAAAGAGTTCCTGACTATTCTGAATTTCAAAGTCAAAGGAAGAAGTAAAGCTTTTTCTACACGTTTGTAAGTTGTAAGATGCCTCTCAGATTCTGCAGATTAAAATAAAATCTTCTTAAGTGGCTGTCAGACTACAACCTACACTACGACACTTCTTCTAATTCCATGTCATGTTTTGTTCTAAAGCAGCAGCATGGCTTTAGAGTCCAGCCTCTGTTTGCCAAGCCATGAGAACATGGATAGGCCTTAACAACCCTGTGAAAACTGGCAATTAGAACTGAGAATTACACGTACATATTTCCAAACTGTATGTCCTGGAGTGCTTCAGAGAGTATTTCAAACCAAGTCCTAAGACAGAGGCCAATTTTAAGTAGGACATATGTAAGCAAATTCTTATTTAAGACAATGGAGTTGCGTTCTTTTGCAATGTATTTATTGATGGCCCCAGGAGTGCTAACACAGGAAAAGGACATTTTCATAGAGCTGTGGGCCAGAGCAAGTTTGCACATGATGAGGAGGTACAGTACATGGCATCATCTAGAGAAAACGCGCTGCCATGTTAAATCTGACAAAACCTGTGCAGAGGAACACCCACCATTAAATCCAATACCAAAAAACACATTGATCCCAAAACACATCATAAGATCATCACATAATCAACACCTTCCTTTGGACAAGCAATCCTTTTTGCAAAACATTTCTTTGAACAATACAACATTTCTTTGAATTCAGCAAAACTAAGGGTTGTCTTGAAAAGGTGGCAAGGCCATGGCAAAGTAAGAGACTGACCCTAGAGAATGACCAGAGCCAACTCATCCCCCAGCTTTGTCCAGACCCTCATCCTGGCTGGTTCACATTCCTGTGGGAACAATAATCAGTACCATGTTATGACTCCAAGGTCCTTTCTCTGATGTCCTCTGCTGTTTAAGAGATGAAGAAGAGATGTTGAGGAAATAGGCTGAACATGCCAAATGAATCAACATCTTGCTAGAAGTCTTGGCATCTTGAGCTCTTATCTTTAGACTGAGAAGACAAGTAGCACATGAACTAAGATTTCATTAAAGCTTTGTCACAGACAAAACAATCCTCATGAAACCTTGGATAAATCAGCAATTGGTCACATTTTAAGGTCTCCCTCTGAGCACTGCCATAATATACACACGACCTTTGTCACAGTAAGCTAACATCAGTGTTGTTCCTTATTTTCCTCTAGTGTATATCTAGCTGTTGTGCTGTAGGGTCCAGCCTTCAGTACCCCTCATGCCTTTTCCCATCTCCATTAGAGCACTGTTTGTCTGGGTTCAGTGCCTTTAAGTCCTTCTTGGCATAACAGCAGAAAGTGACAAGGCGATAATTCTCTTCCCACAATTTAAAACAAACAACCCCAAAACAATAACCATGCTACTTCAAACCACCTGGCAGTAAGTGTCTCCCATCTGTGCAACAATTCTAAATGAAATGTAGTGTAGTTTTCAAGTACACCTGGATAACATCACCTTCCACTTTATTCTTCATTCGAATCTGCATCACAGCTACAATCTGGCAGCAACCTCCTCTCTAAGAGGAAACAGCAGTTGAACAATTAAACGTGAAAATTCTATGAATCACAGTAGATGAGCCACGTGAACATGGAATTATTTTTTTTCCCCACTGCTTTGTGGTCTCTCCATCATAAGACTGGTTTCACAAGGAAAGTTTGCTCCTCCAACTTTCCTTTTACACACGCACAGACCATGGCTTAAAGGTCCCTGGCTCAGCAGAAGGGCACTGTAAAGAGGAGAAAAAAATTATTGTAAGCAGCAGCAAGAACAAAGGAGGGGGTTCTGATATGGGTTCAGAGGTTCCCTTTGAGGCAGGTGATTTTGCATCGCTGAAGATCTGAGCTCGTATTGAAACAGAGACATCTGCCTCATGGCATTGCATTAGACTTTGTGCCTGGCTTCAGCTGAAGGCCAGGCTGTCAGTGCTTCGTGCAGACTCTCAAATTCACTTTGGTGGCCTCCTCCCCATCAGACAGTGATGCAGGTGTTTGGTGAGGACAATTTTTGCTGTTAACAATAGTAGGGTTCAAGCTGACAAGGCCCTCGTGGATGCCCACGTGAACAGACAGCAGTTTTACAAGTCACAGCAGAACTCTGTGCAGGGACCCGCTCTGCATGGCCCTGTCACAGCACTGCGACAGAGAAGGAGCATCCACGAAGAGATCGCAGGAGTGTTAAATCCTGCACTCCTTCAGGGCAAGCCCAGACCTTCTAATGAGAAACCTGAGATCATAACATTCAGCACAAGTGAGCATTTCCAGTAACACTTTCTCTTCCTATCCAAAGGAGGCTAATAAATCAGAGTGGGCCTGCACTGTAGAATCCCTAAGAGATAACAGTCAGGAGCATCAGATCAAGCAGAGCTTTTGTTCTACAAACTGCATTTGGAGGATGGAGGGATGAAACACTGTTTCAGAGACACTGCCAGTCCTAGCACTAGCAATGCCAGTCTGTGCATTTGTCTTTCATCTGATGGTACATTAAGTGAAGGATAAGGCCCATGAAATAAAAACCTGCTGCTTAAGTACAGTTCCCCATACTGCCCTAATCCCAGCTCTGGGATCTAGCAAACAGTGTGGGGTAGACTGGTCAGGGCTATGAAAGCATAGTTACCATTTTCGTGAAGGTGTCCACACAGGCATTGCGGATCCTCTCTGGGGTGGCAGGGCTGTCCAGCCTGAATGGTTCCGTCACACCAGAGTCTTCCCTTGCTGAGTAGATAGCATCTTTAATGGCATAAAACACTGAAGCAGACAGGAACAGAGGCGGCTCTCCCACAGCCTAGACAGAACGCAAGCAAAATGAGACTGCAGCTCAGAGCAGTCCTGGTCCTGGAAACACCAGTTTCCAGGCTGAGAGAAGGATGAGCAGGTCCTAGATGACAATCACTGTTCTCATTCCTGCTTTGTAACTTCTCAATCTCCTAGATGTGATCAACAAGGAAAGGCTGCAACAAAGCAGTACTTCCCCTTCCAGGTGTGAAACTCAGTCTATCAGGAGATAGGAAATAGCAGGCTAAAACTGCTTCCAGTTTTAGCTTGTGAACAACTTCCATTCCACTGTAAAAAGAGACAGTATGAAAATATAAAACTTCTAAAACGGGAGAACTGCTATAATGGGAAAAAAGACTAACCCATGTTCACATCCCTTTAGATAGTACAAAAACTGCAGCAAAGGCATTCAGGTGAGGCAGAGGTGAGCGGAATGGGCAGAGCAACCACATCCTATCACTGGATGTCCTTGCAAACCAGCAGGAATGCCTCTCTCAGGGATTACAGAAGGGTTGGACTGGATGGACTTTAGGATGCCTTCCAACTCAAACCATGCTATGATTCTACAATACTACAACAACAAAACCAAGTTTCTGACACGTGCATCATCACTTTATCGTGCATTCATACAAGCCTAGAGAAGTAAGAGGCCTACAGGTCATGCAGACGTACCTTGGATGAATAAATTGCCTTGCTGTTGGGGCAGTCACGGAGAAGAGACACGTAGAATTCTGTTGGGATGTCTCCAAATGCTGGGATTTTGTACATCCCAGGCCCTCGAGTGTACAAGTTCCCTTCAGGCGAGTAGCGCAATTCCTCCATAGTGAAGAGCCCAATGCCTTGGACAAAGGCTCCTTCTATCTGCAAAAACATCCAAACAAGGTTGTGTTCTTGATTCACTGCTGCTCTTCTGCCTCACACTAGAGCAAACAGTGACAATTTCAACCCGAGTTTTCAGTCCTCCATTCCTTTCTAAATCTAAACTTTTCATCTCTAAACACTTTTGCAGATTACAGCTTGGTACATATATATATATTGATTCCTTCACAGGCAGATTAGCACTGCATGAGTAGTATTTGCTGATTATTAGAAGGGCATGAGAAAAATATATCTGAAAACAAGCTATTTTTGCATTTTGTGTTTCTATATGTAAATATTTCCATATTTCAGCACGAATGCTTTCTCAAGTACTGCTTATACTCGGGTCAGCAACACAAAGAGCAAAAACACTCCCATACCCATCCAACCATTAGAGTCTTCTTTATATGATTTTTCCACTGTAAATCTTAGAAGGAAGGAAGGAGAAAAAAACACAATCTTTAATCCAGCACCATGTGCCTGTGGTCCTGCAGCTATACAGCCTCCTTTCTCTCTTTTTCCCCCAAATCCTCTGCAGCAATCCACGGAGGGACACAGGAAATCGCCATCTCTTTGACAGTCTCCATATAACCAGTCTCTTTCTTTCCAGCCCCAGCCTGACAGGCTGAGAATACAAAGGCTCCCTTTCCCCTCGGCCACTTCAAAGAGAACACCTCTTTCTGAAAACTTGTTGCTTTCAAAATTTCATTTCATCTGTAGCAAACTCTTGCTATGGAAATAGACCCTGCAGCTGCACCACTAGGGTTGCACTGTACTGACACCTACAGTTAGCAAAGCAGTTGGGTTGTTTTGACTAGGCAATCATGTGCAAATACCTGATGATACATGTCAGTGTATCAGATAACCTTGTGTTTATTACCTTCTTTTGCTGACTGATAAGTCAGTCAGTCCCTGCCAAGGAATCTTCTTACTGAGGTATGCAGCAGTACCTGGTGGATAGAATCCACTGCCCCAGTTCTCAACACAGAATAGTTTTCACTAAATTAAACAGGGCTTGATGTTGACAGATAGACAGGAGTGTAGAAATCAACTGCAGGATTTAGTAGATGTATTCCACATAGCAGAAACTGGCCTTGGAGTGAGGTTATTCCACTACAATAATATTCTCTGGATTCATAATCCTGTGCCTACTGCATAGTTAGTAGTGAATCAAACTGGTTTTCATAGCCAGCCTAAAATGCCTCACCTGATACTCAATTTAAATTTGCAAAGGCACAAGCTAGAGCAGGTTAATGATCTATCTAGAAAAGCTTAAGAGCAAGGTGATCTTGAACATGGTGAAATTAGTGAGACTATTTCACTTACCTGCCCTATATCTATGGCTGGGTTCAGACTGGTGCCAACGTCCATAACAATGTCTGTGCGGATGTTCTAAGAGACAGAAACAAGGAATAAATCAGCACAGGTGTTGAAAATGGTGTGCTGTGGTTTCATTTGAGCAAGAGGAATGCGTCCACCAGCACCCAACCTTGGCCAGTGTTCAGCAATCTGTGTCAAGTTCAGTTCTTCCCGCCACCTTTTAAACCGGTTCATCCCTAAAGCAAAGTAAAGCAGTGCAGTTTCCCCTGGAGATCGATTGGACTCAATCTGTGTTAGTTCAAAGCTGCCAGGGTCAGTGCTCTGTACCTGAGCATAACCATCAATTGGAAGGTCAGATTCTAATGAGTTGTCTTTTCTTCTTCCTTTCTAAAAGATCCCGGGGCTATTTTTAATAATTAACTCAATTCTGATACCTCGGTGTTCCTTTGTGCTAACACAGAGCTGCTATCTCTTACACAAGCAAATCCCATAACTTTTGCAATCATCCAGCCCCATAATATCCCTGCGGGGCAGATAATCATCATTTTATTATTCTTTCCAGACAGTTGCACTGTGGAACACAGAAGTTAAGAAATTCACTGAAGGTCGCACCGGACCAATGACAGCACTGGGAAGAGGCTGACACCCAGTATTTGCTTTAACTCCCTGTGAATGTTTCCTTTACCCAAACATGGGGGGCTGTTTCTCTGCTGACCCCCCTCACCTTGTGGTCACCTGTCAGGCAATCTATCTCAACCTCGGAGCAAGCAACACCGTAACTGAAGTAGTGGAATGGTTTCCCTTCATTCGTTTCAAAGTTGTAGCCAACGTCAGGAATTCTTGATGCAGAGAAAAAACAAAATCAGATTTAATTCACAGTCAAGAGGAATACAACCACAGTGCAGGTTAGCAAAAAACTTAATTTGCTCAGGTTTTATCCCCTCCATCAATCCCACGCAGAAATGAAAAAGCATTAAAAAAAACCTATAAATAGAAGTCTGACAAAGCTGCCCTATATTCCCAAACCCAACTGAAACGATTTCAGCCATCTTCACTTTCTGATGAATCTCGGGGCTTATGGTGACTTTTATAGACATATTGTCACAAATCCAGTAGCAAATCCTTTACTTTTGAGCGCAGTTAAACATTTCTTGGAGGTCATTGCCATGTTTCTAGGTAGGAAAGGGCATCCAGTCCTGAATTAGAGCAGTATCAGAGGGTTTAGGGCTGCAAATCCCCCCAGAATCTCCCTGGATGCAGTCTATGCAGTTGAATAAGAACTGCCTTTGCAGCAAGAATATTCACTCACCTATAAAATCCTGTGGCTGAAAGACTAATGCAGTTCTCATAGGCGGTTTTAATCTGGCAAAGTGAATAAGAATTTGAAAACAATTATGGTCCAACCAATGCCTGAAACATAGCTACCACAAACACATTTGGAGGAGGACTTGAACAGAAGGTGTCTGGTGATGGACAGCTGACACTCAGTGCCAGCAGTGCCAAATGAAACGTCTTTTGCAGCTGATTCCCCACATCACCTGATCAGCAGCTGCCAAACAGAGTGGCAGAGCTCTAAGTCTTACTTGTGTTTTGTTCATCACGGAATCCCTTCACTAGATACAAGATTTCTTCCTACCCAGGACTGGAGCTTGACTACAAAGACATAGGAAAACACTCAGGACTTGATGGGTTCCCGAGCAGCCTGATCTAGTGATTTGCAGCCCCACCCAGAGCACAGGGGGTCAGAACTAGATAATATTTAAGGTCCCTTCCAATGCAAGCCAATCTGTGAATCCATGATTTGGTAAGGTTTGTCACAAGGAGGCCCCAGGATCAGTCACAACTGATGCTTTGGGGATGAACCCTTGCAAGCTTTGACTACTTCCCTTGCTCTCTTTCCTCAGATCTCTGCTAGTGAGATACAGGAGGGTATATCTGCATTCAGGGACTGACAACAAAAGCAATCTCTGAGAATGCCCATTTGCCTGGTGACAGATACAGACAGCTTACCCAGCTTTCCCAGGACCCTTTGGGATTAGACTGCTTGATTGGCTCAAGTCTTTTTAAGATGGTCTGGCATGCATTCTAAAAACAATTAGAGAAAAGCAATATTATAAGGTTTGAAATGTCAGTCAGTAGTATTAAGAGCACTTCAAGACTCAAAGAATCTTCTGTTTAGATCAATATTGTTTTTAGGACTTTGGCATATCATAAAAAGGAACAAAGTTCACTAGAAAATGGCTTGCTATGTAAAAGAAATGTTGACTGAAAAGAAATTTAAAACAGGTTGTGGTGATAGAAGAGAATACCAAATACAGCACAGACCTTTCCAGATCAATATACAAAACATCTTAAATCCATGTGTTCATACAATATCTTTACCAAATCGTAGTGTATCACCTTAGAATATATTGCAAGATGATCTCGTAACACTGGAAACAAATATTCGACCTTACTTAAGATGTACAGAGACTAAAACCAGTTTGATGCTGAGATTTTTAGCTTTCAGCATTACCTTTTCTCTTTTCACTGGAAAAGTATCATGTCCTGCAAATGGATGCACTGATAATGATAATAATCCCATGTCAGAGATTATCATGATTGTGCCATTGCTACAGAAGGATATTTGCTCTAAATTTATACATCTTCTCTCTGTATGGTTCCACAGCACAGGTCACAAACCACCGGCAAGTAATACTTGCAGCACGATACACTGCTACAAACAAGGTCTCATTAATTACTAAAAAGTTAGGCATTTAAATGGCTGCTTTGTTGTGTTCATTTTGAGCAATCACTAATGCTCAATTCCATGACTACAAAAGGACTGGAATTGAAAGTAAAAAAGTAACTGGCAAATAAAGATGGTCATTCATTATCTGACATCCCCTCGATAGCTATAGCAGAAGTTATGAGGTATCCCTTGCCTACAAGTCCCATTTGAAAGTTATATTTTTGTGAAGCAATGGCTAAATACACATCAATTTTTCATCTTCTTGTCTCCCAGCTTACGACCCAATAGCTTAAATAACTTGGGATCAGTACATGGACAGCCATCCCGTTGATGTCAGCACTGACAGATGCAGCTGTTGGGGAGGTATTAGGGACAGTGTTTGTGCTGGTCTCACTGATGTAAATTTTGGAGGTAGGGATTCCAAGCGACCTGCTAGCAACCTGTGGAGCAAAGGAAAACAATTGGTAAGTGGTTCTTCTTATACAGGAGCATCACCACTCACTGCCTACACTGCCAGGGTCCACACTTAAACCTCCACACTCTCCCAGTCCAAAATTTCACCTTTCTTGGGAACTCGGTTGATTTTGTGCTTGAGAATCTACCAGAACATTGTTAAGTTCGCCCTTCACAGGCGTTGTGCAAGTACACACATGGACACAGGCCACAATGGTGGGCAATCACTGCATTGATCTTAATTACAAAAGTATCAGAGGATTAAGACATCTACCAGATTCCCTCCTCATTTCCCTGCTGAAGCAGTGTTGCTCTTCTTAAATTAAATTATTTTTTAAATTATTATGGCATGCAAATATGCAGATACATGTTTGCAATACAACAAATATACACAAAGATATGAACAAGCTATTTTTATCATGTGACAATTAACTGCTATAGAGGCTAGACTGCAGCCATAACCTGCATTATCTATACTAGATGGGTTAAGATTATGAGAATTCTAAATCTCCTGCTAAAATGTAGTAATACTCTAGAAACCTAGTACTGCAGTTGAAACGTTTAACAGGAATTATGATTTGTTACCCTAAATGTGCACAGAGAGGAGGTGTCAACTTGACTGAGGCAGTACTATAGAAGGAGTGTAATGTGCCATAGCAGGTGTCTCATTTGGTTAAGTCCAAAGTATTACCTGGATCATTTTGGTGTGAAGTCCTTGACCCATCTCAGTCCCACCATGTGTGAGTAACACAGAGCCATCTGTATATACATGGACCAGAGCTCCAGCCTACAAAGGCGAATATTAATCAAAGTTTTGTCATAAATTAAGTAGTGAAGTACCTAGCAGATTTCAGCTACAAATTACAGAGAATGAATGTTCTTTGGTGCAACTAAAGGCACTTGTTTATATCTGAAGTGACTTTTGTTTAGTGTCTCCAGCTCAGTAAAAGTTCCAATGACTTTGCAAATCTCAGCCTTCCCGTTGGGAAGGCAGGTGAAGTAGCCCAAACCTGCCTCTGTTCATTTGAACTTTTGAACACTGCTGATGGTCCACCAAATCAGATTAAACATAGGAATAAAAATGACCATTTTTCAGTGTCACAGTATTTCCATTATTGAGGAAGTCGGGATAGACAAGGAAATAAACATATTACAGACAATGAACATTTAGCTGCATTGCACTGGGGTTTTTTTTGGACAGTATAAATTGGTAACTGCTGTTACGTTCATTTTGGTTCACAAATGTTTTGCTTTTTCTACCTAATTTAACTTCTCCAAGAAGATCTGGTTTAGTACAAAGAGAAGAAAGTGTCTGAGGGAGGCAGAATAAATTTAACTCCTTTATAGGAGCTAAACCAATGACTTCTACAGACCTGGTTCAGAAATGGGACAGTGAAGCTGATGCCAAATTTGGTAGGAATAATACACATCCCTCTTTTCTTCCAGCGATTCTGTCTGCAAGGAAAAAACATTCACGAATGATTTTTTCATTGCATCTCAGTGCCATGCTTCCCACTGACAGGTTGGGAGTCAAAGTAGAAATGAAATATGTGAATGAAATATAGACAGAGTTAATTGGCAATTTTTAAGAAAGAAAGGTTTTGCTTATAGGTCCCTACAAGAACAAATTTGAATTGAAGATGGCCTCCGAGGCATTAAAGAAGCAATTGCATGGCTATTAGCTACTCAGCTGTAAACATAAGCCAACTAAGAAAGGTGATACAGCAATGAGAAGTCTACACAAGCTTTCATGATAGTCATCAGAAAACCTCAAGCGAAGTCTAGACTGTGCAGACCCCTCTCCCCTGCTGTATTTCCCTTACAAAATAACATCATGCTAGGCCTGATTCCTGCCTTATCTAAGATATCAGGTCACTGTGAGAGCCTTTGTTACATAGCGGGCCTGAAGGAATTCTGAGAAAAGAAATTTTTAGAAGCCATTCTGCAAGTACATGGATGAACTTAGCATCACTCAAGCTGCTAAGAGAACTCCAGAAGTTTGAAGGTACAACCAGTAATTCTGCAGCTTGGGGACACCTACTTGTTGAATTCTTCAATTAGTTTCTTCCTGGCATGATAGTTAGAGCTTGACAAACACTCATCCCAGCATCGCCGTAGAGTAAATCCCTCCAGTTTTTGGTTAAAATGAGTCAGGTCTCCTTCATGATACAAGTTGATCTTCCTTACCTTCCCAAAGAGACATAGAAAGGATATGTCAAATTTAATGTTTCAGACTAGGTCCTTTTAAGGATGACATGAAAAGCACATTGATTCCTAGTCTTTACTCCCCCTAGGGAGCAATAAAATTAACAGATAAAAATCTGTTTATAGATAAATGGGTCCTAAGGCATTAAAGCTGGAAGTATTCAAGAGAGATCCTTTAGTATATTTTTAATTAGATTAAGGCAGCTAGTGGACTTTTTCTGAATACCTAGTCTTAAAACAGGTATTTAAAAACTGAAACTACTGAGGGAATTTAAGGAAGCAAAAGGTTATCCATGCTTTAATGGAATAATCATAGAGAAAATCTGAGATTTTGCAAAGGGTTTAGCAAAAATGAGCAAAAGTTCTTATGCTCTAGAATTTTCTGCAATTGTATTCAATTTTCAGACCTTGTTCAAAGTCAATGCTGCCCCGAAATGTGTCAGTGGATCTGTACCTCCTCAGGTGGTAGGTTACACTTCCGAGCAAGGTCACTCATCCAGCATTCAGCAATCATCATTCCTTGGGGACCTCCAAAGCCTCGGAACGCTGTGTTGGAAGACAAGTTGGTCTTGCATATAAAGCCAATGCTGCTGACATTGGGGATGTTGTAGGAGTTATCCAAATGTAACAGGGCTCTATCCATAACCTAGTGAAGAGAAATGATGGAGGTGTGCACATTGTACATGAACTACGTGTCAGACTTCTAACTAACCACCAAAGCTAGCCTGGAAAGATCTGAAGATAATTTACAACAGCAGACACTTCCTTTTCCATCCCACATGTCTGCAGTCAACACAGACGAGCACTGAGGTGTAACCACTATGCCTTCCCATTAGCAATGGAGCATCAGAGCAATATCCTTAAGGAAAGGAGAATAAAAAAAGCACACTTTTCTATTGATACTTAAGACCCCGGAAAAGATTGAGCTTCCAAGTTATTCTTTGGCTCTAGGCTCTGTCTGGGCCAAACTACTTTTATACACCATTATCTATCTGGAAGCATCGGACACTTCTTTTAATTATAACTTCTTTTAATTATACTAAGTAATGTCTTTGTAGGAAAGAGGTCTTGATGATATCAAGCGACTCAGCAGCTGGACTATGAGAATAAGGTCAAATACACAAAATAAACCACAATGTTTCAGATCTTTGTCCATTAATTGCCCGGACTAGGAAATGGCCAGATCATTTACGGTTTGTGTTCCCAGGTTTGTCTTCCAACAGGAGCACAACGCAGATATTATGCACATCTCAAACTTATCTCAAAGCAGAGCACATCCCAGTTTCCCAGTTCAAACACAGTCAAATAGGCATTTCACACATACACACTCCCAGCTAGGTCCATAGTTTATACGAAGACATGCCTGACATTGCTCTTCATACAGCATGAAGCACATTGCTAGCATCAAATCAATCTAGTACTTGCAGTCTTCTCACACTGAAGTGGATTCACTTTCACAGAAAAAAATATCAAGGTCTCAACGGACTTGAGAAGGAAAGCTAGAGTGAGCATGATTTACATTAGGCTATTGAGTTGGATACTCATGTAACAAAAAGGGAAATATTTCTGTTCCACAGTACAAAAATTCTTGAAGACAAATTCAGAACCCAGGCCCACCCTTCTGAACTCCAATATTAGCTTTAGCCACTTCTCAAACAACTTGTTGATTCAAGCACCCTGCCACAATCAAACTATTGACATGGGCGTATTTTATTTCAAGAAACTGGCTTTCCCAAAGCTGGGAGACTGTCAGCCACCTTGTGTTGTGCAGCAAGTTTCCTGTCACAGCCCTCTGTAATGCAAAGCAAACATTCTTGACCTTTTTAACTTAGACAAGTTATTAAAACATCAGTATCAACTCTGTGACACATGCCAGGGTAGACTGGTTGACTCAAAGAAGCTGTAGGAGATAAAAACATCAAGAACTGTTTTCAGTCACATCAGAGAGCAGGATGTTAACGCACTGCTGTAGACAAAAGCTCTGAAGTCAGAGTAAAAGATTATGCAGGGAAACACACCTTCTGCATAGTAATCTATCAAAAAGTTTATGTTACTTACACCGTGAGAGAGGTCTGCAGAGTTGCCCCCATTGCTGTAGTATGACACTTCCAAACTCTTGACTTTTCCATTCTTCATGAAACCAACCTGTTAAGAGATTCACCTCAGTAATGCTTTTTTCTACAAAATGTTGTTTCCTATATTCCTTCAAAAACTGAATAAACCTCCTGAAGACAAAAAGTTGTCTGTCTTCTGCTGTAGCACAGGACAAGTGTACGTAGTAAATGAGAATGCTTCCCAGAAAGATTTCCATGCATGCATCTTAATCTTGATCCAGAAAACTCTTCTAAAATGGATGCTGCTTGCTTGTCACAGTCATACTCTCCTTAACTTTTGTCTTGCTTTGAAAAATGAAAGCAATTAGATTGAAAAGGGTACAGCAGAAAGGAGGTTAAAATTATTATTAGTGTAATGCTGTAAACAAATAGAGAGCCATCTAAGATCAAAGTGATTGTCAACAGGAACAGGGTTGTGGTTGGAGGAAGATGAAGTATTCACATTTAAGTCACAGGAAGAGAACCACCCAAGTCAGAAGAACTTCTACAGGAAGCAGAACTGTACAATCCAAAAGATCTTTAATGGGATGAATGCCATAACCCAGCTGAACAGACCCATTTGCAGCAGGGGATATCAGCAGTGAAACAATCAGAGCAGCAACTTTATCACTGTATCTTACTATTCACTGACATTTCAGATGATAACACTAAAACACCACGCATTCAGTTCGTACTTGTGCCTACCTTGTACCTCCCCAGGAAAGGATGTCTCCCACCACTTATCAGCATGTCCTCATCTCGATCCAACATGCACCTTACAGGTCGGCCAATTCTGTTAAAGGATAATTGATCAGGCAAACCCTGAAATGCACAGTACAGTTCCTACAGAAACATATTTCTCTTTTCAGTGTCTTTTTTTCCAGAGCAATGGTTGCATGAGTTAGGGATAACTTGCCTGGATTCCTCAGAAAAAAAAACAAACAAAAAAAAGGGTTAGATTGAAGTGAGAAAGACAGACTCACAGACAGACCCTCAAGGGTTGGGACCTGCAGTTGAAAACACTTGTGGAGGCTCCTATATGAAGAAGGAAGAATAGTTTCATATAGAGAGAGACACTAAAATGTAAGAAATGACTTGACAATGACAAGGGGGAATGGTTTTCAACTGAGACAGGGAAGGTTAGGTTAGATATCAGGAGGAAGTTTCTCACACAGAGGGTTGTGTGAACTGGAACAGGCTGCCCAAGGAGGCTGTGGATGCCCCATCCCTGCAGGCATTCAAGGCCAGGCTGGATGTGGCTCTGGGCAGCCTGGGCTGCTGGTTGGCGACCTGCACACAGGAGGGGGTTGGAACTGGATGAGCATTGTGGTCCTTTTCAACCCAGGCCATTCTATTGTTCCATGAAATCATTGCTTTCTATATTATTTTTCAAGGTAATCTCTTGGCTTGTCTAGGGAAAATTGCATATGAGTTATGTAATAATGCTAAGTAGCCTTCAATTTGACCTGGCAACCATGGCTGTTTACTCATTATCCAAGGAGGATGGGAGAAAATCTTCATTCTCCAGCAATTCTGCTTTCCCTGTGTCTTTCCTCACACTGTAAAAATGTCAAGGGAATGTCATAGATATGATTCTATAAGCTCTAAGATATAGAACAGCAGTGGTTTGACTGACAGAGATTTTTTAGAAATGGATACATATTACCAACTGTTTTTAAAAAAGAAGGCTTGCTCAGAACAGCAAAAACAAAGCTGCTTTAAGTACAGGAGTTTCAATCTGGCTATGCTCCTCTGAAGGTATTCAGTGCACAGAAGCCATCTCGGATGCCATGTTTGCTGACAACTACAAGAAGTTGCACAGTTAAAGATGGCCCCATATCAAAACTCCAGAAGCACAGTTACAATCTGCGTTTCACAAATGGTTGTGGTCCAGGCTCATTCCCTGGTCTTTTAGGAATTTGAAAAGCAGGAGGTTCTGTTCAGTGACCTTCCCTCCCCTCAGGAAAAAAATCCAAAAAGCAGAGATCATATAAGAGCTGAGAAATAGCGTTGTATTATTGGCATAGCAGGGGTTTAAGCAGAAAAGAGGCTCTCATATCTGCGCTACACAAAATAACACAGGCACAAATAGCGTCCAGTTTTGAAGGGGTTTCTAAGTGAAAAAGATGAGCAGAGTTTGAGATTCAGGAGTTTCCAGAGAGAACTAAAAGGACAGAAGAGGGTTTTTCCTCTCCTTTCTGGCATCCCTGCATAATCTCAGACCCTTTAAGCAGGTTCCTTTTCCAGCTAAGAGCCCCTTACATATCCCTGTTAGGAAATCCCAGGCTTGCTACAAACTACACAGTCTTCAGAGCACTCCAGCACAAATATTGCCCAAGAAAAAACTGTCTGGACCAGGTGAATTCTAAAAGCAAAAAACCCCCTAATCCCTACAATGAAACTTACTTGAAGGCTGCCACAGCCACTACAGTGGTCAGAATAGTATTTCTAGTCTCTTTTCCTCCAAATCCTCCACCCATTCTTTTCACTCGAACCACGATGCGGTTTGATGGGACTCCCAGAGCTCTGGCAGTAAACTCCTAAAGAAAAACAGAACAGCAGAAGCGATGTATGGAACTGTCTCATCCACACCACCTCCCTTTTCAATGTGTCATTCAAAAGCCAGCGTTATGGTCCTGAAGGCATCCTCTGTAATCCCTGGTTTAAGAGATGTGTTACCAACAGAAATATCAGTCAGCTGGAATCAAGTTCGTGACATCAGCTGGATGGGTGTAGACTGAAAAATTAGAGATAGGTGTGGGATTTATTATTATTATTACTAAGCATAAGGCAAGTTAGGACAAACTGCAAAACAAACATTCATCCAGTCTAAAACTGATATTCAAAAGAATTTTATATTTGAAGTCAGAGAGACCCTACCTGCGTCTTCATTAAGTTCTGGGTTGACACGAAGAGTTCCATCTCACCATCTTCTCCCTTGGGTACAGCCAAAGTACAGTGAGTTTCCAGATAGAAATGCTCCTGTCCACCAAGGTACATCTCTCCTAGAAAGTTGACAGAAGTGTCCCATAGATAGAGTGCCATAAGATGCTTACCACCATCTCCTATCTACAAACCACCACCCTTTTAAATTGTTAAACACGAAACATGGGTGCACAGCACTGGGTGTCCAGTGTTGTGCAGCACTGGACACCCTTAGCTCTAAAACTGACACTTCCATTTTGATGTAAAAATAAATAAATAAATAAATAAATAAAAAAATCAACCAAACAAGCAATAAACATTTAAAAAATAATCCTGCACTCCACACCATTGAGCCAGTATGGCTCAGGATGTAACCCTGCCTGTGGCAGGAGGGTTGGAACTTCATGGTCCTTGAGGTCCTCTCCAATCCAAGTCATTCTGTGATTCTATGAAGTTTGATGCCTTCCAGATTTTCTTGATAACACCGAGACAAACATTTCTAAAACAGGATTGTGTTCATTCTCACCTTCCAAAATGTGATCAGATTCTTCAAATCCTTTCTTCACATCTCCCTTTTTAATCCTCTTTATAGGTTTAATGAAGGATTGTTTCTCAATAGCTTCCTGGGAAACAATGACACAATGAAACGTTCATGGACATTGAGATTTTGGAAAGGGTCCAGAGGAGGGCGACTAAGATGATCAGGGGGCTGGAGCACCTCCCCTATGAGGACAGGCTGGGGGAGTTGGGCTTGTTCAGCCTGGAGAAGAGAAGGCTGCGGGGTGACCTCATTGCAGCCTATCAATACCTGAAGGGAACCTACACCCAGGAGGGGAGTAAACTCTTCAAAAGGGCTGACAACAGCAGGACTAGGGGAAATGGATCCAAGTTGAAGGAGGGAAGATTTAGGTTGGATGTTAGGGGGAAGTTCTTCACAAGGAGAGTGGTTAGGGCCTGGAACGGGCTGCCCAGGGAGGTTGTGGATGCCCTGTCCTTGGACGTGTTCAAGGCCAGGTTGGACGGGGTCCTGGGCAACCTGATCTGAATGTGTGTTTGGTGGCCCTGCTAGGCAGGGGGGTTGGAACTCCTTGATCCTTGAGGTCCCTTCCAACCCGGGTGATTCTGTGATTCTATGGAGACAGAGTGAAAGCAAAGCTTCCTCCGACTGATGTAGAAATGTTTTAAGGTAACGCACAAGTTGCTGAATGTTAACTGTTTAAGCTTTTTGCCTGTTGCCACACTACAGCACAGCAATTTCACAATAAACACCATGACTGGGCAACCTAGGATTGTTCCTTGTGACCTGTTTTATATCATGGATCCAGAAGCTCAAGACCTCTAGCCAACAGAGCTGTGACTTCTGACCTGTGTTAACTGTAGTCCATGGCCCAAAGGGCAGTACAGAAAGAAAGGAGATAGAAGGAGAAAAGTGTATTCCCACACGGAGTGAGAACTCCTGCAGAAATAGTCCACTTCTGAGCCCAAACACAATCTTTCCTGTGGAAATTTTATGACTGCAATGCACTCTTGCCAAAAGTGCACGTTTCCATCATGAAAACAAAACACAACAGTGATAGAACTGCAACAACAACAAAGTTTTTTGGCCCCGCTCTTTTCTTTCTAGGTTGAATAAGCGGATATTAGCTACAGAAAAAGAAAAGTTCTAACACATGGTTTGAAAATGAACTACCTATGTAAACAGATCAAAACCTCTGCTCTTAGATGACTGCATGTCTGTGCTGGACAACGCACAGATTTTTTGAGCCAAATCCAAATACAGAACACGTGGCACAAAATACTGACCTTCATAAAAATTAATTAGCCTTAACTTCTCCCCAGTATTTCTAATTTCTCCTTAATGGGAATGGCTTTGTCCAATTTTCTCTCCTTTCTAGATGTGAATGCTGTGTTAGATACAATTAGCTTTTACTCCTACAGGAATGCCTTGTTAATAAGTGTTCCAGTTTAAAAAAAAAAAAAAAAAAGGCATGAAATAATCATGAATTGTTGACATGTTTCTTCAGTTTTGAGAAGATCCCTTTAAAGACTGCTGCATCCCCATCACAGAGACAAATGCAACGCATGGCTACATAACCGTGAGTGAACAGCGAAGTTCACTGGATATCAGAGCTTTGAGAGCTGACTGAGGAAGCAGACCTGAGCTAACTTACCTGAATTGTGACAATAGGTTTGAGCTCCTCGTATTTAATCTTCACAGCTTTAGCTGCTCTCCTGGAATGTTCCTGTGTGTCTGCAATGACTGCACCGATGATGTGACCCACACAGGTGACCTGCAGGACAGGTTTGAACCCACCATCAGTTAGTGCATAAACACACACACACACACACACACACACACACACAGAGTAACTGCAAGACTTGTGTTAATTCTCTTCAACTCTTCTTTTTTTTTTTTTTTCCCCTTCTTTTTTTTTTTCCTTCCTCCTTTTCCCCACTGTTTGGTCTACATAAAGCCACCTTTGAATAGCATAAGGAATAGATGAGTAGCTAGAGTAGGGTTTTTATGTCCATGTAGCTGTCTGAATGCAATGTAGCCATGATTACTCATAACTCCACAAGAGACACTGATCAGAGATAAAGGAGAGGGGTTTGGAGCAGGCCTTACTGCATTTGGCAAATAGATATCTACTGACTCCAGCACAGCCAGCATTTGTCTCTGCATATGGCAGACGACTACATGGGACAATATAAGTACTCTCATCTCCTAGGCAGCATGATTGAAAAAGGCTATCTTTAAGAACGTACCACATCCTCAGCAAAGACAGTCTCATCATTAGCAATGCCAGTGATGTTACTGCCAGGAACATCCTTAGCAGAGACAAAACACACAAACCCAGGGACACTCCGGGCTTCTGATGCGTCCACAGAACTAAAGAGAGAAAGCAGGAGAAGTAGAGTTATTATTTCTTATTTTTCTTTCTGTGGTTGATTATGAGACACCGATAAATCTTCAGGCTTGATTCCAAGAAGCCTGGCAATGCATAAGAGAAGTTTGTCATAGGATATCACATTAGACTAAAGCAGAGAGGCAACTAAAATCATTTTCATCGAGTATTAATCACAAAAAAATTGAAGCTCTAAAAAATTGTGAAAGGTTGCTTTTGCAATATTATGTACACAGGCTACCTATTTGGCTGGCTTTACAAAGGGACTGTTGCCAGTAGAAGAGTCGTGGCCTTGTTTCTGCTGAACAATTTAACATCATCTATAAATTACTGCAATTTTTACCTGCACTCTTGTTTAGATTCCTGAAACTTCGTTGCAAGATGTGCTTGAAAGTTGTTGTTTATTAGTCCCAGTGCTCTACAGACATTTAAAAAAAACATTCACGTGTGAATGTGAACTCTTAGGCACCAGGAGCTGAAGACAACTCTATTTTTCTTATGAAATCTCACTTTCCAACACTTCTGCACTAATGCCTCAGAAAGAATCCCCTCATTGATTCTCTTAGTAATACAAAATCAGATCATTTCTAACTTATAGTTGCTAGTCAAAACCTGACTCAGGTTAAGAGAAGTTTCCAAAGCCAGTATTTTGACCAATAGAATCGTAGGTTGAGGCTCTTCTGTTACTTCTGTCCTAATGAAACATACTGCCACATCCTCTACGGAATGACACAGGCAGATTGAAAAGTCAGTGTGCAGTGCAAGTGCAAGAAACACGCACAGCAACTTCTAGAAAATATTGCACACTGTGGTAACAGGCATAGATAGGATGCTTTCTTCATGGCCTCACCTGCACCGGTAATAGTAATGATGCTTATATGCTTGTGGCACTCAATGACCACACTGTAACACCTGAGATTTAATCATGATGACAGAACATTTTTTGTCACAAGCTGGAAGTCAGCTACTACATCAGTGCACCAATGACCACTGTATGCTGCCCATCCCATGTTTGACCACTGTGGGAAACCATTGGGCAGGGAGCCTTAAGTGGGCAGGAAGTATTGCCTAAGGAACAAACAACAAATCACAAGGCTATTGAGGATGATATGAGGCAATGCCATGCACTAATTCTACATGGTTGAGTGAGATGGGGTAAGAATGCTGCCTAGGGACAAGGGCTTTGTGCTCCAAAACTGCCAGGTCAGTTAATTCCCTCAGTTTTCCCCTCACACAGATTTACAAGGCAGCTTAACATTCAAATCTCACCTTCATGTGAGACACCTGCATGCACAAAGCACGCAATGAGTTCCCACTGGTGCAAGAAGCTTTCCCCTCATCCTCAACTTATCATGTCAATGTTTTCTAAGCCACAGGAACTAGACGTTTGCAACGTGTGAAACTCAAAAGCAACACTTACAGGATTTTAGCATGGGCTTTGGTGCTGGTCACCAGTGTGAGATACAGCTCGTTCTCATAGTGTGGAATGTCATCACAGTAAACAGCCTCCCCGCAGGCTTGCTTGGCTGCTGAAACGTGCACCAAAGGCCGGCCCACAGTATCTTCCACCAACTGCCCCCTGGGCACTTCCTAGAGCAAAACACACTGCTGACTTCACTGCTGCTATTGCAGGGGGCAGAAGCACCGATGGGAGACTAAAAGGCAAGGCGAGACATCCTAGCAGGACATGTAAAGGGACAGGGGCTCAGTCCCTCAGTTCCTTAGGGAAAGGAAGATAAATAGGATGGAGTGGCTACACAAGGAACAGCAGAGAAGGAAGTGAAAGGGATTCGGCTCATATAAACTTCCAAGTTTGGCAGCTAGCTATTCTCAGTACTAAAGATGAAAGGAGCAGTGCTGGGCACTGCATCCTAAAGTAAGGAAGGGATGGAGGCCAAATTAAAATCCTTAGCAACAGCATTACAGAAGTTCATGTACTGTTAATACTCAGGGAAGAAACAAGACAAGAAGCACTGCTTGAGCTAAAGAAAAGCCTAGATAACAGCAACTTACTTGGAAGAGCTGGGTGCTTGCAATGGGATCTTTGTGAAACAGCTCCGTAGCACTGATGTAGGTTGGGGGAATAGGTTCACACAGATTGCTCTGCCACAGAATATTAAAGAAAATTATCTTCCCAGTCAGTCCCTTTCTCATACACATCAGTAGCCAATCTGCCTGAATTTCAACTCTTTCCACTCTCAGACAGCACATACAGCTCCCTCTTCCCCAGCCTGCCTTCCCTAGCAACACTCACAGGGCCATTCTGTTGCTTGCTCAGCTTCTGGAGAACGGTCAGATAGAATTTGAAGAAGAAGCTGAGTGTGAGCGTGCGTCGGAATTCCACCATCCCACCAGGTGCAGAAGGAGACAGGTCCATCTCACCTGCCAGCAAGCGGCAGGCATCCTGCAGCAGCTTCTCATTCCAGTCCCTGCAAGGGAACACAGGCAATAGTCAACCTTTCCTCAGCCCTAACTATCAGCAGGACAGATTTCCAACAGACAAGCTCATTCAGCATTCCGAGAGCCCAACACAGACATTTGAGTGTAAGGGAAGAAGGAAGGCATCACACAACATACAGACTGCTGCAGAAATGTAGCACCAATTCTTCCCCTTTGTCCTTCTGGGTACCATCAAAGAGAATGATTCTGGGTATTTGAATTGCTGTTAGTGCTGCTCCCCTAGTAGACTCGCAGAAAAACTCCTACCTGCCAGTGAGCTCTTGGCAAGTTTTTAGTGCCAGGATGGTTGTAGGAGCCATTCCACCATAGCTTAGTTTGACCTCCTGCACTCGACTGGTGCCATGTTGGAACAGGACTCTCATCCCACAGGTTACAATAGCAATGTCATCCTCCCTACGGTAAGCCTGCTTGAAAGCTGAGAAGTATTCACCCTAGAGACAGAAAAATATTTATTTATTCCTTGCCTTGGCATGTTTCGGAGCATGGAAATGGACAAGCTGTTAACCTATCCCTACATAGATGAGCTATTTTAGGGAACTGTATCAGATGGATTCATCTCGCAGTGCCTTGTGTGATATATTTGTTCAGGCAGTGTTATATATCATATAGGTTGGAAAAGACCTTCAAGTCCAAAATTCACATGATCTTAAAATTAAGTCTAATGTATTACACTAGTGGTTATTATCCAAGATAGGGCTGTTTGTGAAATGAGTTTTAGCACACCTGCATACAGTTTTCCTACACTGTGAGGAAAAAAACCTTTTTTTACATAAACAATCTTACTATTCCTCTGCAACCACTTTCTCCCGGGCTGCCAAGTTGGAAACCTAATCAGTAAAACTCAGATTCCTTCACCCTTTCTCTTCCAGCTCTATTGGAAGTCCTTATACCTGAAAGGAACTGAAATCAGTAATCATAAATGGTTCACAGTTCTAGAACACACCAGACTAGTGAATGCAAGACTTACTGTCAGTTCAGTCCATTACTTGAAATACAAATTGAAATACAGCTCTCAATAACTACTCTGAATCCTCTGTTGGATTCCATGGGAAAAAAATGCACCAGCAGCTACAGCTCACAAAATTCAGCAGCTCTCCTACCAGCAGTAAACAAGAGATTAATATGCTACTGGTTTACACCAAGTGATAGCATCACCTTGGAGTCACAGAAAAGTCAGTTTTTCCCGTTGCCTGTGCTGCAGTGTATAACAAACTCCTCTTCCAGCTGCCTGCAGACTAGGAGAGAAATCAGATCTGATATCTTTGCACGGCCATTCTTGAGAGTTTGCTGCCAAGTTCTTCTTTGAATGCTTCAGCCAAGCTACCGCCCAGCATAGCAGTCTGTTCCATTAGTTATCTCTAATCAGAAGTGGACTCCACTGTAAGGAAGTAATTGCACTACTGCTGGCAGTGAGAGCAGTTCCACGCGGAGCTGGTTTTATGCACTGAGCTCTTGTTACTGGAGATATAACTGAAGTGTGTGCTTCATCTCCTAAATCCAAGTAATTGGCGGGCAGCCAGCAGGTAGTGGCAGAAGAGCATCAGTAGCATCCTCCCAATAAGCTTTCAAAGAGAAGAGAAAGCAGCCACTTCTCTCACAGCACACCTCAGAAATCTCCAATAACAAGATCATAGCAAGGAGCATAGCAATTACCTCCACTTCTCACAAGACGCTGCAGGTTTTCTAGGTAAAGTGTCCTGTGGGAGAAGATACTTATTCTTCATCACCAGGACTGTAGGCAATGTAACCATTTTACCAGCTCCCCACGTATGCCCTACCTCATGATAAAACAAGGGAATGTCCCCTCTAAACATTCACAGTGAAAGTTTACAGATATTAGCAGTCTCACAGAAAAGCCAAGTAACTGACTAGGGCTCTGTACAGATTTAGGTTCTTCCTCCTGCCTGAAGTAACACCATGTAGGAGCACCTATTTGCATTTGCAAAAACATTTCTGTGTTTGAAAGAACTGACAAAAGCATGGACTATAGGGGTCAATAAAGGAAGAAGGTTGAAAAATATCAATTTAAAGGATGAAGTAAGACTTTGTGATCTTTCTGTCTCTCCAGTGTAGAAAAAAATGCAATACTACAAACCTTCATAGGTTCATAGAGAAGTATATAGTCACTGTGTTGTTAAGCACTTTCTGTTTGAATATGACTTGGTTTGTTTATGACTCAGAATATTACTGTCATAAACATTAAATAAGAGCGAAAAATGGCCTAGAGAATGGCGTATGTGAGGAGAAGGATATGGAAAACTAATGATTGCTAAATGAGAAATAATGCAAATGGTGCATATAACATTTGTGAACCTTATCTGGAACACGGGACGTTTTTATAGCCTAGAAGTGAAAGAGGACTGTTAAATAAAGGGTATGTCCCATTCCAGGAATGCTGTGTTATACATTAACTGATGCATCTGTTGTGAGGATATCACAGCTCCTGAAGACTTTGTCGCATGCCAGCCCCATGAGACATTCCTTGGAGAACTTTGCTCTCTCTGGCTTCATGTTTGTGAGCAAAGACCGACCAAGACAGCATAAGATCCAGAGTTCAAATGTTGTTCTAGTTTTTCAGATGAATGAGCTGCACGTAACCTACGGATCACACCATTGCCCTGCTGGTGAACATTTATTTCTTTTGTGAAGCTGCCACACAACTTCGGTATGGATGGAGGAACATGGTATTTTCCATCAACTCTATCAAAAGTGTTTCTCATTTTGAGAAAAAGAAATTCTTCTTGTAGTTATCACAAGATCACAGAACAGTTATTCAGAAATACATGTAAGAATGTCATCAATAAAATACCTATGTTCTCTTAACACTTAGACACAAGAGAAATAATCTTAAGAAAGAGAATAGTCAACAACTTTGTTAGCTCTGTTCCTTAATGTGATGGCATTTCAGGTAAATTGATGCTTTCCAGTTACAAAATAAATGTGTTACCACACCGTGAATCCTTGAATCTTACAGCTTGTAGTCTCAAGCTCTAAAAAGGTAAATACCCTCACACCAGCAGATTACAGTCTGATGTTATCTGCCCTGAAGAGAAAAAGGGGTTTTACTTCATAGACAGTGAATCTATTATGCAGTTAAAGGGGAGTGCCCTATTTGCCAAACTGCCACGATAAGCAGTCCTTCTGGTTTCAGTCTTGCAAGGCAAGGATACTGAAACTCAACTTGCCTCTTATCCCCATATTCTTCCCCATTTCAGTTCACAGAAATGAAACAGGAACCTCAGAATCATAAACTTCACATCAGGAATTGCTAGCATCTTTGCTGTACCATTTCACAAACAGAATTTACACCTCTGGGAACATCACATTGGTCCTTTAACCATTACTGAATGCACTCGAAAGCCCTAGACAATAAAGTGGAGTTTTCATTTCTTGTGCCAGAAAAATTGGTCTTGCGACAGAGCTCAGTTCCTCTTGCTTACTAGAAAGAGTACATTGCTATATCTTCACCAAATACTTCATTTGCCTGCTGATCCAACTGGGACTTCATAAGCATTTGGAGGCCAATCTTCAAGGAAAAATGCCTAGCAGTGAAACTAGCATTTAGGTAATAATATTTTAACTCTGCGATGCTGACGGCTTTTCTACAAGCTTACCTCCTTGCTGTAGGGTATCTCAACAGAGAGGAGTACTTCCTCAGGTTTAACTGCAGTTTTTCTGTATCCTGTGAAAAACTTCTCATCCATTGTGACAGTCCTCCTGCCCTCTGCAGAGCAAGGAGAGATCAGTGGTGAATGAGTGAGCATCTCGGATGAAGAATGGAAAGAGTATATACGATAGAACCTTTCGTCTACACAAATCATTCTTGATATGGTACCAGTTTTCATTTTCCACTCATTTTTGTTGTTCCAACAAATCAGGATTTTCTCAGCTTTACTTTGATCATCATGTATATCAAATGTATATCACAGATTACATCTCTGTACATATCTGCATAAGAACTGATGAAAGATCTCTCCAAGTCCTCCTTCCTTCATCTAATTAAAGCTGAGACTCTGGTGGAATTAATTTCTAGCATTTCAACGCAAGTCCCTCTTTCCCCTTTCCACAGCCTGCATTCAAACATGTTACATAAGAAACCATTGAGAAGACAGACTACTTCTCAAAAATAACCTATTTGAAGAAAAAATTCTCCCTAAGAACAAATGCAAATTGTGACATTTAGTTTTCTTCACAGGAGGAGAAAAAAATTCAGAACAGGATTCAGCTTTTATTTCAAAAAATCCACAACAATCAAAGCATGAGAGTGACATAAATAATTGTACACCTGTTTTTGATTGTTTTGGTTTTTCTGTTTTTTTTTCTTGTGAACAGACATCTCCAACCAGTTCTTCACAGTTTCTGTAAGTGCGTACACTGTGCCAGATTTATTTTGGCATAGAAGTTCAAAACTCTTTAGGAAACCAGTCTTAGGCCTATCCCCAAGACTTGAGAATCAAAAAGGGCAAAACCCTCCAAAAGTCAAGCAAAGAATATTTTATGCATTGCTGATACGCACTTTCAAGTTTTGATCTGACAATATTCCATAGGAAAGGACTTACGACTATCCCATCTATCTCAGTGCCATGAAGAAATATAAGTAACTTACTCGTTGATATCAGAGTCAGTTTACTTCCACTTGCCATTAACACAGGATTTAAGTCAGAGATTGGGCTTGCTGTCATTATGTTCCCACCAAGAGCCTAAAGTGATAATAAATGAAATAGAAAAATAATAAAAATTCTCAACATCTAACAATAACGTCTTGCAACCCTACATTATCCCACGCAGAGTGCACTAAGGACTGGCTGCACTTGAGCTTGCTTTGATAAGCTCTTTCTGCTTACTCAGCAACTCCAGGCTGTTAATGAATTAGGGATATATAAAATCCACAAAAACAGCTGTTGGCCCCTTGATACTAACATTTGTCTGACAGTTTTAGCAGCAGTCTTTGGGTACTGCATCAAAACTACCTTATGCTCAAGCCACGTATACCCAGCAGTGTCAAGATTCACTTGGTGTGGATGCAATTATGGAAAGATCCATGGAGAAACTTTCCAGTAACATTCAGAAAACAAAGTGTTTTGACTGCAGCACAAATGTGTGGCCCAATGTATTGTAAAATTACGTCTGGTTAAAATGAAAGCAGGTTGGCTTCCCAGAGCCGACAGCACAGTAGAAGAGTTCCATTGGAAGGGAACTTCAAAGATCGAGCCCAACAGCCTGACCTCTTCACCAAAAGGTAAAGCACATTAATAAGAGCATTTTCCAAGTCGCTCTTGAACATTAGCAGCCTTGGAACAACCAAGTGCAGCGGTAGAAAGCCTGTTCCAGCATTTCACCACTCACTCACACAGTAAATAAATTTCTCTTGTGCAAAGAGCCCAGGGCACACCAGTGCTGGATAAGGGAGGCCATCTCCTCAGACTAAGCTCTCAGTTGCAGTCCCCAGTATTCCTGAGTCACTTACTGCAACATTCCTGATCTGTGGCCCTGCAAACCATCGCAGCTGTTGAAGGGCAGCCTGGAAAATCTCAGTTTTGTAAGAAGGAAGCTCTGCCACTGCTTTTCTCAGCACCTCTTCTACTAAGCTTAAAGTGCAGGCAGCGCCAAAGGTGACCCCTGCAGACAAATGAGAACTGTTATTTTTCTTCTCCCAGAAATCTAGATATAGAAGGGGAATTATAACAGCGTCTACAAAGCTTAGATGCCACTGGACTTAATTAGGCAGCAAAGATTTGGGGAAGGCACTCAGCCACAATGGAGTATTCTGTAATGCAATGCGTGTAAACATCACATCCCCAGAACAAAACTCACAGCTCATGGCAGTACTGCCTCTTACATGACAGTAGCCTAGCATCCATTTGCCTTACTGTAGCTTGGCTGCATTCACTACATCATCTTCATTTCTTCTAATTATTTGTAAGTTTTCCCTGCTTCCATCACAAAGATAAATGCTTAGTTACACAGACTGTCAAATCCAATGTGTTTCTCACAGTTGCTAATTTAAAAATCTTAATAAAGATGGCCTGCTGACATTCATTATTGAGCCAAACGATATACTTGAAACACCATACACACTGAGATAGAATCACAGTCACCAAGGCTGGAGAAGACCTCCGAGACCATCTAGTCCAACAATTTTCCTACCAGCAATATTTCCCCACTAAACCATGTCCCTTAGTACATCTACATCTATACATGAATCTACCTTCCGGTGAAAATTCTTTCTTAAACTACTCATACATGTCTCTCACCTGGTCACCTGGTGGGAAATGCATGAATGGAAATAGGAAACAGTCTTTCTTTTGTATTGGAGCTCCCACACACTTAGCAGGCCTCGTCTCCCCTTTCCCTCACCTGTTTCAGTGCGCTGAACAGCATTCATTTCAGGGATCCATGCTGGTGCTAGTATCACTGGATACAACATGTTCTTTAACCTCATCTCAATACCTTAAGGAAAAGTAAGACTCCTTCAGTTGTGCGTATGTGATAGAGAGCCTCAGTTAACTGTCTCCCAGTGAAAAGGCAGCAGGCCTATAAACAAGTCAGTTCATTGACCATCTAATGTACAGACCACATACAGTCAGAAAGACAACAAACTAAAATCCGCTCCCCACTAACACCAGAATTTTCACAGGGCAGTTTTAGGCTATTTAGCACTTGTGTGACGTGGCTATTGCTGTACATAACCCTTGGGGAAAGAAAAATTAATACAATGAACGAGATCAAGCTGAGCGATTGTCTCCTGATTTATTTAGGATAATAGAATTACTCAGCATGTCTTAACTCTCTTTCACACCTCTCATGTTTACAGAGTTATACGTGCTGGGAGACAACACACAAGATCTCAAGGCATGACAATTTACTTCCTGGAAATTTTTCAAAATGTAGATTTCACAACTGAATGACCTCTAGTAAAAAGATAAGTCATATCATGTCACTCCCACTTCTCAAAATCCCACAAAAAAAAAAAAAGCTCAGACATCTAGACAATAGTTTACTTTTTTTTGCACACTAGCTTTTCTTCTTACCCACTTCAGTGTTCCCTACAACAAGCTTGGCATTGGGATATTGGGATTTGAGTGCCACCAGCTCCTGGAGAGTTGTAGGCTGAATCCACATCACGCGTTCACCTTTGAAACACACCTGCTTCTGCTCCTTGCTTTTCTGAGTCTGTAGAAAGAGAATGCAGAAAGAGTTCGGGCCCTACATGAAGCCAAGAATCCCTTACATGAAGCCAAAAATCCTGCCAAGTGACTGATGGGGACCCATGGCACCCACATCTGGTTGGCAGTTGGCCATTCTCCATCCATTCCTCTGCTATCACTGACTGGAGTCTCCCACACTGACAGAAGTTCTTCCTTCCCTTGAAATATGGACAGAACTAATCTCTGACGTAAGCCAGTCGGCCTCTACTCTTGCTATACCAAGTGGAGCAAAGTTGGTGCATTCAGGAAGTTATCTAGTTCAGACATACATTCAGTTATTTCCTGTATTTCTTACCTTTCTTTCCACAGTATAAATGGGTCACAGGATCATTAGCTCAGACAACTGTTTTTACAGCAGAGATATACATATGAGCTAGTAAAGTGAAATCCACATATCAGCAGCTGTTACCTCTTCTGATAGTCAGTGACCAAAAAGGAAGGCAACCCAAGAGCAGACACATATGGTGACAACAGAAAGTGCAGCCACCTGGGGCACGTTCTTAGCCTGCATATCTTTTAAGCCATCCTGACTGGCAAGAGTCTTTCATAAAGAGGGAAATATTTGTGCCCATGCTGCTTCATTTCATCATCATCCATCTTTGGCGCTACCATTTCATCAGGACACTGAGTACTGGCAACATTCAAACCCTGTGTGGAAAAATGAAGCCAGTGAACCACGTACTATTTCTTTTTAAAGTACCTTACCATTAACTCTGGTGGAAAGATTGGTTCCTGTGTAGGGTCTAATGGCTGGAACTTCGAAGAATCAAACAGGCTGGAGGGCATCATTGTCTATGAAAGAGAGAATGAAGATAGCTGGAGGAGAAGCAGAGGAGAAAGTTAACCACATACATCCTTATCTCATTTCTTTGTTCAGACCAATGCCTCTTACTGTTTCATGAAACAAACGACCACAAACAGCGAAAAGATACAACATAGTCCAGTGTCCCAAGTTTTCCAGATCAGACTTTTTCTGATCAGAATATGTCAGGCCAGAAACCTAAATACACTCACAGGATTTTTGCCAATTAAAAGTTTCATCACATTCACACTGGTTGTGCTAAATGACAAAGGTACATTCCAGGATGCAAGACCAGCATGAAAGCTAAATTAGTCCAATCTCCTCTGCATAAATTCAGATTACAATGAGCTTTGGCACAGAGTAAAGCAAAGTTAGATTCATAAACACTCAGAGTAGAGAACAAAATAGTTGAGGAACACTCTACCAGGTTCTCTTTTTCATTCATGCAGCAGCCTGGGCCATTGGCTTTTCCTCCACAGCAGCCCCCATTCTGAAGAAGAAACAAACATACTTCAACTAGTCTGGACAAAACTAAACAATTCAGGATACGTTCCTTCCCTCCTATCAAACCCTGGGTCACTGAAATTTTCAGTAACATGCATTCTTTAATAATTTTAATGAAATAACACCAAGCAGTTGTTAATTGCTGAAATATTCCAAACAAACCCAGATGTTTCCTATCAAAGAATCCACAAGAATTTTTTGGAGTTTTCCGAAGAGTTTTGTTATAGTCTCTCCTTCCCAAAGTCAGTTTACACTTCTATTGTATTATGCTTTAATTCCTTCTTTTCAGTTTCTACCATTTGTACCTCAACTATTACATAAAATGTGATCAGCTCTTTTCCTCCAGATATCCCAAGAGGATTCAGTTGTGATGTCCTGGGATGGTCATTAAATCATTCATCACTGAACTGTTTAACTTTGGGACAGATCAATACTGGATAATTAATTTAGATCTGCTTTCACAGAAAGACAGCTGCAAAAGCTGGTAGCACCTCGATTGCAAGCGTCATCACATTATTTCACTTAACTGCTACACCTCACTTTTCTAAAACCTGTGTCATAACGTGTTGTGCTACTCCAGACATACAGAATGGCAGTGTTTTCCAAAAGACAGGCATTCAAGCCAGCTCAGACGTCCCTGGATATCTGCAATACAGTATGGCCAGAGGAATGACTAACACACACAAAAAACCCCTCTATTAATACTACATTGCAAATTGAGGTTATGGCTACTGAAGTTCAGCTTACCATGCTGTTTTCTCCCTTACTACGACAGCATCCAGTGCCATTGGCTAAACTGCTACAGCAATTTGAGTCCTGTGGGGACAAAAAAACTGTTCTGAGAAAAATGGCCGTGTTCCCAGAAAATGAAGCAGAATTTATTCCCTTCTGAGACAATTCCCTCTCCCCACTTCCATCCTGACACCTCTCTTCCAAGCTGGAGTCGCAGTTAGCCCGGTGTTACTTAGCATGGAAGCCAGGTTACCATAGCTGTGATCCTTATTCCACTTCTGATACACAGAAATATTTTTAAATTTCTGCTATACCTTAATAGAGATGAGAGAATCAGAATGGCACAGAGTACTCAGGTGTTGGTGACCTATGATACACTGGCATAACACTGTGTACTGTTTTGTTCTCTACTCCTTGGAACGTTGTTTTGAGTACTCACTGGTGGCTGTGCTTCCATGGAACTATCTAGCACACCTCCAACATCACCTTGCTGCACAGTGATCTGCTCATCATTTTACATGTGAAATGAAGACTACCTCTCACTCCATTGATTACTTAGTATTTATTTGCTCTGAATGTTTTAAACGTTGTCTGAAGCCACTTACGACAGCAAAAGTCCTGTATCCCTCCAGAATGGGTCTGTATCCTGTACACCGACACAAGTTCCCTGTATAGCCAGAGACAAAGGATAAAAAATTAGCATCATTTAGCTGAATGATAATTCTTTTAGAAAATTACGTTGCACTTCACCATAGCTCATCAAATCTAGATTAAGCTCACAAAAATATTGGGAAGAACATTTCATAAATCATTTTGCAACAATCTTACTATCCCTTTTCACTGAAACCTTCAATTGAAATTAATCTAGACATATTCTGCTCAATCCAGTATTCATTTACCTCAATTGCGCAAGTCTGATCAGCACATCAACTCTCCAACCTCCTGAATTGCAACAAGATTGCTTTCCTTTGCATCTGATTTCTTCTCAGGCTGCAGCCAGAGGCCTCGTAAGAGCTCTAACCTCAGAGGCAACAGTACCCTCTCAAGTAATTTCAACAGTTGGCTTCTGCCCTACTCCATCATGTCTTGGAACTGGCATCTGGCCCAGATGCTGTCACTCTGCATCCTCTTGTACCCAAGATGAATGGGCCTTCACAAGATGTGGAGGCTCTTAAAAGCCCTCGAGGCACTAATCACATAATTTATCATGTTAAGAACAGTAAAGACCTGATCAGAGACTGAGACCACTTATCACTGCTTCAGGATGACAATGAGTTGTTGTGGGATTTTCATAGGCTGTTTTGGTTCACTTAATAGCACCTGACAAGTCTCCCCGTGGAAAAGCTGGTGCTTAACCTCATAAAAACTGCCTGTCTTTAATGAAATACATCAAGCAAAGTTGCTCTTCCATCTTATCTAGTGAAGCAGATGTTAGGAAAACAGCACAGGTTGCATCTGTGTGCAGTGTGGGTATTACCTTGGAAAGCATCTTCTATGTCCTCCATTTTGGGTTTGGGTTTGTTTCGAAGCAATGTGTACATGGACATAACAATGCCTGGAGTGCAAAAGCCACATTGGGACCCATGACTTTTTGCTATTCTCTCCTGAAAAGTAACATCAACAATCAGCTCATGATGTCAAAGTGAGTTTGTGGTTGTACTGATTTCTTTTCCTGCAACATTTCTACTTTTAAAAAAAAAAAAAAAAAAGTAGAAACAATCTCATCAAAAGATCTGAATCAACCACCAAATGTTCTTTGACAAGATGGGTTGTATCATCTGTGAAGACTTCAGAAGAGAGAGCCCACTGAAAAGCTTACATCTAGGCTTCAGATTCCCAGAGTAGCTGAAAATAACCAGAAGTCTCCAATAAGAGAGGAGGTCTTCAGATTTGCCATACTTGAAAGCTACCTGTACAGACCTGAGTCTGAATTTCAAAGCTTAGCTGGTTAGTCTTCAGAGGAGGTAGGGAAAGAAGCAAACAAAGGTCAGACAAGCTGTCATTCATTCACACATGCCTAACTTATTTTTCTCTTTGTTGTTTACTCTCTCAGATTGCTGTTGGCAGAAGTCCCACTCACTGCACAGACCGAAATGAATCAGTTCCCTGTAAAGGAGAGTATTCCCAGCAGTGCTAAAGTCAAGTTTCGTACAAAGTGCAATAAAACACTTTGCCAAAAGAGCAAGCTCACATTACCATCACTCCTTCCTACCGCTTCAGATTATCAACTACGTAAGAAGAGAGACCAAGGTCATTCTTGGAAGGCCATAACAGAGCCAAAACCTAACTCCAGATTTCCTGCTCCTGGTCTTTCAGCTGTCAGCTTTCAGCATACAGGCTTCCAGTACAACATCAGCTTTCCAGCTTTACATCAGCTTTCCCAGTTTCTGATGCAGGATGCAAACCAGAGTCCCATGGCCCCATAACAAAGTGTGAGCATTTTGGCCAAGATAACACCAATTAACTTACTAGCTTTCTAGCCATTCCTGCAAGTAAAGACAAAATCTTTCTCTCAGCATTATAATGAAGATCTCAATACTCTAGAACATGTTCAAACAAAATGAAAGTGTGCATGCAGGATTCAATAGTTAATGGCGTTAATAGCTTACCTGGGCTGGGTGCAACCTGGACTTTGTGTTTCCTATGCCTTCAACAGTAGTTACAGCTACATGATGCAGAGCACAGATAGGGAAGAGGCAAGCATTGGCAGTATGGTGGCTAAAGTGATAAATTAAGGTTATTTCATTCAACAGTGCTGCTCTGCAGAGGAAAAAAGGAATCAGGAGGGGCCGAAAAGTACTTAGAATCCACGGCAGCAGACACAGCAAGTGAGCTTCAGTAGATTGCAATGCAAACATTGCAAGTCAAATCCTATAGCACCTATTCAAAGTTCTTAACAACCTCACTTGAATTTTAAACTGACTGTGCACAAGAGGATTTGACTTAGAAAGTTAAATATCATCGCTGTGTGTTAAGCCACAGAACATTTTGCTACACACAATGTTGAGGGTTCAGATTGAAAAGGATACAGGATTTTCTTCTGGAAGGGATCATACTTGGATATCATAACAGTGCAAGCACCACATCCACCCTCCCCACAGCCCAGTTTGGTTCCACATAGTCCCACTGAGAGTACAGGAATTAAGGAAAACATGAGGAACGTTGGCAAAAGCCCTCTCCAACAGTTGTCAATCAAGTCTTAGCAGCGATTTCTTGCTGGAAACTAAGCATTCATATTTTTTCCTTCTCAATAAATTAACTTAATATGGGCAAAGTCTCAAATGTTGGCACATAATCTTTGAGATCAATTTCAAGATTCTCCTTTGAACCTACTTACATTCACTGTTAACAACTTTAGGTATAAAAGGTCAAGAAGTGAGAAGCATACATTGGCACAAAAGACAGGCCATTATTTTCCCTCTTGAACTTAATCTATCCAAGATACAATCAGGCAAAGTGGGGTTGCTATATCTCTCCTGAAAACCCCAAAGAGGATAATGATTTATATCTTTGTACTTATCTCATATTCCAGACAACCAGAACGTGGCACCAAAGATAAAACAACTATGCACAATTCTTTTGAAGGAGTACACCAACACAGACTGAAAAATCTGTAGCATGTCCACTCCCAGATAGTTCAGACAAAATCTCATTAAATATGGAGTGACACAACTTACTGAACTGGACCTAGTAGAGCCAGCCTGGTCATCACAGTGATGGCTACTCATCTCCCAAAGCAAATCTGACTCACATATCACTAGCTTTACACGGGAATCAAACATGACTCTTTGCATCCAGAAATACAACCACAGTATGCAACAGAAACCCTTGTCTCTAAGGGTACACCAATGGATCATTCTAACCTTGCCTATGGTAAGCACGTCATAGGATAATCAAATTATTGGTTATTACCTATCCAGTAATGTTCGAATTACTGGACAACACAGACAGCAGCTCAAGTGGCTCTAATGTTTTGGACAGAAAATTCTTTACAATTTTCATGAAACAAAGCTAAATTTCCTTCAATCATCTCCATACGTGTATCTTCAATATTCCAATATTGTATATACCATAATCCAATATGCCAATGCTGAGATCTCCCTTTGTCGTATTAATAACTAATTTCAAGTTTACGTGAAGTAGATGATTTAAATTTTTCTGTTCTATAATCTCAAAATATCTGCTCTAATCTTTCCCAGCAAGAAATAATACCAGACACGTGGAGCACCACTCTGTCCACTCCACAATGCTGAACAGTAAACAACAATGAAATGCCATAGGCAAAGATTCCTGTCATTTCTTCTGACATTGGATACATTTCCTTCGTAGGTAAGTCAGCAGAGTAGTTTCTGGGTCCACATCCTTTTCCACCACCTGCAAGAAGGAAAAAGTACTTTTACACACAGAAAACTTAACAACACGGATATGTTGTGTTGTACAACCAACCAACCAACCAGCAGAATTGACTAATGGTGCTAGAGCTGAAATAGCAAATACCATTCCTGATGATGTTAAATCAACCAGTGTTACACTGACAATTATCCTAAATGCAGGAATGTAAAATTATAATCGAAGAGATATTTTCTCTGCAGATTTTCACCCATTAGTGAAAAAATATATATATTTGCAGTTAACCATTAGATATAAAATCAGATTTTACTTGGACTTCTACCCCATGGCCAGAAACCAAAGTCTGCTCTTCCCTCCAAATGACAGCAGAGCTTGTCTTCCTCTTTTGTTGTTATTAGTAGAACGTCAAATTCACTGCATGCCAGAGCTTAATCATGTATTCTTGGCACTTACATTGTGCAAATCCTAAGAAAAATAGTTACTGGTTTTTTGAGGTAAATCTCACATTGGCAGGCACTGTATGTGAATTAACCTTTCCCAGTTTTGAAGGGCAAATCAATACAGAGGCTACTTGTGTAAGCCATTTTTCTTGCTGATAAAACACCTTCACGCCCTCTGTACCGTTTCACTTTAATGCCTTTGACACGTGACAGGGTTATTCTCAAGAGACAAGGTTCATACTTTCTATTTGAGTCCACATTTTTACAACCATCAGATAAAGTTCTCTGCTACAAAACACAAGTGTTAACAGTTTATTTTTGGTTAGTATTTGTCTTCCTTAAGAAAAAATAATCCTACTTCTGCATTGGGGATAATCTACAAGGAAACAGAATTCATTCTTCAAGCTCAGGGATGTCTTACTCTAACCAGCACTCGTGTTGCTTTTATTTAAAGCAGAGTGATCCCCATTCCCATCTCTCCTGTACATACGGACGCAAAAGCACGTATTGGCCAAGTCTTGGCCACTGACTCAGAGAAAGCACGCAGACCCCTCTGCAGTAGTCTGTTAAACAGGCAAAAAATTCCAAAAGAAAAGCTGTGGCTACTGGTTTCCCATGGACAATAGGCCTTTCCCAGATCAAGGGCCTTCCTCAGCAACTCACATCCTTACCGTCAGCTGAGTGTCTTCCCCAGGGCTCCATCAATGACCATAGCAAATCCCTTTCAATCAAGTTCCCAAGGTAGCCAGGCACAGAGAAAAAGCTTCAGAACAGTTCTCCGGATGATTAAAGGGTATTTATACTATTCTATGGTTAGTTCTAAGAAAATGTCTCAAGAATGTTTCTTGAGAGTTTCCAAAAGCACTCTATGAAGTACTCCAACCAAGCAATGGAAGGTTTTGGCCAAACGGCTCCTTGTCAGGAAGTTTTCAGTAGGAAATGAAACACAAGCCTAAATCTTCATTCAGCAAAGCACTTCACCACTCAGCTACACACGCTTCTAGTGAAGTCCTTAAGTATGTGTTAAGTCCCATCAGAGCCAAATCTTTGCCCAAGTTCATCAAAAAGTGGCTCCCACTATGCAGAAAATTGTCACGATAATCCACACTTGCATCCCATTCCAACTAAGAGCCTGGTTTTATGCCTCAGTCACAATCCTTCCACTGGAGCTGGCAGAGACTTGCGACCAGAGAGCCCAGGGGTAACAGTTTGGAGTACAGTCTGGATTAGACTAAATCTCACACACGAGAGCATGGAGTAATTTCAATTTCTCTGCACTCACACTCCTGCTGGGGCAATATTGGTTTATGAGTCTCTCTTACAGATGGCACAGAGAAACTTTGTACTTCTCCTGCCTTTTGTTCACTAGGATTGATGCACGTTCTGTCCTTCAGCACACCATTCCTTCCAAGTGGTTTGTTACACTCACCTGCTGTGATTTGTTCTTAAAATATTTTAAAACCTCATAGGTGGGGACAACAGCTCCTCTTGTCTGATGCCCAGAACAATGTGATTCATAGCTCAATATCTAATCCGTCAAGACAGTTCTTGCTCAACTCCCTCAGTGTTCCTGTGTAGAAGGAAGCTGAATTATACCCATTGTCTTCAGCAAGATTAGGACCAACTTGTTTGGATACTGCTATTAAAGAAAGATTTCTTCTTTGCTAAGCTGCTGGTTTGCTGTTATTGTTGCTTTTTGAATCAACGTCTGCCTTGGTAAAACAAATCATACTGAGGGCTACATTTTGACAGATTTAAAGTTGTAGATGCTTCTGCATACGGTAGCTTAAATTTTAATCAAATGCCAATTTGTTTAACATTAGGAAATGTTCTGAGGGCACTGATTTCAAATGACCTCTAATAAACTCATGCTGCATTGCTATGTTTGCACTATGCATCTATTTTTTACTCCACACTCTTGCATTCTGTGGGCTTTTCCAGAGAGGTGTTGAGCCCATTTCCTCATGATTTCACGTGCAAGATTTGGATCTCAATGAACAGTTTTCACTTAAAAATTTCTCAGTCCAATCAGATGAGGAGCAGATGCACAGAGAGGCAGCAGTCCTCTGCTCCTGCCCTGCGTAGAACTGAGGATGTGCAGAGACACATCAGCCATTTACCAGAGATGACATGAGGTGCCTTGCAGCAGGTTGGTTTGCACTGGGTGCAATGTGGTGAACTCAAAACTGTGTGTCTGCTATTTCTGCTTTGAGATGGGTTGTTTTATCCCACGCAGCAACAGAGAACAACAGTTCAGGTAACTGTCATTAGAGCATAAAGCATCTAAACTAGCATTCCTATACCTTGTCCAATTACTGATATTGGAAAGAACAAAAAGGAAGACTCTAACTTTCCCAGTTGACCAAAAGCAAGCTAAGCATTGCATCAGCTACTGCCTGTAAATGAGAAAATAGACTTCTTTCTGAACAACTCCTGTCTGTTAGAGGCAAGAACAGAAGGTGGAAGGTTTTAACAGCAGGTCAGGCTGGTCAGCTGTGAAAGTCCCTGAGGACCTTGCAGTCTGTGAAAGGGCATTCCTGAAGTCAGCTAGAGGTTTCAAATTCATTTACCAGGGAGAAAGATTAGAACATAAATGAATAATCTGAGCATAGCCACACGATGTAAGTCTATTGGTCATGAGAATGTTTTATTCTGCTTTAAACCAACTCACTGAAAATTGTAATTCACTGTGTATGTAAGATCCAGAGGGTTCCAAAGCTCAAAAATCCCAGATTTCAGCTGTTTCCACCTGTGATCATGGGTAGAAAGGCTTTGAAAGAGCTCTAATGTGGATTCCCACACAGACCTTCTCTTAATAGTCAGGTTAAAAATACAAATATACAGTGTGTTTAACTAAAATTTTATGCAACTTGCGTGAGACAGACTTGTCAGTTGAGGAAAACTGTATTCATAGTATATACATAAAGAATAACAGAATGACTTGAGTTGAAAAAGACATTCAAGATCATTCACTTCCAATCCTGCTACGCGTGTGTTGTGTTCCATAATATTCCAGGCACCAAGTTGGCATTAGCTGTGTGCCAATCTCAGTGAAGTAAACAGGTGTTTAAAATAAACAACCCTGAATGTGAAGTATGCTCAGCTGCTCTGAAGAGACTTTTCTTGATATTATATTATAGACTAGGCTAATGTGAAAGTAGAATTAACCATCAAGAAAGTCCCTATCTTATCAACCACCTCTTATCATGCTGGTTTGTGCCATTACAGAATATCAGCGACCCATTAACAATGCCAAGCTGCCACAGATTCATAAAGTAGTGAGCTTTCCCACTAGCTATGCTATCACATTCTTTCCAGCAAATTGACTGGAGCATGCCGTTAGGACTCAGGTGGATGGAGTCGTACCCTAGCTTGCTACCTGCTGTCTCTGCAGCATCCTCCATGGACTTCCCCCCACCTCTCTCATTACATAATCCCTGTTGCCACATACTGGATAGCCAAATAAGTCCAGTTCTTCCTCTTGGACTTGCACTTGCTGGAGGTGTAACTCGAGCCTCTTTGGTAGCACAACAATGAAGGAAACAGGAAATAAATGCCAAAATAAATGGGGGCTGAGGGAGGAGCACAACCCGGGAAGCCTCTCCTCTCTCTGATCAGCTGGAACCTCCTTCCTTGCTAGCACTGTGGTCCCACATGCAAACAGGGAAGGATGCTGAGACAGCCTCAATGTGTGGAAGGAGCTGGTGCTGCTGGTAGCCTCACTGGTCCCTGCTGTTTCCCTAACCAAGGGCCGCCAAGGTCAGATTGTGATACAGCCCCGTATACCTGCACAAGGCCAGCTCCAATGCAGAGTTTTGCGAACAGAGAGCTGTGGTTTCATAACAAGTGCTGAAAATCACAAGTGGAGATGTCATTCACAGCAAGTTCCCTAAACTTCAGGGCACAAAAAGAGATAGAGGACAGCATATACTGGTTGGTTTCTGCTGTCAGCCTTCAGGGCTGATACTGCTCTCCCACCCATTCTGCGCCTCACCATACACAGAACCACAGAGTCATTAGTGCTGGAAGACTGCTAAGATCACCATGCCCAACCCCAGCCCATTCCCTCCATGCCCACTGACCACATCCCCCAGTGCCACATCCATAGGACTCTCACATAACCCTCTTGGCACAGTTAAGTCTTTTCTGCTTTACTGATTAGTAAATTAGTTCCATATGTTAATCTGCTCCAGGAGGATGGCCTTCTCTACAACCCATCTGTAATACTCGAGCAACCTCAATGCTGAAGTACTCACTATGTCTGTATATAGGAATTTCATATATGCCACCAGTGACATGCTGGTTTTGAATCGAAGAAGGGCTGGCATGAGAACAATTCTCTTCCATTAGGTTGTACCAGAAAAAGAATACAAGACATCATATTTTGCTTGTATTGGTTCTGCACTGCCACGTCTGTGGCAATTCCCTACAGCGAGACTGAAAAAATCTCCCCATTCACCCTCTGAAAATTTGGGTTCATGGAGATCACTGAAGCCTTCACAGAAAGAGAACAAGACAAATTAATGGTACGACACCCATACCCCTGTCACTGCAGAAAATTCATCAGATGAATGCTGCACCACCACTTCATGAGCCAGTTACCAAACTCAATTGGCTACTCATGATTAATGCAAAGTTTTGAGTTTCTGCATCCCTACAGAAGCAGCTAGCAGCTGATAAGTCAGGTAACACTGACACATGAGCCATGCTGAACTGTGCAATCAAAGCTTCAGGAATTGTCCCCTTCTTTGAAGTAGAAGTCAACCCTGGTTCTGAACATCAGTGTTGCACTCAAGACCCCTCCAATGAAATTATAATCCATACTACGTACATTTCATTCTTCAGCTAATAGTTGGATACTTGGAGAACCTCAAACACTGAACGCTGAATGCCTTGGAAAGCTCTATTTCCAACTTATCCTGGGACCCAAATTCATAACTAATACACCCTAATTGTAGCAACAATCTTAGCCACGTTTACACATGACTAAATTAGCAGGAAAGTTCAACAAAAGCAAAATTGATAGGAATCCTGTGCTGGTCTGCAGGGCAGCAGGTAGAGTTTTAGAGCCAAATAAGAACAGCACGTTACCCTCTGAAGAAATGAAAGCTAATTCAGAGAGGTGCCCTGGGAGAAACTGCCCAAAGGTTCCCGGAGGACAGCCACCTCCTGTGGGCACCAGAGCTCCTTTGGTAATCATCAGGAGGTGATGCGGGTGACTTTCAGTGCATCCAAAAGAGCGTCAGTCAATGGGGTTAAGATTGTGAAGGGTTTGCCAGCTTCTTAAATGGGAATGGAATGAGTATTTTACTTGCATCTCTTTTAGAAAACAGATGTCAAAACTACTTATTGAGCATAGGAATTATATGAATGCTCCTAACTGAATTACTTTTTCCAGATCTGTTGTAGTTACTGAAAGTATTTCCAGTAGAAGTGTCTGTACTAAAGCCACTGCACCTTTTGTTTAAAGGTAATTGCCAACAAATTTCAAATATAAAATGAAGGTCATAGAGAGGTACTGCTCTCCAAAAGTTTCACAAACTAAGGTCAAACAGGGGAGAAAAGCCACTCAGCAAAGCAATAAATAGTCCTCACAACTTAATATCTAAAAGCAACCGAAGCATTTGTGCTGGTCTTAGAAAACTTCAGAGGTGGAAAAGCCAACTAGAAAAAGAAAGTAATCAGGCACAGCCCAGGAGCAAGCCAAGCAGAAAGCTGGAATCTTCCTTACCTTTTTACCATTCACAAAGAAAACAAGCTTATCCCCTGTCTCAGCTGGAGCCATACCGCACACCTTCCAAAATTCACCCCAATGAGACCACAGGTCACCCTCCAAGAGCAGCCCTAACTTGGTAGGAAAGTGAGCACCAGCAACAGGACAAGCAGTGTGAGCCTGTCTCAAGAACGCCTTGAGTTCTACATCAGCACCCTGCAAAACCCCATATTATATAAGGGCCAATGAGGAGGCGTGCCAGCTGCTTTTGGTTGGTGCTTCTGCAGCAGCAGTGACAGAGAAGGAAAGAGCAACGTGGCCCGCCCCTTAATATAGCAATAGATCAGCTCAAATCACAATTCAGCTGCATTGCCTTCACACCACACTGCCAAGCTTGCAGGAAGAGGAGCTTGCCTCTGCATCAGCGCCAGGAACTCACAGCCTGTGGGAATGCAGTGCAACCTGCAGGGAGAAGGCAGGGGCTGAGGGAGGATAAGAGTGCTCTCCCAACCTTTTCTTACTGGATATTGACAAAAAAAAAACCACCATTTCCCTTTCTGTGTGCATAGCCATTCACCTGGCATTCACTGCGCAGCCTCTCCTGAGGGCACATGCCTGTAGAAAAGCTCCTCAGACAGCACGTTTCATTTTCACAAATAAGATGTGCAGTCTCTTAGTCCCAGCTTAAAACTACACCACAAAATTGCACAGTTCCAAAATCTTACAGAGATTTCCTAGCACAGTATTTAATCCTACCTGCTCCATTCTGATTTCAGCACCCTCCATTCCCACCTTCAGCATAGCAGCCTTACTAGTAGAAATTGCTTCCTAGCTTAAAATTCCTGGGAGACAACTACATCTTCCTAGCAGCAACACCTGGCCAATTCACAAGACAACAAAAGCTAATTAAATCACTATTTTTTTAAAGCACTTTCCTTCAGTGCTTTGGGAGCGCGTCAGAGCAAAGACAATATACAAATTATCTTTATCTCATGTGTTCTATCCGTCTGTCCCCTGGGGAAAGCTATTTTACAGCAAGTGCCAGTCGTTTTCTAAGCACTTAAGACACTCACTTTGCCAAAAGCACAGCTCACAGCAAACCCGTGTTTGACGCCGGTTACCTTGACCCAAGCTTGCAGTGAACCTGTGCATAGCTGAAACAGTGCTGACACCTACTGCCTGGCACCTCCCAGAGCGTAGTGAGGACATTGAAAATGTGGCACTTTCCTTCAGAATTCTTCTGTTGCTTTATAGCAGGGGGCAGATTTATAGGAGTACTACCCTCACACAGCAAGCATCTATCTCAAAATTAGTCTACACAAGCTTAACATATTTAAATAGTTCAGTAATGTTTTAACTAACAATTATTACTCACAACCACAATCTTAAGGCAACTAGCCATTATGGCATTAACATCAAAATCTAACTTAATTTCCTCGCCTGTATTTTTCCATAATGCAAGATGTTGCTCTTAGATTTAAAGAACGCCTGTAGCCGTGTCATCTGTTGTCTCAGGAATCCCATCTACAGTGTTTCTGTCCAGCTATAGTGAATACCTTATAGCTAAACTGTCCCCCACTCCTACACCACTACACAGCATCTTATGATGTTCCACCATAAGGTTTGCTTCTGGCCCCATCAATCTGCTGTATACATAATGGAGAGGTGTATTCCTCTTGATGCACAGATTACCAAGTATGTACACCTTCAGACATCATCTCACACGCCACTAATTGCAGAATACCATTCTCTCAAGCTCGTTTTACAGACAAAGAACCAAAACACCTAGAACTGGTACTTTCCAGGTCCTCTAAATTTAACACTGAAACACATGAACTGACGTTACCCAAATCTCTTCACCCTTTTTGAAAAACCCATTACAAATAACACAGAATTGGTTGGCAGAAATGGCAGTGCAGAAAGTGAAAACAACCCTCAAACTTCTGTAGTGTAAGAACATTGCCATTAGCATAGCAATCCCTTAGAGCCAGCTGAATACATAAAGCTTTCATCAGCCAACCCGGTTGCAAAGCAGTACTTCGTTTTAGAGGCCAGGGAAAGCATAGCAAGTTTCCCATTGCAGCAATCACCCATTTGTCCATTCACAACTCAAAGTCAGGTGTGCTTTGGAAGCCCAGAATTCCCCCATCTCACTCACTTCTCAGAGAAGAGGCTCAGAGAGTAGTGGATGCATTATGGCGTTATCAGAAATAAAGGAGCTAGCTTTTCTCATTCTGACTGCTTAATCCTGCAGATCTGCTGTTGCGAATGCAGTAATCTGTTCTGTGAGTGATCTAATGCACAGCTCAACGAATATGATGAAACTTATGGAAACTCCATCCCTGCCTAAGGAGTTCACCACCAGAATTAAGTCAACACGTGAAAATACAGCAAACAGACATCAGAGATAATGAAGAAAAAGGATTAAAACAGAAGCGAGGAGGTCAGCTATTTTGTTTGCACGTTACTCTTGCGAGAAATGGGAGAAAAGTCAATAGAGGCATTCGTCAGGAGGTTTGGTAATGAAAAGAAGAAATTCCCAGGCCAGTGCTTTAGTGCAATACCCTATATATCACTCACACACACGTATATGAGCTAACACTTTGCAACTTCTGGGCCACCATCTGGTAAAATAACTAACAAGTAGAAACAGTGGGTCAGCTCCACTGGTGTGGATTTTTACAAGCACAGCTTGCTTGTTCATCTCTAGTGAAAACGCACAACTTATGACAGTGACTAGGTTGAAAAATGGTGTTCTGTAGCTGAGAGTTTTCTCTATCAGATAGTGTTATTGTGCTCTCTGTATCTGCTATAGTTTCCACAGAAATAAATAGGAGGCATTACTTTTGGAGCAACCTACATACTGCATTATGTGAACTTACATCTAATATACCACCCTAAACTACCTGGCCGTTCTCCACAAGTCCTCTGGCTGCCCTGTGTATCTCACTGCCATTCACTTTCAGCTTGTATCCCTGAGACAGCCTGTGCTTCTCTTGATTGAAAACAAACCCATTTTAATTTGCCACTATGTAATAGTAATGAACAGCGTACAAAGGGCAGAAAGGAAGAAGTTCCACCCCAAAATCACGGACAGTGTTGACACAAAAGCAAATGCTATGAGCTGAACACAAGTCATTGAAGGTGAAAATTAGATTTGTCATAAACGTGGCAGTAAAGCTGAAGAAGTAGCCTTGGAAAGAACTAGTGCATTAAAGAAACATTATCTGCTTTCGAGATGAGCCTTCAACAGCCTACAAACTTGATAATAGGATGTTACACACGTATTACAAGAGCTGAAATTTCAGTTATTATTATATAAAGCCTGTGATCCCTCTCCAAAAAAAAACTTGACATTCTTGAGTCGTGTTCCCAGTATTCCACAGCCTCAACCACAACTAAGAAAAACCTTTTGTATTCCCAACACTATTTCATTAAGACAGGACAGGAAAGAGAGCTGACTGTACTTAGAGCCTGGAGTTATGTGCATCTTAAACATGCCTATGGATCACGGCGTACTCAGTAAAGAAACTCTTAATTACATTAATTACTTGATATATTTGATAAAAAGCACCTCATTTATCAATGACAGCAGCGTCTTACACTTTGTGTCCAGCTATCTGGAAGGCACTGAACAGAAGTCTTACATTAATCTAACTGGCTTCCAAACAAATTCTTGAGAACTAAAGGTAATTGACTCTTCATTCATTAGTTTCAGGAGTATGAAGATGTATTCCTTCCACTGCATTTCTTCCTATTCTGCACACTGTACTTAGAGATCCCACATCACTTACTATGACAGCCACTTGTATCACCTAACAACAAGCCTGAAGCAACTCTTATCCCCCTTTTGACCTGGCATAGTTACCTATTTCAAAAATCACATGGTTTCCCACTCTTGTTTTTCTTTTTTTAATATCTTGCTTTGTTTTCTATCTCAACTCAACAATTCCGAACATTTTCACGAGCTGGCAGGAGGCTATTTCACAAAATTCAGGCAGGGGAAATAAGGTTAGAGAGATTTGCCAACAGCAAATGAATGACAGGCCTGCTGCAGTAAAACACCCAGCATGACTAATGCTTTTCCCCAATGCAGATATGCCTGTGCTTCTAGCAGAATGCTGATGATGCATCTTGGATGTAAACGTGATTGACAGCCTCACTAATTGAGACAGTAAATTGGGCTTTAACCACGCACAGCTTGGAAAAATACCTGAGTAAAACAATAATAAAAGATAGGGAACAAAGAGGTATATAAGAATATAAGAATTTTCCCCAGGACAAAGGAAACGTGCCCTAATTGTTAACAACACTGGGATTACACTAATTGATATCAGCAGTGAGCAGAAAACATCGAGCAGCCTATCTCTTCTGTCTCTGCCATTTGCAAGACAGGAGTGTTCCAACACACCTCTGTCTGGTTTCTGCTGATTCAGTCATTCTTCAAAAATCCATCCAGGAGATAAACCAAATCTGGTCAAAGCATCAAAAGTTTAAGTGACCAAAGTAAATTAGAGTGAATCAATCTGTCTAAGGACACTAAAAGATTTATATATTATTATATACAATGTGTAAGACATACATACATAAATATATACATAAATATCCGCACAGAAGAGTTGGATGCAGAATTTCAAATCCACCTCTCTTTACTTTTATGGTGGTGCCAATCCTAAACTGGGTTCCATACATAAAAGCTCCAACATTTCTAACCCATGAGAGTCATGGCATTGTCTTTGGTTTATTGCCATAATAAAATACATGCGAAGAGAGAGATTTCTGCTTCTATACCACAAAGTTTGCAATATTAAAAAAAAAAAAAGACAATAGGATGAAATCACAGAGGAAAGATTTTTAATCATCAAGTTTGTTCATTTTGCAACATCACATCCCATTTCACAGTTGTGAGTGACAAAAAGTTTTAATGAGATCTCTTTCAGTGAATTTATTTATTGCACTTGCCAACTAATACTAACATGCACTCACGTACTCCACGTGTTCCTGAAGTTGTTCTGCACTCACAGCCCTTTTACCATGACTGTGATTTACAAGGATGGGCCAAGAACAAGGCTCTGGTCTGGTGGTCTCTTTGCTGGTTCAGAACACAGTGCGAGTCCCTGGCTGGCATTCCTTCACCCTACAGGTGTTCTGCTAGCACGTGGTTGTTCCTCTGGTCTGTACCTGCTTTGTCTAGAGGGGACGTGGAGGAGCAGTGGGATATATGATAATTATCATTTTATAAACAGCCAGATGCAATGGTAGACAGATTTCAATAAATCACAGAATAGAATGGTTTGGGTTGGAAGGGACCTTTAAGATCATCTAGTTCCAACCTCCCCATAGGCAGAGACACCTCCCAGTAGAGCAGGTTGCTCTCAGCCCCATCCAGTCTGGCCTTAATACCTCTGGGGAACCTGTTCCAGAGTCTCACCAACCTCACAGTAAAGAATTTCTTCCCAATATCTAGTCTAAATTTATCCCCTTACAGTTTAAAACCATTTTCCCTTTCACAGCACTCTCTTCTGAAAGCTACGTTTTTCTTCAAAAAGAGAATTCATTTGCCATATTTGTCTTTCCTCTGAGATAGGGACCTTAACCAACTGTCCTTCAAGCTCCCATTTAGATCCATCTATTGGAGTCATACGTTGAGTAATCCCTCCTATTCTGTGGGAAGATTCAATATTTGGACTAAAAGGGCGTCCAACTTTATCTAAGGTTTACCTACCTTTTAGAATACTTTGATTGTATAAATCTCTATATGACTCTTAAAAGGCAAGTTCTGAGGAAAAAAATGGCCTTTTCACACATCACGCTTACATGGATAACAGAATACGAGGTTTCGAGTTTTTCCTTATCTTACAGAAGAAATAACTGCAGTACAGCCAAATTAGACAACCTGGCAGGACAAACGGTGACGACACCAAGGGTTGAATTTGCAACAGAAAAACACTGAGCCCCTTTCTCACCAGACTCAGTGGAAGATAAGTTAAACAAACACCACGTGCTCTCTTGGAAAACTCTGCCTGGTGGGAAACCACTCCCTGGTTCCACTGAGAACCTGTTGGCTGAAACACAACGTGGACATAATTTCTTTGCAGTACATAGGATGGATGCCCAAGCAAAAGGAGGCAGTGTCAGAGAAAGACCAGCAAAGGAGCAAAGACACCAGGCTGTTTTCTCCACACGGACCTGAAAGGCATGAAAAACAACACGATGCTACCAATTTTCATAGAAAGGCTTCGTTTCATTTTCCAGAACAAGAATGAACTATTGAGCATCTTCTTCCACAATGGAACTCAAGGAGCAGGAAAGTTGAAAGCATTACCTGCTATCAAAATTGGCAGATGTTCCAGTTATCACATCTTGTTTAGGTAAAGATCTATAGTGAATACAACCACTCAGCTCAAATAGCACTGCTACATCCTAAGACAGAAACTGAGAGGTTTAATTCATCATTACTTACACCTCTTCTTCGTATTTCAGAGAGGAGCTTTTTAAATTAAAACCACTAATGAAAAATCTGCATAAATATAGGAATAAGAAGGAATCCCCTCACTTCTGGGGGCAAGGACTCTGCCACTATTGATGTCGTCTTTGAATTTATGAGAGTGTTTTCTCTCAATTCAGATTTCTCAGGTTCCTCATCCCGAACGCATTCAGGTCAACATTTCTTATAAGAAAACCCTAGTTGTCCCTGACCTCCTATCCACACTGACGTCACTGAACCTTGGATGCAGAGAGATGACACAATGTTCAGGATAAATGAAAGGAAAAAGAGGAAAAAAAACCCCACGAGATTCCACGTTCAGGGTCTGCTGATCAATGGAAGCCTGACTCAGCAGCGCAAAAAGCACATCCCCATTGGGCGAGGAGAGGGAGCGGCCAGAGCCGGGCGGCCACAGAGGTCAGCAGCAGGGCTGGGAGCTCCTGGGCCACGTGCCTGGTGAGGGCATGGCCAGGAGGACCCAGCAGGCTGCTCTCCTCACGCGCCCTCCTCTGCAGCCCCACAGCTGTGAGATAGGGCTGGCTGCCTGCTGATGGCAGCTCCACTGCACCAAAGCTTTGTGGAGATGAGTTTAAGTGCAGTCCATCTGCAGTATCACGTCCAGCCCTGAGAGCTGTGGGTGCCCCATCCCTGGAGATGCTCAAGGCCACGTTGGATGGGCCCTGGGCAGCCTGAGCTGGTGGGGAGAAGCCAGCCCATGGCAGGGGTTGGGCACAGGGGGCTTTGAGGTCCCTTCCAACTCAACCATTCTGCAATTTATGAAGTTTTCTCTCATACATACAGGAACAAGAAAATAAGTCACTTGTGCTTGTTTGAACAGTGTAGCTGAGCTATAATATATGCTATGCATAAACTACGTACAATATACACTACCCTGAGCACAGCGTGATCTCCCTGCGCTTATCTCTGTTTCAGGCATGTCACCTAGCAGCTCTGCATTACAGCCTGAGACTGTGAGGGATGTGGTTAGTGGGCAGAATGGTGATGGGCTGATGATTGGACTAGATGATCTTCAAGGTCCTCTCCAGCCTCAATGACTATACAGTCTCCTCACTGGGTACTCTTAGAACACCTTGCGGAAGGTCCATGAGATGTGTGTAGGTCATGTAACCACCAGAAGATTGGGGGGAAAAAAAAAACTAGAGAGATGATCATAAGAAAAGTTGCTCAAGGGAACAAATGGCAATACGACGTTTGTTTTTCCAGGAGGAAAATACACCTCTAAATTGTGGCACCTCTCTCTCAGTTACACTCTTCTGGCCCTACCCTGACTGAGGAGTTGCAGTAGGATGGCTTCCTGTCAGGTTCCACTCCTCCTGCACTGCATGGGGCGCTTCAACAGCTACTCCAGTAAGCTATAAATAATTAACTTAATCCACACTGTGCAAGCAACAGGGCAAAGGATTACAAAATCCATTTATGCAACTGGGACGTATTACACAGATATTCAGAACAATTCAGCAACCTGAATGCCCCTTTTTTTTTTTTTCCTCCAGTTTTTATCCTGAAGATGGAAAGCATTGAGAAACATAGATGTAGCATAAGATCTGAGTTAAAGAATAGAAATCCTAGGCAGGACTGAAAAAATAAAACATCTTAAAAGTCACTCATTCAGATTTCAACAGAAAGCATCACTAATGCTGAACTTCAGCAACAACAACAGAAACACCCACACCATGAAATGGATTATTTGCTCTATTTGTTCCACTGCAGAAGCTGAAAGGGATGTAAAATCTGGCAATAGAGATAAACCAGGAAGAGTGATGCACATAACTTGTTGGGTTTTTCTTTTTTCCTCTCCTTTCAATTTATGATCTAGCAGGATAATTTTCTCGTATGCTTTTCATTCTAAAAAGTCTCTGGAAATCCTTCCTTCCAGCATCTTGTTCTGAATGTATTGACAGTACATGCACAAACCTCCACAAACGTTGTCCACAAAGCAAACAATTGTTTCCATATAATTGGAACTGACTAATCACAGTCATGTTTGATCATTTAAATGTTATTAAGCAACCGACAGCATTCATTTCCTTAACTGCAGAAAAAACTACCACTGTTACTTGGTGAGACTTCATAGCCTTCCGCACTGCCTTCCAGTTGAAAAACATCATCAAATTCAGCATTTGTGCTTTAGTCTTTCCGTATGAAGGACGTCTCACAATTATTAAATTGCTGATCTATTCAACCCACATCTCACATAACATTTTCAATAAGCATCCTTGATTTAGAAGAGCGAGTCATTAGAATGAAGAGCGAGACATTAGAATGAAGAGCTGACACTTGGTTGCTGAGTTACAACAATGCGTTAAAACTCACTTTCATCAAGAGAAAGAAGTTACTCCAGACATCACCATCATTAATCTTTAATAGGCTTAAACGCATACTTGGAAAAACCCAGGCAGGCAACTTTCATTACAGGTCACTGACATTCCCTGAGCAGAGCTATCAAATGAGTTATAATGTAAAACAGGTCCAGAAATTTCTTCCACCAAGAAGCCAAAAGCACATTTAATGGCCTATTTTGTATTTGTAATTTTGGAAGCGCTGATCTGCCAGAGGGATAGAGTGGATCGATGGGCCAAGGTAAACTGTATGAGTTTCAATAGGGCCAAGTGCTGAGTCCTGCATTTTGGTCACAACAACCCCAGGCAGCGCTACAGGCTTGGGGAGGAGTGGCTGGAAAGCTGCCTGATGGAAAGGGACCTTGGTGTACTGATGGGCAGTCAGCTGAACATGAGCCAGCAGTTTGCCCAGGTGGCCAAGAAGGCCAATGGCATCCTGGCTTGTATCAGGAATGGAGAGATGAGAGGACTAGGGAAGTCATCCTGCCTGTACTCGGCACTGGTGAGGCCTCACCTCGAGTACTGCATTCAGTTTTGGGTACCTCAGTACAGAAAGGACATTGAGATGCTGGAGCAGGTCCATGGAAGGGCAAAAAGGTTTGTGAAGTGCTTGGAGAATATGTCCTATAAGGAGAGACTGAAGGAACTGGGGCTGTTTAGTCTGGGGAAAAGGAGGCTGAGGGCAGACCTTATTGCTCTCTTCAAATATCTGAAAACTGATTGCAGCAAGAGCGGGGCTGCTCTCTTCTCACTGGTGACAGGACAAGGAGAAATGGCCTCAAGTTGCGCCAGGGGAGGTTTAGGTTGGATATCAGGAAAAACTTCTTCACAGAAAGGGTTGTTAAGTGCTGGAATGGGCTCCTCAGGGAGGTGGTTGAGTCATCATCCTTGGATGTGGTCAAAATCCATTTGGATGTGGTGCTCAGGGACGTGATTTAGCAGAGGGTTGTTAGAGTTAGGGTAGTATGGTTAGGCTGTGGTTGGACTTGATGATCTTTAAGGTCTTCTCAACCTGAGCAATTCTATGATTCTATGATTTCAAGAGTCTTCTGCAGCCTCTTGTGCAGCGCAGCCTTCAGTCTGGGCAGAACAATTCCACAAGAACCTGAGACCACAGGGCTCTTGGAGCCAGGCAGTCCCACGCACTGCTGAGTGTACCCAGTCCAAACAGGGCACTGACCGGCTGTGCAAGTATGTCCACAGACTGAGGCCAACAGAGGTCACAGCATTCACACAGACACCTCATCTACAGCTATGGCCAGGTCTCTGGAGCTTCCCACCCTGCTCCATGGAATTTGTGTACAAAAAGAGAAAGACAGAGGGTACAGATCCTACTGCTTCCTCCAGGTCCCTCATTGCCTTCAGCTTCCTTACTGTTCTGGCACGTTTGTCCTAAGACCATGACTTTTAACCTTCCCAGCAGTTTATACCATGAGAATTCGTTTTCTTCATCTTTGAAGAATCAACAACAGTGACTTTAGAAGTTCCACCCAACTTCCAAACAGAAAAGCCATTAAAATGTACCAACACAGATTTCCTTGGATAAAATTCTTGAATAGATCCCACTGCAATATTTGTTTTTAGTTCTTTCATGGCTAGCCACTGTTCATCACGAATTCCTGAAAATCCAGATTGATACAGGATACACCACTCAGTTCTACACAGAGTCATAGAATGGCCTGGGTTGCAAAGGACCACAGTGCTCATCCAGTTCCAACCCCCTGCTCTGTGCAGGTCACCAACCAGCAGCCCAGGCTGCCCAGAGCCACATCCAGCCTGGCCTTGAATGCCTGCAGGGATGGGGCATCACAGCCTCCTTGGGCAACCTGTTCCAGTGCCTCACCACCCTCTGAATGGCAGCCAGTGCTAGAACCAAGCCATCCCTGCTACTAGCCTGCAGAATCACTCCTCAGTAGATTAAGGCTGCCTGAAGCTCTGAGCATGCTGCAGGAAGGAGGCTGATCACCTTTCTCATCCAAATTATTTCTCTGGAAAAGTGACGACCTCTCTTTCCTTTACACTCATCTCAAGTTCAGCTACTTCTGTTCTGCAGCTTTCTGTAAAACCTGCCCAGACAGGCTAAGAACACATTGCAAGTACATACACCTCTGCTGTGTTCAAAGTACACACTGTTTTAAAAAATAAGAAAACAAGATCAGCTACAGGAGTACGGATCAGAGCATTTGAAGTACTGACAAATGTATCTATTTGTGAGCAATCATATATACATTTAATATCGTATCTATTGATCCTCTTGTTTTCACTCTCTCCTGTCTGTACAACACTGAGCTCTGTTTTACTAAATGTTTCATAATTCCATTCACTGAAATTCTGTTCTGTTCTTTCACTGTCATTTGGTTCCTCCCCCATGGAGGAAATCAAGTCTAAATTTCACAATCCATAACAGTTCCACCCCCTTTTTGAAGCAATGTGCATCAAACACACCCAGGGTTTTGAGATTCTGTGCTTTTTTTCCACCCAGCTGTAACTTTCAGACCCAGTAACTTGATTTTCTTAGTTCCAATAAAGCAGAACCAGTCTCTTCTGTTTGGTATGAAGGGTGCTGCCTCTTATCCATCATCCTTCAATAAACACATCAGATCAACACTCCCAGCAAGTTGGGTACAGGATGAGAACTGATGTAACTCCAGAGAGTAAGACAGAAGTAGAAATAACACAGATGGCAGAGTGCTTTCCTCCCCTGCTTGACAGGTTAAAAAAAAAAAAAAAAAAAGCCATCTGCCTCAATACATCACTCCATTTAAAATAGTGCAGTGAGAGCACAAAGAGCCTAACAATCTCTTGCTTGATCTCCCGGACATCTCTTAGTGCTCTACTTTTGAGACTTTCAGTCTGTCATACCTACTGGAGCTCCTTCAAACAAAGCTCCTGTGCTGTTGGGCAGTAAGGCAGCAGCTACAGAAAAGGCACTGATCCTGTTTGAGACATTGAAGTAGTTCCAGAACAACAGGATAGCAGGTGGGGGCATAATCTGCCACACTGCTCGGTTAGAAGTACTCCCATAGAGACTGGTCATTACTGTTACAAAATATTTAGGTACAGCCTAAAGAACAACCAGCTAACTAGTCATTAGCCTACCAAATATTAGCATTGGCTGAATTCTGAATTACAAGCTGTGCCCAGCTCACAGCAAGCCCTTCACAGCTACCTACACTCAGCTGTAACGAGTGTGTGATGCGTGTGGATTGCCAGCATGGCCCAAGTCCAATATTAATGGAAAAATAGAAGCTCAGTGAACCAAGCTAGCTACCTTGCTGCTGGAAAGCAGGGTATGGAAGCATCGCATGCACTGAAATAGGGTGAGAAACACTCCATATCTTAAATAAGGTGCCAGGAATATTTGAGGATACCACAACTCTCTTCTGAATATGTCGTGCAGTCTCACAGAGACAAAAGTTGGTAAAGAGACATGGCAGGAGAGCTGTGAAGTCACACACAGCATTCAACACATGCTACAGACTTCAAAGAGTACACCAGAAACACAGCAAACATACCTGCTCTGACTTGTTCACGTTACAGGAAGCCTCAGTGACATACTGTCATTCTGGAAAGCTTACAGAGGTGTTTATAATTACTGTGTTACTGTTCATAAATTGGCAAAGATGCTCCACTTATAACATAATCCTGCTGCAGCCACTTAATGACACTCTGCAATTAATAGGACATGACGAGTCGACTTCTAAAACCCTCTGACTGGAACCTGATCTACATTCTGAAGGAGAGTACATCCCATTTTTCCTTAGGCAAAAGTGCCAATATTTCCATAAGAAAAAAAAAATTATGCTTGTAAGGCTGATTTGATTGGCCCTATGCTTTAACAACTTTAACAGGTACATTCTTTCCTTCCTGCAGCTTGCTAGCACTGGCCCAAGTACTATTATTATTTTTCTTCATGCTGCAACGCCACCAAGAACTAAAAATCACCTAATAAACATTAATTAACAATGACACTACAGAGTGCTGTGCCAATATCTGTCATGTTAAGATGTGAAAAGATGAGACACTAACAGGGACTCTTTGATCACACAGCGAATCAGCAGTAGGAAGAGACAATAAATGCTCATTCCTGTTTTTACGTTGCCTGGGCACCTGTTTATTTTGTTTTTTGATTTGGTCATGTGTTTTGTTTTGGTTTTAAGTGGCTAAACCTTCTACTACTTTAAAACAGGGCTTCAAATTAATTAGTTGAAGTGCATGTTTATATATGCAAAGACATTGCAATAGTCTGGTGGCCTTCACAAAAGGCCACGGAACCAAAAGTTACGCAGATTGCTCCAGAGATACCAGTTGTGCAAGCTTTGCAGCCCCTCATTGGTAGCTTCAGTCTGCCAGTTTGTTTGCGTAACAGCTGGAAGGTGGTGCTGATTAAATTTCTCTTGCAGTTTGATAGGCCAGTGCTAACTTGCCTCTGGTTCAAAGCCAAAATACAGAATAAGATGGAAAGTAAAGCTTTGTAGAATCAGTATCTTGTGCTCAATTAAGCTTTGCTGTTTCTCTTTAACTGAGGTAACTATTTCACATTCCACAAATCCCTTTAAGTTAAGCCCTTACCAAAGGTTACACTGACTCTACCACAGTTATATTGCATCTTTTTTCTCCAGTCTTCAGCAACTCTATCTCAATGTTTATTCCTTTACATAGAGCATATACCCAGCACAAATTGATCTCTCTGGACCATGAGGTGCTGCTTGCACTAATGTTTTAAGTCAGTTAACAATCTGGGAACATCTGCAGATGACTGAGATACGAGTACTGGTTCTTCCTACCCCGTCTGGACTAATACCCATGGTTACCAGTGGAGGAATTTTCATGCATGTCTACTTCAGCACTGATAAGATCTCCAAGATCACAATACAAGACAAGATCTGGTTGTTAAAGTTTAAGCACCGTATCTTAGATGTTTCACATAAAGCTTTAAGCTGCTCGGTTGGACAACAAACTTCAGCCACGGCAATTAGACTCAAGATTTACTCCTGTATGGCAGTAACAAGTTATTCACCCAGGAGGTCTTCAGTGCCAGTGAATAAGGCACTGGCAACCATTCTGGAACAGCACTGTGAAAATTTAAGCCTAAAAGTGCAGCCTACAGATGATGCTTGATTCTGTAGTAAAAATGAAGGCAATTACAAATACAATCAAGACAGTAATAATGATTTTACAGGTAGAGCATCTGGTCTTTATCTCCATGACAGATACTGAAAAAAAACTATAAAAAGTAGCTTATAAACACTTGGTGAGATTGCAGTAAACTGAAGCCTTTCAAACTGCATCTGCTTTTTCCCCCACTTAATTAATGAAAAATAATGAGATGCTTCTTTACTGTATATCACAAGATCTTTTAGGATTACAAATCCATCAATTGCGACAAATAACTGTTGATGCTAATGCTTTAATAAGTCACCTGAGAGCACTCATTACTACCTGATCAATTTCCACTTGTGTTTAACCAGAGCAAAAACAAGGTACTCCCACAACCTCCAGTCGACTGGCACGCACCTCAGACAGCCTAACGTCATCACTACAAGGCCATCTTTACAGCTGAGTGCACGCCTTCCCACTGCAATCACAGTCAAGCAAACATAGACTAAAGTAACCTCTTGTTTTGAGCTGAGTATTTGAAGAACGATCGTGACCTTGATCCGTTCTCGTGTAGCAGATGTCTAGATGACCTATCAGCTGCAGCTTGCAACACCTTTTTCGGCCTCTTCTCTACATAGGGTGAATGGTGCAATCCTGCCCTGAGCCAATAGACTTCCAAACATTCACCAATGTATTTTACGGCTCCCAGTTCCCTCAGCAGATGACTGGTTTAAGAGATATTCTGTAAATCACGCCGTTAATCCTCTTGGCAAACAGCAGAGAGAAAATGACAAAACTGAAGGGTTTTTTTTTTTCCAGAGTGCTCTCAAAAGCCAAGGTCATGTCCAAGCATAATGAGAGCCTACAAAGAGTGCTCTGATCAAACATATTGACCTTACCTACAGTTCAAGCAGCCACAGCTGCCCTTATGCCTTCAGGAAAAGGTTTGTGAGGAACAGTGCTATCATCCAGCCTCTCCCTTGTTTACTACTCCTTACAACGATATTAGTTTAACCACATCTGAGAAAAGCGTGTATGCTTTTCTTTTTTTGCAAAGCATTACATATGTTCTTGTGTCAGTGATGGAGAAGGGAGGCAAGGGAGAAAAAGGCATGGCACCTTCATGAAGAGAGCGAAACTGATACCAAATATCTTCCTCACTCAGGTTGCCTTTGTTTTGTGAAGAGAACACATACAAACATGCAGAGCTTAAGCTTTTCTGGTCACACCTACATTTTCCTGGACTCTTATCTCTATTGCTAACACCTGCCAAATGGTTCTTTGCCATCTTTGCCTTCTAAAGGCAGTATCTGCCACAGCACTGGAGGGCTTGCAAGAGTATGCACTAGCATGCACCCTGGCTGCACGCACATGCACTACTTCCCATTTAATCTCCCATCTCCAGAGCAGGATAGCTTTTGCAACATAGAGTTATCTCATTTTTATCTCAATCTTTGTTTCTGCTTTTATTTTTGCAACGTGAAAATGTGCACTAGTGTACCCATCTCTGGCACATATTTTCCTCTTGGTGCCCTAACACAAAGAAAGAACTTACCTGCAGGCTGTCACTCAGGCAGAAGAGAGGGGTTTTTGTTTGGTCGTTGGTTTTGTTTTTAACTTGGAAGACTCTTTCATGCAATTCCTTGCCTTCAAGGCCATGAGAAGGCAGCATTTTTCATGCCAAAGTTGATGATTCGGTTAGTACTTCAGCTTTAGTTGAAAACAAAGGGTCTTTCTAGACTTAATCACAAGATAACATTCTAAGAAATAATCCGACCTGATTATTTATAATACTCTGTCCTGAAGCATGTTGTTGGTTTCCCATGTTAAGCAAAGTGGAATTTTAACAAAATCCAGCCTGAACAAAGGAAACACGTTAACTATGTTTTACCATTCAAACACAGACAGCAACCGTTGCTCAGTGCACCGAAGTTGATCAGTGGTACCTCTATCAGTGGGAAATTCTATCAGTGAGCCTGGTCCACTTGCTTACTACCCCTTCAGATGCTGAAAGAGACACAAGTCTAGGCCTGTGTTAACATCTCAGAGTCCCCACCCTGAAGTAAGGTTATCCAAAACCTACAGACAATCTGGAAACATAATTTGATTTCGACTATCTTCTCCCACTACAGGAACTTTCCGTGTCAAAACTTTCCTATTCTCCCAAGTCTGGGCAGGAACATAACTACAGGAGCACAGAGGGCTGAAACAAGCAAAGAAAGATGAATCTGAGTACAACGCAGGGCATTGGAGGTGCCCAACATGGAAAAAACAAAGTTATAGATGAGGCATCCTATCCACTCACAGGGTACTCACAAAAGTGAGCAACAGAAAGGACACATGCCTCACAGTTGACCAGGTGAGATGGATGTTCCAAAGTAACCTATGCTTAATTAACATGGTATATATAACACAGGCTCCTGAGAGGAGATGTGATATGAAAATAAGCGACCACCTTCAGTTCGTGAGCTGGCAGCCAGCTTGAGCACATATGTTACTGAGTAAGTCACATAACAAAAAGCAAACAGCAAGTGGTTCCATGCCTGCTTCTTCAACTGCATAAAAGGCCTGGTGCTCAACTCCAGGTGTGCTTGCTTTGCAAATGACTGCCTGGCACCCAGCTCTGCAAACCTCAGCTCAAAGCACCCATTGGCTTGAGAACAGCACACACAAGCCCAACCCTTGTTGTAAAGCAACAACTTGGGTATCATTTTGAAGGAAAAAAACTGGAATAGGCAAGGCAGGAGGAGGTACCGTGAGACAAATCTATCAAGGTTATGACAAATATAATAATAGTTATTGTATATGCAAAAAGCAGACTGCAACAGCACATAAATAAACCCCAACAATAAAATCCAGGAAATGAGTAAGTCAGGAACTTCATTTTAAATCATTTCAAAAGCAGCAGGTTTGTACCTTGATCACTCATAAAGCAACATAGACACAATTAATGCAATTAACAGGAAAAATAAGATTGCAGAAGAAAAAGCAAGAACTCACATACCAAACTGGAGGCAGCAAGCACATGTTCAGCTCTCAGCACAGACAGCCACAGGCCTCAGCTCTGCTGACAGGGTAGAAGGTGCATTGCCTAAAGCGCTGCTGGATGGCCTGCATCCACCCTACAACATATTAGTCCAACCTGACTTTACAGGGTCAGGTTCTATTGAGGTAACTCAATTTCCCCCACTCAGGTGAGGCAGCATCCTACATCTCAACGCTCCCCACTCTGAGAGGCTACAGCTTTTTCCCACCAAAACACTGACAGAATGGAGTGAGCCACTTGCTTATCCCTAGCCTGCCCCTACCAGACTGCTTCACTGCTTCCTTCCTACCACAGCTCCTCCTCCAGCAGCACTGAAATCACCACCAACGTGTCCCCCCCACTCCCTTTAAATCTGTTGTCTGCAGTTCTTATCCAAATACAGGTGAACTCAATTTGTTACTAACACAGCACACCTGCAGCAGGACCCCATGTGCACAGAGTACAGAGAAAAGCCTCACTTAGCCTCTCTGTATCTCATTATACTCCTCTGGAGATCATTGAGTCCAACCCCCTGCTGACGTAATTCCCTACGGCAGGTTGCACAGGTGGGCATCCAGGGGTCTTGAATATCTCCAGAGAAGGAGACTACGACCTCTCTAGGCAGCCTGTGTCTAAGCCAGTTAGCAGGAGAATCTCTGATCCTGCCCTAGCTTCTCTTCAGATTGAAAGGAACAAACATTTCTACTGAGATGGGTTAAAATATCCATTGTGAATGCTGGATTGCAAGGCAGAAGGATGGCTGTGTCTGAAAGAATCTGAATGGTGTGTAAAGGACTTTCCAGAAATGAAGGATGGAAGAAGGAAGACAGGAAGATACAGAGAAGAAAGGGAATGAATGAAAGGTTTCCTTGCTCTAATTTTTTGCTCCTCACATTGCACAGCCTACAATATACAGAAAGGAGCGTGATTCACACAGAGGCAAGTGTGCTGTAGAGAAAGTACAGACATTGAACGCAGATTATAACACAAACTTCTGAGACACACTGAGTTCTGATGTACACCTTAGTGGAAGAATAAACTTCTACCACAGAAATGTATCAGTCCACTATTTCTCCCTATGACAAATCACATTGCTATGCCTTGCATTTGAGCACACAGGCTTCCAGTAAGTTATTTACTCCTCTCCATGTGACATCTTCGTTAATTTGCCCTGGAACCACTCGCCTGACCCTAGATTTATACCACACTCCCCTCATAAACTGGGTGAGCAGCTCCTATGTGAAGGGCAGCAAATGAGAAGAGCCACCACCACAGCCACAGAGTTCATTAACACGCATTACAGAAGGAAGGCAATGTATTTCAACTGTTACTTGTATGTTGCATCATTGCAATGCATGATTCACATCACAGTAGTAGCATTAATTTCCAGTAAGTCATAAGCTGCTCTGTTCCATAAAATACCATAGTCCCACTCGTAGATGCCTGAAATTCAAGCAGAGACTGGAAAGAGGTGCAGAAATTAAACTAGTATCTGTTAATTTATTAGATAATTTTCCCAAGGTTGCTCAAGGCAAACCGAAGCAGGAAACCCAGCTCTTCTGGCTCTTCCTCTAGCTGTTAACCACAGCATCCTCTCTCCCTTGTCTCCCAGGCAGTGTATCTGACACGCTTGTTGCTTCCTGCCTTCCTCCTCCTTCATGTTTATGGCTTACCTCATTTCTAAGTGCAGGTTATTTCCAAGTCCGTGCCACGTTTGGCACACACTGCCTGCACCTATCCATTTTAGCTATCTATCTTAATCACCTGCAGCTCTGTCTTCTGTACTCCTCCTTGCCACGCTCTCCCCCTGGTGCTCCTGCCTTGCTCCTGCAGGCTGCAATCCTGTTCACACACGGGGCCTGGATGCAGGTGCTGGGAGCTGAGAGAAAAATAGATGACCAATGCTCTCTCAAATGCCACCATAAGTAAACAAAGGGAAAAAAGTCTACTCCTTCCTATTTATCAAATACGATCATCAGATAGACCCTTCTGAATAACAGGGCAGTTTCTCCCTGTCAAACTCCTGGAAATTCCATTGGGATTTGGAGTTCTTCCCTTGGACACCAGCCCAGAGGGACAGTACAGTTCAGATTGTCGTGCAGCTCTGGGATTAGATTCCCTTTTACTTTAATTCTCTCCTTTGCTGCACTCAGGGACATAACTTGTAGGTCTATTTTCTGCATTATTTGTGCCACTTCAGTCTCTCTCAATACACGCACATGGTGAGAAGTAGGCATTAAGACAACAGATACTACCAAGCTCATTCCAGGGAATCTGGCTTGCGCTGGAGTAGAACAGAAAAAGAAAAGAAAACAGGAACAAGCAAAGAACATGCAGAATTAGTGATGCACAACACAACTGCTCACCATCGACCAGCTGAAGACCAGCAGCCCCCAGCATTACCACTCAGCATGACGTGGTAGGGGACATCCCTGGGGCCAGCCTGCCATGTCCCGGTGCTGTCACCTCCCAGCTCTCTGTGCCCCCCCAGCCTCTTGTTGCAGAGCACTGTGAAAAGCTGAGAAAACCTTGGCTCTGTACAGCACTGCTCAGCAACTATTGAAATGTCCGTGTGTTATCAACATTATTCTTATCCTAAATCCAAAGCACAGCACCATTAGAAAGAAAATTACCCCAGCCATAACCAGGATGGCCATCTGGAACTTCATAGCGACGGCACCGTCAGGTAGCATATGAAGTCAGAAAAGTGAGGATTATTAGGCTTAGAGAAAAGAGATTGCCTCTGCACCACCCATTCTGTAACTATTTGTAGTTCTTTCCAGCTTCCATGAGCGAAAAAAAATAAAAGGTAAGGTATGCCATGTAGGGAAGGTGTTCCAGTGAGGGACAGCAATAAGGACCTCAGGCCCCAGGGCATTCTTCCTTTGCAGCCTGCTAAAGCATGACTCTGCTCCAAGTGCCAGAGCGTGGCTCAGAATGATGGAGACTAGCAGCCAGCTCTGGCCTGGAGATGTGTGCTGGGGAGACACCAGCAGGAGAGAGAGAGGCTTTACAGGAGACAAAACTAGAGGACAAAGAGGAAGCTGGATAATGAGCAAGGAGAGAGTGAATCTCTGTTCCACCTGCCTGTCTGCACAACCCTAGCTCTAGCAGGGCTCTGGGGGTGCTGTGAGATTAAAGGGATTGCCTTCATCTGCGTGCTTGGAGGACGCTGTCTGGCCTTGGGTTGTGGTTTAGAGCTTTGGCTTAAGATGAGGGTTTATGTTGAAGGTTCTTCTTTCTATCAGCAATACACTTCAAGGAGAACTTCTTGTTTCCCTCCCCCCAACACTTTGTCCTCTTTGCCATCCTTCTGTCTGAATGGGCAAGGATCCCAAACCCTCATCAATTTTACAACTCCTGGACTGAGCTCATCTAGATCTTTTCCTCTGCACCCATGTCATGTCCCCTATTGACCACAAGGAGGCTAGCATTAGGAAAGAAAAACTTTTATAAAGAGATTTTTTTCAACCCTTGTTCTTCAGGGTTGTTGTTTGTTGTTATTTTTTTGAAAAGATAACGTACATTCCAAACCCCTGTGCATGTATGTATTTTTTATAGATGTATGTACATGCATGCATTTATACACCTAAATGCAGCCCTGCAAACCTGTGCCTATATTGTAACAGCCCATCCTGCCTCATTGAGAAGACAGCTCCAAGAACAAACAGTAAAAACAGTGTTCCCCTCAGATGGAGGAATGCACTGAGCCATGTCCGTCTGTGACTCTGGAGGGAACCCCATCAGCTCCAGGCTTTGGCTTTGGCTTGAGTGTTAACACATTGCTTCACAATATTTCTATACGCTGGCTAGATTATACAGTGTCATGCGAGGACATCTGCCACAGCACTTGAGGAGATCACTGCAAAGGACTGAACTCTTTAACAGGTGCCACACAGTCCTCAATTTGGAACCAAGCTGTGACTTTCTAACTCAACTACATGAGTGTAAACAGGGTGGAAACAGAAACAAGAGATGTTTTTCTGGGAAGTGTGACCACAGTAACACAGCCCATCTGTCCAGAGCAACAGTTGTGCACATTAAAGGGGAGTTAAGGAGGAAGCAGCTCCCAAAAAATATGTCTCTTAATTCTGCCTGGGAGCTCCTCACTGTCTTTGAGGAAAGACACAAAGATAAACCTGTCACTGCAGCCTGGAGGCAGAGACCCAGGCTGGAAGGTTGGATGACAACAGTCTGCCTCTAGTCATAGGCATCATCATCATCAAAGTAGGAGTCACAATCAAGGTTATCTGACTCATCGTAAAACAGAAAGTTGTCTTCATCTAGGTCGTCGTCATCATCATCATCATAGTCTTCCTGCCAGTGTGGTTCATACTCCTCATCTTCAACCTCACTGCCATCTTCATCTGTGTTGGGGGACTCGCATAAGATGGCACTTTTGGGCCTAGTGAAGAGAAGAATATCAGAGCAGCAACTGTGACCCAGCCCCACTGCCCTTGTCCTTCCTACCTCCATCACCTCTGCGACCTCTGCCAAAGATTCCTATGTCTTAGTAATTCAGCAGCTACGCAGATACACCTATAAAGTGGTGATTAAATGGCTTTATCCACACATGCAGCACAGGGATGTGCCAGTAAGCCACCTCTGGACAGGCCAATATACTGCAGTCAGCGGCTCTGGAGTCTCAGCCTCCTTGGAAGAAATAAGAAACCCTGCCTAAAACTGAGTCTCTCCTGGCCTATCTGTCATTTCTTCTTGCAATCCTCAGCACACCCCGTTTAGCTCCCAGAAACACAGCAGCTGTCCAAGGGTTTGGTCACAGTGGGACTGCATCTACCAGTTGTTCCCTTTGGTTTAAGCAGTGTATCGTACAGAAGGGGACTTTGCTTTAAACTCCTCACCTTTCAATCACATTTAACAACTTCCAGCTCAGTACTCCGGATGAGGGTCACAAGAAACCATTAATTTCACCTCTCAACACACTATTTTACAGCTGTGTCTCTTCCAGTCCCTTTCTAAAGCAAGTGCTAGGCCCTTCTATTTCTCTCCAAGTGTGTTCTTCTTGTTGTTCTCGTTCAGTTACCTCTCAGATCTCTAACACACCTCTGAAGAAAGAGCAGGTGACTCTATTGAAGAGCCCAGGAGAGTCCAGGAAGAGCAACATCCATAACTGGGTCTGCCAACAATGCAGCTCTCTTGACTATAGCCTAAGAGAACCCAGTGAAACCTCCACTACACAACTGTTACTTACCTTCTCATTTCAAACCGCAATTCAGGACACAAGAAATCAATATATTTTATTAACTATTTTGCATTTCAGTGAGCACAGGAGAAAACTACTTGTGTGTGCTTCTGCACTCACCACCTTTCCTTGTTACCCTGTGAAGAAAACTCACCTTAAAGAGGCAGGGGACGAAGAAGGCACATTTGAGAGTTTCACCTTAGTCTGAGCAGGATCTGCCAAAGCCTCAAGCCCAATACGGAAATCCTGCCAGCATGGAAAAACAGCCAGAAGAGAGAGACAATATGTAATGTGAGGTCTACTTTGTACTGCAAACCCCTTCCCAACACCACACATACTCACAGCACCTCACAGTCTGTACCCTCAGCTAAACGAGCCCTTCTCTAGGCTGGCCAAAATCAAACTAGATCAGAGCAGGACAAGCCACCTGTTGATCCCAGACACTTCACCTGTGTGGAGTGCCAGAGAATTGCAAAGAGACGCTCCTTGATCCGATGCACCAACTCCAAACCAATACTGAAATGCTCTGCTTTCAGAAGCCGAAGAGAAGCAGCCAGGTCCTGGAACTGCAGCAGGGTCCCCTCTACAATTCGAGATAAAAAAAAAAAATCACACTGCTCCCCATGTTCTAAAGCAGAAAACAAGTCTCTGAGCTCATTATCAAGCCAGTCACAGCTACTTAGACTCCTTGTGCAAATACATTCCTCCTTCAGAAGGAAGCATATTGCTTATTACTGCATCAAACTGTGCTATCAGCCAAATTACTTCCCCCAAATGACAGTGAGAAGTCAGAAACATGCTGGGAAATGTGACCAGATACCTGCCAGGTGCTGGTGTGTATACTATTGCCCTACAGCTATGCACTACAGAGCTATCACCCTTTGAACCACATATCTGGAACTGCTAGTCAGTACCTTGGAGAGACTGTGGGACTTACCTAGAAGGATCTGCAGAGCATTTGTGTGAAGCTCCAGGCTCTCAGTCTGCTGTTCCACAATATCGACGCTTTCCGTGTCCTGGTTATAATAGCTGTACACACAGGAGTAGGCCAGCACCTGGAGCAGTACAGACCATGCTGTTAAGCATTCTGCTTCAGTGTGGGGAAGGAAATAAGGAGAAGAGCACCAAATTCTTCCAGTCCTCAGTATCAATGGCTGAGAGAAGTCTGGCACATTTCTGTCTGTGGTAACAGCCCAGTAAACCATGATGCCAAGTGACAGCAGAGCCAGGCCACCAAGACCTACTCATAAAATTGAAACTGAAAATGAAAGTGTCATTATTTTGAATTTAAGTCAGAAATACCAAATTGTTACCAACTCACAAAACATCACAAGAACACAGACTGCAAACGCCTAACAAGTGTGATGACCAACAGGGAACACATCAAAACAATCAGTGCACAGAACCTACCCACTGCTGGGCACCTGGGTTGAACTCACATGGCACTGAACATGCAGAACTGAAGCCAAGGGAAAGCAAATATGGCACTACTCAGCCCCAAGAGCCCAGGATGAAATAATTTCAAGAACTGACAAGCTTCTGCTAAGGATGATTGACTGCTAAAAGCCATCCAGGTACCCAGCAAGAACAAGACCACTGTTTCTATTTAAAGAAAGAAGGCCAGAAAAGCCAGCAGCAGCAGGAAACAATGATGTGTACCCTAGCAAACAAGGGGATTGCCATACTGAGAATACAAAACAGGGCAGATTCTCTTGTTCCAAGTGTTTCTCAAAATCAGATCTGTCCATACAAAGAAGGTATGCATGGTAAAGGCAATTCCCACATTCTCTCCAGGTTTCAGGGGAAAGAAAACATTGCAGGTCTATCCTACTACAGATTTGCTGCACAGATCCAGGGGCTGCACTACAAATCCTTCATAATACAGCCAGCAGGGCACGCCTTGCTAAGTGAGCACACCTAAAATACCTACAGCTCATATGCAGTGAAGAAAGAAAAATCGTGACCATCAAGAAGAGACTTCCTAAATGTATCAGTATCCGGAGAGTTCTCCAAAGGTAAGTGCCCACCACTAGGGCATTTCAAACCAGATTGCACCAAATCAACTCTAAGACTAACTCTAGACTAACACCTGTGCTGATTCCAAGGTGTAAACTTCAGCTGTTCCTTATGATCCAGCCATGAGAAGCACTGCAGAGGGAGCCCAGCTCAGAAAGGTGAACATGAGCCTTTCTTTTCTGATGCTACTGCTCCCCTTGAGGTATTTCTGCCTCCCCTTGTTAGATTACAGCAAGGTCTTCCTAATGGCATCTTGTTACTTTAAGAAAAGCATAACACACTTTAAAAAAAAATAAAGCCTAAATCTTGTTATCCAGTCTTACCTTCCGTGCCTGTTCCAGCACTTTGCAGGCATGGAGAACAAAGGTCAAAGTCCTAATTTTCGGTATCTCACTCATAGAAGAAACCCTGTTCCTCAGACTCACAGCAAATTCCTGCAATAACCAGAGGAGAGAAAAAAGTCAGTTTCAAGCTCCACAAGATCAAAAAAAACAACACCTTTCACACGGATAATTGCTGCACACTCTAAAGCACCACAACAGAAAATACAAGCAGCAGGAGAGCAACCCATCTGCATCCAACTACAGCATCTCTTCTGAGCTACAGCTTTAATCTTTCACAGCAACTCAGCTCTAGGCAGAGTTCAGCCTTCAGTCCTCTTTGCCACTGCTTTCAACTACTGCATCAGTCTGAGCAGGTGAAACACCACAAGTTAGGTGTTGCATTTCCACAGACTTGACAGAAGAAAGCAGACCAAGAACTATCCCTTATGCCAGACCAAGGGTGCCAGAACCAGCCATCCTCACCAGGACCTGAAGCCTGTTTCTAAGGTGAAATGCATTGAGACACAACTGAAAATGACACCAGGGCTGGGGCAACAAAGCTTCTGGAAATAAAAAAAAGGAGGCCTTACCCTCGCACGATGGTGAAAGGTGCATCTCTCATTGTAATCCTGAAAACGCTTCTCCTGCCAAGCTGCTTTACTCACCTGAAAAGACAGGTAGAAGTAACCTGTAACAACTTCCCACAGGTGCCAGTGGAAATGGCTACCACAGATACAGGCTTTGACAATATTGTCAGTATCAGTGGCAAGTGCTTGATGTTGAGCCCACAGGAAAAGGGCAGAAGTAGAGATCACAAAATCACAGAATCGCAGGAGCTGGAAGGGAACTCAAGAGATCCTGGAGGCCAACTCCCTGCTAAAGCAGCTCCCCCCAACAGGTCACACAGGTAGGCATCCAGATGGGTCTTGAATATCTCCACAGACGGAGAGTCTACCACCTCTCTGGGCAGCCTGCTCCAGTGCTCCTTCACCCTTACCATATAGAAGTTCTACCACATTTAGTACAGAACTTCCTATGTCAAGTATTAGGCCACTGCTCCTTGTCCTATCACTACACACCACCGAGAAGAGCCTGGTCTCATCCATTTGCCTCCCACCTCCCTTTATATCTTCAGCCTCTGCCTGAGAGGCCAGGTGTATCTGAACACAAGCACAAACCACTGGGACAGAGCAAACTACTTACCATAACAGAGCAGTTGTAATAATCTTTATGAGTTGGCCTCCAGGGCTTGAGGCAACGCCAGCAGAAGCCATGATTACACTTGGCACACGTCATACTGCATGGATGGACAAGAACAATGGGAATCATTCAGTCCTAAAAGCTGCTTGAAAACAGTTACTCCCAGTGCTCCCCTACGCCACAGGGCTGAAGCATGCAGCCCAGTCACTCTCATTCTCTCATTACTATGCATTTCCATGCAGGTATTTTTTGAAGTTTTGCTGGAAGTAAATGATGCTTTTTAAAAAAGAAAAAAAACCAACTATTGTGTCTCCAGTAGCAAACAAGGAAAAGAGGCAGCACAATCTCAGAGTACCACCTTATTGAGAAGGGAAAACTAAGCACTCTGCAATTTAGAGTGAGATCTACATGAAATCTCATCTCTTCCTTCAGTAACACAGCACAGTGGAGCTAACTGTGTCTTTGCACCTTCCTGTACAAAGTACCAAACAAGAATGGATACTCACTGCAGACATCCCTCATTTTTCTCTATCTGAGCTTGGCAGTTCGGACAGTGCTTTGAAATGAGTTTAGCCAGATGCTTGCTTTGGGCTTCACTTGTCATTCCCTCATAGTAGCCATCGTCGTCCACCCACTGAGACATGTGGCTGCAGCTAGCAGGATAATGGGCCTGAAAGAGAGAGACAGTCAACCACACAAAAACATAAAGGTAAGCGCCAAACCCAAGGCAGCAAAGCCTGCAATTCAGTTCAGCCTCACCTCTGGGAAGTTGCAGTTGAAACAAGATATCCAGGAGCACTTGGAACAGGCTGCTTCATAACCAAGTCCGTCCTTAAGAAGGATCTGATCACAGCCCTGAGGGTTGGTGCACCATGTCAGGTTGGAACAACATTCCACATAGCACCTGAGAAGGGCTTTTTCATACTGTAAGGAGAAGCCAGAGAAGAGACATAAGGCAGAGAATCTGGATATCTAGGCTTTACACCTGGGGTCTGGAACCTCTGGGCTCTACACCCACATCAACAACTGCTTGCAACAGAAAAGCACTGAACTAGTTTGGTATTTTGTACCTTTTGTGTCTTTACCCCATGCCTCATCTCATATCAGGAGATTATTTTATAGAAATGTAGAACAGCTAAGAACTGGAAGGCACCTCTGGGGATAAAAACTCTTGTATCAGCAAGAGTGCAGGGAGCAGGCAAGAGAGGAGATTTCTCACAGCTATTGGTACTGCTGTCACAAGTGGACAACTAGCAACTGTTTGGGCTTCCGAGTACAAAACAGACATTAACAGAATAGAGGTGCAGTCCACAGGCCACCAAAACAGTCAGAGACTAGAGTATGAGATGTAGTAGAGGACACTGAGAGAGCTGGGTTCGCTCAGCCTGGAGAGAAGGCAGCACACAGAGGCCTCTTATCACTGCCTAGAGCTACCTAAATGGAAGATGCAAAGGGCTGAACCTGGAGCAATATGTTTTAACATCAGTGTTAAAACTGTTAGATCTTCACTCAAGAAGCTGGCTATTTTGAGCACAGAGTTGGACGATATCATTGCAACCTAAATTATTCTATGTGGCTCTGTGTTAAGGCACTAAAGCTCCAGCCATCCCATTGCTAAGCAGAAAAGGAGACAGACAACATTTCAGTGAGAGCATCTGAGCAACTTCTTAAAACTGGCAGTAAAAACAGTAAAATAACCATAGCTAAAGGATACAAAATCCTGCTCTGAGACAAGTGGGACCATGAGATTTGAAAAACCAGTAAGAATTCCATGCCCAGATGCACGCAGTAAACTGCCAAATACTTCTTAAACAAAAGATATAAAGGATACATTGAATAAAATGGTTTTATATGCCCTTGCCCGTTTTGGTTGCCAGTTTGCAGAGCTGAAGTGATATGATGAGAGCAGTCTTTGTGACTACTGTTCATTTCTCCATCTAACTGTTCACACAGGATACTAAAGGCAGTCATGCAACAGCCACAACTCTGCCACTGGGGAAGGGATTCAGCTCTAAGCAGTAACTAAAAACTGAAAGAAGGGAAAAAAAGTAACACCCACATCAGAACAAGCAGCTCCCACTGCTTCTGATGACTGCGTAAACCAGTCTTAAATATATGATGGAGAAAAGTAGCAGTAAGATTATCTGCTTTGCAGTGACCAAAATGGAACATAGCTTGGATACCTAGTAACCACCTCTCGTACACCTCACCTTGGCTATAACCTCCTTGGAGGAAACAATGGAACAGATGAATGCTGTGGTTGGCTGTGCACAGCACTCAGAGATGGGACAGGTGCAACTGAGGACCATGTTCTGTTCAATGCGAGTTGTGAGATACTCATTCCAGCAAGGCTGTGAAAATACAGGAGAGATCAGAGCTAGACAGGAGCTACAACACTTGGGTCATGTGAAGGAGAAATCCCAGCCCAGGAGCCCCTCTACCCAGCAGAGGGCACATGGAACCATCATTAAATACGCAAAAGCACGCGAATGGGAACAGATTAATTCTAAGCTGAAGGATCAAAACAAACAAGGAAGCTAACAAGTATGAGCTCTGTGAAAATCACTCGATACTTTCAGAGAAAGAAGAGCTGCTTCAACTAGACAGCAGCAATGAGCTAAACACTCTGATATTCACCTTGCAGCAGTAATGCATGCAGCAGAGGGTGGGTGGCTTCTCAGTGGGACACAGCTGGTTCACACAGACTGGGCAGTGGGTTCCTGGGCTTGGAGGATGCTGGGCATTTTCCACCTGGAGCCCCGAGGAGATGAGCAGAGATTCACGGTCCTCTACATAACATTGGATCAGAAAATCCACATTCCACCTGCAGTGCATTAGGAGGTGTTGAGCAACATCCTCTGAGATGCTCAGGGTATCCTGGACCTGTTGTACTGTCTGATTCATGAGCAGCTTTGCTTCCTCCAGACTAAGTGTGTGCCCCATTGGCACTTGCAGCATTGCCAGCAAAAACTCTTCTGATCTTTCTATGCTGGGATTCAACCTAAAATGGAACAATGTGTCACATTTGTACAACATGGAGATGAACAACCCCCAGGTGACATGCATCCCTACCAATTCAGACAGTCTGTGTTGTTCTCATCCAAACCATGGAAAACCATCTGTGCCTGGCCTCCAAGAGGTGATGTGCGTTCAGCAGAGACGTACTCCAGGACATGAGGCCTCTCGTCCTGGCGCCGGAGGTAGCCCTGGTTCAGCAGGTGCAGGACACAGGACAGCACGTCCACACTGTGACAGCAGAAGCTCAGGAACTGCAGGCCTGGCCCCAGCTCACCCTTCTCACAGGCATCGATCACCTGCAGCAGCACAAGAACGCATCACTCTTCACTCATCACCCGGCAGCCCCTCTCTGCCCCCCACACCTTCAGCCTCTGTACCTTAAACACCAGGTTATCGATGTGCAGCTGCTTTTCCGCCTTGAGGATGCGGGTGATGAGGCAGCAGAGGACATTCCTTTTCCTCTCCAAGGCACTGCTCTCAGCCCTCTCTGCCCGCAGGTACCTCTGCCGGGGCAGCAGCCTCAGCTGGCGGCCAGAGGCATGGGCCAGGGCCGCCCGGTTCAGCCGCAGGGCACCTGGAGCTGCACCCGGCCCACGGTCAGCCAGGCCCCGAGCTGGTCCCTGAAGGAGCCCCAGGAGGCCTGTGTGGCTGCTGGAGCCAACCTGGGGCCTCCCGCTGCTGCCTCTGTAGCTCCCACCCTGATCCCAGTCCCCCCTCAAGCCCATCATGTTCACACAATACTCAACACCATGCAAAGACCTCACACCCAACCAACCACAGAGATTGGGCCCCTGCACGCCATTTCCAAACCCCACAGTCAGTCTCGGCTCCAGCTTCCTGCCCTAACCTCATACCCAGATCCAGGTGTCAGCAGCCAGATGCACCCAGCCCAATTACTTACATCTCAAACTCCCACTTCCCCACCTAGCACCACAAGGAGCCAGGCCAGCACTGCCCCAGGGATACCCAGCCCCACACTCACCCCCCTGCATGCAGCTCTGTACCAGGATGCCATCACCGTGGGTCAGCGGGGCCAGGGCCTGGTGCACCAGCTCGGCAGGGAGCCCCGTCGCCTGCAGCAGAGCCTCCACCGCCACCTCCTGCAGAGGAACGGAGAGCAATGGCCAGGCAGGAACATCCCTGCCACAAACACTGCTGGAAGCCCCCCCAGAAGGCAGCACCAGCCGCGTCCCTCCGGCCCCACGGCCCCGGCTCCTACCTCAGTGCTGTTGAAGCGCAGCAGGATGTACATCTGCAGCGTGGACACGTGGAGGACGCAGTCTCCGAAGCGCAGCTCAGCGTGGCCCAGCCACGTCCACTGCAGCCACCGGGGCCTCGCACACCCCCAGCCCAGCCGGCTCTGGCCTGCCAGGGCAGCGTCAGCCTCGCAGGCGCTCCCGGTGCCCCCGCACTGCTGGCTGAGAGCCCCGACCCCACATCCACCGCACTCACTGTGCTGCCAGAAGGCTGTGAACTCATCCAGCGGGGAGCTCAGCGCCGCCGGGAAGAACCTCCGGGGCTCCTCCATGTAGCACGGCGGGGACACGGGCCAGCAGCGTGGGGACAGCACCAGCACCTCCACCTCCGGCGTATCTGCCGTGGAGGCCTCCCCTGGAGCCTGGGGACGGAGGGCGGCTCAGGATGGGCCCGGGACCCCACCAGAATGGAGCAACCCCCGGCCCCAGCCCTCTGCCCCTCACCTCAGCCTCGGGGCTCTCAGCACCCAGACCGCACTCCAGCAGCCGCCGGTCTCGCTCCTGCAGCCGGAAGAGGCGGAAGAGCTGCCGCAGCTCCTCCGACTCTGCCAGGTTGCTCAGCATCTCCTGGGGGAAGCGGCGGGGGAAGCACGACCCCATCTGCTCCACCATGGCCCCTTCCAGCCAGGAGGGCCCCTGCGCCAGCAGCCGGTCCCCCAGGTACAGCCTGCCACAGCCATGGGTAAAGGCTGCCTCAGCCATGCGGCTGCTGGCCCCACCACAGCCGGGACAGGCCCCTGCAGGGCCATGGAGCCCTGGGGCCCCACTGCCCTCCCCTCCCCAAGGCACAGCAGGGGCAGTGCACTCACTGGTAGAAGTGCTCGAAGGTGTGGGCAAACTCCAGGCCGCCAAAGATGACGAAGGGCTCCAGGATCTGCTGCAGCTGCCCCGTGCTGCCCGCGGCCCCGTGCAGCTCCTGCACCTTCCTGTCCAGGTAGCGGGCGAACCGCTCGCTCACCTGTGCAGGAACGGGAATGGACACGTGGGCACGGGGCGGCTGCAGCGGGGACCCAGGGACCACAGGGAGCCCCGGGGCACTCGGAAGGGGACACGGTGACCCGGCCCAGGCAGCGAGCACACCCGGGCTGCGTGCCTGCAGCTGGGCACAGGCACCGGCGAGGGCCACGCTGGGCCCTGGACTCACGTGCAGGGCGGTCAGGAAGGAGAGCCGCTGCAGAGCCCCGGCGAAGCCCTGGCCCAGGGCTGCCACGAAGGCGGCCCGCTGCCCGAAGAGCTCCTCCGTGGCACCGCGCAGGCGCCGGTACAGCGCGCAGTACCGCTCCACGACGTCCGGTGCCTGCCCCGACATCTCCAGGAACCGCTGCACCTGCGGGCACGGCCGAGGGGTGAGCTGCAGCGGGACCGACACGGGCCCAGCCGGCACCCACCGCCCCGCGCCCTACCTGCCGCTGCACCACGCCATGCCAGCACCGCACCGCGTCCCGCAGGCAGCCAGACTTCTCTGCCACCGCCACCCGGGCTGGCGCCTCCTTGTTCCTGCCCTCCTTCCCGCCTGCCGAGGCACGGCCGAGGCTCAGCCCCGCACGCCGCTGCCCCTTGCCCGGCCCCGCACGAAGGCGGCCCTGCGCTCACCGGCCGCTGCCGCCTCCGCCGGCTCCGCGCCCGGGTCTACGTGCACCAGGAGCTGGGTCAGGCGCCGCACACAGGAACCGAAGGCGCCACCGCGGGACTGCTCTGCGCTCCCCAGGTACTCGCCCAGCAGCCAGGCCAGGGGGCTGACGCCGCTCGGGTCTGCCGGGACGCAGAGACTCAGGGGGAGCCTCGGGCACCGCGGGGAGGGCCCGGGAGGACGGCGGTACCTGGGCTGGTGATGCTCTGCACCACGGGGGTCACCAGGGCCTCCCAGCACGCCCTGCCCAGGGCTCGGGCCGCCTCGTTATCGGGAAGGAAGCGGTCGGCGAAGTCTTGCTCGTGCTGTAATGCCCGGTTCAGCCTGAAACGGACAGGGGGCAGCACGGGACGGCACCGAACGCCCACCGACCGCACACGGAACCGCCTCGCCAGGCCGGGGGGCGACGGGGATCGCGCCCAGCCCCGCCCCTCAGCAGGCGGGAGACTGCCGCAGCCCCACTCCTCCCAGGGCAGGACTCAGCCCCACGGTGCCCCCGCGGGCTGCCTGCACCACCCCTGCCGCCTCGGGACCCCAGGGACAGACAGCACAGCCCACGCACCACTCACTTGCCAAAGAGCTGCAGCAGCTGTCCCCGATCCTGGTGGATCTCCTGGCACCAGGCGTGCGCCCGAGCACTGCAGAAGAGGAACGTGCGCCGGCACAGCTGCTCCTTGAAGATGGGCCACAAGGTGGGCTTGGGCCCCAGCACCTCGATGCCACGCACGCGCGTGTCGATGCCGCCCTACGGACAAGCACAACCCTGAGCTCCCGGTGCACCCCTGACACCCACTGCCATGCCCCAGGCTGGCCGCAGCTCCCACCTGCTGGCACCGCTTCACCCGGATCTGGATGACGGGCCAGAAACGCGTCATGTTCTCCAGCAGCACCACCCTGCTGGCCGAGGGCAAGACGGTCACCTGCGGGCACACGGCAGCTCTCAGCGCGGGCAGTGAGAGCAGCCACCCTCGCACTCCCGGTCAGCCCTTGTGCAGCCACGGCCGGGATCACCTCACGGCCCAGCAGCACCGGTGCAACTCACTGCGTTCAGCTCCGTACGGACGTCGGCGGGGCTGTCCCCTCCCAGCACCACCACGCGGGCCGGCATGTAGCTCGAGTCCTCGCTGGCCACCAGCATGCTCATCTCCCTGCGGCGAGGCAAACACAGAGCTGCCCCGCAGCCCCCACCCACGTCCAGCAGCCCGAGCGGGGGGCCTCAGGGACAGCACGCGTGGAGCCCCGCAGCCATCTCCTCCCCGCACAGCCCTACCTGACCACCACCCCGCACTGCATGTGGATGGTGATGTAGTGGGAGCCGGTGCTGCCGTTCGACTCCCAGTAGGTCTTGGGGTTCCTGTCCGTCAGCTTGCTGGCGCGGTGCGGGTTGGAGGAGACCTGCACCTTCTCCCAGCACTTGTCCTCCTTCACCTCCACGCTGGAGCCTGCAGGGAGAGCACGCGCAGCCTCCAGCTGTTGCTGGGACGCACACCGGCACGGGGCCCGGCTCCCACTCGCGCTCACCTCGGCACAGGTTGCGCAGAAAGATGTCAAAGAAGGGGACGCTGATGGGCTGCTGGATGCGGCGGTGCTCCTCAATCTGCCCCAGCACCACCTGCGGATGGGGACGGGGCCATGCCGTCAGTGGGGGCCGCATCCTTCACCCCAAGCCGGGTAGCTTGGACACCCAGCCCACCTGGATGCAGCCGGCCAAGATGCTGCCCGTCAGCTTCTTGTAGAGCGCGGCGTGCCTCTCGCAGTCGCTCACCAGCTCTAGCAGGGCCGGTGCCAGCGGCAGGGCTGGGCCGTGCTTGTCCAGGGCTTTGGCCACAGCCTCACGGGCGCCCGCACGGCACATCCCCACGGCGCAGTCTTTGCTGGCGGTAGCCAGGCGGTGCAGGAAGCCCACCGCCTCCTGCACCACCTGCGGGGACACGGCCCTGAGCCGGCGGCACGCAGCACAGCCCTCCCTGCCCCCGGGAGCACCGCGGCCCTCTCACCTCACGGTCGCCGCTGTGGGCGCTCAGGAAGGACAGGCACGGCTCCACGCACTCATGCCAGGGCAGCGCGTCCTCCCGGTAACCGTCCAGGAACACGCTCAGGATTCTGCACGACACACGGCGACGCTCAGGCTGGGGCACGAGGCGGCCCTGCCCTGGGCTCCCACACTCTGACCGAGCCCCACCTGAGGATCCGCAGCCCCACGGCCTTCTCCACCCCCGGCAGCTCGAGGCTGCGCAGCAGCGGACGGAAGCACTGGCGCTCCTGCAGCTGCCGGGATGCCTCACCCGCAGGCATGGCGGCCACGCCGCAGAGCTGCCGTTCCAGGGCCACCACCACGTCCTCGGGCAGCGCGCCGTCCCACAGGCCGCCTGCGGGCACCCGTGCCTCCCTCGCCTCCAGCAGCAGGGCCTCGGTGCCTGTGGGACAGGCAGCACAGGATGGGATCCTCAGCCCCCGCCTGCGGGGCCGTGGCACGGAGGGCCGCCCGCGCAGTACCTGGCATCTCGGGGCTGCGGGGCAGCCGGTGCTCCGCCAGGCGGTTGATGACGCCCAGGGCCAGCATGGCGATGGGGCAGCCGGCGTCCCGCCCGGCCCGCCAGCAGCTCTGCAGCACCACGGGGAGGTCACAGCCCACCAGCTGTTCCGCCAGGCCTCGGTGCCCGTCCACCAGCATCCTCACCACCAGCAGCCCGTTCCGCACGCCCGAGGAGCCCCTGCGGGGATGCGGCCGTGTGGGCGCCTTCCTCCCCAGCTGCGGAGCTCCCCAGGACTCGCCCAGCCCCGTCCCTACCCTGGCACGCCCTGCATGGCACGGATGGCAGCGGGGATGGCAGCCAGCAGGCCGGGTGAGCCCTCGCCGCAGGCAGAGCCGATGCTGGCAAAGATCTCCCGCATCATCTGCGCGTCGGCGTGGCTCAGCATCGACGGCTTCCCGCCGGCACCTCCGGCTCCCACCAGCACCTTCAGGGCCTGCATGGCCCGCAGCGGCTCAGCAGGCGGCGGGCACCAAAGCGGGCCCCGCCAACCCCTGAGCTCCCGCACGCACTCACCGCCAGGCCGGCCTGCTGCACCAGGGCCGAGGCCGCGTGCTGCCGCATGCAGGCCAGCACCGCCCGCACACCTCCCTCTGTGGCGAAGGGCACGCACCACTCACACCTCTCCATCAGCAGCGCCACCAGCCGCAGCACCAGCGCCGCCGCGCACGACTCGGCCTCCTCAGCGCCCAGCAGCTCCACCACCGCCTTCACCAGCTGCTCCCTGCGCGGCCGAGGGCACCTCAGCAGGGACCCCCAGAGCCGCCTTCTCCTGCCCACGCCGCCCCACTCGCTCGGATCGCCCCACGCGAGCCCACCTGGGGCACAGAGACGCGAGAGCCGCCCCTCTCCGCCCCGCACCTGGTCCCCGGCCCGCCCTGGGCCTCGCTGCAGTGCCGCTCCTGCTCCCGCTCCTCCTCCAGCACCTTCACCACGTGCCGCAGCCCGGCCGCGCGCAGCTCCGCCTCGCAGTCACCACGCAGGATCGCGTTCGCCACGCGCCGCACCTCGGCCAGGCAGCCGCCCTCGCAGCCGCCCCACGCTGCAGGACGGAGGGAGGCCGCGACATCGCCAGCAGCACCCGCGGCAGCTCCCAGAGATGGGCCCGCAGCCCCGGCACCCGCCGGCCTCCTCCCCCGGGCCGCCTCCCGCGCCCGCAGCCTCCCTCGGTCGGGCCCTCACCTTCGCTCCGCTCCGCCGCCCGCGAGAAGCGCAGCCCTTCCCTCTCCAGGAGCTCACGGAACAGCTGGGAATCCGACCTGAGGGCCGCGGCTGCGGAAAGCTCTTCCTTCGCCACCTCGGCCGGCACAGCTCCGGGCTCATCGCCTTCTGAGCACGCCGTGGCACCGCCCCCGCCGCGCTGCTCGGCCGCACTCCCCACGTGCTCGGCGTACACACGGGAGCCGCGCAGCTCGCTCTGAGCGCTGCCCCGAAGCCGCTTCTCCAGGTCCTGCAGCACCTTCTGGGCCAGCTCCGCAGGGACCGGCAGCTGCAGCAGGGCGTCCTCGCCCGGCTCCGACGGCTGCGTGGACGGAGATACGTCAACCCGCACGGACACACGACGGACCCCGCGCCCCTGGGACGGCCCGGGTCCAACCAGACAGAGGCGCTGCACCGACACAGAGCCCCAGACCCTTCCCATAACCACGCGCCCGCTCCCTCGGGCTTCCCCGTGCCGCTCCGGCCCACACCTGCTCAGCGCGCTCCCGCTGGATGAGTCGGACGATCTCCTCCTGCTCCTGCGCTTCCAGCTTCTTCACAAAGAAGAGCAGCTCCCACCACTCAGCGCGGCTCAGGGTCGCTGCGGCTCTGCTCGGCCGCTCCCCCAGGTAAGGCAGCGAGTACAGCCCCCCCGGGGGCTTGGAGAAAAGCGGCTGTGCAGCTGCAGGACAGCAGAGAGAGGAAAGGCACCGTCAGCTTCCCTCCGCAGAGCCATCCTTTGCTGCACAGCCCTCACTCCCACAGTGAGGACCTCCCCGATCCGTCCCAGTGAGGGACAGGGAGGTGATAAGGGGGCAGCAAGAGGCAGGGAGCAGAGCTGGAAGCAGAGCCCTGGAGTGGGGCAGGTGGGGACTGCAGTCTTCTCTGAAGCCTCTTGGGGCTGCAGAGCAGAAGCCCATGGACCACATGGCTTACTGTTCTGCCAGACTGCTCCCACAGGGCCTTTGCCAGGACATGGCTCAGTCTGCAGATAGGAGAGCTGGCCCAAGCTGCTGAATGGTCAGTAAGTAAGAAGAGAATTCTGCCTGGAGTTTCTCTTTTGCCAATGCTTCTTGCTGGCAAACAGGGGAAGTACTTGTGGGCAAAAGCAAAGGGAGACTGCGTATCTATCAAGCTCCTTTTCACTAACTCATTCAAAATCAAGAGAGGGAGATAACATTTGTTATTAGCCTAGATTTTCACTGGATCATTTAGAAAAACTGAACCAATACTTAATAACTGCTAAGCAACCATTTGCAGCTCTCTGCAAAAGCAAGTTAGGAGACACTCACTTCTTCAAGACTCAATAGAAGAGGGTCTAACAAGCCAAGAAGCTATAAGCAACTATATGCATGGCTGACTGCCAACAGTTAGCCAGCAAAAGCAGATTTATTCACATGTCAAGACCCAAAGCAGAATGCACCTACTTTTTCACCTCAATTTCTGTATGGGATATGATGAGTGCACACAGCTTTACAAGGAAACAGAGCACATACTTCTACCAAAACTTGAGTTATGGAGAAAAAAAATTTAACCAATTTCATTTTAATTCAGCCAGTTCAAACTGACATGCAGCTAGCTAATCTTTAGTTACAAGAGTAAGAAGCGAATAAAGCAGCCATCTTTTTCTACTGGCACTAAGAATGTTTTAGAAGTGGATCACTAGCTGCTGCTCTCACGTGTATCATCTCTTGCAGCAGTTAAATCCTGACCGAACGATCAAGGGCTTGATGAAGGAGTTACTTCATCAAGTACCCTAGCCAGAGTCACATCAGATGCTGAGCAAAGAGGGGGTACTTGAAGTACATATCCTCCCTTCTATCCTCACCCAGAGTGAGGATTACATCAAAGGATCCCAATCCCAGGAGATTCTGCAGATGTCTTTAGAAATAAGTGCATTTCACACTCATCTTTCACCAAACTGAGTGGCACGAAGTTAAACATGAAGTTGGCGTGTTAATGCTTTTACAATTCTGTATCTCTTAGTTAAGTGGATATGAGTCTCTAAGGCAGACTCACCTCTGAGAGTTCACAATCTTATTTTGGCAGTTTGTTTAGCTAATTCTAACACGTATTTTTGAGAGAGTTTAAATCAAATTTTGCATTCTTTATCATTTCATGACAGAAGTCTAGGATTCAAAAATACTACAAGCAGCCACATGTGACTACTTAAAGAGTCTGCACAATCAAGCTATTAAAGCCTGCTAAATTCAGCCTACTAAAGAAAAACACACCTAGCCATATAAAGCTCACCACTGAAAAACATGCCATAGCAGAATCAAAAAGAGATGATACAGACACACACAAGCAGTGCAAAACCTTACCTTTGTCCAGATTAAAGCTCTCTCTGAGATTACACTCTTTCTCCTGACCACCAGGATCATCACGCTCCTCTCCAAAGCCAATGATCTCCAACATGTGCCAATGCATCCAGTAGGTCTGACCTGTTGACTGCCACAAAACCTAGGGGTGAAACAGATCAGGCAGTCAGATTTGCTCACTCATCCATGTTCGTTCTGCTGCTGGGAAGTCAAAAAGTTCAGATACTGAGAGACTTCAAGAAAGCCCCAGATGGAAGGAAACTGAGTTAAGCCATAATACACACTGCACCACTTAGCCTTCAAGAATCCCTGACCCAAACAGGCAATACATCAAACATAATCTCAAAGGGCTCATATAAGGAGTCATATAAAGGACTGAGGGACAAGAAATGATGGCAAAACTACACAACACTGCATCCAGAATGTGGAAAGGTAAAGAAAGCAACTGAAACCAAAGCAAAGGAGAGGAGAGACTCATGAGAGACTCATGAGAGGGCGGCCCCAAAGAAAAACACATATAAGTTTGCATTTGGCACACAGAAGGCTGACAACAAGACAGGTAAGCTGGCAATACAAAGCAAGTATGAGACACAAGACAAGAAGTTTCTAAGAGGAACAGAGATATCGATCAAGTTTCCCTTCAGTAAGAGAATGATGGCAAAGGTCCAAGACAGTAATTTAGAAATGACATTACAAAGATGATTTTGAGATGCCTGATCCCTGATATCTCCCCATGGAAAGAAAAATCCTCAGAGAGTTTGAATCAAAAACTTCTCACTTAACTCTGGGAGTCTGCTGCAGACACACACATAGGTACAAGCATGCAGAGCAGGGAAAAGATGGACATCCCCAAAGGCTGCACCACTGCAAGATGTTCAACTTCCTAGAGACTGGTGGGCCAGCAACACTTATAGGGGCAGAAATCATGGACATGAAAATGTAAACACCAAAAAACATCTTCACTGACTGTTGGTTGCCTTTCAGATCTAGTATTGCCAGTAACGCAAAGGCCTCAACTGAATGTAAAGCAATTGCAAAAACAAACAAACCAACTCAAAATAAGCAACTGGAGGTTCATTCCACTTTATCAGACAGAAAAATAAACAAAAGGAGGAACTCATGGGCCAGATGGACTAAGTGCACTGGAAGTCACCTCAGCTCAACATAAATAAGTGAATAAAGATCTCTCTGAAAGATATTTCCTTTGGGTGTCTCCTTAGGATGGCACCATTAAAGGCATTACAGAGCAAAAGTTAACCATCCCCTTTAAAATAAAACAAGATGCATAGAGGAGACCCACAATGAAAAAATCATCTCTGCATGGTCCAAAACTAAGGATGTGTTTTGCTGAAATATATGTGAAAGAGAAAGCAAATCAACAGGGGGGAAGAGGGACACAAATCTGCAACTGAAAGAGAAACAAGATGCCAAGTAATCTGCCAGAAGGCACAGCTGGGAATCCGGAAGGATTGCAGTTATTCAGAGATGTTCTCAGGTGATCAATGAACCTAAAGACAGGTTCTTGTCTAAGACAATGCTTACTGAATCGTTGGAGAAGACCTCCAAGATCATCCAGCCCACCCCTCCCCCTACCACTAATATTTCCCACTAAATCACATCCCTCAGTACAACACCTCAAGGTTTCTTGAGCACAAGAAATTGTTTCTTGAACACACGATTTGAGGGAAGAAATGGTTTAAAAAAATAAAAATCATCAGAACAGCTCCAGTGCTCTGACTTTAGCAGGACATACAATTTTAAAGCATATTTTAGTGGAAAGAATAAATAAAGGTGTTGAAGATAAATAACAAATTTGAAGTAACATGTAGACCTGTGTCAAGTTTCAGCTCGGCAGATCGACACACATTCATTTTCTTTAGTGAGTAACTGATTTTATAGATTAAAAGCTCAATTTCTATTGTAAACTTCAGAAAAGCACAAAGCACCAGGTGGGAAATTTTTAAACCAGAGAAGAAAGGGATTAAGTAGAGGATCTGGGCAAGAAATCTGAAGCCTGGATCTTGGGAGTATGAAGGGGAAAAAACAGAACTGGAAAACAGCAGAAAGATGGGCAAGCTGAACTGGCACAGCACAAACTGCCCTAGCAGTTATGCTCTCCCAGTACACTTGCTTGTAATATCCACCACTACACCAGCAGATGAGGCTGCCAGCATCCCACCAGCACATCTCTGAGCATTTTAAGCTGGCTGGTTGAGCTGCAGCTGCAAGAAGTGCTCCAAAACCAAGAGGCAGCTGATGAGCTTGGAGTAATCAGAGTAAGTTAATTGCCACAAAGGAGTTTGTGTGTAACAAAAAGTGATGGTCTTTAAATGTGCAGAAGGTAATTTCAAATTCTCTGCCTTTTCTCTGGAAGGATTAGGAGCAAGCTTTGGTTACAGCAAGAGAGATTTGGAACGAGCACTAGGAAGTCATGCATTTCTACAAATATCAGTGAGGTTTTTTGATTGATTTTTGAGTATCAGTTATGTGCAGAGTGGCCCCTTTGCAGACTACCTGCTATCTGCAGAAATCAGCTGGAAGTAAGGAAGCCTCTAAGCTGAAGAGGCTGAAGAGGTACAGCCATGACCAATTAGACCGGCTTCAAACTATCTCCACAACCAAACTATGCATTTGGAGCCAGGAATCAGACACGATGATCCTTATGGGTCCTTCCCACTTGGGATATTCTGTGATCCTATGATTCACACAGTGCTGGACTGAATAGAAGACAGAAGCAGATACAGCCCCCTACCTGTGGATGACAGTCAGCTAAAGCTTGACTTGTAAGAAGTGATTGCAACTCTAGCTGCAGGGTTGGGCAGGCTCAAAGACTTGCCCAAAGCACCAGAATGGTAGACAATGAGCAGAAATAACCACACATAGACTGGAGTGGTGCACAAAGCCCATCAGCTCCCCGTCCCATTGTCACAACAGCCCTCTCTGAACTTAAGGCTCCAGGACGAAAGTCTCAAGAAAGAAGTCCAAGCTGGAGCAAACAACTCCCAGTGCCCACTCAAATGCTCTTCCAGCCCCAGGCCTGACTCTAGGCCCAGCTGTTCCAGCATAGATTTACCCACATTTGCAGGATGTTCTGGGGATGGCTAGAGCTGAATGCCTACAGATAGGCCCTCTGCTCTTCCTACAGTATTGAGGCCTTTTCCCTGACCTCTGATACAAACTCATCAATTCTACTGCAATAGTGCAACACTCACAGCTTTCTTTTTTTGTAACAAGTTCTTAAGGTCCACTCACCCAAAGGGCATTTCTAAAGGCACAAGGTGTTCAAGTAGCTCTTGCTGTGTGCAGCTAACCTGTTCCCAAACTACCCCCTAGATGTAAGCAGGGAAAGCAAATGTCCCAGCATACAGCCACCTCTACAGAAGCTGAGAACAGATCATACTCAACAGGAAAGCTTATTTCAGAACTGTCACTTTCAGCTCTGAAAGGTGACTTCTTTGACAGGACAGATTTAGCCCAAATCACAGTACACCTATCAGTCCAGCCTCAAACATATGAAGATACCATTAAGAAATCACCAGTCACCCGTTACTCCCCTCTTCCCCTCTGCCATCCCAGACAGACTTCTTCCACTAGCGACCTACCTGTGCTGTGTGCATCTTATAACTGCCCTGAAGAAACTTGCCCTCATCCCCAGCTCTAACATCACCACAGTCCTCCAGCATGCGCACCCGCATGCCGCACACAAGGTGTGCCTTCAAATACTCCACATAGTCACTCCGGTCAGCAAAGTCTGATGGGGTCAGAAAGGCACAATTTTGCTTTTTCTGGCAACCACGGTTAGAAGAGTGCACAGGCACTGGGTTAGCAATGCAGGCTGGGGTTTTAGGCTGGAAGATGGAGCGGGAGGTGCGAGGCTTCGTCTCCTGCTGGGATGGTGGCTCCGGCTTGTGGCTGTGGTCCCAGCCCATCACGTGCACCAGCTCCAAGATGAGGTTTGCCATAGCCATGCTGAACTCAAACTCCTGCTTCACACGGCTGCTCTTCTGCCGCTCCTCGCTCTGCTCCTCGCTGCTGTTGAGCTTGTCCAGGAGAGAAGTGACGCACAGGTAGCGCTTCACCAGGGCGAACAGCTGCTTCCCGGGGATCTGCAACAGGCAGGGCTGTCAGACCGCAGCTGGCCAAGCTCCTCACTCCCTCACCAGCTCATTCACAGCTCTGCAATGCCTGCGCACCAGCGGGCAGCAACACAGCTCCCCTCAGCCCACCCTGCCCCCAGACAGGCTCTCCTCCTGCTTCCTCACTGCACCTCAGCCTCGAGCCAGGCCCAGACCCTGCGCCAGCCCTTGTAATACCAGGTCCTGCTCAGCTGCCTACTGTCAACCACCCTTCTTTCCCAAACAAGCAGGACATCAGCCAGCTCTAGGCAGTACTCCCATTCCTGCCCATTCCAGAACTGTCAGGCCTTGCCACTACCTGGGGAAGATGAATGCCCTCAAAGGACACGCAGTGCTCTTCAGAGGACATCATCTCAGCAAACAGCTGCAGCAAGGTGTAACGGCCATCAAAGTCCATGTGCTGCTCGATGCCATCCTGCTGACTCAAAGACAGAAGGATATAGGTCCGACTCCCTGTAACAACAACAGAAAACATTCAAGCTCACTAAAGAGCACTCTTACATCATCCTCTTTGCATCAGACAGACTTTGGAAGGCAAGAAACTGTTTTGCTGCTCAGTGCCCTGTTTAGTATTTTTATTTATTATCTGGACAAGGGGATTGAACACACCCTTAGTAAGTTTGATATGACAGTAAGTTGAGAGAAAGTGTTGATCTGCCTGAGGGCAGTGGGAACCTGCATCTGGATAGACCAGATCAAATCACAGAGGCCAATTGTACGAGCTTCAACAAGACCAAGTGCCAGGTGCTCTACTTTGGTCACACAAGTCCCACGCAGTGCTTCAGCCCTAGGGCAGTGGCTGGCAAGCTGTGCGGAGGTAAAGGCTGCGGGGCCTTTAGCTGACAGCCGGCTGAACGTGAGCCAGCAGTGTGCCCAGGTGGCCAAGAAGGCCAACGGCACCCCGGCGTGTGTCAGCAGCAGGAGGTGAGCGGCCCTCCGCACTGCCGCTGGTGAGGCCGCACCTCCAGTGCTGCGCTCAGCGCTGGGCCCTCACTGCAAGAAAGACACCGAGGGCTGCAGCGTGTCCAGAGAAGGGCAGCGGGGCTGTGAGGGGTCTGGAGCACCAGTGTGATGGGGAGCGGCTGAGGAACCGGGGCTGTTCGGTGTGGAGAAGAGGAGGCTCAGGGCAGACCTATGGATCTGCAACCACCTGAAAGGAGGCTGTGTGAGGCAGGGTCGGCCTCTGCTGGCAGGGAACGGCCATAGGACGAGAGGGGATGGCCTCACGTTGTGCCAGGGGAGGTTCGGGTTGGCTGCTAGGAAACATTTATTCTCTGAAAGAGCAGTGAGACAGTGGCATAGGCTGTCCAGGAGGGTGGTGGTGTCACCATCCCTGGAGGTGTTCAAGAAACAGGAAGATGTGTTACTGAGGGACATGGTCAGTGGGCACGGAGGGGATGGGTTGGCAACTGGACTGGATGATCATTTAGCAGCCTTTTCCACTTTTTGATTCCATGGTTCTATGATCTGCAGTCTGTCCTCTGAATTAAACTGATGATATTTTGCTCTGCCAAATAACACATTTCTGCATCCCAAGGGCTGTTTGGATTCTCCCAAACCAGCAATCCCAAACTACTGACTCCAAAGCAGATGCCCAGGAAACAGTAAGGGTCACATTTTAAACCCAATCTGCCCCCCAGGCTTCCCACAGTGTGAACTCAGCACCAGGACAGAACAAGCCAGACAACTCTTGCGGGACACCACATGCCAGATGGACATTCCACTTCTGCTGGCCCACAACAACCCAACACATCGGGCACCCCCGAGCCACGGCAGCTCCTCTCTGACGAGAGCCTCGGGCAGGATCAGCCTCCGCTCAGTGGGGCCCCAGGAGAGGCTCCACGCCGACGATGGCAGAGCCAACGGCCCCGCCAGGCCCCGCTCCCCGAGCCCCCGCCCTACCGAAGGAGCGGCGCCCTCGGCGGCAGCCCCCACCTGCGTCGTGCGAAGCCAGAGCCCTCAGCATCTCGCCGGCGCCGCGGCAGATCGCCTTCTCCTCGTGGCACAGCATCTCCGTCAGCAGCTCGAGGGCTCCCGTCTCCTCGAAGGCGCCCGCCAGCGCGCCGATGCCGGCGTACGCGCTCAGCACGCGGACGGTGTGGAGGACGGAGGACGCGGGGGCCCCGCCGCCGGCCAGCTGCCGGCCGGCTCGCCGCACCAGGCTCCCGACGTCGGCCTTCATCTCCAGCAGCGACGCCTCGTCCGGCGCCGCGGGCGGCGGGCCGGGCGCCCTCTCCTCCTCCGCCCGCGGCCCCGCCCGCTGCCCCTCGCCCAGCAGCGCCGGGCAGCCGGCGCGGACCTCCTCCGCCGACAGCCACATGGCCACGCTCTCCGAGCGGAGCCCCGTGGAGGAGCCGCCGCCGCCGCCCGCCGCCCGCTCCTCCGCGCCGACCACGCGCCACCGCACCAGGTACTCCGGGGCGCCGTCGGGGCCGCGCCGCTGCCGCAGCAGCTCCTGCGGGTAGGCCTGCAGCTGGGGGCCCAGCTGCACCAGCAGCCCGCCCTCGCGCCTCTCGTTCACCATGCTGCCGGACGGCGCTGCGGGAACAGAAGGGAGCAGGTTAGCATCTCTGAGCTACGTGTAGGCAAGCCGTGAGCCGGCACCTCGGTTCCTCACCAGTCGAAGCCGCCAAGGTGCAAGTTTTAAATTTTGAGATTCTGAAGCAAGAATAAAGCTCTGAAGGAAACCCCATCTTGCAGAAGTTCACGATCTCACTTCAAGACGATGAGCCTGTTTCTTGTACTAGCCCTGTCCCCAGAATTACTGGTACACACAGAAAGCAGCTCTCCTCACAAAATCCCCAAGGGAAAACATTCTTGTTCAGGCCCTCTCGTAACACAGAACACGATCTTATGTCTGATCTAGGGGGTGGCAGCCCTGCCCGTGACAGGTCGTTGGAACAAGATGATCTTTAAGATCCCTTCCAACCCAAGCCATTTTACGACTCCATGGCTGAAAACAAAAACTGGAGAGCTGGGCCCTGTTTTCACCCCTGACCACAACCCGACCCTGCAGAAGTCGCTGCTTCTGCACTTGTTATTCTGTGTCTGTGTCTGAGCGCAGATTGCAAGGTCATGCAGACTCAAGGCTTCAGGCAGACGCTGCCTCCCACTGTGGCATTGGAACCAACAGGAGTCACCAGTCCTTGAGGAAAATAACCAGCTGTTTCTCAGCTCGTGCTCATCACTATCTAAAAGCCACTCCTCCCTGGTCACTATTTCCTCTTCTCGGGTATAAATTTGCCTTTAAAACATTCAGTTGCTAGGCAGATCCACCAGCCATGCTGCCTGATTGTTCTACACATCTCTGAGCTACATAAGTCACAACACCTCACTATCATCCAGGCAAAGAAGAGCATGAAGCAATTTTCTATTTAAGACCGAGTGCCAGCAATCAGCCAAGTAAAGGACCGACTTCATCACCGCAGAGAAAGCTGGATCGGCCTGATAAGAACAGAGGGTTCTCCCAGAGCCCAGGCAGCTTGTGCTGCGAATGCAGAGATGGGCTCTCTTGGATCACTGACATGTCCAGGCATGAGAGCGGTGAAGCAGCACCCTGTACAGCTGATGGTCACACACGTCATCCTTGAAAATAAATACATTAAATATATACACGCCTATACCTTCAGTTGTCCTTTCCCGGCAGGTCGCAGCAATCCAGCGGCGCCCAGCTGCTGTCCTCGCGGTCTCCCGGTAACAAAGGGCCGAGTTGCCCTCCCGCGCGCAGCACGGCAGCCTCCCCACGAGCCGAACGGCTCTTCTCCCGCACGGCGCACGCAGGCACTCCCTGCCCGCAGGTTCACGGCACCGCGCCGCACACGCTTCCCTCGCTCGCCCCTGCCCTCCACGGAGCAGCCGCGACGCCTCCAGGCCGCTCCGCTCACCCCGCGGCCTAGCTCCGCCTCCGGGCCTCCCCGCTCGCCTCCGCCCGCCGCTCCAGCTCCGGGCCCGGCCCCGCGTCCGGCCGACAGCACGGGGCCGGCCCACAGCCGCCGCCGCGCCCGTTTCCGCGTCCGGCCACGCGAGGCGCCTGCGCGCTGCCGCCGGGCGGGGCGGGGACGGCGCCGCCTGCAGCCGCGCCCGAGCGTGCGCCTGGCGGGCCTGTGCGGGAGCGGCGCTCGGGGTGGCGGCGTAGAGTCCGTGCGGCAGAGGCCTGGCGAGGGAGGGGCGGGCTCCCCTTTCTCCGCCTGCTGCCAATGCTGTGCCTGGAAAGGCCGGCGGAGCGTTAGCCTTCCTCGCAGCCGGAGCATGGTGCTGGCTCCCGGTCAGCTTGGATCCCACCGGGACCCCCCGGTCTTTCTCAACCAGACCGCAGTGTGTGCCGGCACGTTGCTCCTCCCCAGAGGCAGGAGTTTGCACTTGTTGAACTTCATTTCTACAGACTACTCGAGTTCCCCCGTTCGGCAGCGCCCACTCCTGCCAGCGTTGGCACGCTGCCCCATCACCCACACCGTTAGTGAAGGTACTGACCAGAACCGGTCTCATCCCCTGCGTTCACCGTTGCTGGCCTCCAATTAGATTTTTGCCACTGATCACTGCCCTCTGGGCTTCCAGTTCGCTTCGCTGTCCGCCTATCCAGCCCATATATCAACAGCTTCTCTAAAAGGATCTTGTGGGAGACAGGGTCAAAAGCCTTACTGAAGTCCAGGTGGTCAATATACTGCTCTGTCCTCACCTACCAAGCTAATCACTTTACCACAGAAGTGTTTCAAGTTAGTCATTACTTCCTCTTTTTGAATCCATGCTGACAGCTCCCAGTCACCTTCTTGTCCACCATATAGTTTCCAGTGCAAGTTGCTCCATCGCCTTGTGGTCAATATCAATCTTCTTGGCCTGTAATTCTCCCAGTTCTCCTTCTTGAAGACAACCTTTGGGCACTTCTCTCACTCACCAGCTCAAGCTGCCCAGGGCCCATCCAACCTGGCCTTGGGCACCTCCAGGGATGGGGTACCCACAGCTCTCCAGGAAATTTGTTCCATCATCTCACTGCCTCTGAGTAAACAATTACCTCCTAACACCTAACCTCAATCTCCCCTCTTTAAAGCTATTTTCCGTTGTCCTATCACTATCAGACCCTATGAGAAGGTGCTCTCCCTCCTACTTATAAGATCTCATGTACTGGAAGGCTGCAATGAGGTCTCCCCACAGCCTTGTCTTCTCCAGGCTGAACAAGCCCACCTCCCTCAGCCTTTCTACATAAGGAGAGGTGCTTCAGCTGTCTGAGCATCTTTGGGCCATGCTCTGGACCCACTCCAACAGCTCCACATCCTTCTTGTGCCAGGGAGTTCAGGCCTGGACACAGTGCTCCAAGTGGGGCTTCATGAGGGCAGAGCAGAGGAGAACAATCACCTCCCTGCCCTACCTGACATTAAATTAAAGGCTAAACTGCTGAGAATTTGCTTTCTTATTTGATCCTGAAGCAACTATGTGGATGTGCCCAATCTCATTCCTACCCCTGGTACTCATGAAACTGAAGAGGCAATTTGCCTTTATGAGTCCCTTCATCTCCTGTAGAGATAAGTACAGAATATTTGCACTGATCAAGGGAAAACATTGTTCCTAACTGCCACAAAAGACCATGAAGACTGGCAGCACATGCACAACCACCCCTATTTCTGTTCTCAGCAGCTGACATTCCATGCACGTGCTGCACCTGCAACATCATTGTGCTTATTGGCACACGCATGAGGTGCTGCTAATGCTTTGCCATGGAAACACAGCTGTTGCACTAAGAGCGAGGACACTGCTGTCCCTGCACCACTGATGCTCACCACACACCCTTCTTCCTTTGATTTCTGCCCCATCTCGTCCCTATCCATTGACAATGGTTTTTGTTCCCTAAAGTTTCTCCACCTGCAAAGCACAGACAAGACGCCAGCTCTGTGCACAAAATGATAACATTTATTGAAAGAGTAATTTTTTTTTTTTTTTCCATACAAAAGAAAGCTCTGTACATAGTACTGTGATTACTTCCACATCCTTCCAGAAACACAACCCTGGAAACTGGAGGGGAAAAAAAAAATCCCACACACACCTATGCACACACACACACCCGCACACATGCACGCACGCACACACACAACCCTCAAACCAGTAAAATGAATTAAAAATGTCACCACACAATAAATGCCATTTCGTCCCTGATACACGAGTGTTCTTACAAGTCTGCACTTAAATAAAAGACACCATTAGCGTTTAACCAGCAGTTGCCTTTGGGGAGGCAGGGAGGAGATGCCCAGCAGCAGCACTGCCATCACAGCCCCGCAGGGCCAGCACGAGCAAAGCAGAGCAAAGCACGGCCCGATGACGGCCTTGGGTCAAGGTTAACGCACACCCCAAGCTCTCCGCACAGGTCATGGAAGGAACTCATCCACATCTGTGCACTAAAAAACAGCACAAGCTGAGGCTGCGGAGAGGGAAACTCCAGCCCAGACCCTCAGATGGGAGTTCAGGAGGTGCCGCCTGCACTACGGGCAGGGAGAGCGGAGATCGGCTGCTGCCAGCCCCTCATCCCCCAGGGAGGGCTGGGGACAGCCCAGCACAGCACAGTTAAACGCTAATGCGGAGGGAACATGTCCAAGGTTACAATACAAACTCAAAAGCAAGGCCCCTTCCTGCCTCCACACCCACCCACCCCTCTCCCATCCCCCCGGTACAAACCCCATGAAAACTGTACAGGAGCCAAACTTTTATTCCTTAAAGTATTACATAAATACTGAGTTTAACACTTAGAAAAATAAAGTCATTTTCTTTTTTTTTTTTTTTTTCTTTTTTTTTTTTTTCCTCTTTTTTCCCCCCCAAGGCTTCTTTTGTCTTTAACTTAAAAAAAGAAGTTACAGTAGCTGCTCCTCTCCCTAAGGATGCAGCAGCTCCTTGCTCGCTCTCCCTGCAGGGCCAGGGAGCAGCTCCCATGCAGGACCAAGCACACTCCAGTCCTTCTCCCGTGGCCCTGCTGAGGCTCCTCCAGCCCCGGTGCTCCCAGGAGGAGCATGCTGCCCACCAGCAGCTCAGTGCCCCACGGACTCTTCCCTTTGGCACTGGAGTTGCTTCTCCACCTTGCATCAGAAAATTTAGAAAGCGGTGGCTGGAGCTGCAGCAGAGGGATGCGGAAAAGATCCAGTCACGTCCCTCCTTGGGCATATGGAGTCCACAAGCAGCACGAGGGCCGAGATGGGAGCACTGGACTGAGCTGGCAGCAAAGCCCCCCCTCTCCCCTAGGGCCTTGCTGAACTGCTGGGCACCCGCTGTGTGCTGCAGCTGCCAACCCACCAGGCAGCCCAGCAAGGAGGCACTGAGGGCGGAGGCCTTGCTGTAGTGCACGTGAGGAGGCTGGGGCCATACACCAGACCCAACCAGAGATGCACGTCCAAGTAGGCCGCTTGCTCCCTGCAGAGGCCAGGGAGAGCTGCCGCAGCCGGGACCCATCCCCCCCACAAAGGCACATTGCTGAGGCCTGTGCAGCTCTGCAGGACAGCTCCAGGCCCCAGCCCCACACAAACACCCACAGACAGGGTGAGCACCCCTAAGGGCCTCCAGCTGGGGAAGGCCCCCAGGATTTATGTACAGCACGGAGCACACCCTCCCCTCAAGAGACAAGCTTCTTTGGCTGGCGAGAGACGAGCATCCCAACGGCCCCCAGCCCTGCACGGCCTCAGCGCAGCTTCTCCCCAGGCGGGTCCTGCAGCCCCTTGCATGCTGTGTGTGTGGGTGGGTGCGTGTGTGTGTGCATGTGTGGATGAAGGAAACGTGAAAAGGCAACAATAAATAACTGGTGCAGTCTGTACGAGAGTTGCTGCCAGCCCCAGCACGACAAGCCAGGGACGGCACAAGGCCAGCAGCAGAGGCCTCTCAGTCACTCTTGGCGTTGTGCGAGGTGTCCAAGTTGACCACCTGCAGCTCCGTCAGGCTGCTGCCGCTGCTGCTCTGCTGCCCAATGACAGCCATCTAGAGAGAGAAGGGAGGAGCTGAGGGACAGCATGCCCTTAAGACTGCTTCCACCAGCAAGCCAGCATCCCTCACCCAAGAGGGCAAGAACTCCTTGCCCACGTGTAGGTGGCACAAATAGCTCCCCCAGCTCTCCGAGACCTGAGGACTGGTCCTACTCAAGTGCCCAGGCCCATAAAGGATGTCCAGGCAGAGCAGGACCAGCATCGCCCCAGAGGAAAAACAGTGACAGCCCCCACCACATCTGCAGGCACTGCTCTGCACCTACCTGGTGAAGCTGGACAGCTGAGACTGGGATCTGAACGGTGCCTGATGGGGCTGTCAAGAATACCTGGGGGACGCCACCTGCCACAGCGGGAATGACACAAATGACATCGTTTTCCAGATGCTGGGAGCCCAGCATAAGCCTTCAATCCACATCCTGCATGCGTGCCTTCATACTGTTTTGGCCCCTCATGCACCTACGCTTCTTCTCCAGTCTTCCTGGCTCCCCCCACCTGCCACTGCCTGCCCCATTTCCACGCTCCCCACACCAGCAACTTTCATCCTCTCCCCCAGCAAATGGCTCAAGGAATCCTTTACGCAGGAGAGGAGCTGGTTCTAAAAAGCACAGACCCTTGCTGGGTCTTTTTGACAGACATGACGGCTTAAAAGAAAACCCCGAGGGATCAATATGTAGCAAAAAAAAACACATGCAAAAATGAGAGCCCCCCAGAAAAGCACCAACCCAGACTTACTCTGATCCTGGACCTGGCTGTGGGACACCTGCATTGCTGAGGGTGCCTGCGAGAAAGCATTGAGGACTGCAAGTCCACCATCCGCAAGGCCAGAGGTGGGCGCGTACATCACCGCGTGCGGGCTGGGGTACATCATGTGGCCACCCACGGTGGTTGGCACAGACGACGTCATGATGGTCGCTGGGAGGGTCACTGGCAGCAGGACAAACGACACGTGAGCCACACTGCAGGAGCCTGCCACGCTCCCTCAGCCCCCACACAGGCAAGCAGCAGACACGTGGAGGTACCCACATTGTTCTCCCAAGAAACACAGGGAACAAGCAAGAGGGTTTTGATCAGTGAGAACTGAGGGCAAGGCAGCCTTGTAGCCAAGCATCCCAAGACTGAACTCAAACCATGTCACAGGTTTCCTGATGAAGCTGATTAAGCTGTTGAACTGGGTTCAATCTGCACCCAGGCACTTTTTTTTTTTTTTTGGTAGCAAAAAAAAAGGTGCCTCTGTACGTACAAAGTCTCAAGAACATGCAAACTAATGCCTTGTACAAGGGGCAATGCTGGATCAGTAAGAAACCATCTGAGAACTAGGGAGAGCCTGGCAACATGCTCCCAGCTCCATGTTGCAGGATAAGGATGAGAGGTGATGACCTGAAGTTGCACCAGGATAGGTTCACGTTGTTTCTTAGTAAACATTTCTTCTCTGAAAGAGCACTGAGACAGTGCCACAGCTGCCCAAGGAGTGATGGGCTCACCATCCCTGGAGGTGTCCCACAGCTGTGGGGTTGTGGCACTGAGGGACTTGGTTGGTAGGCATGGTGGGGATGGCTTGATGGTTGGACTTGGAGACCTTAAGGGTCTCCTCCATCCTTAATGATTCCATGAAAAGCAAGTAACGCACCAAGAGAGGCTCCGAAATCTGCTGAGGTACTCTGCACAGCAGCACCTACCTAGAAGCAGCACAGCATGGGAGCTGGTAATAGGGATAAATAAATCTGGGAACTGTCAGCTTGGTTGGGATAGCTGGACTGAACGATGCTGGGCCAGGAGCAGGGGTGAGTCAGTATCAACAGTGCTTAGGAAGGAAGAGAGAACACAGTTATCATAAAGTCCCTATTACCTGTTCCACTGGGAGAGGTCTGAGTAAGGTCAGTGCTGCTGTCACTGGAGGGAGACGTTTGCTGCGGTGCCTGGTGCACCTGGATCGCCTGGACAGGAACTTGCTGAGCCATGGTGCCACCTGGGGAGAGAAGGGAGCCTTCAGTCTGTCAGTCCTCATCCCTCTCTGGCCATGCACAGCTCCACACATGGCCCATCACACTGCTGGCACACAAGGGCCAAGGAGGGGTCAGGTGGCCTGCAGGGCACTGGAGGGAAAAGGAAATGCCACAGCAGCTTCTGTCCAACATCTAGGTATAGTTCAGGGATGTCAGTGGCCTTCATTACCATTCCTGGCTCCACAAGGACACAGCACAGAAGATGCTGGGAGGAGAGGGCCCCAGCACAGCCCATTGCTCAAGCAGCCCCACAAAGCCAGGCTCACAGCGTTAACCAGAACAGCAAGAGCCCACCTTCCAGCAGGGTCTTCACCCTCCAAAGCCTAGCGTCATTCTCCGCAGGGCACTCAGGAACAAGCACCCCAAAGACACTGCAGTGCCTTGCACAGGAACAAGAGCACAGCTGCCCCAGCATGCAGCCCAGAGCTGCACAGGCACAGCCACACAGCCTCTGGACCAGCCTGCTCACCACACAGCTCTCAGCATGGCTATGCAGACACTGAGCAGGACACGAAGCTCCCCCTCAGGCTCATGTTTTGCCTCCAGAGGGAACAGCAAGTGATGCCAGACAGAAACCACAGGTCGGGCATCTCCCCACACACTGCACCAGAAGCCACAGGTTGGGTATCTCCCTACACAATGCACCAGAAACACAGAATCACTGATTATTCTCTTGGCTCCTCCAGACCAGAAGGGAAATATGGTCCCCTTGCGTGGGCCTGCAGGAGCTGTAAGAGGCCATCAGACTTAGCAGCATGGAAACAAGCAAGCACAACACAAGAATACCGTCTCGCCCTCAGTGCTGGTACCAAGGAGACGATACCCCAACCCTAGCACAGCACTCAGAGAGCCCTCCAGTTGGTACAATAAGAGATTCCTGCCAAGGACAATGCCCACACAGCAACACCTCTGCCTCTTTCATCACCAATCTTCTGCACCGTGGCTCAGCAGCCAACTACAGATCTAAGCATGACAGTTGCTTAGAATCAAACACTAGCACTCAAAACCACATCCGTAGGGTATCTTAGCACCATAGTCTCCCTCCTTCCACCACTCCCCCCAGCTCCCAGCTGGGGTCAGCTCCCTGAGCAAGGACAGGGACCCTGCAAGAGCCTCCGTTCACCCCCCAGTCTAAAATGAATGCAGCAGAAGCAAGTGCTGACCTGTCAGCGACACGATCTGCCCTCCAGCTCTGGCAGGGAAGCGGAAGACCGTGTGCTGTGCCTGATGTAGCTGTCCAGCTGTACCCGCGACCGCCTGGCCCTGCTGGCTGGAAAGAGCCAGCAAGTGCGGCTGTAAATGAGGGAGAGGAATGGCAGGGGTCCCCAGAGACAGGGAAGCACCTGCCAAAAGGAGGGAGAAAAAAAGGCTTCATCACCATCAGCTCTTTTTGCTCCCTCCAGGCTTCTCAGTGCTGCCCTGGGGTACCGCTGCTCAGCTCCCTGCTACCACACCCTTCCCAGCAGCAGGGCCCTAAAGGAACTGTCACCGCTCAAGCAAAGCGTCCCAGCCACGATCATCCTAAAGCAGCAACCACTGCCTGCCTCCACCTGCAGCCAGGTCTCCCATTCTCAACATGTTTCGAGTGCAGAGACGGACAGATGGACACGGCGCTCAGCACCGAGCAGCACTGACCTGACATGAGGGTGAAGCCGGTGGGTATCTGCATGAGGCCCCCGGATGTCACTGCACTGGCTCCAGTAGTCTTCAGCACTGTCCCGTTGGCACTGGTGACGGCACTGGGGCTGATGCTGGCAGACACTGGCGCCAGGTAATTCGTGATGGGGAACGAGGGGCCGCTGCTGACCTGCATGGAGGACGAGGTGGTAGGTGCCGTCTGGATGGTGGACGTTGTCCCTGGCAGGTTGGTGACAGTGAAGGTCGGTTTCAGCACGTCCTGGGGAATGAGAAGGGGTGACAGCTCAGGCTCTGCGGGCTGTACCCCCATGCTGCCAAGGAAGGGTTAAGACGGGCACGCTCGCAGCCCTCCCGCAGCACGGCAGGCCCAGCGCTCCCACGTGCTGCGCCTTGTTCCCGGCTTGTCAGGCTGCCAGCAGCCAGGAATTCACAGCTCTCCGAACAGCTAAAAAAGGGAAGGCAGCCCATTTTAGACAGGGGGGAGCCAATCCTGGGCACTCGGCCCTGCCCCAGGGCCCGTCGAGGGAGGAGAGCAGAGCCCCTCTGCCTTGGCACTGCGGTCCCCCCACGTCCAAATTAGAAGAGGCACGTGATCACGGCGCGGCGCCCAGCGCAGGCACTTTCCATTAGCTCAGCCACAGCCCCCCGCAACGTGGGAGCCACAGGCACACTCCCACCTGGGCCATGAAGCCCACTTGGCTGTGTGAGCCACAGCACAGTGGGCTCACTTCCAGCTGGAACAGCCCAGCTCCCTCATCCTCACACACAGCTCTGCACGCCCAAGGGCCTGTAACATCTCCACACTACATCCTCTGGGGCATGGGAAAGGCAGCCTGAGAGATGCACACAGAGCACCCCAGGACTCCCTTAAAACAAGAGGGCAAGCCATAGTACAAACAGAAAAACAAAGGGGCTCCAACCACACACACCCAACTCTGTCCTCCCCAGCCTGCCATCTCCAACTTGCCACTCCTAGGTTGCAGTGACAGCACGGAGAACTGGGTTGGACGCCCGCTCCTCCCACCTGTCTGGGATGCTCCTGAGCCCCTGGGCACCCTGACCCACCCCAGCATCCCACTGAGCTCAGTCTGCATGCAGGAGCCAAGCGATGAGCCACTCTCAGCAAGCGTACCCTATGAACCACAGATTTAGGATAATCCTGTACATTCTGGCCCAGGTGCTACACAGAAGGGATCCCAGCCTGCACTCCACTACCTGCTCTGCACTCCAGGTGAGGCAAAAAGCCCCATCTTTCCTCCACCCCAAGCTCCTATTCCAACTCTGATCTCCCTCCAAACAGGGCACTGGGTCCTCTGGTGGATGGCCCAGATCAGCACACAACAGCTCTGCTGGGAGGCTGGAGCTGTCCTAAGAGCACAGCATCCCCCTGACCCTGCTGCCATCCCAGCTGTGCTCCAGGGCAGGCTCTGGAGCTCGGCACGGCAGGAGGACCTCGCAGCTGCTGCTGGCTGCACGGCTCCTCACGCTGCTGCTGCAGCCAAACACCTGCAGGTCCTGTCCGTACAGGGAGCAGCTCTCAGAGCATCAGCAGGGCTGTGCCTGGAGCCTAAGCCAAAGGGCACCAAGCTGGGCTGGCACCAGAGAGAAGCAGGTTCAGATCTCTGCAAAGTGACCACTCCACAAGAGCACGTTTCCTTTGGGGCCACCTGGCAGCATTTCCAGCGGAAACCTTAAAGGACGCTGTGTGAACAAGCCCTGCACCAGGGACAAGTCAGTGGCACGCGCAGCCCTTCCTGCCCCACGCCTGCTGGGAAGGGCTGGCAGAGCTCCCATCAGGCACCCAAGGGAGTCACGCCAGCCTGGGGCAGCTGGGTTCCCATCAGTGGGAAGACTTCCAGGGCCCAGCCCTGGTTCAGGGGCACCCATCCCACAGCACCTTATCCCATCAACAGTTCCTCTGGGATCCCTAGCAAATATTTCCCCCTCAATGGTATTTATGGGGCTGAGCAGCATACACAGAGGGAGAGCAGAAATCCCTTCCCCAAGTACCAGTAGCACCACAACCAGAGAAGACGTGGGATGCAAACACGCACAAGGATCCCCAAGGCACCAAGCTGGGTTTGTGCTCAGTCTTTGGGGTTACACCAACAGCAAAGGGTTCTCAAGCACCCTCATTGGGTTCTGTTGCACACTGAGTAGCCTACACAGGGCAAGGCTGGCATACATACACAGAGCAAAGCCAGGTGGAAGAGCAGAATGCTGCTGTTCATCCCGCTGGAACGGGTACAGCAGAGCTCACAGCACCCAACTGGACCTAGGGAGCTGCAGCACAGCCCTTGGTCTCTGCACATCTCTGAGCATCCGTGCGCACAACCACTGGAGCCCCTCGAGGAGCTGCCCTGCCCCGGGGCTTCCCAGCAGCGAGCCGCCAAGCAGAGAGCAGGAACACTCGGTCCGGCCAAGTGTTTCCATTCCCCATGTCCTCCCTGCCCCCTTCCAAAACAGCACCAAAGCAAGAGACAGCTGCAGCTTATAAGGAATGTGAGGGGCCCTGCCAGGGACTCTGGCGAGGGAAACCAGGCCTTATAAGGCCATGGAGGCAGAATCAAATTTTTATCAATGAGTGCGAGCGCATGGAGACGCCCGGGGAGAGATAACGGCGCCCAGAGGCGGCCGGGGGCCGAGCGGCGCAGGAGGGAGCCCAGCCCCCAGCGGGGCCTCACCTTGGTCTCCCCGCTGCTGTCCGACTCGGACACCTGGTAGGTGAGGTCGGTCTCCTCGAAGCCCGTGGCGCTCATGCGCTGGTCGGTGGTGGGATCGGACCGCGGCGGCGAGTCGGGGGAGTTGAGGCACGTCTGGATGAGCGCCTTGCCCGTCTCGCTGGTGATCATGGGCTGCAGCTTGCGGGTGGCGAAGGTGTACACATGGCCCGTCTCGCTGGCCACCAGCAGCAGCACCTGGGTGCCCGTCAGCGTCGACAGCTCGTAGGCCTGCGGGGCGGCACGGGGCGTCACGGCCGCGCGGGGACCCCTCCGCGGGGGATGCTGCGGCGGGCGGGCGCCCCCTCCTCCCCGCGCCCCGCTCCGATCCCCCCCCCGGCCCCGCGCTTTCCCGCATCCGCCCCCCGCCCCGCGCTTCCGGGCCGCTCCCGGTGCCCCGGGGCCGCACCTTCTTCATGATGCCGGTCTTCCTCTTGCTGAAGGTGGTGTAGCGCCGCAGCTTGTTGTCGATGAACTCCATCTTGATCTTCACCCGGCCCCGCGTCTTCTTGCCGGGCTTGGCGCCGCTCACCGCCCCGCCGCCCGCTCCGCCGCTCCCGAACGCCGCCGTGGCCGCCGCCGCTCCTCCCGCCGCGGGCACCGCCACCGCCGCCGCCGCAGCCGCCGCCGCCGCCTCGGCCAGGCCGCGCTTGAGGCCGCGCCGCTCTCCGCCCAGCTCCTCCTCCTCCGCCGACTCCGAGTCGCCCTCGCTGCCGCTGTACAGCGCCTCCCGCTCCAGCCGGGCCCCGGGCGGCCCCGCCGCCGCCCCGCCGCCGCCGTTTGCCCCGCGCGGCACCGGCGAGCGGCCCAGGCCCGCGCCGCGGGCCAGCGCGGCGGCGGCGCCGTTCCCGGCCCCGGCCTGGCTCGGCAACATCGCGGCGGGTCGCGTCGGGCCGGGCCGGGTCAGGCCGGCCCCGCCATGGCCCCGCTCCGCGCTCACGGCCCCGCTCCGCCGCCCCCGCCGCGCCGCGCCGCCCCCATATAAAGCGATACAATGTTGCCTTTTATGGAGAAGCCGCTCCTTATATGGGGCGAGCCGGCGCCCCGCCGGGAGGCGCCACGCTATTGGCCGCCGGCAGCCCGGCGCCGCCGCCCATTGGCTGCCGCCCGGCGGCTGATTTGCATACGTTCCGACCGCTTTCGCGTCACCCGCGGATTGAAACATGCACGGCGCTCTTAAAGGGGCCGCGCGCCGCATGGACGGGGCGGGCTGCGCGGGGCGGGAGGGAGGGGAATGCGACTCATCGCCCCCCGCGCCCGCCTTCCCTGTCCCCGTAGCCAGGAGCTACTGTCCTCGGAGGGACCGCAGAGCCAGGCCGAGCCTCCAGCTACACGCTTTGCAGAGCGCTTCCCTTCCTCTGCTCAGAGTCAGGGAGAGCCATTGAGGCACAGGGAGGCTCTAGGCCACACGAGCATACACACGGAGTACCAAAACATCGTGTCTGCAGGACAGTGTACAGCCACCTCTGCCACCTCGGGAGGAGGGATGGGAGCTAGCTGCCTCCATGCAGGACTGCCTCCATCCAGCTGAATACCCAGACAGCTGTAGGAGCTCATCTAGTCCATCCCCAGCCCAGCCAGAGTGCTGCCATGCTGCCCGCAGGCCTTGTGGCACAGGGGTCTCTGCCCTCACCCCCAGCCCTCGCAGCCGCTTGCTCTTCTCTGGGTACAGCCTCCTCTGGAGCAATGTGGCAGCCGAAACAAACACCCCCCCTTGGCTTCCCCCCAGCCGTGCTCCTCCAGTGAGCACACATGCCATTTATAGCTCCCACAGGGTGCTGGGGCTCACATGCTTCCCATCACATGCCCTGGCTGCCCTGCCCCGGGGCCCAGTGCTGACCACACCTGGTGCAGGTGGCCCACGAAGGGCTGCTCCTCTGTACCATACGTGGTAGGCAGGTTCCCTGCTCAGCATGGGTGTGCAGACACCGCATGCACCAGAGCTGGGGTTCCCTTCATACCACTCTTCAGGCCTGGAGCTCTTGGGCTGAGGGGCGAGCCCCTCAGAGGCCTCAGGCCTGGTCTAAGGGATGTGCTCAGAGACATCTATGCTGAGGCTGGGTTGGGGTGGCAGTAACAGCCCCCTCCTAGGCCTCTCTAAATGGGAATGACAGGGAGACACAAATCAAGGCAAAGCCCTCAACAGCAGTCCCACAGTACCTGACAAGAGCAGGGTAAGCTAGGTGCTGGGCACAGTCCTCCTACAGCTGCTTGCATACCCACCAGGAGATAGGCTCAGAGCCAGGCTGGATAAGAGAGCTACAACACGTGCTAGCAGCCAGGCTAAATCAGCAGCACCTACACAGCAGACCAAAGGAAGCCTAGCAGCCTTGGTTTAAGCTTAAGTGCAGCTCCTGAGCCACTCCCCTGAGTGGGAGGTCCCAGGTGAGGCTGCTTTGAGCAATTTGGCCCCATTGGCTCCCCACAGGGCCTTAATGCACCCACCCAAGCACCACGGGGCAGTAGAAGAAAGCCGAGTGAGCGGTGGGGTGAGCCTGTGCCCCATGGCACTGCTCGTGGACCTCTGGGCGTGCAGGGGCTGAGGGCAGCTGGGGAACATTACAGCAACAACAGCTCTCAAGGGCATGTGGAGACGCAGGGCCCTGGAGATCCTTATGCTGCAGGCATTTGGCAGCTGGGACAAGGAGTGCCTGCTGCTTGCACTTCGTTCTGTGCCATACATGCTTGGGGTTGGGGTTGCTAGGTGGCCCCTTGCTGTAATGCAGCCAGCCATGCTTCTCTCCAGCCCTAGGTATAGCAGGCTGTCTTCCTTTCCCAAGGCTCTATGTTCCTTGCACTTGGGTTTGGGCAATGGGACCCCATCCCTGTCAGCTGTCCAAGTCCTCTCCTCCAGCAGGGGCTGGAGTGGGATGCTCCAACAGCCCGCTCCCCTGTGCTGCATTTAGCTAGGGCCCTATTTGTTCAGCCCGCTGTTTCCAATTAGTTTGGCCAACATCTGCCTTGTCCCCGAGGATACAGAGCTTTTTCATGACATCACTCCCAAAAATACACAGCCCCAGCCCCCAGTCTTTCTGCACCCTCTGGGTCTGGAGTTTGTCCTAGCTCTGGTGCCTTCCCATACGCACGTGGTGGGCAGGCACTGGAGCCCTCGCCATCTATCGGGGTGAGGCTGAGCACCCTATCCTGACACTGCTTCCCATAGCTCCAACTGCTCGTGTCTTAAACAAGGGCAGCAAGGCAGGATGCACACCAAAGGGGTGCTTACTGGATCTGACATACAGGCTCTGCTACGATCCACTGGAGAGGACTCCAAGGGGAAACTGAGGGCACATCCTGAGCCCTCCAGCCACAGCGGCTCCTGCTGTTGCGCTCAGTGCCAGCAGCTGCATTCAGGCCATTTGGAGGAGCTGTGGAGGCAAGGGGTCAGGATGCTGACTGCCAGATTCCCTCAGCTGGCTGCAGCCACATCTCAGCTCCCCATGGGCTTTGGTGTGCAGTGGGATGCGATAGGTCAGCTTGATGGTTGGACATGATGATTGTGAAGGTCTTTGACAACCTACACGACTCTAGCAAATTTCCAGAAGTGAACTCTTCTCATGCTCTGCATGAGCCTTCCCCCAGCCAACAGGGGATCCCACACACTGGACCATCGCTCCATTGATGGTCAAAGCATAGCCAACTTCAAGCAGGTTGCTCAGGGCCCATCCAGTCCAGGGCTGAGCATCTCTGGTGTTGGAGAGCTCACAGCTTCTCTGTGACTGTCCCAAACCCTCACTGCCACGGCACAGGGGACACATTTGTCATGCTGCAGGGACTGCCCCAGCACAGGGCTTCTCCTTGCCAAGAGATGCACAAGATGTAATGGCAGGAATCTCCTGCAGACCTGGGTTCCTGACCCCAGGAAGAAAAATCAAGCAGGCAGTGACAGCAGTGCCACCAAAGCCACCGAAAAAAGAGAGGAAGAAAAAAAAAAAAAAAAAAAAAAGCCTTCTTTATTGAGAGCAGCACATATAAACCCAACAAAACCCAACCATTCTTGGCTGCGGTACCCTCCGCTCAAGCAAACAAACTAACCCACTCTAGGCTGCGTTCCAGTAACAGAAATACTATGGTGGGGAGGAGGCAGCGTGCCGGGGAGGGGGGAGGAGGAGGAGAGCGCTGCCCCCAGGAGTCGTACAAAAAAAGGCACGGGGAAGGGATGTGGGGAAAGGTGGTGGAGCGTCTCCTTCATATGCCAGGCACTTCGGGTTCCTGATGGCGGGCCCATGCCCGCAGGCATGCCTAGCACAGACGGACGGACAGATATGCACGTGGCGAGCGGGGAGGGCGAGCCCGGTGCCAGCAGCCCACGGGCTTTTTGGACCCATGGAGGAGAGGGGTGTGTGAGGGGAGTACACTGGCTTGTGCTTTGAGTCCAGCAGCCGCTGGTGCCGTGTGTTGGGGTCAGGCTCAGCGAAGGCTGCGGGAGCGCTGAGGGCAGCCGCAGAGCCCCCGCCTGCCCCGCCGCATCCTTCCCCAGCAAGGTGCTCAGGCTTTGCTGTCAGCCGGGCTGTCCCCGAGGGCGGCTGCGAGCTCGCTGAAGGAGGGTCGGTCCTTGGGGCTGGGCGCCCAGCAGCGCTGCATCAGCTTGGCGAGGCGTGAAGGGCAGCCGTCGGGCTGCGGGAGCTTCGTCTTTCCTGACTGCAGACCTGGCAAAGAAGCAAAATCCAAGGGGATGTTTCCCCTCTACGGGGAGCGAGGAGCATCCACCACGCGGACCCTCAGCCCCGTGCCCATCACACGGCCTGGCTGGCCCCAAGAAAAGGACGGAGGCCAGAACACACGAGGCACACCGCATACCTGCTAGGACCTCATCATCCGCCAGCGGGGCGTACGGCATCTCCCCCTGCGTGAACACCTCCCACATGAGCACCCCGAAGGACCACACGTCTGACTTGGTGGAGAACTCGTCCTCCAGCACGGCTTCGGGCGGCATCCAGCGCAGCGGGATCCAGGCCTGGCGGAAGTGGTAGTACTCGCTGCCGGCAGGAGAGTCGCAGGTGGTGAGTGAGATGGGCACCACGCCGTACCCCCGCCCCCCGCCGGGATCCCGGCTGACCTGTTGTACACATCCTTGCTGAGACTCAGGGCTGAGACCTTGACCTGCCTCTGGGCGCTCACCAGGCAGTTCCTGGCCGCCAAGTCCCGGTGCACGAACCTGCCGTTGGAGAGGTGCTCCATCCCCAGGGCCACCTGCGTGCACAGAGACACCTGGCCCCAGCGAGACGTTGGCACAGGCAGCCCTCCCCAGCAGCCCCAGCGCTGTGGTGCTTTCAGAGCCACACGCTCACCTTGTGCTTGGTGCTGAGGGGCTGCGGCTTCAGGGACTCATCCTTGCTCTTGGAGATTCTCAGGAACTGCTTCAGGTCCCCCTAGGAGACAGACGGAAGCTCAGAGGCAATGCTCTACCAACGCTCATTGGTCCCCATAGTGTCTAGACATGGTGAGCTCACAGGGAGCCTTGTTTCATGGGCCATGGCCCTCCTGGTCCCTGTAGGGCAAGCTAGTATCTCCCTAAGGGCTAAGGTCATGGCAAGCAGGCCCGTGCTTCCAGAAGGTCATCCATGCTCCAAAGGGTCTTCTATCCCACCAGCCCTAGTCTCCCCTGACAACGATCCACATCAGGCTCAGGAGCTGCTGGCAGGACCCTTACCAAGTCCACATACTCCAGGACCATGTAGTGCGGCTCAGCCTCACGGCACAGCCCCAGCAGTCGCACCACGTTGGCATGGTTCAGCTTGCCAAACATCTCTGCCTCGCGCCTGAAGTCCAGCTGCAGCTGCTCATCCCTTGTCTGCAGGCTCTTCACCAGCACCAGCGTTTCGCCCTCGCCATCCTCTGCACCTTTTGCCTTGGCCAGGAAGACTTCACCAAATTCCCCCCTACCTGGAAGTGCAGAGCAGCACAGAGGGATACAGCATGCATTAGGACAGGTAGCCTGGCAGCAGCAGGACCTTCTGTGCCCCAGTGCACTGAGTTTCCTGGCTGGCACACACACTGGAGGTTAGATCAGGAGTTTCTTGTTGAGAAGCAGGACAGGGTGGCCCAGCATACCCAAGGTAGTGATTGTCTGCAGGTTGGAACGAGGGAAGTGCATCTTGTCAGCGGCACTGTGCCGCTTGCTGGCCCCAGAGCTGCTGCCCAGGTTGGTCAAGGCCACCTCCTCCTGGATCTCCGCTGTCGTCTGCCCATTCTGCAGCAAAGTACCACCTGCAAGGGATGTACACATGGCTTCAGCATCCTGCCAGGCTGGCAACATCACACTGGGCACCAGCCCCTTCTGGACACCTCAAGCACCCTAGCCTGCTGCCTAGCCCCACAGAGTGCCCTCCCAGCAGCTGCTCCCTGTGGACTCACGTCTGGTCCCACCTCTGCCAGTCCTGAAATCAGATGCTGAGCAATGGCTTTGGTCCCAGAGCCAACTAGCCCCATCTGGCCTTGTCTGTCCCACACCACGCTGACATCCCCCAGGGGTGGCTACATCACAACTGCCTGTGGATAGAAGTCTGCACAACCGGAGCACATCAGACATGAGGTGGAGTGGGCCCTGCCCACGCTAACATCCAAGAAACCCTTGGGTCCATCTGACCTGACCCTCTGCTCCTGTGATGCTTCCCTCCTTGTATCCTGCAACCCGCCACGCCAGGGCAGCTTGGACTTTCTTTTACCACCTGGATTAAAGCAGCACTAAAGAGTGCTGTCCTTACAATTAATACCAGCAGACTTTATGATTAGGAAGCCCACTAGAAACTTCCCTGGCACAAAGAGAAGCGAGTGAGCAGCAGAAATCTTTACTGCCATAAGAAAGCAGAGAGATCTGTGTTTGTAGCAAAGAGAATGTGGTGTAGAAAGCAAACAGTGCCTTTTTGTGCACGTACTGCTTGGATCAGACGAAGCACTAGGAAGCAAAACTTTTATGAGCTGAATGTAAAGTGCAGAGCACAGCACTGAGCTAAGGTGACACACGTGCAGCATCACTGTGCATTGCTGAGAGCACTCCATCTCAGCTTGCCTAGTGGCAAGCAACAAGAAAACAGCTGGTCGTACCTGGCTTTGCCATGGGCAGGCTGGTGCCATGAAGACTGAGATGTGCTAACTTCAGAGCTGTGGCTACTGACACACTGTCCTCGCCCACAGGCTGGAGCAGTGCTTGCAGAAGGCCACAGCAAAAAAACACCATCTGCCCAATAAATCAAAGCTCCGTACTACTTGCGCTCACCCTGCTTCTATGCTAATTGCCAGCAGCACAGCACTTACAGGCTGTTTGAGCCTCTGCTGTCTGCGGCAGTGACTGATGGTGTCTCAAGACTAGAAGCCCGAAGCCAAGAGGATGATACAAGACCACTGCAACCGTGCCAAGAAAATACCAAAGGCTGCAGAGCAAGGACTCTGCTGCTGAGAGACAGCGCCAGTGGGTGGCAGTGCTTTTGAGCAGACATCCCCATCTTTCACAGAGCTCTGACAAGACAGGTGATAACAAAGGGACCACGAGGGATGAAGTTTCATTTGGGCATCCAGAAGTATTAAAGGGGAAGCAAGCATAAAGCCCTGCTTTGCCCACCTGCCTGCACCATGTGAGCACCTCCTGGAGAAATCAGCGTGTGCCAATGTGGAAATTCAATACTCCCATCAGATTCCAGGGCGGTTAACCTCCCAGATACCCTCCATATTCACCCTAAAAAGCAGCACAGTCAGATGGAGGGACACTGAGGAGGAGCAGAGGATGCACATGCCACATCCATGAGGGATGTGACCTCAAAAGATGACCGACTTGTTAGGAATACATCGATTTACAGAAAATCCATGGAAAGCAAATCTGTGGCCACCTCAAATCCCCAGGAAGGTTCAATCTGTCTGGCACTGGCAAAGCCAGCTGGTATCCAGACAGGGAACTCCTATCAGCAGGTGCAGCTGAGATACTTCAGGTCACCTCGCTAACCGGGGACCACAGCACAAGTGATGTTGGGGGTCATTCCATCGGAAGGAAAACACAAACCACTTCTCCAAGGGAGGCTATGGAAGTGACAGAGAGGAGTGCAGACATCTGTGCAGCTGAGCAAGAGCTACAACTACTGAGGACACAACTCTCTGAGAGTTAACCTAGTTCCACATGAAGGGAATAAGAAAAGGCAAAGGCATAGAAAGAAAAATATAATAAAGACAGATTTAAAAAAAAAGAGAAAAAAACAAAACAAAATAGGAAACAAGAGAAAGGATTCAAACAAATCCTTTCCAAGGAAGAGGATGGTGGCCAGAGTCTGCTGGCACATGGGCTGTCTGCAAGTTGTCCATGTGAAGAGCTCACAGAGAGGACAGCACTAGAGCACAGAACTGCAGAGGAGCATCCTGGCTCTCAGAAGGTTCCACAGCCAGACTTCTCTTCTGGAGGTTTGGTTCCAACTTCAAAGAATCCATACCAGAGGGAAAACAGCTGACAAACGCCTCTGTGATATTTTGCCAGGACCTCACAGCAACTGCCAGAAATCAGGCCGAGGCGGCATGCTGGAGAACTGGTGCAGGAAGAGGTCCAGGGAACTACACAGGAAGCAAACTTGACCACTCCCCATCACTCAGAAGTCCTCCCTGGGATCACTGACATAAGAACAAACATGATGCCCAAGGAAGAACTAAAGCAGCTTTTGGAAGTGAAAATGATGCTGCAGAGGTATCTTGGGTTCAGGTTTACAAAGACCACCTTTTCCTGGCCTATTTCTCACCTGGCAGAAGCTTCCTGCCACCAGCCACAGCCAAAACCAACAGCCTGAGACCCTAAGGGTGAGCAGCAGCCCCTTGTGCCCCAGGAGCTCCCTGCTCACCCTCATCCGCTCCACCTCAGTGCTATGGGGCTGCCAGGGAAGCCCCCACCATCGAGAGTGATGGCCTCACCGTTCAGACACTCCATCTCGGGCTCCTCGCCCTCCGGGTGCTTCTTCAGCCTCTTGGCTTTCCTCCGCTTCTTGCAGTAGAACATCAGCCCCAGCACAATAATAATGTAGGCGACAGCTGCTCCCACCGACAGCCCGATGGTCTGGATCATTTTGTAGGGCGTGTGGCTGCCGAGTCCCTCATCTTCTTCTGCTGCCGGCTTGTCTGTGGGACAGAGAGCACCAAAGCCATCAGGGCACAAAGGCATTTCCCAAACCCTCCTGGAGAATGTGCTGAGGGAAGCAGTGGGGCCCAGGATGGCAGGAGGCCACGTCCCAGCACTGGGCACCTCCCTCACCTACAACATAGAGGAAGGCCTCGCGGTGCTTGATGTTGCAGCTGTTGCCGGCAATACAGGTGTATTTTCCAGAGTCCTCGGTGGTGACATCGTAAATGACCAGGGAGCCATTGGGCATGATCTGAATCCTGCCAACCACACAGAGCCCTTTGCACACATGAGAGGGCACAGGCAGGCTTGGGGCACCTGCAGCCTCGTATCCCTAGGACAGCACTGCCTCATATCCCTGCTGTAACAGTTCTGCATCCCGTGCCATGCAGTGCCCAAGAACAATCAACGAGCTGAAGCTAAGAGAGCCCAGGCCCCCGGATATGGAGACAACTGACTGTGTGCCCTTCTAGCTAGGGACAAGGGCTGAATCCTGTCCCAGTTGGGACAGCTGAATCCTTGGACAGGATGGAATGGAGGCTGTGTACCTGGGCAGAAGCTTGCTGGGATCCAAAATCTTGTCTTTCCCTTTCCACTGGATATGTGGCACGGGGTCCCCCTCTGCCTGGCACTGGAACATGGCTGTGTGCCCCTGGTACACAGTTGTAGGCTCTGGTTCCAGCTTGAAGGTGACATAAACTGGAGGCAGAGAGGCCGACATGGAGGCTGTCAGCTCCTGGGAGGGACACTGAGCACATGCAAGAGGGCAGGGCCAGCACAGCAGCATGGCACGTGCCCTCTAGGGTTGCACTCAACACATTGGCAAACCAGATACTCAAGCAGCATGGGGCAGAGCTTGGGGTCAGGCCAGACATCTCCTCCCTTGGAAGGACATGCCACCTACCCAAGTGCCACCCAGGAGCCCCAACAGAACAGGAACGCTTGCTGAAGAACCCTCACCTGCCACCACCAGCTGCACAGTGGCACGGATCTCACCCTGTGGGTTGTTGGAGGCAATGCACGTGTAGTTTCCTGAGTCGCTCCTGCTCACCTTGTGGAAGGACAAGATGCCAGCTCTGTGGCTGACATGGGATGGCAGGCTACTCCCATCTGCAGGACGGCAAGAAGAGGGATGTAGCAGCCACAGGTGATACACTGTGCCACACAGCAGCTTCCCCCCATCTGAAGTGGGCCAACACAAGTTCAGAAGCCATATGGACATGGTCCTGGGCGAGCAGTTCTAGGTGGCAGTGCTTGAGCAGTTGGAGCAAACAGCCTCCAGAGGTGCCTTCCCATCTCAACCATTCTGAGATGCTCTTGGTATCCATATAAAAGACAGACAGATCCCATCCAAGTCCCCTTCACCTGTTTTAGTCCACTGGATGGTGGGTTTTTCCCGGCCAGTGGCTGAGCAGGACACCGTAACCTCCTTGTTGAACTCCATGCACTGCAGCGGCTGGGGTGGAGGGGTGAACTTTAACTTCTCTGCAAGAGACAGAGGTGCCGTTAGGTGCCCTGGCCACGGGAGGCACCAAAGGCTCTCCTGCAGACAAGAGAGCTCCCTGCATGGAATGGACACCAAGTGCTTGCAGCATACCTAGCACGTGCACCCGTGCGTATCCCTCGATGCTGCCCGCCGGCGTGCTGCTCACACACTTGTACATAGTCCCATCATACACCTCCACGTTGTTGATGCGCAGCGTCCCGTTCTCTGAGATTTCAAAGCGTGAGTCCTGCCCAGAGATGGGGTAGGGAAGCAGAAACGACAGCCATCAGCGCTGGGCTCAGACCCTGTCTGTGGCACTCTGTCAATCCAGGGCTTGGCCACACCAAGTCCTAGACAGGGGCAGTCCTGCGCAGACCCATTTCTCCAACCACCATCCCTTGAGCACAAGGCTGGCTAGGGACAGCCCTCTGAGCCCCCAGCTGCCAGGGGGATGGAGGTAGAGTCCAGAGCAGCACTAGGCATTCTGGACCTGAGCACAGTGAAAAGAAAAGCAGCCATGGGGGCTTGCCCTGTCACCTCACCTCAGAGATGGAGACGCCATTGCGGTACCAGGTGACTGTAGGTTTCAGGGAAGCCTTGCTGAGGCAATGCAGGTATCCTGGTTTGCTCTCCTCCAGCTGGCTGTCCTTGGGCATCTCCACCCACTTGGGTACCGCTAAGCATGGAAGCGAGGGGTCACACAGGTCTACTCACCACCCCTCCATCCAGCCAGTACCAGCTTGGCCAGGATAAGCAGTTTGCAACCAGTCATGAAACATGCAGGAATGCCACATCCCACCCCAGCTCTCTCCGACCACCCCTTCAGCCCCTCCCAATGCTCCCAGCCCTCCTCAGAAAGCTGCCTACTAGCCACGGTGATGCTCAGCTCCTGTTTCTTCTCCCCAGCCTTGTTGGCAGCATGGCACGTATAGGTCCCTGCATCTGCCTCGGTGATGCTGGTGAACACGAGCTGCTCTGCCTCTTGGTACACCCTGCCAGCAGTGGGGACCCGCTCCTGGTTTCTCTCCCACCAGACCTGGGGCGTGGGTACACCCCGTGGGGCAGCACACGACACACGGTGCCCCTGGTTCGCCGTCAACACCTTCGGGGAGAAGGGTGCCATCTCTTCGATCTCTGAGAGGAACAACAGACAGCAGGGCTCAAACAGGGCAGTGTGGCCATCCTGCCAGCATCGCTGTCCCCACAGGAGCCACCAGCCAAGGGAAAATGTGCACAAGCTATATGTACCAGCTTACTGGCCTGTTACTATGTGATCCCACAGCTCAAGAGGGTCAGCGCAGCTATGAGAGACCCACTGCCCACCCTGTCACCAGGACCTCACCTGCCAGCCGCAGAGTCGCCTTCAGCACGAGAGCTTTGCCCTTCTGCCCATGGCCAATGCACTTGTAGACACCGGTGCTGCGGGCCTTCACCTGGGTGATCAGCAGGGAGCCATTGGCAAACACAGTTGTCCTGGGCATGAGGGGAGAAGCAGACCTCAGGAGGCGTTTCTGCAGGACGTGGGGCAGAGCCAAAGCCCCGTGATGTCCCACAGCAACCCACAGAACAAATGGGGAGGTCTTTGTGCCAAACCAAGGGCAGGGGAAGCAGAATGAAGGAGGAAGTGAGATGCATGCTTCATCAAGGAGATGTGCTAAGAGAAGTCTTTTCTTGGAGCAGAGCTGGCTTCCAGAAAGATGCACCCCAAAATGAGCCAGCTCCAAAAGATGGCTCAGCCAGGAAAGGGAAAAAGGGGCACAAGGTGGCGCCCAGGAGCTGCCAGGCCATGGGGCATGTGGCCCCAGGTGGCACCGCTTGCCTGGCACAGTCCCTCTGAGACATCTCTGGCCCAACATCCCCATTACAGGCAACCTGGCTGGGCTGGGAGATGCATGGGGATCACCATGCATGGGCAACCTCTGCAAGGACATCCTAGGCTGCAGGGATCACAGCACACATGGGTGTTTGGGGCCCACAAGCGTTTCTGGCTTTGGGAGTCACCACATGCAGGCAGCTGGAGCTGCAAGACAGCCATCAGCCCAGTGAACTGCCACGTGCATGCTGGAGGCTGGGAGGCATCCCTGAGCCTGGGGAACACCACTTGTGGGTATCTGGTACTGGAATGTGTCCCTGGCTCTGCGAACTGTCTTGAGTGGGTGTCTGGGGCGCTGGCTCCATGAATCACCACACACAAACATTTGTGGCTGGGAGACATCCCCAGTGCTGGGGATCGTCACACACAGGCATCTCAGACTCACAGCCTCACAGATTTCTTCAGGAACAAAGCATTTTGTAAGTCTTTCGCTGATGAAGGCTCCACATAAGGAACAAAGCTATGTCAAACCCAAGTCATCCAAGCTGAGAAACCAACTCTCCAGTGGCCAGCCTCATGTTGAACACTTGCCCTTGGGCATAGCCAGCATTTGGCCTCTCTCCTTTACTTCTGGTGCCCCCTCCCCACTCTTCCCAGCCCTGCCCACATCACTGGGTCCCTGTTACTTGGATCTGTTGGTGATGGGGCTGTCTTCAAAGAGCCACTCCTGCGTGGGAGGGGGCACGGCTGCAAACTGGCAATCAAACATGGCCTCCTCGTTCTTGGTCACGATGAGGTCCTGCGGGACGATCACCGCCTGGGGGAAGCTCTCATCTGCAGCAACAGAGACCACCAGAGGGTAAGAAAAGCAGAGCAGCCCACAACTTAACACTGTGCTTCAGGAAACCCAAAACAGAGCCCCCGGCCCAGGCAGTGGGGACACTGGGGACACGACTCACCGATGATATTCAGTGTGAAGTTGTCCTGGCTGCACACGGAGCCAACGGCGCTGCGGGCACAGCAGTAGTAGAGACCGTTGTCGTCGGGGCTGGCGCTGCGCAGGGTGAGGGTCCGCTCCTTGCTGCTGACAGAATAGGTGCCGCGGCCGTCGGGGAGCGGAGCGCCGTCCCGAAACCACTGCCATGTGGGGCTGCGAGACAGGGGCGAGAGGGTGAGTGGGCGCCGAGCGGCTGCTGGGCTCCCTGGCGAGTGGGTGTGCGGAGGGGACAGCCCAGAGATGGCCCTTTCCCTGGCTCTCCGCTCCCACCGCTGGCCCCGACACACACACGAAGCTATGAGACATGCAGCCAAGTGGACGGGACATGATCGGAAAGCGACGGAGAGTGACCGCAGCACACCAAGCAGCGCAGCGACCAGGCTGTGACAGCCCGTCCTTACTGTGCTCCTCGCTACGCGGCTCCGAGGAAGCCGTTTGCCTTCTCCCCCGGTGCTCGGCCGCAGGCTCAATCCTGCTTTTCGCCTTCCCTAGACTCTACTGCGTCCTCGCAGGAGAGAGGAGGAGAGAGAGACAGAGAGAGGGGAAGAGCGCGCGGCGAAGGCGCGGGGGGGACCTCCGGCCGGGCTCCTTGGGAGGCAACCCTTACCGCGGGTGGCCGTCGATGTGACACCGCAGCACCACCGTGGAGGAGGGCTGGATCTCAGCTGCGCTGGCCGGCTGCTTCAGCACCACGCCGCCCGTCTCGATCCCTGCGCGATCAAAGCAAGCCTCAAGCGGCTGGTTCTTGAGCCCAGCTGGGTGCCAACGCAGGAAAAACCAGGCAGCTTGGTGCAAAGGGACACCACCCCGCAAATGCCTCTCTCTGCCCTGTGTAGCTGTTCCTTAAGGGATGAGATGGGCTCTGAAAGGAACTGCAGCGCTCAGGACACGCTTGGTGCTGTAACATCCCCATTTCATCTATACAAATGGGGAAGGCAGCATCTCTGAGAGACTTGGCGACATCAGAAGATGTAAAGGCCTAGAAGGCACGACGGATGTGTGGGCTGGAGAGGGATCATTTAGGTTGGGAAAGACCCTTAAGATCATCAAGTCCAACCGCCAACCTAACAGTTCCAACGTATGTCTCTAAGTACTCCAGACACACACTTCTTAAACACCTCCAGGGATGGGGGCTCCACCACCTCCCTAGCAGGCTGTTCCAACACCCAGCCACCCTTTTCCTGAAGAAATTCTTCCTGATATCCAATCTAAACCTCCCCTGGTACAACTGAAGACCATTTTCTGGCACCCCAGTTACCTGGCCTATGCTGTGCTTCCTCAGTCCTTGTCCAACTATCACCCCACACACCAGCAGGCACTGCCAGTCCCACACCCTCCCAAGAGAGCACCGTGCCCTTGCCCCAAACTCACACTTGATGTTGAAGGACGCGTTGGCTGTGCGAGCCTCCTCCCCGGTCTGCACGTTCCTCGCCACGCACTGGAAGCTCCCAGCATCCCGATGCCGGTCGACAGCAGCAAACTGGAGGTTGCTGCCTTCCTTGAAGCGCTGCTCCGTGTCCTGGATGGGGAGCCCATTCTGCAGCCACTCAAATTCCACGTAGGCCGGCTCCTCCACCTCGCAGCGGAGGATGGCACTGCGGCCATGCAGGGCGTCCTGTGAGTACGGCTCCTTGGCAAAACGGATGGCTGCCTGAGCCCCCACCGCTGCAGGACAGAGAAAGGAGGGCACACTTAGAGCACGTGGATGCGCAGAGAGCAGTGGGGAAGCACTGCCACTCACACTGGTCTCTAGTTTCTAGCTGAAAGTGCAGCATGAGGAGAAACATCTTCCAAAGCACAATCCCTGTAGAGCTCATCAGTCGTGGCTACTCCCGCACCTACATTCAGAGAGGTTTGGTGCTCTAAGGCTCTCACCTCCCAGCAACTGTGGAGAGGGCTGCTTTGAGCCAAGCACAGGTCCATGGGGTGCCAGCTGTGGCTGCTGTACGTCCAGCCTGCACACGGAGGCATCTCACAGCATCCAGACTAGGGATTCTGCTGCCAAAAAGCTGGATAGCTTCTTTTGGCAGCTCAGGTATTTGTTTGCACCCCTCCTGATCTGCTTCTCTGGGACATGCCCTAAGCCTTAACCATGCAGCAAGATCATCCCAGAGCAGAACACATGAGCTATTTCCAGGCTTTCCTCAAACCCTCTCTCCTTGGGACCACGACTCTATCTCACATACTCAGATATTACCTAGCAAAAAACTGCTCTGGAACAAGGATCACCCCTGGGAATGAACACAGCTGCTGGAGCACAGCGCAGAGCATCTACACTTGCCAGCCGAAATCTAAACTAGAAATTGCAGTGGCTGACCACAGGGCCCGATAGCGGCCACGGGGTGGCTCTGGATGGTTGGAAGCATCTCTTTGCAGGGAGGAAGCAGGCCACTAGCCCCAAGCCCCACCCAGCTGTGAAGCCTGAGCTCATTGAGCAAAAGACACGAGCGAGCAAACCCATGCTGCAGCTTCCTGCGGCGCTGGAAAACCCAAGCATCCTCCCTCCAAACAACAAGCCTCAGTGCCTGGGGGACCTGCAGACAGCGCTCAGTGTGGCTGCTGGGGACAGCACCAGCGTTCCGCTGTCCGGCTGCCGCCTGGCCGCAGCCAGCCATGCAGGCGCTCTGCTCTGGTTACCAGCTGGCCGCAGAGAGGCGAGCAGACAAAGGGCAATTCAGCGCACGCCGATAGCTGCAGGGCTGTGCTCCCAGCACTGTGCTCTGTGAAGAAGGAAGCCAAGCCAGACAGATGTCGAACATCTTTGAAGTGCTCTCTCATGAAGGAGAGGAAGAAAGTGGCCGGAGCGATGCGCTCCCAGCTCTGCACGAGGACAGCTCTGCAGAGGGACAGGGAACGTGGACAAAGCTCGGTATGAGTCCCACAGGGGAAGCACAGATTTGATAAGATGTTAGGAGGCACTGGGATCCAGCTCCCTGGTGAAAAAGGAGGAAGCATTTGTGTCTTCCAACCTCAGAAACAGACGCAACCAGCTCAGGTCAGGTGAGATCCATGCCATGAACAACCTCATCGAGTGCGCCTGCCAAAGCAAGCTGGGATAAGTAAGCATCAAAGCGCAGTAAGAGCCAGAGACCTGTGCTGTGTTCTGACAGTGGCATCCGAAGTGCCATGGAAACACTGGCTGCATAAGCTGGACCCCAACGAGTGAGATTTGGGCTGTAAGGAAACATGGGATGTGGTTTAGCAGCCATCATGGTTATGGGCAACAGTTGGACTAGCTGACCGTGGACGCCTTTTCCAATCTTAATGATTGTATGGGTAGCAGCTGGATATGGAACAGCCATTTGGAAGTAGAAGACAGCAGAAACCCAGAATTGGACGCTCTCAATTCACAGAAGCAGAGCCCAGTGTTTGGAGCGGGGAAGCAGAGCCCTCAGCATCGCTGTGGCACAGCAATGGTCACACAGGCCTGAGCTGCTGGAGTCCTCCAGAGTGGCCCGAGTTGGCAGATGAGAGCTCCTGCAGCACCTGGGTGGGGGCAGAACTGGCTCTGCTCTGTCTGATCAGACGTCTCCACCACGGTGTGCGACTTCACAAGCTAATCCAGGCTGGGCAGCATCGCCACCTGAAAAAATACTCATGCAACACCACTTCTACTATGTGCACAGGAAGCCAGCTCAGTAAACCCAAGCCAGAGCAGAGCCCTTCCCTCGTAGTGTGGCTGGGCCCAGCCAAGCAGCTCTTCTAAATGCGCGTGCTGGCAAGCACCAGTGAGCTGCATGTGCACGTGACACAAACCATCCCCGGCTGGGGGAAGAAACCCTCAACACATGTTTCTGGCCTAAAATCATTTTAGCTGTGGCTGCACAGAGCTCTTCAGGAAAGCTTCAGCCCAGTTGGATAAATGTGGTTTTAAACTCAGCACGCTTGCAAACACCCAGCGCAGTTTCACCCAAGGTGTATTAAATGGAACCATGGAAGCTTCCAGGTGAGGCAGCTGACGGAGGTTGAGTGAATGGTTGCAGGAAAGCAGCACTGGTACCTGTGGGTCCCCTGGTGGCATTGCCAGACCCCAAAAAAGGGGAGGGACAGGCACCAGTGGGAAGAGGAGAGTAGGCTCCGCCACATGCCAGCTCCGAGTGCATCCTCACAGCAAGGATCCAGATCCAGGAACACAGCGCCCTTCATGCACTGAGATACTGCCCTGCTCAAAATTAGCTTCATCGCTTTAAGGTTGCAAATGGCAAATTCCCAGGAAAACACCCTCACACAAACACTTGCATTTCTGGCTTGAATTGCCACCAAGAGGATCTCAATGCACCTTTTGGGCTTGGGATGTCCCCAAGACTTGGCCCCTACACCTTCCTCCCAAACTCCTCCAAGCCCATCTGGCTGCTGCAGCTCTGCACGAACCCAGGCGGCCAGGCAGCACAATCCCTGCTCCGCCTGGCGGGCTGCATCTTGAAGCAATCCGAAAAGATCATTGTCTCCCTGACTAACGACATCGCTGGGGAATGCAGCCTCACCACAAAGCTCTCAGCTGCTGCACAGCCCTGATCCCTGCCGTGCCTGCAGCTCACCTACAGCCACGCTGGGAAGCAGAGCTGGGAGCGGGCAGCAGTGCTGCATGTCGCTTTGGGACATCCATGCCTCTCCCCACCAGGGGCCACCCATATCGTGGCATCAGTGAGCTGGGCAAGCTCTGGGCTGAGGACACAAGGCAATAAAGAAAGGACTCATATCATTCTTTTAGACCCCCAAAAGCCTAGGTTAGCTGGCTCTTGAGACACCACGGCTGACGTAAGGATGTGAGTAATCCCAAAGCTGCTGGCCACCAAACATGCTAAAGGCATGAGAATAGGAATTAGGAGAAGGTTTTAAGGTTTCCTGGTTTGGAAAGGTCTGTGGGGATTCTGCAGCTTGCAGCTAGGCCACAGCAGTGCTATCCTGCAGCCTTGCCTCCCAGAGCGATTCCGCAAAGTTCATCCTGCCTTTGCCCTGCCACATGTGCAAGCCAGCTCCTTGAACGCTGGGTATGTGGATGAGAGGAACTACGATGCATCTGCAGCACTCAGGGCAGCAAAACACAGAGCATACACACTGCACGCATCCTCCCCAGAAGGGAACTATCTTCTCCCATCAGCAGGAAGCTCCACATCTGCTCAGCTGAAGAGGACAAAAAAAGAAAACCAACACCAAAGGTACCAGGATGCAATGCAAAGAGCTGGGTGCAAAACCAGCCAGCTCCTCCAGGGAGTTGTGGCACAGGGCACGGCTGCCTGGCAGAGAGGACCTCAAACACTGCAGAAGGACCTGGGCACCCTGCAGTGACCACTTTTCTGCAGAGGGGAGGTACTTCTGGGCACGTCTTTTTTGTAGTGCGGCACTCAGACCGCTGGCAGTGCTGGCGGTGAGGCTGTGCAGCACACAGCAGAGGGGACCGCCACTCCCCTCACCTGCTGGCAGAGTGGGGCCTGGTGCCTCCAGCTGCCCCCTCTGGCTCCAGGGCACACAGGTGGCACAGCCATCAAGGCAGCACCCCCCAGAGGCAGCCTTCATAGGAAAAGAGCATCCAACCTCAGCAGAAAGCACCAAGCGGCTCGCTCTCGAGTCCCATGCCCCAGGGAGCTCAATGTGGGACGGGCATGGGCAGCCCCAATCTCAGGATCAAATCATCTCCATCGAGACATGGAAAACCACCCTTTTCTCTCTCTCCCCCCCATGGAGGTCCATCACTCCAAACAGCCAGCAGCCATTCTTTCCTGCCAGCAGCGCCTTGCCACCAGGCAAGAACGGCACGCCAGCATCTGCTCTTTGTCCTGGCAAGGCTCTCAGTGTGTGCAGGGCCCCGTACAGACCTCCCATTCACGGCTCGAGCAAGCCATGTGTTTCCTGGCACAGTTCATTACAAACACGCTCCTGTAAATGCAGATTTTTGGCACGGAACGACACACGGGTCAGCTTTTCATCCCCTCCTGGTCTCAACCACGGAGCCAGCACACTCACTTGCACGAGCAAGGCAAGAAAAAAGTCATTACAGCTGAGTAACACAAGCAACTCCACTGCCTGGTGGGTTGGTCCCTACAGCCACGTAAAGCAGCCGCTCAGAGCGCGCCTGCTCCGTGCACAGTCTATTCCACTGCTTAGCAGATACTGCAGAAACAGCAGCCAAGCCAAACACCCAGAGAGATTTGCATCTCCAAATGATTTCCAGCCAGCACGTTCCTCTCTGCAAGAGGCTCCAGTTGAGAAAGCCTCTCAAATGGGTCGAGTTGCAATAAACCCCTCTCCCCCGCCAGGCCAGATGGAAATGGTTTGATGCAGGCAAGGAGCTCCGAGCATGGCGAGTCTGGTCTGAGCAAGCTCGACATCTGGAATGCCTTTGGGCACCCATCATGTTAGCCTTTTAAAACCACAATGTGTCCCACTCTAGTTAAAGTAAAAAGAAAAACTTGCCTCGTGCCTGGGAAAAAGATTATCCCTATGTGAGTCACCAGCACAGCTGGACGGGTCCAACCCCATGTTTCCAAGAGATGCTGTGCTAGAGTGGCTCTGGCTTCCAGCACCAGGAGCTCCAAGGGCAGGCCAAGATAACGAGGGACGCAGGAAAACACTCTCTCTTTGTCCCTTTGGCCATGCCACACACCTGGGAACCAAAAGGGACCAGAAATTGTTTCCAAGAGTCCTGTCGCAAAGCACCCAAGATATGCAGCCTTCCAAGTGGGATTTACTGATCCAGAGATAAAGCAACCCAAGTTCAAAGTACACACAGAGGCATCCCAATCCTGTAACAGCTGGAAGCATCTGCTCATCTCACAGTACATCCCACAGTTTGGCTTGGGTCCCAGATGAAAACTGCAGAGCTGGATCACTCCTTCCTCACCTCCATCCCTGTGTGACAATGCAAGACTGCATTTGCACCAGACCCGGGCCACCACAGAACATCACGGCCCACAGCAGGAGCCCTGCAATGCACAGCAGATGCAGGCCCTTGTTTGGGAGCATCTTGGCTCCCTGCAGAACATCGAGCCTCAGCTGCTCTGTGGTGGGGACCACAGCACCTCTCCCCATCAACCTCCGCACACAGGGCAACCACCGAGAATTCCACTCAACCCTTCAAATCAAGCTTGAGAATTAAGAAAAAAAAGAAGCAGAAAAAAAACCTATAAACATGTAGTGCAATTCCCATTAGCCTCCCCAGCACTGTTCAGACAGACTGGGAGCTGCGGGGATTCTCTTCCCCATGGCTAGCAACTCTCCCTGCCTTTCCAGGGCCCGTCCTCAGGAATGGCACAGCCAAATTTCTGAGCAGTTATTGCACGAAAGCAGAACAAAGCCACCGGGGGGTCGAGGGCTGTAAATCAGTCATGGAGTGAACATGGAGGCAGTGCTCACAGCACTGTGCTGGGGGCAGCTGGCCGTGGGAAGGGGAACAGTCCACCCCACGCAGTTCAGAAGCAGGAACAGGAGCTGCTCAAACATCCACTGTGGGAGAACATCCCAGTACCAACCCAGAGAAAGGCTCTGCACGAGGACCAGCTTACCTGCGTGGCCTCCAGGCAGCAGGATAAAAGCAGAGCCACCCAAAACAACACGGCTGAGGACAGGGTGGTGGTGGGGAGCGAGGTCCAGAACAGCACCAGGATCACCGCTCTGAACCCATGGAGTGATGAGGCCTTTCTGGAAGGTTCCTCCTCACTCTCAGAAAGAGCAGGGCTGCTCCCAGTCTGGTCGGACAGCCCGCATGCTAGACATGTGGTCTCCAAGGCCATGGGATTCGTTAGCAGTCTTGGTTTGATGGCGGATGCCCAGCACCTTGCTCCTGCAGTGGGGATGCTAGACCGAGCCAGGGAATCCCAGCAGCTACGGCGGCTCCCACAGCTGGCTTGGGCTGCTGAACCAGCGCAGTTGGCCTCGGTCAGAACAACTCCCCAGCCGTCTGGAAGGCAGGCTGACACTGCTCTGCACCATGCCCTGCACGCAGGGCTGTGCCCATCCTCCTGGCAGCTGTCACAAGAGGATGCCTAGGCATCCCTGGTGGGAGCAGCTCCAGGGAAAGGATGCAGTGCACAGGGCTGTGTGGTGGCCCACAGCCACTCAAGCCAAGCTAGCCTCGCACCACGAGGCACAGATCTCCGAGCCCACTGCCCCTGCAGTGCAGAGGATCACCGCAGAGAAGTACATCAGGTGCTGCCCGACCTTCAAGCTGAAGCCAGAGCCAATACCACCAAGCCCTTGAGACAGAGCAGCAAGCAAGATGAGAAGGCCGCAAGCCTGGCGGTTGGAGCTGGAAATCCTGCTGGCTCAATTAAACCCTCCTTAACGGCCCATCAGCCAAAGGCTCCCGCGCAGACCTCGTGTCGGCTGGGCTGCCAAGCCCCAGTGAGGAGCACGCATGCTTTGAGGGTGACTCAGCACCAGCGCTGAGCTCACTGCACCCACTGGTGCTGCCAACTGACTCTCCCAGGCGCTCTCGGAGCCCTCCAGCAATTCCCTGGCCTCCTCAGGAACGCTGATTTATGGCTGACGCGTGCTACCAGCAGCACGCAGCAGGTTGGAGACACATCTGGTCTGGGTGGGTTGAACAGAAGCCAGCAGAATGCCCAGGTGGCCAAGAAGCCTGCATCAGAAATAGCATGGCTAATAAGACTAGAAGGTGAGCGTCCCTCTGCATTGGCTGCACCTCAAGTGCTGTGCTCAGTGCTGGGCCGTCACTGCAAGAAAGACATCGAGGGCTGCAGCGTGTCCAGAGAAGGGCAGCAGAGCTGTGAGGGGTCTGGAGCACAAGTGTGATGGGGAACGGCTGAGGGAACCGGGGATGGTCAGTCTGGAAAAGGACAACAGGAGTCACTGCTCTACAAATGCCTGAAAGGAGGCTGCAGCAAGGAGAATGTCAGACTCCTGCCCCAAGTGTTGAGAAGAAATGGTCTCAAATTGTGCCAGGGGAGGCTTAAGTTGGGCATCATTAAGAATTTCTTCATGGAAAGGGTGGTCAAGCACTGGAACAGGCTTCCCAGGGAAGCAGCAAGTCCCCCTCCCTAGAGTTGTTTAAGACATGTGCGGACGTGGCACTAAGGGACATGGTTAAGCAATGGGATGCAGTAGGTCTGATGGACAGCTGGACTTGGTCATCTTGAAGGTCTTACCCAAGCCAGATGATTCTGTGATTCCACGATCCTATGAAGGCAAGGCTTTCTGGCTGACACAGCAAGGCTGTTTTGTTTCTCTCCCATTAAAGGAAACACAGCAGACAGATGTCAAGTAAAGTCAGGATGAGCCATGTGCTCCCTGCACTGTGGCCTTGAAGTACAACAAAATGCTTCCCCAAAATTAAGTGAGGACCCTCGAGAATGCAAAAGTCATTACCATGCAAAACCCTTTTGGTTGTGCAGGAGAGCTCAGGTGACAATGAAGGGCCAGGAAAGTCCTGCCAGCACCAGAGATGGTTCAGGGCACAAGGAGAGACCCTGCAGCAACCAAATTGCATTGCGTCATCTTCATTTGCTCAGCACAGAGCAGAGGAGTGGAGGCCTGATGGCAGCTGCAGCTCCCCCAGGGAGCAGAGAGCAGCGCTGAGCTCTGCTGTCTGTACAGCGACAGGGCTGAGGGAACGGCATGGAGCTGCGTCAGGGCAGGGCAGGTGGGGGTGAGGGAAAAGCTGTGCCCCAGAGGGCGGTGGGCACGGCACAGGCTGCCCAGGGCAGTGGGCACGGCCACGATGCCGGAGCTCAGGGAGCGCTGGGACACCACTGACCCTGGGGCTGGGGTGCTGTGTGGGGCCGGGGGTTGGGCTCGGTGATCCTTGGGGGTCCCTTCCAGCTCGGGATGTTCTGTGATTTTATGAAAGCTCTTTGTCAGATCTCGGTATTTGCTGTTGATTGTCATGACTGCTGATTTATTCATTCACTGCTGGTGGCCTCTGCCTGAAGCTCTCCTGTTCCTGTTAAGTCACACACCTCATCTAATCTCTCATACGAAAGTTTGCAAAATGAGTTGGGTCCATTCCAACTCCAGATACTCCACAATTCTATGACCACTCAAGAACTTGTCTCATGATAATCAGGACCAGAACCATCTAGGCCTGAAAAGATCTTCAAGATTTCCAAGCCCAACCACGACACATGACCTGCCAGGTCACACTAGCATCATGGTAGCTCTCACTGCTGTATCTTCACACCCTCTCACTCTGGCTCCTGTATCCCAAATCCAGCCAAGAAGGACTTTACAACAGTGCTGTGTGTGGAGGGAGCCCCTGGCCAGGGCTTCATGCTTTCCTCCCTTCCTCATCTTTTCCAGCAGATGATGGGAAACACCAGACTAAGCTCTACAGAGCTGCCTGGTGCTCCCCTTCAGCAAACAGGAGCCCCAGCCAGCCCAGAGAACAGAAGCTCAAGCTGCAGAGATGAGAGAGGGATGTGGGGGGAGGAGGAGGAGGAGGCCAGGACAAGGGAAACATCACAAGGAGGGGAAGCGCACAGCCAGGAAGGCTGGCTATTCCATCACCATGCAGGCGCAGAACAGCAGCTGCTGCTGTTGGCCATGGTGCCAGGCTGGCAGCTCACTGTCCAAACCTACACCCTTGCCAATGAGACCTCCCAGGCCTGCCTGCTGGAGAACGACTACATTTGGCACCAAAGCTACTCGGGTGAGCTGCTGTACTTCAGTGCACGATGCCACCTATCACACCACAGGGAGGAAAACTGCCCAGACTTGCACTGGCCCTCGGATGCACTCTGTGAGGACGCCTTGCTGAACTTGCTTTCTGGAGCAGGACAGGCAGAGGGGTTCCTTACCTGGCAGACCCCAAGGTAGACATGGCTCAACTTAGGCTGCATAAGCACCCCAGGAGCAAAAGAGCAAGGGGACAGCAGCTGAGGGGCTCACCAGGAGGAGGTGCAGACAAGAACTTGCACTGATACCAGCACAAGGAAACACCTTGGCACCCCCCTCCATTCTGCCACCCCTGTAGGTGAACGGCATATACTGAGGCTCTGAGCCCACCCAGAGCCATCCCTCCAGCCTCAAAAGGAGAGTGTGGAGGGATGGAGTCAAAACCAGGCTGGAGCCCAGGCTGTACCATGGGTCCACCTTGAGGTGAGCCAGCCTCTGAAGCATCCTGCTTCTCCACTTGGTTTCATGCAGGTTTGACCTGTTTGCTCCTCTTCCCTTCAAAGGCGAGAAAAGCTCCTGGGAAAGGCACTCCCGACGACACACCAGCTCTTCCCAGCAGCCAAAACATGCCCCGTGCTCCCAGCAGCACAGGAGACAAACGGAGCTGCCAAAAGGCCACCGGGGAGAGACCTGAAAGGGGCTCGCTCCACCGGCTGCGGCGGTGCCTCTCCTGTTCCTACAGGCTCACAAGCACTGTAGGGACACTAATCAACACAGACTGCCACGCACTGCCTGCTCATTCCCATTCTTTGTCACTCTGCCTGCCTCCTGGGCATGAAGCATCACCCACACCTCCCCATACCTGCCTCTCACCACACCCCGCAGGACTGCAGGCTTCATCTCGCTCCTTCTCTTTCCCCATTGGCAGAGGGAACAGAAAGGAACAGATCCGTGTTTATTTTCATCAGGGCCAATTATGAACCTATATTAAAAGCCACAGAAATAGGTAAGTAGACAGAGAAGCTAGTATTTCCTGTGCTCATATAATATTAATTAAAAGGCAGTTTCTCTATGAAATACTGCTACATTACCTCTGCTAAAAATGGAGAAAAGTCACCGTGTGGGAAGAAGATGTAAGCAGAGCACTTTCTGGAGTGCTCACAAATCAATAACTATGCAGAATGTTTGCTGCAGATACACCCAATGCAAAGTGCCGAATTACAGAAAGGCCCAGAACTTCTATCCTAAAGGTCTCTGTGATTTCCAGCAATCACCTAGCAATCTCAACAGCCCAGCTCTGATATCTCATTCCCCACCAGTGGTGGCTTGGCTCCCAGAAAACACAAGAGATGCTATGAGTGGATGTGGACACCACGGCTCAGAGCCGGGCAACAGCAGAGCCCTCAGTAGTTAACCCAGTGGAGAGGTTACATCTGTCATCTCCACAGCTAGCCTTTCACTTGGAACTTGGCTAAACATCCGCTTGAACCTGGCCGGAGGACACAGAGCCCTCTAAATGCCTGGAAGACACCCAGCCAACGTGGGGCGTCAGGACAAGGCTCATCCTGGGCACTGGCATTTCTCGGAGCACTCACCACCTCAGGATGCTCCCAGGCTTTCAGTGCTCACGACAGGCAGCAAGGCGGGAGAAGAACCAAGGAAAACAATGCGCAACACGCAGGAAGCTCTGTTTTCTTTGGTCTGCAATGATCTGCACGAATCTTCAGCTGCTGGAGACGACTATCCACACTGGCCGCTCTCCAGGGCAGCTGCAGCCTCTCCTCAGCAGCACGAACTTCTCTCTGCTCCCAGGGATGGTGTGGGAGAGCTGCACGCGCAGCCCTGCACGGAGCCCTACCAGCCAGCTGGTTGTCCTTCTTGTTCCTGCTGGGAAAGGCAAGGAACACCACCTCTCCTCCCACTGACACGGGCACTGCTGGTGGCTGCCACAGAGCAGGCAACGGACCTCCCTGGGGCTGCAGGGACACACACCAAAGCACGCCGCACGGAGAGCAACAAAGGCACTTGCACGCCACAGCATGTCCTGCCTTTAACCATTTGGAAAGTCGCTGTATGTTTTGGAATCAAAGGCTTTCTTTGTGCTCTTGAAGAAGCCAACAAGCCATCCTAATGAGGAAAGTGTTTATCTGAGGTCTTAAGCAACACTGTGCCTATTTCGTGCCAGCACGGTGTTTGACAGAGAGGACAGCCCAGCCTGAGCTGCCCACTGGCACACTGGCCTTGCCCTCTGCAGCCAGGAGGAGGCTTGGGCTCTCCAAGGCGCCGATCACACCTTAGGTGCTGGGTACAGAGCTGGAGGGACTGCCGTGACACTGGCACCATACAGGCTGGCCTGAACTGCACCCAGCAGCATTCCTGGCCTCTAGGATGGAAGATGAAAGGAGGTCGCTTAAATCCCAACTGTACGACACTGTGGTGTCATAGAATCATTACAGTTGAAAAAGATCTCTAAGGTCATCTATTCTGATTGCCAACACATCACCACCGTGCCCACTAAACCACGTCCCTCGTCTTGAAGGAGCTCCCAGTCCCATCACCAGCCCCAGGAGTGCTGCTGCTTTTCCCAGCCCACACCATCTTGCTCACCAGAGCTGGAGGGTTCACACAGCCAAAAGCTGCTGTGCCACCTGGTCTCCCAGACAGGAGTCTGCCCATACCAGTTTCCCTGCAGGACACAAAGGCTGCCATAACCTGTCCTGGCCTCACGAAAGTCTCCACCACCTGACATCATGGGTTCAATGAAAGCACTCAGAGGCCCAGCAGAGCACACCCCAGCCCACAAGCACCCAAAACTCAGCAGAAGCCTGCTCTGTTCAACCAGGGCTTTGCTTGACACGAAGGGAGGCCAGTGGTAGTCCACCACCTCGGCTCTTGAAAGCTGCAAGCTGCTCTGAGTTCCCATTCCCTCTCTGCTGCTGGGACAGCACGCATCGGTCACCTCTCATAGGACAGGAGAGCTGTCTCTTCCACGTGTAGGCAAGGATTGTGTCTCCAAGAAATGGCAAGGCTTACACTGAGACTAGAAGCACTGCACGGCTCAGCCTTTTAAGCTCAGGAAAAACATTTTTGTATCAAATAATAAAATAAAAAATTAAAAAAATGCTGGCACTCGGAGTGAGGAACAGAGCCGGAGCAGAAGTGAATGAAAAGCACATGCGCTGCAGACCTGGCTGCCAACGCAAATTGATGCTTTGAAACAAAGAGCACTTGTGTTTGGCTTGTGGATCTTCCACGGCTCCTCGGCAGGGGATGCACAGATGGGAAGGAAGCACAGGTAGAGACACGGCGATGGCACTTGCTGCCGAACGCTTCCCCAAACAAAGGCACGGCCCAAAATGGAGTCCCTGCTGTGACCCGTGGGGCAGCAATGGCTCATCCCCATCCCGTGCTGAAGGGGAGCGTGGGACAAACCTCTGGACAGCACAATCCGAATCACAAAATCACTAAGGTTAGAAAAGACCACTAAGATCATCGCGTCCACCCACGGGCAGCGCCCCGACCCACACACACCGCACTGCTGCGGGCTCACCGGGGACACCTCCAGACGTCGACAGCAGCCCCACGGAGCGCCTGCCGCCCCGCAGCAGCCTCACCTGCCACCCACCGGCTCTCCCACGGAGCCCCGATCCTCGCAGCCCGGCTGCAGGACCGCTCCCCGGGCACGCCGGGGCACGAGGCGCGCCGCGCTGCAGCCCCACGGCACCAGATAACATCTGCTTCCTGAGCGGGAGCACGGAATTACCGAGCGGCAATCGGACGGCCCCCAAACATCCCGCGGGCACGGAACGGGACGTGGCAGCGGACCACCCCGGTGCCCCCAAACCAACTCACTGCCGACCGCTTTCGCAGCCCCCGATCGCAACTCCCCGCAGACGGGAGATGCTCCCCGTTCCCCGAGGTCCCGACCCGAGGAGGGGAGCGTTTCCCTGCGCTCACAAAGGGCACGTTTGTACCCGCGCCCGCTGCTAAATGCGCGGTTGTTCCGAGCCGCCGGACCTGGAGGGCTGTGGAAACACCCGCTGCTCCGCGGAATAGTTCGCATTCCAGCTCTGAGGGCTGCGCTTGGAAACGCTCAGAGAGGAAGGAGTGTTTATTCACCGAGAGAGGTGTGGGTCCGGCTATTGACTTAGGCCCACGTGTAATTGCCGGAGGACGGCTTTGATCTCCGCGGCTTGACCAGCAGATGAATGGCAAGGAAGGAAAGAAAAATACCAGTGTCAGGTTCCCCCGGCAGATACCCGCAGCCGGGCCTCACCGCCCTCGCGTCTTTGTGAAGCGCCCGGCCGCCCGCTGCCTCTCCCCTCTCCCTTCCTCCGCTCGGTGGCCGCGGGGGACCGAGATCCGGGCCGTGCGCCCAGCGCCAAGGGGACAGACGGGGACACGCGGGGACCGGCACAGCGCGGCAGCCGCAGCATCCCCACGGCGGCGGGAGCGCCGGGAGGCAGATGGCAGCCCGGGCTCAGCGAGCAGAGCCGCTCAAGCGCCTTAACGCCGGATCTCATCCGCTCGCTCCTCTTCTCGGAGGTTCTCTCCTTTAGGAGCTGGAGGCCCCGGCAGAAGGACATCTCCCGTTCGGGATTTTCTGCCTCTCCAGAAGCGTCGACTCAGCGAATAGCTGCTCCGACCGCAGAGCCGTGCGGAGCCGCGCACACCCTGCGGGCCGCGGTGCCACTCGCTGCGGGCAGAGCGCGGCCCGGCAACAAGCGAGGCGCCCCCGGACGCGGCGCTGCCCACCGCCCACCCCCCAGCGCGGGGCTCCCAGGGCGGGGCGCGCAGCCCCCGCAGCGCCGCGCGGAGCCGAATCCCGGGCTGTCGGAGCGCCGCGCCCGTACTCACCGAGCAGCAGCAGCGCCCGCACCGCCGCCATCCTCGCCCCGCGCCGCTCACAGCGCACCCCGCGCCCGGGCCATGCCGCCACCGCCGCCCCGCCCGCCGCCGCCGCCGGGAGGGGCTTCCGGGGGAGGGCCGGCAGGCGGAAACCGGGCGGGGCCGGGGAGGGTGGGGAGCGCCGCCCTCCGTTGGGTTTGCAGGAGCGGCTGCCCCCGGCCCGCGTGTGCCCCGTGCCCGCGAGACCGCCGAGTCCCGGCCGCCGCCGCGGAGAAACCGCCGCTTCCCGTTGCCCGAATCCGCTGCGGTTGCGGCCGGGGTCGGAGCAGCCGCAGGTGGAACTGGAAGCGGGTCCCGGCGAGACTCTCCCGCGGCTCCCCCGCTCCCCGCAGCAAGGGACCCACGGCCGCAGCGGTGCGAGCGGGTTTATTGAATTGGCACCACCGGCCTCCCCCGGGGAAGCGCGCTGCTCCAGGTGCCCTCGGCACCGTGGCACCCGTCCCTCCCGGCTGCCGGGCGACCGTGCCCGCAACCGGCCCTCTCCCCTCCGATCCCCGTCCCCGCGGCAGAACTCCGGCGGCTCCGTGCAGCAATCGCGGAGGCCCACGCGGAGCCCCACGCCTCGCGGGCGGCCATTTGGCACCCGGACACTACACGGCCGGCACGAGCCCGCAGCCCGCGCCCGGGGCCGGAGGAGCGCAGCCGGGCGAGCCCTCAGTCACCGCCTGGTGCGGCGTGCCGGCTGGGTGCCCCAGCTGGGTGTGTGGGTGAGCGGTGGGTGAGGGCGCGTGGCCGTCTCCTCCAGGTCAGAGCTCGCCAAGCGTAGCGCAGCACAGCAGCGGGGCCTCACTCTGCCCGGCGGATGAACCAGATCTCGTTGCGGCGCTGAGGGATGCTGGGGTTTTCATAGACGGCCACGATGTAGGTTTCCTGCAGCACAGCATCCGTGGAACCCAGGAGCTCCCAGAAGAGAGAGATCTCCCGCAGAATGGTCTCCTCGGTGGTCACCCCATAGAACACCCTGTGGCAAGGGGAGCAACGTCAGTGGCGGGGCGGCTCGCTGCCGGCACAGCCCCTGCCCACGGCGCCCCACGGTCACCTGGTTATCACCCGGAGCGGTGCCCTCTCGGTGATGTGGATTTCGGGGTCCATGGGGGCAGGAGGGTTTTGCTGGAACTCTCCAGGGATGTAGTAGGCAGTGAGCACCTCGCGCTCCAGCTCGGTCCCCTCCTTGGTCAGGTGGATTTCATTGAGCACCGGGACGGTCATGCCCAGATAGCAACCTGCCAGGAGGTGGTGGGCATGGTGAGGCAGCTGGGCTGGCAGCCCGGCCCCCCGCCCCGCTCCCCCCCACTGGCCCCTTCGGTCCTGCCTGCACACACCTACAGAGTTCTCCTTGCAGATGTAGCGCATGAGCTTCATGAAGCTCAGGGAGATGCTCTGCTCATACAGGGGCTCACCCTTGGTGACACAGGCCCACTTCCCAGCTGGGTACTGCCGCTCCTCGTAGGCCGCTTCCTCGCACTGAAACAGGCCACAGGACAAGGGCACATCAGCGGGAAGCGGGGAGACGGGCCCTGCTGGCACGGGAGGCCAGAGAATGCGAGGGGAGCTGGTGTCACACACACGTCTCAGGCAGCGACACGTAATGCCAGCGGGCAGAAGTCAGCAAAAGGGGCAGCACAGACATGGGACAGGGAGGGGGGAGGCTTGGAGGCTCCTGGCATGCACACGGAATGCAGCGCATCCTCAGCAGGGAGCGCAGGACTCTGCTCCACGCCGTCACTGTCCTGCCTATGCACAAGGATGTTCCTGATTCCAGGCACCCAAAGGCCTCCAGGAGGGCTGAGTGGATCCCGGGGCGCAGCACTGGAGCGCTGTGTGCGTGTGGGATGATAAGCAGCACGGGAGGAAGGAGGGGCTGAGATGGTTGGAACAAAGTCCCTCTTGGATCCTTCTCCCATACCAAGGAGAGACATGAAGACAAAGAGACATGAGCGCAGCTGGTGCAAAGGGAACAGACAGTGCTGCGGAATGGGTCACAAGCTCATGACAGATGCTCGCTTTTCTGGAGAAGCCCGACAAGAGACAAGGGAGACACCCTCCAGATGGAGCCATGCCTGCCAACATCCCACCAAGCAAAGCAGAGCAGCAGCATTTGCCAGATAGGGGAAGCCCATGAAATACTGTCTAATTCTCATTGTGACAACATCTGAGAATCCAGCAGGGCACAGTGCCGGGTCCTCCTGCAGTCTCTGGCCCTTACACTGACCCACCACCGCTCCAGAAGACGAGACCTGGGCAAGAGAAAGAGTGACGATGCCTCACTTGTACCTGGTGGCAACAGCTCCCTGCCATGTGGGGTGGGGATTCTGATGCTCAGTGCCGAGGTCAGCAAGGCTCTGCAGGTGGTGCAGTTATTTGAGTGCTTCCAAGAGGATGGCATGAAGCTCAAGAGGAGCCACCAAGCTCTACCACCCGCCCAAGCCTGGGGAACGTGTCCACAAGGGCCCATGGTGGAGTGCCCCTGCACTTGTGCCAGGAGGTGGCTCTCATCTCGCACAGCCCCAGAGCTGAACTCCAAGAATCCTCTTCAAACAGTGGAGGTGCCATTGGCAACAGAAGGTCTTCAGGCACCGTGGAGTGCTGGGCTGCAATCCTGCCCACAATGGGGGAGGTACAGAAGAGCCCAGATTAAGCCCTGAGACCCAGAAGAGCAGGAAAGAGGGAGCGTGGAGCAGCCCAGCTCAGAGCTGCACAACCCACATGCTGAGACGTGTTCCGCAGGCAGCACTGCTGGACCTCAGCCCAGAAGAAACTGGTTAAGCTCTCCTCATCTAGAGGACAACTGACAGATATCTTCTTGGTAGCGAGCCCAACCAAGCTTGAAGAGACACAAGAACCAGTCTGACGAGCGCTTCTTTGCAGTTATTTCTCAAAGCACCTTTTTGTGTAAAAGATTAGCGGAGGTGTGCAATTTAGCAAGAGCGGGAGATCTTCAGGCAGAAGCCACCAGGTTTGGAACAGCAGTTTTGACACACAGGACACGCTCAGTCTGACAAACAGAACTGTAGAATCAGGGAACATCCCGAGCTGGAAGGGACCCTCGAGGATCACTGAGCCCAACCCCCGGCCCCACACAGCACCCCAGCCCCAGGGTCAGTGGTGTCCCAGCGCTCCCTGAGCTCCGGCATCGCGGCCGTGCCCACTGCCCTGGGCAGCCTGTGCCGTGCCCACCGCCCTCTGGGGCACAGCCTTTCCCTCACCCCCACCTGCCCTGCCCTGACGCAGCTCCATGCCGTTCCCTCAGCCCTGTTGCTGTACAGACAGCAGAGCTCAGCGCTGCCCTCTGCTCCCTGGGAGAGCTGCAGCTGCCATCAGGCCTCCCCTCCGCTCCTCTGCTCTGAGCAAACCCAGGGCCCTCAGTGCCCCTCAAGCAGAGCCTTCCCCAGCCCTGCAGCCCTCCTGCGGACACTCTCGAGTAGTTTCACGTCTTTCTTACAGTGGCAACCAGAGCGCACGCAGCGCTGGAGCCGGAGCCGCAGGGCGCACTGCGGGCCCAGCCCTCCCTTCTCCCGCAGGCAGCGCAGCCTACACAGTGCAGGCCGGCCCCGGTGCGGCGGCCCGGCCCGGCAGCTCCATGGCCGGGAGCGGGACGGCGCGAGCTCAGCGGGAGCGGAGAAGCGGGGCCTCACCTTGCCGTGCTGCGACAGGGCGACGTGGGGCACGGCCTCCCGCGTCTGTCTGTGCCGGTTCATCTGGACGATGGGGCCCGCCATGTCTGCAAGGCAAAGCGCGGCGCGGGGGCGGCGGGCCGGGCGTGGAGGCGCGGAGGCACCCCCGGGCCGGGCCGCCCCCCAGCCGGGCTCCCCCGGCGCTCACCTCGGGGCAGGTTCACCCGGTGCGTGCTGGCCACGGCCTCCCAGTGCGCGAACAGCCGGCCCCGCTCCTCCTCGTCCTCCTCGTCCTCCCCCCCTTCCTCCTCGCCCTCCTCCTCCTCGTCGCCCAGCCTGTCCAGGTCTTCCAGCGTGATGCGCGCCATCGCCCTCCGCCCCGCTCCGGAAGGGAACGGCCCTCCGGGGCGTCACCGCGCTGTCATCGCCGCCGTCGTCATCGCTCCCCGCCCCCGAGCCCCGCGCGCGGCCCCCCCCGCCCCAAGGAGCGCCCGGCGTCACGGGGAGGGTCGTGGCTTTATTTCATAAAATAACATACAGCAGCCGAGGGGAGCCGGGATCGCGGCGGGGCTGTGCCCCCTCCCCGCCTCGCCGCGCCCCCGGGTGGGCGATGCCGGGCGGTGCTGCGGTCCGGGCGCCCCCGAGTGCGGCGGTCCGGGCGGCGGGGGTGCGCGGCGGTGCTCCGGGTGCGGCGCCGTGAGCCGGTGATGGCCCGCACCCCCCTACCCGCCCGGCCCCCGCTCGCTCGGGACAGGAGCACGCGTGCGGGCTGCGCTTCCCAAACTAGCTAGGGGCTCCCCCGGCCCGGGGTGGGGCGGCAAAGGGCGGCCCGAGAGCCCGCGGTGAGGAGAACGGAGCGGTGGAGGTGGGGAGGGGGCCGGGCGCTGCCCCACGCAGCGCAAAGCTGCGGCAAGCTGCCGCGGGCGCTCAGTTGGAAGCGAGCAGGGAGCTGTGCGAGGAGAGATCCATGCTGCTGGCGCTGAGGCCTCTGCTCTCTGCGCGGAGCCCTTGGGTACCCTGAAAAACACGGCGTGTGTCAGCACGGGCCCCCAGCGCCAGGCCCCCCAGCTCCTGCTCCGCCGCTCACCTCGAACGAAGCATCGCTAGACTTGTGCAGGTAGTTTAGCGAGGCGGCTCGCTTCATGCTACGAGAAAGCAGAGAAGAGGGGTCGTCTGACGCCCGATCCCGCAGCGGCACCGCGGCCCGGCAGGACCCGGGCCGTAGCCCCTACCTGGTGTTCCTGGGCTCCAGGGGCCCGTTGCCCTGCAGCTTCTTGACCAACATCTCGCTGCTCCGCCGGATCACATCCCGGATTTTCCCCAGGGAGCTGCTGCGCTGGAGGGTACCGCTGCCGTCCTGGAGACGGAGACACAAGCCGGGGGGCGAGGACTGAGCAGCACAAAGAAAGCTCGAGTGTGCTGTGAACCAGGCCGCACCAGGCAGCCCTGGCCCTGTTCCGTCTCCTACGGCTCAGCTGGCAGCTATGAGGAGGTCCGAGCAGGTGCTGGTGGGAATCCCCACGCTGAGGGATACTTTCGGTTGGGCCAGGATGTGCTGCTGGGTCGCTTGCCTCAAAGACTCTCTTCCTAGTATGGAGACCAGCCCAAATCCCCTCCTCGCTCCACCAGTGCCATTCTCTCTCTCTCCATGCAGTGTTCATCCTGCTCCAGCTTGCTGGTTTCACAGCTACACTCGTGTCAGGCAGCACCACTCTGCGCACCACACTCACTCAGCCCACCTTGAAAGCCCCCCCAAGACTCTCGCCATTGTCTCTGTAGTTGCTGAGCAGTGCAGGCAGCTCCACTCCACGGGGGATGCGCTCCTCTGTCTGCTGTTGGGGCCCCTTATGGGGCACTCAGCCCATGCCAGGCTCCAGCCCATCTAAATTTGCTCCACACATACAGAGCACATGCTGCCAGTGTGAGGCCACCTTGTACCACCATCACCAAGCTCTCCTGCATAGCCAGGAACCTCCTTAAGGAGGGTTGCAACATCACTGCTGATGAGGGACTGCTTTTGCTCTTATGATCTGCTAACAGCAGTCTTCCTGGGTGCCAGTCCTGTTGGCCTCAAGGGCTGCCTCTCCCCGACACAAGGAGGCAGTAAGAAAATGGAGGTAAAGCACCACCAAAGCCCTCTGCTCTTTATGAGCAAGCGTGCTACCCTTAGATAGTCTCCATGAGCAGAACGCCCCCCGGCCTCGGCCAGCAGCAGCCAGAGCCCCAGGATTGTTTGTGCAGCTCTGCAGGCTCTGCCTTAAGGCTCCTCCTGCTCTTTCCCAGGTTTCCAGGAACCACCCTGGCACCAGGGAAACACTTCCCTGCTCTGGTTACCCAATGCTGATCCAGACCTAGACCCCCCCTACCAGGTGAACAGGATGTTTCCTAACAGCAAACCTTTCTCCTGATTCTGGTCCCATCTGTTCCTGGATAAACCAAATAAGCCTCTTTGTGGTAATGAGCAAAGGGCTTCCAAACTAGGATCTGTGTGCTGTTGCAGCAAGGCACCCACGCACCAGGAATGCAGAAAGCACCATCAGCATTAGCGAGGCAAGCATTCAGCTCCTCCAGCAGGCATCCTAGGTGGGTTTTAGAAGAGCCGGTCATCAGCATGGCACTACCAAAGTAGGGGACGGGGAAGAAGCAAAAGAGCCCTGCCACCACTAGCCCCTGTGCTACCACCCTCCTGGCAGGGTACTGTCATGTCAAGCTCTGTTCTTTTTGCCAGGACACAGCAGCCAGAGGTAGAAAAGGGAGCACTGCTGGGGCACTGGAGCAGGACCATGGTACAGAGGCAGCAAGAAGCTGCCCAGGACCCAAGTAAGCTCTACAGTCAGGGGTGGTGAACAGAGCCACACTTGCCCAGCTACAGTGATGCAGGCTAACTGCAGCTCAATGCCAGAACCAAATTCTGCTGCATGCTGGATTAAAAATAGCCTTCTTTCTCTCCCCACTCCCTCTTCTGCAGGTTATTTTTAACCCAGAACATGGAAGGCACTTGGTTTACCGCAGAGCACCCACCTCACTGCACCCACGAGGACGAGAGCACTCAAAGCACAAGCAGCAGCTTCAGCACTGAATCACTCTCCCCTGCACACTCACGCAGTCTGCTTCACGGAGGCAAAGGACTCAGGCAGGATTTAAGAGCATGCAAAGCTCAGCACCAGAGGACACAGTGGGGTATTTTTCTGGCTAATGAAAACAGCAGTTGAGAAAGAACCAACCTCAGATGCTCCACGTCAGCCCTACAGTGTGACTGCAGAGCTATGGTTGGAAGCAACCCCAGTTTGAAGCAGGGAGCCGAGTCCTGCTCCGATGCTCAGCCCAGAAGAGATGCGCCCACACCATCCACGCAGCAGCACATGCCCCTGCATACACACAGACTGAGCACCCACACCTGATCCAGCAGCATTTTGCCCCCACCGCCCCAGGGCTGACCAATGCTGGCCTACAAAGCATGGAAAGAAGCACAGGGCAGCGGTTCAGGTCTGTCTCCCTTTAATCACAGGTACAGTTGTTACAGCACCAGGTCCATGGCAGGCAAAGCAGAGGCAGATGGTGCTGAGGCCTGAACTCTGGGGACTCACCACGCTCCAACACCATGGAGCAGCAGCAGGAGAGAGGGGCAGGGAAGGCACGGCCCTAGAGCCCTAAGCCCCTAGATCTCCTTTCAGCAAGCACCAGTTCCCAGGAGAGCAGTATGCAAGTGCCCCGAGGCCTCTGCATCACCACAGGAAAGCCAGGCCCAGACAGACACAAGCACATTTATTATTACAGCCTACCAGATGACTAGCATGAGAGAAACTACCTACTTAAATAAATAAGGGAGGGGAGGGAATCCTGCGCTGGCCTGTGGGCTCTGTCCTGCTGCCTGCAGCCTCCCCAGGCTCACCTCTTATAGGAGGTAGGATGAAGGTCTGCATCTGAGGCCATGAGGCTCAAGGCCTTAGGAAACATCCCCTTCTTCAGCAGCGACTGACAGCACTCTGGTGGAGTCCCATCACAGGCACTGAGCCACCCTCACGAAGCCCAGGCCAACACTGCCTCCCTGGGAGCAACAGAGTGACAATCCTGCCCTCTACATGAGGAAGGACAGCAAGTCACAACCCCAAGGGCCACACCTCGTAAGCCACGTCCTGTGTTCAACAACTCCTCCCTGAGCAATGTGGCCTGTTCTTCCCTGGAAAGCCTTACCTCCTGCACAAATCCCCCTTCAGCCAGCTCATCTCCCACTCGTGCTTGGAACACCCCAAGCCCCAGCTCTTCCTTTCCTCACACCCTTCTCTGCACCTCCTTTTTCTCTCACCTGCTCTACTTCAAACCAGCCTGTTCTCCATCTCAGCCACTTCTAACTGATCACAGAAGAGTTCTGCTCTCCTCCCACATTTCTTCCCTCTGCCTCCAAGAAACAGCATATAGCTTCACCCTCACCTCTTCTTCTCTCAGGGCACACAACCAACGACCCTGGAGCAACAGGCAGCCGATAACACCACCAAGCAAGAAACTCAGCTACAGTATCAGGTCAGGAGTTGGCAACAGTGCACACTTGCCCTTGCACGTCCCTGTCTGATGCACAGCCCTTGACTGTCACTCCCAATCCCAGCTCAGATGCACAAGTAGCTATGGGCCACCCTCCGTCCCCATGCCCTGCAGAGATCCACGTGCTGGCCCTAAGCTGCAGAGCTCAGCAGGAGGAGGAGAGCAAGAGGGAGGCTGCCCTGTGCTGCAGGTAGAGCCCAACTCATTGGTGGTCAGCGCAGGTTCACTACAGGGCACTAACATCAGCTATGCCTACAGGGAAGAAAATAACTGGGCACACAACAGTCCTGCCAAGGCTGGGCCTCTGTGTCCCTAAACAGCCCTCCCATCTTCACACCTCCATCCTGGCCTCTGCAGAGATGGAGGGAACAAGCTATGAGGGTTCAGGATGCCTAATGATGGTGGAGTCAATACACCTGAAGACAATCCCCTGCAGGCTTGGTCCCCAGAGCTGTGCAAGGGCAGGCTGGGAGGTGAGGGCACACAAGGGGATGATGGCCCACCACCCTGACCAGGGGGGAGCAGGCAGCTCCATGCAGATTCCTCCTGCTCTTGCTGGCCATGGGACTGGAACGAGGCCCCAGGCACTCCTCTGCAGGTGCTGTGGTGCCCTCACGCGCCGGGAGGGTTGGGGGACTGGCGTGGAGTCCTTGCCGAGGAAGGAGGGATGGTGTGGAGGATAAAGTTGGAAGATACAACACAAACATCCAGGTGATTGATTGCGGTGGAGGGGAAAGAGGGAGTCTCGGGAGGCATTTAAGCCTAGTGCACAGAAAGGAGAAAGACAAAGTTTACAAGCCCATGAGGTTGCAGGTAGTCCAGGGAGCTGGTGGGTCAGGTCCCAGGCTGCATGCAGTGACCATGGGCCACTTTTAGGTGGGGAGGGAGGGTGGTGAAGCTAAATTAGCAAGCTCATATTTTAACTGGGCCACAAATAGCTCGGTCAGGCCCTGGGGTGTTTCTAGAGCTACCCTGGGCAGCAGGGTACAGTCACTGGTGTTCCTGGGGCATCCAGAGCTATTTCTGCAGCAGCAGATAGCTAAAGGGATGGCAACAGAGGTGGGCCTGGGCACTACAACCCAAGATCTCCACAGCGGTGCAAGGAACAACTGACTGTGACAGAAGAGGGAGCTGCCCCAGCCTTCTCCAGGGGGGAGCTGCAGGGTGCTGGCTGGGCAGAGGGAGCTGGCTGTGTGTGCAGCCAGCTAGGAAGAGCACCAAGCACCACATGACAGCAGCCATATCCCCAGGGTGCTGAGTTAGCCCCCCCAAGCCCCTTCCATACAGCTGACTGTGGGCAGCCCTGACAAGCCCCTTGGGAAAGAACCGTAGGTGCAGGAGATATCCCCATCTGCTGGGTCAAGGCTGCAGGAGAGGGTGACACTGTCTGCTTGCCTTCGGCTGATAGCTCAGAGGCCAGCAGCAAGGCCTATGCTGCATTGCAGAAAGCAATCAGCCAATGCCAACCACAGCCAGGAGGTGCTGCAGTCACCAACCAGGTCAGGGACTGGGTGATCCTAATCCAATGATGCAGCCCTCCTCCCTCCACTCTCCCCCCTCCACTAACAGGGAACATGAGGGCCAGGACTAAGACCCTCTTCACCCTTGAAGATGAATAGCTGAGACAAAGAACAGCCTTGCATCTGGAGGAGCTGCTGGGCCCCTTCAAAGCTCAGCTCCCCAGGCCCTCTCCAGCCACCTTCGGGGTACAATCCACAATCAAGAGAGCCAGGCTTTAGGTTTGGATGTTGAGGGGCTGTCATGGCAACAGGGAAGAGGAAGGAAGAAGGGGAACAGCTCATGCGGGTGAGGATGGCCACGTGGGGAAGGGTTAGTGACAGCAGATGTGAGGGGGAGTAGAGGATTCATGCTCAGTGCATCGCTTATGCCAGGCTGCAGCCAGCCCTAGGCGCCAGCTACACTACACTCTCAGCCAGAGTCTGCAGGAAGAATGGTAAGCATTAACAGCTCCAGCAGCCCTCAAGCCAAGCATCCACCAGCACCATGCTCACTTGTTGCCTCTTCTCCATCCTCCTCCTTGAAGAAACCACCTGTCCCAGACCTGGACCGCTACCTTCCTCCAAACTCAGTACTAGTGACCACAGTGCCCTTCAGTCTCAGGGCAAGAACAGTAGGCTTGGGTCACCCTGAATGAGCCTCAGCTAACAGCAGCCTCTTTTGACACCGCTGGTCAGCCCAGCCAGGCATCCCAAGAAAACCTGCCTTTTCCAACCCCTGTTTGACCACAGCCCACAGGAGGGGCACAAGACCACAAGAGGACAGTAAAGGTGTTGGCTGTGGACTATTTCCTTACATTGCAGACACAGTCACAGCCCCACCAAACACACGCACACACACACACACACCTCCCCAGACCCAGCATCACTTGTGGTGCGCTGCAGGACAGAAAGGCAAGTTGCTCACAGAGGCTGTGTGGGCCTGAGATGGGGCTGACACTCAGCCACAGCCTCAAGAGGAGAGCAGCAGGGAGAGGTGTTAATAAGGTTGCCAAGGCTAAGATTAAGGGCAGGCCAGGACCAGCTCATGCTGTGCACTGCCAGGAACTGGAAGCCCCCTAGAAGTGAGAACTCTTCAGAGTGCCTGGCCTGTACACGACAAGCCAGGACCAGACGCGCACCTTTGTGGGCTGGCTCATGCCAAGAAAGAGGAGAAGGAAGTATGCAGGGAACAAATGGAGGTAGACAAGGATGCCACGACAGGCCACGCGGGGAGAGCCCTGAGCCAGGCTGTCCCTTCCCTCCAGCAGCCAGCTGAGGCCATTCTTGATGGTGTCTTGTACTTACCCCGCTCCATTCCACGCCCATACTCACTTCCTCGCTACCGTCTGTGGCATTCTCGTACTTGACGCTGCCACCCAGGCTCCGACGTCTCTCTGTGCCATCACCCTCCTTCAGGATCTCCACCACCTTCGTCTGGTTGATTGGGTCAATGCCCTGCAAATAGAAAGGAATAAGGAAGCACCAGACTTTGCTCTTCAATGCTGTTATCTGCCTGGTCCTTCTCCCTCTCTCTGTCATCGTCCCATCGCAGCCAGAATTCTCCCAAACAAGAAGGACGGAGCCAAACAGCATCCTGAATTCAGTAGCTCTTGTTCAGGGAATGCCTTATAAGCTATATGTCACCCTGAGTGACAAGAGCCTGCTGCCTCAAAAAGCTGACGGCCTTTTTTTTCCCCCCTTCATGTTCTGATATGTGAAGCTTTTTGCTGTCCCTCACTCTTCGTGCTGGGTACTTACACCACAGGTTTCCCAGTGCAGGAGCTGTAATTCCTGGACAAATTAGTAGGAAGAACACACCTCACCAAGTGCAGACTCCTCTCAGCTGACAAAGCTTCATAGCCCTAACACAGCTCTATTTCTACACACATACATACACCCCAACAGATGCTCCATCTATACATACATACACCAGTGCAACCCCACACATGCAAACACAAGCGCATCCCCTGCACAAATGGAACCTCAACCACCGAGCCGCTCCAGCGTTACGGGAATACAAGTCACAGACAGGAGGCTGCAAGGCATAGCACAACCCTCATCACTCGCAGGGCAACGCCACAGCCTGCTAGCCCCGAGTCCCACAGCATCCTCCCACCCACCAGGGAAGGTCCCCGTGGGCTTACCTGCCTCCGAGAGCGAACTGCACACTCCTCCAAGGTCTCCGCCGCCTCAAGCTTGCCCTGGCGCCGGTACAGCGCACCCAGGTTCCTCAGAGTGGTGTTCACAGTCGGGCTATGGGAACAAGCAGCAGGTGAGTGGGAGCCCTGGGGACGCCTCACCCACTGCCTAGAGCTGCTCACAAACCTCTCTTACCTGCTAACCTTGCAGGCCTTGTACCAGCCACCATACTCGGCGTAGGGAGCACTGTCTCTGTGCTTGCTCTGTTGGGTGAAAAGACCGCTGTTAGCCACCCCCTGGCCTGTGCTCTCACACTGGCACCAGGGTCAAGTCCAAGGCTGTACCCTCACACCAGCCCAGCCTCTGAAAACACAACACACGAGTGTTGCAATGAAGTCCCAGCAGGTTCCTGGAGAGAAAGGTCAAAACCTTTTTGCTGCAAATTATTTGAGACAAGACAACGTGGTGCCCTACCTCCAGCAAAGAGCGTGTTCCCATCTCCTTGCCCCTTCTGTGGCACCAAAGGTAGCAAGGACAACAAAGCTCAAAAGCAGTGGCTGGAAGTACATGGCACTCCCAACACTGGCATGCAAAATGTTAAAATGCTTTACCAAAACCTACAAATTCCATAGCTTCTGCACCATAAAACTGGTCCTGCCTCTGCCAGGAACAGCAGCTCCACAGCTGTGCATTCCCTCTGACAATCGTCCCAGCCTGGAAGAAACTGCCCTTGCAGGGATCACTTTCCTTACAAAGCCCCACTGCACTTCCTGGATCATAATCCCACACACAGGTGCTTTCCCAAGCCAGAGTCACACTTGGGTTTCTTTGCATCAGAGCCTGGGTGAGTGCAGGGTTAGAAGCACTCAGGACTCAAAACCAAGGTGACCAAAACAAAAGGGAAGGCTGCTGAGTGCCTCAGTGGAAAAGGAGCCTAGACTCAAGGGCTGCAGTCACCAACACCCAGCTAGAAAGACTACATCAGATATGTTATGCCACTGAACCTGGGCAGCTGCCTACAGACAGCCATCTCAAGGGCAGGAAAAGCTGCTCAATTCTTGCCCAGGCTGCAAAATTAACTAAATTTCCAGCTGTAGATCTGTCCTACAGGGCTGGACTTCCAGGCCTGCTCTACAGGCCTGGGAGAGAAAGGGACAGTACAGTTTCAATGGGCCTGGTTTGGACAGCAAATTTAGACAAAGATTATTTCCCAAAGGCATTCTGTTCTCTCACCCCTGCTGCAAAGCTTATGTTAACTGGAGCATAGCTCCACACTGCAACAGTCTGCTCATGATGTTGCACTTCTCTAAAGACACCATCAGAAAGAAGTGTCTCAACTCCAGAGTAAGAAGGTGAGCCTGGGCCCCACTCCACCCAATTTCTCTTGCAATGTGGTGCTACAGCCAGTACATTTTTTTGTAGTAGCAGCCATTCACTCTGCTGTTTTGTCCTCCTGGCAAAAAAGCAAACTGAACTCTGCTGCATTTATCAGCTGCAACAGAAAGCCTCTCTGCCAAATCCAAGGCCCTTATTCAGAGGCCAGTTAAGACATCGAACAGCTAGAAACCTGTTTGGAGTTCTTTTCCATAAGGTTCAGACCTGCCTGCTAAGCAAGGTGACAACAGTAGTGTCTTCTTAACCCACTTCCAGGCAGCCTCAAGATGTGCTCTGGGTACTGGCAGCACCAAAACCCTGCAGCACACTGCCATCAACCATCTTCCATCATCTGCTTGCCTTAGAGGTTTCACTAAAACAGAGAGCATGCAGCCATTGTGGAGGTGCTGAATAACTCCCCCCTCCAAGTAAAATATCAGGTCCTCTGATGAGCCTTCATTCCTCAGTGCCCCAAGGAACGACCATACCTCCCCCATTCCACACACCACTCCTTTATCAGTGGCCACAACAGCTCTTCAGACTGCAGAAAGGAAAGTCTGGTTGTGATACGAGGGCATCAAAACCCCAGGATCTCCTTCCCCTATCAGGGCTCTTGCTGCTGTCAACAGGCTGCACCGCGAGCGCAGACTCACCTTGCTCATCTCCTCTCTCTCCTCTGCATGCATCCAGATTGGCTTGTGTTCTTCTGTGTGGGGAAAAAATGAAAGACAGCTCCACTCACCAATTTATCTGTTACTCTGCCACTTCCACTACTGCTCTGCTCTCTGCACAGCCCAGCACCATCTCCAAAGCCAGCAGCTCATCACAGAGCTTCCAGGCACTGGCTACAGCCGCAAGAAAGGCAACTGACACTGCAAGCGCAAAGCATAGGAAAGAGGGAACAAATTCTTCCCCTGCCTGTGTCAGAACTACAGGAGAAACTTCAACTCATGCCTGAGAAGCCCTATGCTCTTCTTCCCTGTTAAGCCACAACTGCTTGCCAACCTAGCAGACTGAAAGCTAGAGCTCACTAAGACTCCTTCTGAAAGAAGTGAAGCAGCATGACAAACTAGAATGGCGGTGTCTTGAGGCCTGCCCAAAAAACAAGGGCCCTGCAAGGTATCCCATCTCTCTACCACACGGGTGGGGAAAGAGCAAACTATTCACTCTTGCCCCAGTACAGTGTGTACAAACCATCCACAGAGCCGAACTCCTTCACGTGAGCACGGGTAAGGATCTCCTTGTACAGCACCTCTGCATTACTGTATTTGCCTTGCTTCAAGTAACAGGAGGCCTGCAACCAAGAAAACAGCTCCAATCCCACTGGGCAACACAAATTAACCCTCCCCACTCCTCCCAGCTATCTCCCTGTTTCCTCCAGACACCAAGCAGTGTGTCTACTACAACACCACCACCCATTCCCAGATGGCCTCTTCCCAGGGTCTCACCAGGTTGTTCTTGGTCTTGGCTACATTGGGATCATCAGGACCCAGGCAGCTCTCATAGATCTCCAGGGCCCTGCAGTAATAGTACTCCACCTCCTCATATTTGCCTTGGTTCTGGCACAGCAGGGCCAGATTGTTCAGTTGCTTGGCCACATCAGGATGGTCTTTGCCTAGGACCTGGATACACAGAAGTCACAAGACGACAATACTTAAATTGTAATGAACATTTGGGGGACATTTAAGCAGCTCCAGCCCAACCCAGAGGGCAGCCACTCGTCAGCCAAGAGCAAAGGACTACAGAGGTTAAGTGGAAAAATTCTAGCTCCCACCTCCCATCAGGCCTTTCTAAACACTGCAAACACTGGAGGGACAAGAAAAGCGGTGGCACAATCAGCAGCTGAAGAGACTAGGTGGGTTTTGGATCTTTCAGGTGCAGTAAGGCAGGGAGAGAAAACCAGAAGGTTGAGCTGGAAGGAAGGAGAGCATATGAGACCAGTACCTTCTCACGGATCTCCAGGGCTCGCTTACAAAGTGGCTCTGCTTCTTTGTACTTCCCTCTCTTGCCATAGAGAACAGCCAGATTGTTCAAAGTTGCAGCCACCTGCATAGATATAAGTTTCTCTGTGAAACAAAGCCAAATTCAGTGGGACCAACCTGGGGAGCAAGCAGCAGTAACTGCCCCATTCTTTCACCCCTGCCAGTACAGATGCTTCTGGAAATAGAGGTCCAGAGGCAGAAAGTTATCTTGCCTACACAGCACAGTCCAGAAGATGCCATCTCCTGATTGGCCATACTGAACAAGACAGCAGGAAGATACGACACAATGCCCCCAGCCCAGCACCAAAGGGCCAGGTTGCAGACAAGTCTCAAGGGAAAGGAGCACTGCATTAGCCCCAGTGGCATGCAGAGTGGTCAAAAGAAGTGACTAAAAGAGAAGGCAGGTACTCACTGCAGGGTGGTCTTTACCCAGGGTCTTCTCACGGATGGAGAGAGCATCATTCAAGAGATGTGCTGCCTCCTTGTATTTATTCTGATCCCTGCAGTGCAAAGCCAGTTAGTTACCTGTGGTTTGGACACCACAGCCTGTGGCAAGCAGAACCATGAGCAACACTCCTCCCTCCACAAAGATCAGCCTCCAGCAGCCCTCTCCTTTCCCCCTTCCTCAGTTTACTTATCGGGGAGCTTGGTGGTCCAAATACTTCATCTGTGCCAAAACCTTTTTTTGAAAGGCAGAGCACTGGAAGCTGGGAGAAATCCTTATCACCAGAACGTGTTAACCTGGTAAACTGCAGAGGAAGAGCCCTCCTGGCTCAGTCCTGCCCTCCCCACCCTCACCTGTACACCAGCGCCAGGATGTTGAGCATGGTGGCCACATCAGGGTGATCATGGCCTGATGTCTTCTCCAGGTCCTCCAGTGCCTGCTTGCAGAGTGGCACCGCCACCTCATAGCGTCCTTGTGAAGCATACTGGATGACAAGGTTGTGGAGGGTGCGCAAGCGTGCAGGAATCTCATAGCCTCCTTGCTGGGCAGCTGCTACTGCACTGCTATGCTGGTGGGGCACTGCAGGCACAGAATACACCAGGGCACATTTGGCACAGCAGGTTTGAACAGATACAGGCAATAACTAAGCATGAGCAAGCACTCACATCCAGGACCATGTTCCTCTTCCTCGTTTGGAAACAGATCATCCAGGGAGTCCTTGGTAGAGTCACCTTCTTTCTCCTCCTGAGAGAACAGGAATCGGAGAACAGCAGTTTGGGCTGACTCAGCTGCCACCAATACCCTTAACTTCTTGGTCATCCCTACTGCCTTTCTTCCACCCAACAAAACCAAGTTTCCCCCCATCATATCATAGCACTCTCTTCCACGTTTTACCAAAGACCCTGCCCCAGGCAGGCTTCCTCTAATTACAAGCACTGCTGTGCACTGCAGCTGGGAAGGGGTAACATCCAGAACAAGGCTGTTGCATTCATGCAATCCTACCGGCCCAACCCCCCAACAGAAAAGGCTGCTGCTTGACAGGGCAAGGGCATACCGAAGGAGAGACATCCTCATCATACTTCTTCAGCTGGTTCATGAACTCCAGGTGTTTCTTCTCCTCCTCCAGCTGAGCCACGGTTTGTTCACTGCGCTGCAGCTTCTGCTGGGTGTTGGCAAGCTCGTCACGCAGCCACTGGTTCTCCTGGCACAGCCTCCGTACCTGAGCACGCAACTTCTGCTTCTCTGACTCCACCGCATTCAGATGGTTGGACAGTGCCATCATCACCTTGTCAAGAGTCCCAGCCACAGTCAGTATTGACGATAACCTTTTATCTCCCTCACACACGACTGGAGACCACCCTCAGCCCAGTGCTACCCCTGCAGCTCATTGGTAACAGCCACACGCTTGCCTCCCCCTGTCAGCCCCAGGTACCACATGGGATGGCGCCTGCCATTCTCACCTGAGCTTCTCCAAGCCCCAGTTCAATCATCTCCACCGACTTGCGGAGCAGGTTGGATTTCTCATGCACAAGGTTGGCTTCTTCATCCTTCTTCAGACACTTGATGGTCTCCAGCAAGCTGTGCAGGATGGAGTTGTGTTCATTCTTGAGAGCCTCCAGCCCCTGCATCACCAGCTTGGTGTTAGAAATTATCTCCTCTTGGCTCAGTTTGTCCAGTTTCTCCTCCCTTGGGTACACCATGGTGGACATAGTCCTGGTCCTGCAGCCCTACAGAGAGAGAGAGAGCACCCAAACTTGACTTCACTGTTGTTTCAAAGAGCTATAACCAGACACAAGCATCACAGCCTCCTTCAGGAGGCAACTGGCTGCCCACATTAAGCCTTTTCACTTTGCCCTCCCTTCTTTCTCCCTTCAGCAGCACACAGGGTATGCATCTCCCTTTCTGTGACACTGAGCGCTGACAGCCAGCGCAGGTGACACATGCGGACAGGAGACAAAAAGGCTCAATTCAGAGCTGATCTCCAACACCTCCACACTCCCAACAGAAAGGAAAACTGATCTGGTTTCCATTTAGGAGCAGAGATTTGTAGTTGGCAGCTGGGATTGTGCACCTCCTACCACAAACCACTGATGCAAGGAGGCTGTCAGAGCTCAACACCTCTTCTGATTGTGGAAGAAAGGGAATAGAAAGCAGAGGGATGCCAGCTCAAGGCATTCTGCCTCCTCAAAGGCCAATCTCCCAGAAGATCATCTCTCAAGCAGGGAGGCACCGGTAGCTTTACCAAGCCAACAAAAATTCCCTGACAAAAAGCATACGCCCTGAAAATCTCAGGTCAGGCACAGAATGACCCCAGCAGCAGTAAGGGATGTAACACCACCAGCATTAACTGGATCCCATCTTTGTGGGAAAGCTTACATGCAGGAATTGCTAGATTTCCACTACTGTCATCCTTGTGTGGGTGTCAGCTCCAAACAGTAATGGCTCTTCCAGCCTTCTTTGCCCTGCTGCCAGCTCAAGGACAACTCAGGTTGGTACAACTGTCTACTCCTTCCCTTTTTCCTATTCTTCCCAGATGCACAGCAGAAAAACATCAAGCTACTTGCACAAGGGCATCAAGTGATTCTGTCTTCCTGCACTATTTAAGCTCTAGGGTGCCTAGGATTACGGAGCGTGCAGAAATGCCTCCCCAGGCAGAGCAAGAGGAAGAGCAGCACTTTCCTTGGCAGGGCTTCTCCCCGGCTCCACGCTCTGCCCAGGAGGATCCCCCAGCTCAGCTACCAGTGTCTTTGTGCTGAGCAACAGCGGGGTCGAGTCTTCTCCTCATCACTCCTCCAGGAGTTCCTCAAGTTGTATTACAAACTGAACTCTCCTCTCCGGCTCCTATTCCAGTCATGCACATCCCTGCAGAAGTGCAAACTCTCAACACCCAGCAGAGACCTTAGCAAACCTCAGCAGGGCAGAAACACTGCTGTTCTTGAAGACCATTCTTACCTTAAGTAAGAACTGAGTTCCTCCCCACCAAGTCCCATAGTCACAACACTGACTTGACTTTTGCTTCAACATCCAGCACCAACCCTGCACTGTATCTCACTGCATCCTTCCCCTCTGAGCCCCTGCCACGCTCCACATGTGGTTACCCTGTGCATTCTCCATCTTACACTGAGCAGTCTCACCTGGAACACAACATTTAGTCTTCTCAAAAGCAGACTGGGAAATGGTAAGAATGGCATGAAGTATCTCTCTAAGATACTGGGGAACAGACTGTTGCCAATAAGTCTGTTGCGAGCTGACCACCACCTAAATCCTGATTTCCAAATTGCTCAGCCGCCCATTCCTGGATAATCCCATCTGGCCCAAAGTTCAACTAGCAATGTCCTTTCCCACTTTTTCATAAGACATCTGGTGGATTGATTGAGTGATTCATCTGTCCCTGTTTACTGGATTAGCCATGAAATGCTGACAGTTTCCAGGAAGCACTGCTGCATCCTTTTAGGGAGGGTCAGAGCTCTTGCAGCCATCTTTGTGGAGTACAATACCTCAAGCACTGGGAAGAGGTACATGTTATGGACCAGGACAGAAAGCCACCAGAGCTTGCAAGCTCTGAGACAAGACCCAGATCCATGGGAAATCAGCCTCATTAATCCCACTGTGTGCACAACTACTAATCAGGTGAGAAACTGCTGACCTGTGTGTTAAAACACCAGTCTCTATTCCAGCAACATCCTGTTTGTTCAGCTCTTCCAGAAGAAAAAGACTAGAGCATTCCAAAGTCCCCAGGACCAACAGAATCCTACCGCAGAACTGCAGATCCTCAAGGCATACCACTGTCACTTCCTCTTCAGTCACTGACTGTGAACACCTCTGCAGTCCCTGACTTTCTCCTTGAAGCTGATGTTCCAGAAGCACAGCCCTGCTAGGTACAACACACTTAGCACCCAGCTCCAGCCTCCTGTTGCAGGTTGGAGAGCAGGCTGTCTGGGAGGTGCAAGACCTGACAACTGCACAGGGGTTGCATGCTACCAAACACCAACAAGGGACAGCTGCAAGGAAACCCCTTAAATACTTTTTGTGGAGCGAAGAAAACCCACAAACACTGCTGGAAGATGACTTCTTATCCCTCTGAAGCGTGCATTCTTCCCTACAGAGCCTTATTTCTCACTCTCCAGAGGGCTGGCGGGTCCACAGTGTATGCACAGCCCTCGGAGAGGAAACACACTCTATGGCAACCAACGCCAAGGTCAGGCAGGCTGAGGCTGCTGCATAAGCACTCTTCCTACTCCCACACATTCAGTGAAGAGCATGCAGTGTCCTTTCTGCGGGATGAAAACGCACTCAGAGGCTCCTGCAGAGAGGAGCGGATACACCAGCATTTGCCTTTGGAAGGAGGAGCTGCAGACTAGGAGAAAGCAAGCTTTTCCAGCAAGATCCTGGGGAGCCACGGCACCCAGCTCCTGGTTCCTCCTGCTGCCTTCCCCACAGCTCGGGGTGCAGCAGCTCAGGCCTCCACCAGCACGTTTCCGCTCTACTTGGCACGTCTTCCCTACTTAAGGAGAGCTGCTAGGACTGGCCTCCCCTCCCTGCCACTGCTCTCATTTGGAGGGGTGCCGCAGGAAGGCAGGGAAGGAACATGCGTGCACTGAGCTTTGTGGCAGCCGCAGCAACCAGCTGGGAATCCACCAGCTGTCACATCCTCCTAGGCACAAACCTTCTTCCTGCGTGCAAGTGCAACACCGGGGAAGCACTAAGCATCAGCAGTTTCACCAGCCCACTGCCTCCAAAAAGCACTCCCACACGCAAGAGCTTCAAGAGGAAAGAGCTGAAAACTTCCCTGCCTGTATCTCAAACCCACAACTGCTGCCACAGAGACAAGGATGCCAGACTAAACGGGTCCAAGTGAATCTGAAAGATTACATCACGATGCCTAATGCTCGGAGGCTACAGAGAGCAACGAAATTGGGACCAGAGAAATCAGGGCTCAAGTACAACAGAAACAGACTTCAGGTGGGCATTACCTCTGTGCACGCCTCAACAAATTCCTTTCACCTCGCTGACTCTCTGCATGTTCCTAGACCAAGAATACGTAAGAGGCAGGGTACTGTCACAGCTTGCACAAGCGATGCTGTCAGGACAATAATTGCAGCTTCCTTCAAGCTGCAGATGGCCTGCCAGGGCTTTCTGGAGAGAAGTGAGCGCAGATTTTAGCAGCAAACTCTTCTGAAAGAGACAGTGATCTACAAATATGGTAATTGCAGGAAAATGACTGGGTTCTGCAAAACAGCTTCCTGTGGAAAAGAATAAGACTGATTCATGGCAGAAGCGAACAAGTTTGGGAGATAAATATCCATGGTAGCATTTTAGAAATTGAAACAGATGACTGAAAGCTTATTTTCACAATACTTATCCCGGTCTTGCGCTGTGGGATGTGCTTTTGCTACCTAGCACAGCAGGTAGGGCTGATCTGCTTGACAGGTGGCCCAAAAGGTTCTGTTGTTTTCTTTTTTTTCTTTCCTGCTTTTGGTGCCCTGCCAGCTCATTGCTGTTCAACAACAAAGAGCTTTTAGGACAGGGGGATGCCCACGAAGCGACAACAGATTCTCCACTCCTAAGGGATACCACATGAAAACGTGGAGCTAATACCCTGCACACCAAAAAACTAAAATACAAGCAGTAAAAAGCAAGCAGAGCAACAAGGCTTAACTATCACAGAGGTGGTGGTGTCACAAGCTTGTTCCATATTTTGATACCATAGCGTCAGAAAACAAACAGACCATAAGAGATGGCGACCAGCTGCACAGAGCCACCGAGGCTTCCCTGCACAACAGGGCATGCTGACACTGCCAGGAAACTCGCACCCTTCCACAGCACTGCAGAGCCACTGTGCTCAGGGTCACCACCCCAGGGCCCCCACAGCAGAGCCTGCAGAAGGGACAAGCTGCTGCCAGGCTGCACGTACAGCAATCAGCGCTTCCAGGCTGCTCTGCTGCACAGCACATAAGAGGCACAGCATCCGAGGACTTCACAGCTACAAGCAGCTGCACACACACGTGTTAAGGCTTTAGGAACAAAGACAAGGGGAGGATGTTTTGCAAGCGGAGAGACAGATGGGTGTGCAATCAGCTTCAGGGTAGCATTAAGAGCTCCTACAAGCTGTGAATAACAGCCAGAAATTAGAGGACAAATAGCCAGAAACTAGGCAGCAAAAGTCTCATGCCTGCTGAAGTTCACGTGAGGCAGAACAGGAACAGTGCCCTGTGATGCTTGCCACCAGTGCCAGGCACATCTCTCACTCCCTTAGAGCCACTAAGAACACACTAACATGAGTAAGGGGTCAGCACCCTGGGAGCAACAACCCGGGGTATATCTGAGCTGCGACCCCAGAGCCGAGAGATGCTACCTCAGCTCTGATAGGCATGAGGCTCCGCCACCACTTACCTCTGGCTGACAAGTTTCTCCACCCCAAGACCTAAAAAGGAGCACCTAAGAGCCCCACCTTCTGTCCCAAGTTGTCCCCCAACCCCAGTGTGGACACTTCCTGCACTGCAGACAGCCTCAGAAGTTAAAATGACACACAGATGATCTCACGTACACTGAACAGAATGCTGTGTTGCAATTTCCTCCCTAATTAAAGAGCCTGTGATGGGTGTTTCAAAGGGATGTTTTGATATCACTGATCCATCCCCCCCACTCTGATCAGGAACCTGATGGATGTGTACAGTCAAGAATTGTTTATCTCCCAAGATGGAGATCCTACACTCTCTTCAGACTCCTGACATACAGCTTGACTATCCAGGGAAGAACAAAAAGATGACAATTCTAATCTGAAATTCTATCTGATAAACTCCTCATTGCATTTCCCTTGGCTAAGCTCCACTCCAGGACAAAGGGACCAGGCACCCTGGCACTAGACACTGACCGGGTGCCCAAGGAAAGGGAATGTAGCACACGTACCCTTTCACCAGGTCATAAGAGGACAGGGCTTCTCTGTAACACAGAAAGAGAAGCAATGCAATCCCCATCCAACAGCAGAGCTGGGAACTGAGAAAGAGCTCTCACCTATATTCTCCCGCAGCCCAAACATGGGACTCTCCTCAGCATCCACACACCTTCCTGCAGGGTTTTAAAGCCAGTCTTCGAGCACAGAAATGCTTCATCCAACCAGTTTCCCCAGGCTTTACAGTCATTTGTAACTCAGCACAAGTTGACTGTGCTGCTGGAAAGGACCCAGCCCTTCCTACGCCCTGGACAGGGACCAGGGCCAGAACTGCTTCTTTCAGCAGCAGCTGACACATGCCAGCTCCAGCAGGGTGTGAAGCACCAGGAGCTCTTCTAGATGCCAGAAGGCCTCCGTTGGGAAAGCCTGTACTAACCAGCAGGCTGCAAGAGTCCCATGGGCATTAACTAGGACTCAGGAAGCAGGCTTGCAGCTCATGTGGAAGGGCTCTCCCACAAAAATAGAACGGAGTCTCCCTTCATGCTCTTCCCCTCAGCATAAAGCATTCCTCTCTGCCCCAGAAGCTTTAGCTCCTCACCACCCTCTGATCTCTAACAGAAAATTCAATTAGCATAACCCTTCTGAAACCTGTGGCAAGGTGGTGGTAAGCTGGCTTTCTGGGCACTTGGCCACAGTGATCCAAGCTCAGAAAGGACCTGGAAGCTTCTCTTCCCCTCCTGTTTTCCTGTGCACACCTAAAAACAGTACATCAAAAGCTACCGAGGTTTGTTGTGGTTGGCAGCAGATGACCAGGGTAAGCAATTCTGTGTTACTAAAGCAAGTATTCCAAAACCATATCTGCTCTGAGGGAGATGGAGAAGCTGATCTGGTTGGCTTTGTTTCAGAGCATTCCTTTCAAGATCAGAAGGGCTTACTACTTCTGCTCTTCAGCAATCACAGAATACAGACATTGGAGACAACAAAGGTACAATAAAAAGAAATAAATAGACCGGTACACTAGCAGAAAGCCAGTCTGTGCCTTCCAGCAGCTCATGCTGGGCTATTCTCCCAGCTGTCCAGGAAAACACACCTTTCACTGGGCCACTAGAACCAGAGGAATTGCAGTCTTTAACACATCTACCAGCAAAATTGTGCCAGCATCTCCAGACCAGCTGCTAAGACTTTGTTTTTAAACTCTTGCTCATGTCTGCAGTGGCTCACCAAATCCACTCTGCATCTGCTGTGCAAGAGACTACAGTGGAACACCATTAAAACCTGTTTCCGGGCTAGAGGAGACGAGAGCTAAGCAGCTGGAACAAAGCCAGGACACGCATCTCTCCCTAGCTTCAAAATCTGATTGGGAGTCTTGCTGTACAGAATACAGAGCGAGAGCCATTACCTTGCCCTGACAGCATGAAGTGGTATTAAAGCAGGCAGAATAATTCCCAGGAGTCGATGCCTCCACAGGCATCTGTCTAATCGGAGAGCCACGCGCTGGATGTGCCTCAGGAGCACAGGGACAGCCCAGCAGGGCTGCTGTGGACCCTGACAGGCACCACAGCACCCACACCCTCTCCACTGCATACCTGGGACAGCTGCAGAGACCAGCTGACTATAGGCTATTCCCAGAAACAAATGGGTCTCAAACCGTAACAAGGCTGCCAAATCCACAGAACCAAAGTGTTACCTGCATAATAAACAAAGGATCCTGCTTACCTCTGGCTCCCCGGACCAGTTGGAGCTACGTGGCTCTTTCCTAGCAAATCAAGCCTTTATCCAACAATTCTGCCAACATCTTGAAACATGTCCCTCGTGCCCCCAAGATCCATTTAAGTCTCTGGTGTTAATGCTGTTGTTCCTACCTGGGCATTCCTCTGAAACAGCTGAGGAGAACACACGCTTCCTTCTCCTTCTGCCAACTGCAGCAAAGCTCAGCCATGTTTATTTACTCTGCATCTGGGCGGGCTGGATCTTTGACCCACACGCACTGAACACCACCCTTCTTTTCGCAGAGTGGTTTTTTCCACCTCTCCACGCCGGACAAGGAGGCACCGGGAACAGAGCCCAAGGGCACCAGAGGAGACCCTAGCACGGAGCAGCTCAGGCAAAGCCGCAGGAGAGCACCAGCTGCCAGCCAGGCAGGGCTCAGGGAAGCCTCCGCTGCTGCTGCCTCTCATCATTGTGCAAATTTCTCCCGGCTGCCTGACCAGAGCACTCTGCCGCAACACCATCCCCCAGCCCTCTCCGGTCACCTCCTAGCTGCATCTTTTCCCTCCCAGATATTTACCAGGAACTGCCCCCCTGCCCAAGATGCAGTTCTGTTTGGGAACAGCTTTGTACGCCCTTTATTTGCGGGAGGGAGGCTCGTGTGGGAACAAGGCTCTGAAAGTTTGCGAGCCGTTGCTGTATGCTAGGGAGCTGCCTCCGTCATCATTCCTCCGGCTTTGTCTGGCAGCAGGAGGCACGCCCGCTGCATATCCTTGGGACAAGCAAACCAGGGAAATCCCTTCATCCCTCTCAAGCGCTACCACAGAGCAATTCTGCGCCTACCTGCCTAACCATAAGCTTCCCAGGAGAAAAGTTTCCGTCAGCTCTCCTCGAAATCGCAGCTCAAAGCGGTCCTTTGTTACAGGACGGCTGGGCACCCTGCCCTTCACAGTCACCAGATGGGAATCTTCCGCCCACCCCGCACCGCAGAGCAGCAGTACCTGGATGCCTGCAGCGGCTTGTCCAGTGCCGGCACTCCCGGATGCCCCGGAGCCGCGGAGAAGCACGGGCGGCGGCGATGCGCAGCTCCAGCGATGAGTGCCGCGCTGCCCCCCGTTCTAGCAGAAACGCGGGCACCAGGCGCTCAGCAGCCAACCACACTGCGGCAGGGGGAGGGGAGGAGATGCAGTCAGGCTCCAGAGGCATTACGTTGGGCGCTCTGCTGGGAGCGCAGAAACAGCCACACACACCGAGCCCCGCGCTCCCACCTCTAGGGATCCACGGGAGCCAGCCGCCAAACTGCTCCCGAGTGCCGACCGAGTTACAAGAGGCCGAATTTCGCACGCGCACCCCCAGGGCTTCCAGCTACACCTTCTACTTCCAGCTGGAGCTCCCGCATCCCTGCCTGGCATCAGCCTCACCTGTCTCACTACCGCTGCTCCCGTCCCAGCTTCTAAAGCCAAGCCGGCGGAGCCGCAGGGAACTCCCCGACCGCGCTACTGCCGTGCCCGCAGAACAGGGCGGACACGGGACGGGACCGCCGGGAGCCCGGGGTGTCAGCACCGCGCCGCGCGGGCAGGAGCTGCCGGGAAGCGCTCGTTCTCCGGCTTCTTCACAGGGACGACGAACGGCACAGCACGGAGCGCGGCCGCGGAGCGCACAGCCTGCACGCGCCCCGGAGCCCCGTCGTTGTCCGCTCCCCGGCTCCCGAGGGCGAGCCGCGCACTCACACTAACGAGGCAGCGGGGCCGCAGCCGCGCTATTATTTAACCTCCGCCGAAAGCCATTCCCGGCGCTGAGGACGCGGCCTAATTATAGAGCGGCCGGCCGGCCGCAGGCCTCCCGCAGGCCCGCCCGGCCGAGGGCGCAGCTTGGCGACGAAGTCCGCTCTCGCGGTGCCGGCCTCACCCCGTCGCGGCCAGCGGCCACCGCCCGCCGGGCCCGGCCCGCGGCTCCCGCACCGCCGCCCTCGGCTCGTCCCGGCCCTCCCGGCCCGGCCGCCGGCACCCGCCCGGCCCGCCCCACGCCGAGCCCACCCCGGGCCGCGTCCCAACCCGCGGCAGAGCACCGAGCCCCGCGCCGCGGCCCCGCGACCTACCTGCTCGACGCGGGGCGCTGCGGGTGCGGGGCGGGGAGGTGGAGCCCGACAGCAGGGCCGCCCAGCCGCTCTCCGCCCCCCGCCGGGCGCAGCCCCTTTAAGCACGACATGGCCGCCACCGGCCGGCCCGCTCCCGCCCTCTGCCGCATGCGCGGTGCGGGGCGCGCAAGATGGCGGCGGCGGCGGCGGCGGCGGCGGCGCTGTGCCGGGCCTTCGGGGCGCTCGCGGTGTCGGCACCTCGCGCGGCCGTCGCCCGGGCCCTTCTGCCGCCGCCGCCGTTTCCTCCCGGCGGGGCTCTGGCGGCCGCCCGGCGCGGGCTGTGCGGCTCCACGCCGCTCTGCACCACGGACCCCATGTGGAAGTGCCGCGTCAAGTACACGGTGCGGCCCGTGGGCATGAAGAAGACGGGCGGCCGCGATCACACAGGTGGGAGGGCTAGGCCAGGGGACGGCGGGAGGGACGGCCGAGGGGGCGCGGCTGGAACCGCTCTCCCGGCCCGCAGGGCGCATCCGAGTGCGGGGCATCGGCGGGGGACACAAACGGCGGTACCGCATGATCGACTTCCAGCGGTTGCGGTACGACGAGGGCACTGAGAAGGTCATCGCCGTCCGATACGACCCTTGCAGGCGAGTGCTGGGTCGGGCGTGCTTCGTCTGCAGCACACGGACTGCGGGGAGCTGAGGGAACAGGGGCTGTTCGGTCTGGAGAAGAGGAGGCTCAGGGCAGACCTCGTGGCTCTCTGCAGCGACCCGAAAGGAGGCTGTGTGAGGCGGGATCGGCCTCTGCTGGCAGGGAACGGCCATAGGACGAGAGGGGATGGCCTCACGTTGTGCCAGGGGAGGTTCGGGTTGGCTGCTAGGAACAATTCCTTCTCCAGAAGTGATTCTGCACTGACACAGCTGCCCAGGGAGCGCTGGGGTCACCGGGAGGAGTCCCAGAGCCGTGGGATGTGGCACTGAGGGACGTGGGCAGTGGCACGGTGGGGTTGAACTGGGTGACCTTAGTGGGCTTTTCTGGAACTAATGATTCTGTGGTTATGGGCTGACAGATAGACTTTGTGTCCTCTGTTTTTTTCCAACCTTAATGAGCCTGTGATTCCACGTGCAGGTCAGCTGACATTGCCCTGGTAGCTGGTGGCAATCAGAAGCGCTGGATCATCGCCACAGAGAACATGCAGCCCGGGGACCTGATCAAGAACTCCTCCCACATTGGAAGGATGGCAGGTGTGTCCCCAAGCCCAAGCCAGCCCTGTCTGCAGCCTGTGAGTTGCCTCGCTCCAGCTCACAGCTTTGCCTTGCAGTGTTGGCCAAGGAAGGGGATGCCTACCCGCTGGGAGCCCTGCCTGTGGGCACGCTCATCTGCAACTTGGAGAGCCACCCTGGGAAGGGAGCGCAGTACATCCGGGCTGCCGGTGCGTCACACAGGGGGTTGCTGTCTTCTCCCTGCATTTGGGTGCAACACAGCCCTCTAAAGGGGTGGAACAGTGCTTCCTGATGATGCCCCCGAGGCTTCTTCCTCAGAAAGAGGTGGCAGTGGCTTTAGGGCTTTGTCCCACTGCTCAGCACAGCTGCCTCCTCTCACCTGCTGCAGGGACCTGCGGAGTGTTGCTGAGGAAGGTAAACGGGACGGCCATCGTGCAGCTGCCCTCCAAGAGACACATGCAGGTGGGGGAGCCGTGCCGTCCCCATCCTGACAACCCGGGTGCCAGCAAGGAGGCTCACAGCTCTTTTCCATCCTCCAGGTGCTGGAGACCTGCGTGGCCACAGTGGGCCGCGTGTCCAACGTCGACCACAACAAGCGGGTGATCGGAAAGGCCGGCCGCAACCGCTGGCTGGGCAAGCGCCCGCACACAGGCTTATGGCATCGCAAGGGCGGCTGGGCTGGCCGTAAGATCAAGCCGCTGCCACCCATGAAGAGCTACGTCAACTTGCCCCGCATCACAACACAGTAGTGAGGCCAGGGCCAATAAAACGTCCTGCACACCAGCGCTGTTGTGTTACCGCTGCCCTTCCTGAGTGGGAGAGATGGGTGCTGGGCCACAGACTGCTGTAGCTGTCTGGAGCCTTGGTGGGCTTGGGGCCCCACAAAATCAGGTAGTCAGATGCTCTCCTGCCTGGACACTTACAATCATAGAATCTTATGAGTTGAAAGGGACACTTAAAGGCCATCTATTCCAACTCCCCTGCAATCTACAGCTCAACCAGGTGCTCAGAGCCCCATCCAATCCAACCTTGAGTATTTCCAAGACTGGAACTTCCACCACAGCTCTGGGCAACCTGGGCCATTCACCACCCCTATAAAAAAATCTTTTTTCCTTGCATCCAGTCTAAACCTCTTTTTTTAGTTTGAAACCATATTTCCTTTGTCCTATCACATTGTCCTAAAGCTAAAGAGTCTTTCCCCTCCTTTCTTACACCCCCTAGTCAGGTATTGAAAAGCTGCTTTCAGGTCTTACAGAGCCTTCCCTTTTCCAGGCTGCACAGCCCAGCTCTCAGCCTGTCCTCACAGGGAGGTGTTCCATCCCTGGATCATTTTTGCAGCTCTGCTCTGCACACTCTCCAGCAGCTCCATGTCTCTCCTGTACTGAGCACTCCCCATCTGGTCGCAGTGCTCCAGGTGAGGTCTCACAGCACAGAGCAGAGGGGCAGATCCCCTCCCTCACCCTGCTGGCCACACTTCTTTTGATGCAGCCCAGGATGTGGTTGGCTCTCTGGGCTGTGAAGGCACAGTGCTGGCTCATGTCCAGCTGCCATCCACCAATACACCCAGGTCCTTTTTGGTAGGGCTATGCTCCATTCTTATATCCTCATTTTGTACTGATAGTCAGGGTTGCCACAGCCCAAGAACAAGACCTTGCACTTGGCTTTGTTGAACCTCGTGGCGTTCTCCTGGGCCCCACTGCTCAGCCTGTCTAGGTCCCTGTGATGGCATCCCATCCCTTGGGTGTGTTCACCACACCACACAGCTCAGTGTCACCTGCAAACTGCCGAGGGCACTCTTGATCCCACTGACTCCATGTCACTGATGTTAAAAGTCACAGATATTGACCCCCGAGGGACCCTGATTGGCACTGATCTTCATCTGGACACTGAGCCGCTGACGACCAGTTCCTCATCCATTGAATGGTTATCTTTCCAACTTGGAGAGAAGGATGTTATGGAGGACAGCATCAGTGGCCTTACTGACATGCAGCTGGATGACATCAGTGGCTCTCCTAATGCAGGCCTCTGATGCAGAAGACGTCTAGGTCGGCAAGGTAGGACCTGCCCTAGGCGAATCCTTCCCGTAGGACAGATTGGTTGGAAGGTGCTCCAAGGCACCTCCTCGGTCCTACCGCCAGGCACGGTCCGGCAGCCCCGCCTCCAGCCAGCCGTCACAGAACAGGACCGATGCGGCAGCCGAGCCAACGAGGCGCTTCCGAGGACTCTCGGCCCCGCTCGGCTCCCGTCGGCACCGCCCGCCGCGCACGCCCCAGCCCCCCCCGCCCATCCGGAAGCGGCGCCTAGCCGGACTGGGACGGCGGCCGCGGACCATCCGGTGGCGGCGGGGCGATCGCGCCGCAGGGCGCCCCCTGGCGGGCGGGCGGGCGGACACGCCGCGCCGCTCCCCGCGTCCCTCGGCGCTCCCCGCAGCGCCGTCCGGCAGCATGGTGAACGAGAGGCGCGAGGGCGGGCTGCTGGTGCAGCTGGGCCCCCAGCTGCAGGCCTACCCGCAGGAGCTGCTGCGGCAGCGGCGCGGCCCCGACGGCGCCCCGGAGTACCTGGTGCGGTGGCGCGTGGTCGGCGCGGAGGAGCGGGCGGCGGGCGGCGGCGGCGGCTCCTCTGCGGGGCTCCGCTCGGAGAGCGTGGCCATGTGGCTGTCGGCGGAGGAGGTCCGCGCCGGCTGCCCGGCGCTGCTGGGCGAGGGGCAGCGGGCGGGGCCGCGGGCGGAGGAGGAGAGGGCGCCCGGCCCGCCGCCCGCGGCGCCGGACGAGGCGTCGCTGCTGGAGATGAAGGCCGACGTCGGGAGCCTGGTGCGGCGAGCCGGCCGGCAGCTGGCCGGCGGCGGGGCCCCCGCGTCCTCCGTCCTCCACACCGTCCGCGTGCTGAGCGCGTACGCCGGCATCGGCGCGCTGGCGGGCGCCTTCGAGGAGACGGGAGCCCTCGAGCTGCTGACGGAGATGCTGTGCCACGAGGAGAAGGCGATCTGCCGCGGCGCCGGCGAGATGCTGAGGGCGCTGGCTTCGCACGACGCAGGTGGGGCTGCCGCCGAGGGCGCCGCTCCTTCGGTAGGGCGGGGGCTCGGGGAGCGGGGCCTGGCGGGGCCGTTGGCTCTGCCATCGTCGGCGTGGAGCCTCTCCTGGGGCCCCACTGAGCGGAGGCTGATCCTGCCCGAGGCTCTCGTCAGAGAGGAGCTGCTGTGGTTTGGAGGTGCCCGATGTGTTGGGTTATCCTGAGCAACAAAGCCGATCCTTGCCTGCTGCAGTCAGGCTGATTGGTGCAGCGCGGTGTGAGGGTTCTCAGTTAGGGAGCCTAAATGTTTTCTGCTGTTGTTGCAGGGAGCTGGGCTCATGTACTTCTGTCTCTGAGCCAGCAGGATGGCATCGAGCAGCACATGGATTTTGACAGCCGTTACACCTTGCTGGAGCTGTTTGCTGAGACAACATCCTCTGAAGAGCACTGCGTGTCCTTTGAGGGCATTCATCTTCCTCAGGTAGTGACAGTGGGCAGCAGGCCAGGACTTGGCATTGTAAGGGCTGGCGCAGGGTCTGGGCCTGGCTCGAGGACGAGGTGCAGTGAGGAAGCAGGAGGAGAGCCTGTCTGTGGGCAGGGTGGGCTGAGGGGAGCTGTGTTGCTGCCCGCTGGTGCGCAGGCATTGCAGAGCTGTGAATGAGCTGGTGAGGGAGTGAGGAGCTTGGCCAGCTGCGGTCTGACAGCCCTGCCTGTTGCAGATCCCCGGGAAGCAGCTGTTCGCCCTGGTGAAGCGCTACCTGTGCGTCACTTCTCTCCTGGACAAGCTCAACAGCGGCGAGGAGCAGAGCGAGGAGCGGCAGAAGAGCAGCCGTGTGAAGCAGGAGTTTGAGTTCAGCATGGCTATGGCAAACCTCATCTTGGAGCTGGTGCACGTGATGGGCTGGGACCACAGCCACAAGCCGGAGCCACCATCCCAGCAGGAGACGAAGCCTCGCGCCTCCCGCTCCATCTTCCAGCACCAGCCCACATCCTCCAGTGCTGCTCTAGCAGCCCCTGCTCCTGCACCAAATGAGCCCAGCACCTTCAAGACACGCTCGGCCTTCCCAAGCCGCAGCAGCTATGTGGAGTATGTGCAGGCAAACCTGACGCACGGCATGCGGGTGCGCATGCTGGAGGACTACGAACAGGTCAGCGCAGGTGATGAGGGTGAATTTCGTCAGAGTAATGATGGCACGCCGCCTGTGCAGGTATCTGCTGCTGGGAGGATGGGGCTGTTGGGGGACATTGTGTGGTGTGGAAAATACCTTAGCCTTGTGTGGGAGCAGCGGGGCTTGCCATGCATTTCCTCAGTCGTGTGTGGTTTTGGCTCTCCTCTGCAGGTGTACTGGTATGCCTCGGGCTGCACGTACTGGGTTCACTGGCACATGGTGGAGATCATTGGCTCTTCTGGGCAGGAGGAGCATGAGGGCCGAGAGAAGGTGTCCACTCTGAGATACAGCCACAAGCTGGTAGCAGGTAAGCATCAGGCCAGGTGGACATGCAGCTTATTCTCAGATCCAGGTCTAGAGGGAATAATTTGGCACAACAGGTGCCTAGTTGTGGCCCCAAGAGGCTTCAGAGAAGACTGCAGTCCCCACCTGCCCCACTCCAGGGCTCTGCTTCCAGCTCTGCTCCCTGCCTCTTGCTGCCCTCTTATCACCTCCCTGTCCCTCACTGGGACGGATCGGGGAGGTCCTCACTGTGGGAGTGAGGGCTGTGCAGCAAAGGATGGCTCTGCGGAGGGAAGCTGACGCTGCCTTTCCTCTCCCTGCTGTCCTGCAGCTGCACAGCCGCTTTTCTCCAAGCCCCCGGGGGGGCTGTACTCGCTGCCTTACCTGGGGGAGCGGCCGAGCAGAGCCGCAGCGACCCTGAGCCGCGCTGAGTGGTGGGAGCTGCTCTTCTTTGTGAAGAAGCTGGAAGCGCAGGAGCAGGAGGAGATCGTCCGACTCATCCAGCGGGAGCGCGCTGAGCAGGTGTGGGCCGGAGCGGCACGGGGAAGCCCGAGGGAGCGGGCGTGAGGTTATGGGAGGGGTCTGGGGCTCTGTGTCGGTGCAGCGCCTCTGTCTGGTTGGACCCGGGCCGTCCCAGGGGCGCGGGGTCCGTCGTGTGTCCGTGCGGGTTGACGTATCTCCGTCCACGCAGCCGTCGGAGCCGGGCGAGGACGCCCTGCTGCAGCTGCCGGTCCCTGCGGAGCTGGCCCAGAAGGTGCTGCAGGACCTGGAGAAGCGGCTTCGGGGCAGCGCTCAGAGCGAGCTGCGCGGCTCCCGTGTGTACGCCGAGCACGTGGGGAGTGCGGCCGAGCAGCGCGGCGGGGGCGGTGCCACGGCGTGCTCAGAAGGCGATGAGCCCGGAGCTGTGCCGGCCGAGGCGGCGAAGGAAGAGCTTTCCGCAGCCGCGGCCCTCAGGTCGGATTCCCAGCTGTTCCGTGAGCTCCTGGAGAGGGAAGGGCTGCGCTTCTCGCGGGCGGCGGAGCGGAGCGAAGGTGAGGGCCCGACCGAGGGAGGCTGCGGGCGCGGGAGGCGGCCCGGGGGAGGAGGCCGGCGGGTGCCGGGGCTGCGGGCCCATCTCTGGGGGCTGCCGCGGGTGCTGCTGGCGATGTCGCGGCCTCCCTCCGTCCTGCAGCGTGGGGCGGCTGCGAGGGCGGCTGCCTGGCCGAGGTGCGGCGCGTGGCGAACGCGATCCTGCGTGGTGACTGCGAGGCGGAGCTGCGCGCGGCCGGGCTGCGGCACGTGGTGAAGGTGCTGGAGGAGGAGCGGGAGCAGGAGCGGCACTGCAGCGAGGCCCAGGGCGGGCCGGGGACCAGGTGCGGGGCGGAGAGGGGCGGCTCTCGCGTCTCTGTGCCCCAGGTGGGCTCGCGTGGGGCGATCCGAGCGAGTGGGGCGGCGTGGGCAGGAGAAGGCGGCTCTGGGGGTCCCTGCTGAGGTGCCCTCGGCCGCGCAGGGAGCAGCTGGTGAAGGCGGTGGTGGAGCTGCTGGGCGCTGAGGAGGCCGAGTCGTGCGCGGCGGCGCTGGTGCTGCGGCTGGTGGCGCTGCTGATGGAGAGGTGTGAGTGGTGCGTGCCCTTCGCCACAGAGGGAGGTGTGCGGGCGGTGCTGGCCTGCATGCGGCAGCACGCGGCCTCGGCCCTGGTGCAGCAGGCCGGCCTGGCGGTGAGTGCGTGCGGGAGCTCAGGGGTTGGCGGGGCCCGCTTTGGTGCCCGCCGCCTGCTGAGCCGCTGCGGGCCATGCAGGCCCTGAAGGTGCTGGTGGGAGCCGGAGGTGCCGGCGGGAAGCCGTCGATGCTGAGCCATGCCGACGCGCAGATGATGCGGGAGATCTTTGCCAGCATCGGCTCTGCCTGCGGCGAGGGCTCACCCGGCCTGCTGGCTGCCATCCCCGCTGCCATCCGTGCCATGCAGGGCGTGCCAGGGTAGGGACGGGGCTGGGCGAGTCCTGGGGAGCTCCGCAGCTGGGGAGGAAGGCGCCCACACGGCCGCATCCCCGCAGGGGCTCCTCGGGCGTGCGGAACGGGCTGCTGGTGGTGAGGATGCTGGTGGACGGGCACCGAGGCCTGGCGGAACAGCTGGTGGGCTGTGACCTCCCCGTGGTGCTGCAGAGCTGCTGGCGGGCCGGGCGGGACGCCGGCTGCCCCATCGCCATGCTGGCCCTGGGCGTCATCAACCGCCTGGCGGAGCACCGGCTGCCCCGCAGCCCCGAGATGCCAGGTACTGCGCGGGCGGCCCTCCGTGCCACGGCCCCGCAGGCGGGGGCTGAGGATCCCATCCTGTGCTGCCTGTCCCACAGGCACCGAGGCCCTGCTGCTGGAGGCGAGGGAGGCACGGGTGCCCGCAGGCGGCCTGTGGGACGGCGCGCTGCCCGAGGACGTGGTGGTGGCCCTGGAACGGCAGCTCTGCGGCGTGGCCGCCATGCCTGCGGGTGAGGCATCCCGGCAGCTGCAGGAGCGCCGGTGCTTCCGTCCGCTGCTGCGCAGCCTCGAGCTGCCGGGGGTGGAGAAGGCCGTGGGGCTGCGGATCCTCAGGTGGGGCTCGGTCAGAGTGTGGGAGCCCAGGGCAGGGCCGCCTCGTGCCCCAGCCTGAGCGTCGCCGTGTGTCGTGCAGAATCCTGAGCGTGTTCCTGGACGGTTACCGGGAGGACGTGCTGCCCTGGCATGAGTGCGTGGAGCCGTGCCTGTCCTTCCTGAGCGCCCACAGCGGCGACCGTGAGGTGAGAGGGCCGCGGTGCTCCCGGGGGCAGGGAGGGCTGTGCTGTGTGCCGCCGGCTCAGGGCCGTGTCCCCGCAGGTGGTGCAGGAGGCGGTGGGCTTCCTGCACCGCCTGGCTACCGCCAGCAAAGACTGCGCCGTGGGGATGTGCCGTGCGGGCGCCCGTGAGGCTGTGGCCAAAGCCCTGGACAAGCACGGCCCAGCCCTGCCGCTGGCACCGGCCCTGCTAGAGCTGGTGAGCGACTGCGAGAGGCACGCCGCGCTCTACAAGAAGCTGACGGGCAGCATCTTGGCCGGCTGCATCCAGGTGGGCTGGGTGTCCAAGCTACCCGGCTTGGGGTGAAGGATGCGGCCCCCACTGACGGCATGGCCCCGTCCCCATCCGCAGGTGGTGCTGGGGCAGATTGAGGAGCACCGCCGCATCCAGCAGCCCATCAGCGTCCCCTTCTTTGACATCTTTCTGCGCAACCTGTGCCGAGGTGAGCGCGAGTGGGAGCCGGGCCCCGTGCCGGTGTGCGTCCCAGCAACAGCTGGAGGCTGCGTGTGCTCTCCCTGCAGGCTCCAGCGTGGAGGTGAAGGAGGACAAGTGCTGGGAGAAGGTGCAGGTCTCCTCCAACCCGCACCGAGCCAGCAAGCTGACGGACAGGAACCCCAAGACCTACTGGGAGTCGAACGGCAGCACCGGCTCCCACTACATCACCATCCACATGCAGTGCGGGGTGGTGGTCAGGTAGGGCTGTGCGGGGAGGAGATGGCTGCGGGGCTCCACGCGTGCTGTCCCTGAGGCCCCCCGCTCGGGCTGCTGGACGTGGGTGGGGGCTGCGGGGCAGCTCTGTGTTTGCCTCACCGCAGGGAGATGAGCATGCTGGTGGCCAGCGAGGACTCGAGCTACATGCCGGCCCGCGTGGTGGTGCTGGGAGGGGACAGCCCCGCCGACGTCCGTACGGAGCTGAACGCAGTGAGTTGCACCGGTGCTGCTGGGCCGTGAGGTGATCCCGGCCGTGGCTGCACAAGGGCTGACCGGGAGTGCGAGGCTGGCTGCTCTCACTGCCCGCGCTGAGAGCTGCCGTGTGCCCGCAGGTGACCGTCCTGCCCTCGGCCAGCAGGGTGGTGCTGCTGGAGAACATGACGCGTTTCTGGCCCGTCATCCAGATCCGGGTGAAGCGGTGCCAGCAGGTGGGAGCTGCGGCCAGCCTGGGGCATGGCAGTGGGTGTCAGGGGTGCACCGGGAGCTCAGGGTTGTGCTCGTCCGTAGGGCGGCATCGACACGCGCGTGCGTGGCATCGAGGTGCTGGGGCCCAAGCCCACCCTGTGGCCCATCTTCAAGGAGCAGCTGTGCCGGCGCACGTTCCTCTTCTGCAGTGCTCGGGCGCACGCCTGGTGCCAGGAGATCCACCAGGATCGGGGACAGCTGCTGCAGCTCTTTGGCAAGTGAGTGGTGCGTGGGCTGTGCTGTCTGTCCCTGGGGTCCCGAGGCGGCAGGGGTGGTGCAGGCAGCCCGCGGGGGCACCGTGGGGCTGAGTCCTGCCCTGGGAGGAGTGGGGCTGCGGCAGTCTCCCGCCTGCTGAGGGGCGGGGCTGGGCGCGATCCCCGTCGCCCCCTGGCCTGGCGAGGCGGTTCCGTGTGCGGTCGGTGGGCGTTCGGTGCCGTCCCGTGCTGCCCCCTGTCCGTTTCAGGCTGAACCGGGCATTACAGCACGAGCAAGACTTCGCCGACCGCTTCCTTCCCGATAACGAGGCGGCCCGAGCCCTGGGCAGGGCGTGCTGGGAGGCCCTGGTGACCCCCGTGGTGCAGAGCATCACCAGCCCAGGTACCGCCGTCCTCCCGGGCCCTCCCCGCGGTGCCCGAGGCTCCCCCTGAGTCTCTGCGTCCCGGCAGACCCGAGCGGCGTCAGCCCCCTGGCCTGGCTGCTGGGCGAGTACCTGGGGAGCGCAGAGCAGTCCCGCGGTGGCGCCTTCGGTTCCTGTGTGCGGCGCCTGACCCAGCTCCTGGTGCACGTGGACCTGGGCGCGGAGCCGGCGGAGGCGGCAGCGGCCGGTGAGCGCAGGGCCGCCTTCGTGCGGGGCCGGGCAAGGGGCAGCGGCGTGCGGGGCTGAGCCTCGGCCGTGCCTCGGCAGGCGGGAAGGAGGGCAGGAACAAGGAGGCGCCAGCCCGGGTGGCGGTGGCAGAGAAGTCTGGCTGCCTGCGGGACGCGGTGCGGTGCTGGCATGGCGTGGTGCAGCGGCAGGTAGGGCGCGGGGCGGTGGGTGCCGGCTGGGCCCGTGTCGGTCCCGCTGCAGCTCACCCCTCGGCCGTGCCCGCAGGTGCAGCGGTTCCTGGAGATGTCGGGGCAGGCACCGGACGTCGTGGAGCGGTACTGCGCGCTGTACCGGCGCCTGCGCGGTGCCACGGAGGAGCTCTTCGGGCAGCGGGCCGCCTTCGTGGCAGCCCTGGGCCAGGGCTTCGCCGGGGCTCTGCAGCGGCTCTCCTTCCTGACCGCCCTGCACGTGAGTCCAGGGCCCAGCGTGGCCCTTGCCAGCCTGTGCCCAGCTGCAGGCACGCAGCCCGGGTGTGCTCGCTGCCTGGGCCGGGTCACCGTGTCCCCTTCCGAGTGCCCCGGGGCTCCCTGTGGTCCCTGGGTCCCCGCTGCAGCCGCCCCGTGCCCACGTGTCCATTCCCGTTCCTGCACAGGTGAGCGAGCGGTTCGCCCGCTACCTGGACAGGAAGGTGCAGGAGCTGCACGGGGCCGCGGGCAGCACGGGGCAGCTGCAGCAGATCCTGGAGCCCTTTGTCATCTTTGGCGGCCTGGAGTTTGCCCACACCTTCGAGCACTTCTACCAGTGAGTGCACTGCCCCTGCTGTGCCTTGGGGAGGGGAGGGCAGTGGGGCCCCAGGGCTCCGTGGCCCTGCAGGGGCCTGTCCCGGCTGTGGTGGGGCCAGCAGCCGCATGGCTGAGGCGGCCTTTACCCATGGCTGTGGCAGGCTGTACCTGGGGGACCGGCTGCTGGCGCAGGGGCCCTCCTGGCTGGAAGGGGCCATGGTGGAGCAGATGGGGCCGTGCTTCCCCCGCCGCTTCCCCCAGGAGATGCTGAGCAACCTGGCAGAGTCGGAGGAGCTGCGGCGGCTCTTCCGCCTCTTCCGGCTGCAGGAGCGAGACCGGCGGCTGCTGGAGTGCGGTCTGGGTGCTGAGAGCCCCGAGGCTGAGGTGAGGGGCAGAGGGCTGGGGCCGGGGGCTGCCCCATTCTGGTGGGGTCCCGGGCCCATCCTGAGCCGCCCTCCGTCCCCAGGCTCCAGAGGAGGCCTCTGCAGTAGATACACCAGAGGTGGAGGTGTTGGTGCTGTCCCCACGCTGCTGGCCCGTGTCCCCGCCGTGCTACATGGAGGAGCCCCGGAGGTTCTTCCCGGCGGCGCTGAGCTCCCCGCTGGATGAGTTCACGGCCTTCTGGCAGCACAGTGAGTGCGGTGGATGTGGGGTCGGGGCTCTCAGCCAGCAGTGCGGGGGCACCGGGAGCGCCTGCGAGGCTGACGCTGCCCTGGCAGGCCAGAGCCGGCTGGGCTGGGGGTGTGCGAGGCCCCGGTGGCTGCAGTGGACGTGGCTGGGCCACGCTGAGCTGCGCTTCGGAGACTGCGTCCTCCACGTGTCCACGCTGCAGATGTACATCCTGCTGCGCTTCAACAGCACTGAGGTAGGAGCCGGGGCCGTGGGGCCGGAGGGACGTGGCTGGTGCTGCCTTCTGGGGGGGCTTCCAGCAGTGTTTGTGGCAGGGATGTTCCTGCCTGGCCATTGCTCTCCGTTCCTCTGCAGGAGGTGGCGGTGGAGGCTCTGCTGCAGGCGACGGGGCTCCCTGCCGAGCTGGTGCACCAGGCCCTGGCCCCGCTGACCCACGGTGATGGCATCCTGGTGCAGAGCTGCACGCAGGGGGGTGAGTGTGGGGCTGGGTATCCCTGGGGCAGTGCTGGCCTGGCCCCACTGGTTGCCTCCCGGGGCTCCTTCAGGGACCAGCTCGGGGCCTGGCTGACCGTGGGCCGGGTGCAGCTCCAGGTGCCCTGCGGCTGAACCGGGCGGCCCTGGCCCATGCCTCTGGCCGCCAGCTGAGGCTGCTGCCCCGGCAGAGGTACCTGCGGGCAGAGAGGGCTGAGAGCAGTGCCTTGGAGAGGAAAAGGAATGTCCTCTGCTGCCTCATCACCCGCATCCTCAAGGCGGAAAAGCAGCTGCACATCGATAACCTGGTGTTTAAGGTACAGAGGCTGAAGGTGTGGGGGGCAGAGAGGGGCTGCCGGGTGATGAGTGAAGAGTGATGCGTTCTTGTGCTGCTGCAGGTGATCGATGCCTGTGAGAAGGGTGAGCTGGGGCCAGGCCTGCAATTCCTGAGCTTCTGCTGTCACAGTGTGGACGTGCTGTCCTGTGTCCTGCACCTGCTGAACCAGGGCCACCTCCGGCGCCAGGACGAGAGGCCTCATGTCCTGGAGTACGTCTCTGCTGAGCCCCCACCAGCCCTATCCCAGGCCCAGGCCCAGGTTGCCTTCCAGACTGTAGAGATCAAGACAGCAGCAAACCCAGCCTCTGCTGAAAGGAGACAGACATTCTCCACCTTTCGGTAGAGAAGGACTGAGCTGGCAGGGCATGAGCTGAGCCCAGTCCATCACTTCTGGTGGACTTGGGGCTTTAGTGGGAATAAACAAGCTTGGCTGCACATCTGCTAACGTGTCGAGAGCTGCAGCTGACCCTGGGCTTGCGAGGAGAGATGTTACCCTCAGCCCTACCTACTGGAGGAGCAGTAGGAGCCAACCTGTCTTTGCGTTGTTGCCCTCGGGCACAGAGGGAACTACACAGCCCTGCCATAATGGTACCAGCATTAATTTATTAAAATTAATCCTGAAAAGTAACCGTACAATAAATTTAAAAAAAATAGAATCTTGTAAAAAAAAAAGAAAAAAAGAAAAGAAAAAAAAAAAAAACAACAAAAATCCAGGTGCCCCCATGCTCTACCTCCAGCTGGCAGCACTGTGGGGCAGGGCTGACCAGGACATGGACGTGACAGTGGCAGCAGCACTGGGGCTGCACAGGGACAGGGGAACTGCTGAGGCTCAGCCCCATGGGGCGGGCCCGGCAGCCTGGTCTGGTGAAGGGCAGGTGTGGGGGCCCTGCTCAGCACTGGCCCCCACCCTGCACAGCTCCGCTCTGGCTCCAGCGCTGGGATACTGCCTAGGCCCAGCCCAGCTGGGGCCCTGGCAGCTGCAGAGCTGGGGGAGAGGGGACCCAAAGCTCAGTCAGGCTCGTGACCGGTGCCAGCCCTTGTCCCAGGCTGCTGTGGGGGGCAGGGGAGGCAGATGGCGTGGTGCCCTGGCTGGTAGCGGAGGATGCACGGACCCAGTCTCAGCGGCCTCACCTTCATGGATCTTGGCTCACAGGGAGTGGTGTGGGTGTGGTGTTCCCTCTTCAGGGCCATGGAACAGGGGCATGGGAGCACCTCTGTCTCTGTGCCTCCTCCCATAAACCCTCCACAGCTCTGCTTCAGAACTGCACCGCATCTCACACGCTCTTTGAGTAGCCGAAGATGCCCACGGGGAGGTACTTGACGTGTGTTGGCCACTGTGCTGCCAGCTGGAAAAACTTCACATCGTTCCATTCCACCCCATCTATGGAGACTGACAGGAAATAGCACAGTAAGGCACAGCCCTACCCTGGGCAGCCAGGGCTGCCTGGCTGGGTGTCCTTAGAGGCTAATGTCTGTCCTCACCTCGCAGCATGGTGTTCTGGTGCTTGGCTGTGCAGATGAGGCGTGTGATCCCTTCGATGACTTGGCTTTTGGGTTCTAGGTCCTTCTCTTTTGGTTTCTTGCTCAGGAACATCACTGAGGGCCAGAGACACAACGCCAGTGTTAGCAGGTACCCACTGGGCAGTGGGTGGCAGCCCTCACCCCAGGGAAGGCTGCCTTCTCTCAGCCTGCCCTCCCACTGCCTTTGGTGCAACTGGCTGTGGCCCCGCACAGCAGAGCACCCCAGGATGGGTTTGGGAGTTACCTTTCTTGTTCTTCTCCTTGGTAACCACAGTCATGGCCATAGTGCTGGGCGGCACCAGCTCCCCGACGCCGGGGATGCGGCTGACCTGGAGCGAGCGGAAGTTGCTCTTGAGTGTGTTCTTGATGCCCGTCTCCCGCTTCTCGCCCTCCTTCTTCCTATCCAGCCCTTGTGTTGTCCAGTAGTCCACCTGCAGGCCCATCACCTCCACGCCAGGGCTCAGAGACCTGGAAAAGATGGGCAGCACCCCATGGCCCAGCTGCAGCCTGCCCTGGGAGCACGCTGGCCCCATAACCCAAGGATGCAGCAGCCTGGCCAGAGAGCACCTCCAAGTCTCCTGCGCCAGCCCCAGCTCCTTACCCAGCACCTGAGAGGCCGCTGCTGACAGATGGGGAGGGTGGTGGGGTGCTCACAGTCTCCTTGCCATAGGGGGATGCACTGCCAGCAGCTGGCACTGAGCTCAGCAGCGAAGGGGTGCAGGCTGTGGCATCATCTGAGTCCACTGCAGAGGAAACGAGGGGTTCAGGGGGACACTGACGGGACCTCACCATGGTGAGGCACAAACGGGGGGCTCACAGGAACTCACCAGAGGCACTGAAGGACTGCTCCACCAGGCCCACCTTCACAACCTACAAGGAGAGACAAGTCAGATGGTCCCCAGTGCTGGTACCAGCAGGGCTGCACGCTGCCCCTTCTCCCCCTGGAGCCCAGCTGCCTGCTGGCTCCTCAACACACTTACCCCTACAAAGGGTATGAACTTCTGGCAGGAATCCTCATCAGGGCTGCACAAGGAAGAGAGGCTGGTGAGGGGCTGGGCACGCCTGCCATGCTGGCCAACCTAGTAGTCCTGGGACCCCCACGCCGGCAGGGGCCAATGCTGGCTCCTGGCCACCAGGACCCTCTTTCTCTGCCCTCCCTCCCATGGGACTCCCTGTCCCCGACATGGCAGCACAGGGCACACTACACAAGGAGGCAAGGAGTTGGCTCCTCCGGTGCTGGGAGAGGCTGGCATGCGGGAGGGCAGCCCTGCCCCGTTTTGGGGCCATGGCTCCTCTGCACAGCACAGGGGGTGGACGCACATAGGAGGGGGGAGGGAGGGCCAGGCAGCGGCACAGCAAGCACAAGCCAATACCTGATATAAAAATCAAAATAGAGACTTCTCTTCCTTGGGTGCCAGAAACCAAGAGAAGGGAGAGGTGAGAGTGCAGCCGGAACACGAGCGTCAACCCCCGGGCAGCACAGCGCTGGCTGGCGGCCCTCAGCCCAGCCCAGCCCAGGTGGTCAGACCCCATTGCTGGAGTTGCCACAGCCCCCAGTTGCTACAGAGGGGTTAGGGGGCAGCAGGTGGCCTTGCTCAGCTCATCCCCCATCTCCCTCAGCCCTGTCCCAGGCACAACCCACACTGGGGCTGCACAAGGCACCCCCAGGCCACGCTCACCTCTTCTGCTTGTAGGTCAGCATGGCCTCGGAGATGGGCAGCTGGTGAGACAGGCTGGCTCCAGCAATGAACTGGGCAACGCGGCCCGCAATGTCCACAGTGTCTGCAGGCAGAGGGAGCAGTGAGGGCCCTGGGGACAGCTGGGCACCGCCAGCCCCAGCAGCCCCACTCCTTACCTGCAGTGGGGGGCTCAGCCCTGCTGAACAGCTCCCGCCACGCTGTGTCCAGGAACAGAGTGCTGTACTTGTTATCCACCGAAGCCAGGTACTTGGCGAGAGGGTGAGAGCCTGTGTGGGGAGAAGAGCATTGTTGGCTCTGGGCAGGGGAGCACAGCATGGTGGAGGGCATCCCGGTGGCCAGTCGAGTGGCAGCTCTCACCCAGTGGCACCAGCAGGAAACGAAGGTAGTTGAGCCAGTCAGGCGTCTTGCTGGCCAGCTGTTCCACGAAGAACCGAAGGACAACACTCAGGTAGCTCTGGTCCCCTGCCACAACTACCTTCACTGGGGGGGGCATGTGGGAGTTACAGTTACAGCTGCCGAAGGGAGAAGAAAAGAGACTGTGACGGACTCCCGTTAGAATCAGCATGCAGCAGCATGAGGGCAGGGAACGTGCCTTGCACCAGAACCCTGCTGCTGCCTATTCCCAGCTCACGTGGGCTGGAATCTCCTGCTCTCTCCCAGGCCTACACCGGCTCCTATAGCTGCACCCACAGCTCCAGTATCCCACTGAGCCCCAAGGGAATCCAGCGCCCTTCCTGGCAGCCAGAGGGAGCTGCCAGACCAAGCCCAAGCTATACTCACTATCGCTGGATACGGGAGACGGTGGTGTTGAAGGCCGCCTGGATGTCTGCCACTGAGCAGGTGGAAACGACCAGCTGCTTGTGCGCCTGGAGCTGCTCGCTCACATACTGCCAAGGGAGAGGACTTTGGATAAGCACCTGCCCGGGCCCCACTCCCCTTTAGGATGGAGCACAGCACATCCTGGGCTGAGCACTCAAGCATCCCCACATCAGGACAAGAGGCAGAGCGTGGACATGCAGCATGCCTGACCCAAGGAGTTTTTCTTCTGCCACAAAGACTGCCTTGGAAACCGTGCTGCTTCCTCTCCCCAGAGCCCAGTGCCAGCAGGGGGAGTGCAGCACCTCACCTGGGGTATCCAACAAAGCCCTGAGCACTGCGGTATGAGCACAAACCAACTGCACAAGGCACGCAGTCTGTCCCTTCTGGGACTTCTCTGGGTGTCATGCTTTGAGGATCCAGCAACATCAGCATATAGCAGATGATGGAGGAAATGGACAGACTTAAGTATGTAGCTCAGTGCTGCAAATGCACTGTGTTCCCCAGGGATGGGCCACGCTCTGGGGAGAGGAGGGCACACCTGGCCAAGGTCCCTGGACACCCTGCCACAGCTGAGACAAGCCTGTGGGACCCACACACATCCAGCTCTCCCTCTGCCTCTACTCACCTGCCCCTGCCATTCAGCGACATTCACCAGCACAATGCTCTCTGGAAGCTGCTCATCTGAGACCAGGATCTGGTTCAGCTGATCATAAACAGATTTTCGGGGCACCTAGGACAACATCCCCACCAAGGTTAAGCCCAGCAGGGTGTCCCAGCTGTGGGCAGCTGTGACAAAAGGCCCATCGGGGTTCTCAGCAGTCAGGTCACCATCAGGTGAGATGGCACCGGGCCTCACCTGGGTGCTGTGCCACGAGTCCGGGGAGCTCTCGCTGTCCAGGCTGCTGGTGCGGCCACTCTGTCCCTTGGAGCTCTGCCGGTCCTTCACTGAGGTGCTGCGGGGACGCCACAACTGCTTGCTCTCTGCCTTGCTGTGAGCAAGAAGCAGAAGACATGACACCGGGAAGGGGAGATGTCCCATCTCCACCACTGCCCTGCTCACTGTGGGGAGTCGGTGTGAGCTTTCTCAGCAATGGCCCCGGGCCCAGAGCCACCTTACCTGGGTGACACAGCACTGGGGAGCTCAGATTTGGTTCCAGGGCCGAGCTGGGCCAGCCTGTCCACGCTGCTCTCCCTGGTGGCAGCCTCAGGGGGGGCCAGCCGGGGACACGGCTCCTCTGCAGCCAGCTCCTGAGGGCCACACATGGTCATGTTGCACACACCATGCTCCACATGCCCACAGGGACCCCAATCCAGGATAGATCCCACATGAGAGCAAAGGCTGCAGGGCCTCAGGGCTGCATCTCCTGCAGCCCTATCTCCCGCTCTCGCTCCAGCCCCACATGCTGAACTCACCACCACAGGGACCTCAGCTCCTGGCTCTTCCTGTGCTCGTGGCGCTCCTGGCTTCCGTTTTTCTGCTTCGCCCTGGGGGACAGGGAGCAGGATCAGAGCGGGATGGAGCGCCCTGTGTGGGGAATGACTCATGCCTGCTGTGGGACCTCGCGGAACACATGCCCCCATGCTCTGAGACAGCCCCAGAGGACGTCCCCCTGCCTTGCCTGGAAGGCCATCACTACCTGTCTGCCTGCACTGGGAGAAAGAAGAGGAAAGAAGGGAAGGAGCAGCCCCAGGCAGGCGCTGCTGGGAGGAGCGGTCTCAGAGGGAGCTGCAGGTACTGCGGGGATGCTGGGCTGGCCGGGGAGGGAAGGGGCAGGTGGTGGTGGTGGTGGTGTAACTCACAGGGCTGCCCGACTCTTGGTCCTGCCCTTTCTGGCTGTGCAGACTGCCGATCTCAGTCTGGGAACCAGAATGAGAGACTCCCTCAAAGAAACGCCTGCAGAGAAACAGACAGACGGACGGACGGACAGACAGATGGGAGAGAAAAAGGCAGGAATAAGAGAGGAACAAAGTCACCGCGATCCCAGCACGCCCCCGCCAGCCTATCCCAAGCACAGAGCACTGCAAAGGGGTCCCTAGTGGGACACAGGGCAGACACCCATGTGCTCAGCAGCCTGACCAAACGATGCTCGCTTCCAGTTTCCTGGAGGCTCTGCTGGCTGCAACATTGTGGGCACAGCTGTCAGGACTTGGCCAGAGTTGCCATTGCTATCTGTTGTTCTCAACTGGATGTACCTGCAACTTTCTGCGGGTTACATGCAGAATGCTCAGGCTTCTGAACATCTTGGCTGCTTCCCTTCAACACATCTCCTTATTTGTGCAGCATGCCATGCTTCCAGGAACAACAGTGTTTGCTGGGTTCTTTGCTTTCACTGCTCCTACAGTGGCATTTCAATGCAGTAAGCAATGGTCCCCACAACAGAGCAGCTCCTCAGCAGCAGTGTCTGTACACTGTCCTGGAGAAGTCCTGGCTGATTTCCCCTCACTAGCTCCATGACCAGCTCCTTCACAATGCAGTCATTTACAAGAGCAACAGATTTAGAGTCAGCTTTGTGCCCTGATGACCTCTTCTCCCCAGCTCACACAAAGATAACTGATGCCTCCTATTATTAGCACGTTTCTGCTCTCTCCACCCCTCCAATGTCCACTACAGGATCTCAGGCACTGTTGCCACACTGTGCAGCCATTACTTTACCCTTGCCTTTTCTCAGCCAATGATTTGATCCATACTGACTGCATTAAAAACACAAGCCACAAGAATTACAGGGAGTTTTCTCTCACACTCCTTTGTACTGTTCCAGTAATCCTACCAGGACACGGCACATCCTGATGTCACTGCCACCTCAACAAACAGGTGTTTTCATGCCTTGCTTTTTGTTAGGTTGGATGCCTCTGCATTGCACTGCACTGCATACTTTTGGTCTAGCTTTCAGCACCCCCTTAAAAAGGGGCTGTTTCCCCCTTGCCCCAATCAAGCTGTGCCCGTCTGTCCTTCCTCTGGCTTGCAATCCAGCAGCTTTCATCACTACAGGATGTATCACACTCAGCACGGAGCTCTCCTGCAATCCTCAGCTTTCCTTGCTCTGCAATGTAGAGGCTCTCCTGCTGGTATGATCGAGACAGATCCTCAGCAGGTTCAGCTTTATGTAAGCTTTCTGCACGGCCTTTCTGTTCCCAAGGAACTACCTCCTCACCCCATCCACATTCTCAGAACCCAAGGAGACATTTGCTCCTTTGCTTTTGGTCTTCAGACAAAGGTGGGAATGCTCTGCGGGGCATCAGAAACACACAGCCTATACATGGCTCTCATTTCTACTCAAAAAAAGTACAGAGCCTTTAACAGGAATTCAAAGAGATCCACACTCAGCACTACCAGAAACTGAGACAACAGAAAGCAAACCAAGCTAGGGACACTGAATGGGCTGAAAAGCAGCCCATGGCATAGCAGGGCTCCCTACCAGAAAGAGCAAACGCCCAAGGAAGGCCGTAAGGTGCAAGCACAAACCAGCACTTGTCCCGGATGCTTTCCTAGAAAGCAGATGTCTGCAAGTAGGGATTTGCAGGGTCAGAGCCAGGTCTTACATTTAAACACTCTTAACAGACTTTCCTCACAGTTTACATAGTTTAAATAGTTACGTGTGCTAAGTGCTATCTGACCAAAAGGAGAGCTTCCTTTTTCTTTCACAGCACCTTTGTTTCTTTAAAGCTTTGGGAGAGAGCCCACATGAAATTCCTTTTAGAGATCCAAGCAGACCGCCTATGCAGGTCCCTCCTGCCCACACATCTGCCATCTTCTTACAACAGCTTGTAGATTTGAGAGATATGACCACTGTTCCTCTTCCTTCCCCAGAGCCTCGAAGTGCTTCCTGAATCCAGCAGTTTTCTCTTCACACATCTTGCCTACGCAGACCAAGCCTGCTACCCTGCTGAGTACCTTCAGCAGGGATTCAAACTACTCCAAACAAGATTTAAACACTTAACTATAGAAACAACAAGGACAAGTAATCTTGGCTTGGCTAGAAGAGACCTGGGGCACTGTGAAGCAGCCAAGCAGAAGGAAGGCAACTTTGTCACTAAAGGACAGCACAGAAACAGAACAGCCAGGAGCAGAGAGGCCAGGTGAATGCAGAACACGTGGGAGAAAAGCCTGGTTCCATTGCATGGTCCACTGGAGACCTCGGTGCCAAAGTCAGCAGTGTTTGGGAGGGCAAGGCCAGCCACAAGGTACACAAGGAGACCAAGTCGGATGAGGAACATCACTGATGGTTGCTAGCCACACACCTCTGGCTGGAACACTGCATGCAGACCCCACAGAGACACAGGAACCAGCCCTAGCAGTCATGAGACAATGCACTCAAAAGACAGGCATGCTTTGGTATGAGAAATTGAGACGGTCAGGACTGTTAGCAGAAAGATATCAGAGCTGGGAACAGCAGGGGCTTAGATCAAGGAGAAACTCTTCCAGCAGATCAGGAACAGTGTCAGGTGCTGGACTGGGAGGAAATTAAATGAAACTAAATATGAACGAACACAATTTCAATAGGCAGTTTTCAGGTGGTTTTTAAACAGGATATGAAAGGGATGAGCTCAGATGTGTCAAGAGAAGGTGGCAGTGGGAACAGAGAGGGGACAATGCCTGCATTAGTCCAAGCAACAGAAAAGCATCAGAAAGCATTCCTCCAGGCTCCATGGACTGTGTTGTTGGCCTGTGGCTTTCTGTGATCCTTACCTCAAGGTGGGCTTGGGTGTACTGTGCACACTCTCGTTGTCCTCAATTTCTGGGCCACTGTCACTGTTGTTGCACTCTTCCAGGCTGTCATAGAGCAAGCCCAGGTCTTCCTCCACCTCCTGGGTCTGGTCTACAGGGTCAGAATCCAGGACCTGTGGGACCAAGCCCAGAGGGCAATGAAGAGATACAGATTTACCTCCATTCCAGACAAGGCATGTGCAGGCTCCCTCCTAGAGCAGAGCGCTGCAGCTCTGACCTCAGGGAGCCAAATCTAGCCTGCAGAAGGAGCAAGTGACATTGTCACTGGCCACAGGAGATTGCCACCAGCATGACATCTGAAGGAATCTCAGGCAGCCACAGCCCCTGGAGTTCAGACACCTTGGCAGAGCTCCACTAGCAGTGCCATGAGCTCACAGCAGGCTCACAGCCTAGGCCAGCTACCCAAATGCTGATACTAGGCTGCTCTTAGTGATGAGCAGGTTGAACGCAGTCCCTGCAATGCCATTTCCTGGTACACAGCCAGTGTATGACAGCACCCTTCCAAGCATGGCTACTCTCCCCAGCAAGCACTTTTGGAAGGTGTCTTGGATTTGATCAGGCTCAGAGCTGCCTTCTTGCAGAAGAAAGCTTTGTCCAAGCCCCAGTCTGTGCCATATCTCACAACACCTTTGGGAATACTCCAGAGTGGCTGCAGCTCATGCCTCACACTTCCAATATCTACACATCTGCAAAGAGATGCTGCCAGGTGGGTCAGCCTTTCTGCTTCTTACCTCCTCTGTCACTTTAAACCTCTTCAGCAAAGCCACAAACTTCTGCTTGAAGTTTGGTTGCTAAAACAAAACAAAGGAGAGAAATAAAGATCAGCAAAACTATCAAAACAAGTTTCACGATGTTTAATGCACAGCCCCCAGTCTTTAATAGGCCACTGGTACTTTTCTAGGTCTATAGGCCCATGCTCAGCTGCAATCTCCCTTCTTAAGCTTGCTGTTGGATTTGGACTAACTCTGGACTGCACAGGAAGTTGCTGTATATGAGCACAACGGAGGGTGCTCGTACAGATTCTGACTTTCTTTGCTACAGGCTGAAATAGCACTTCCTCTCCATTTAAATCCCCTTCTCCCAGGACACCTCTTTGAGGAATGCTGCTTTCAGTCAAGAGAATAAGGGGAACAAACTCAGTGAGAAGGCACCCAGGGATCTGCAGGGCTTATGCAGACAGGGACAAGGAAATGCCTGGAAATCATGGGGCTGCCAGGGCAGCAGAAGGGCTGCTAATGGCCTTCCTCATAGCAGTCTTCCTTCTCCTCAATTAGTGAGAGAAGAGATCATGTCACAGAAGCCACAGAATACTATCTACATAAAGCCAAGCTAAGCATAGTACAGGCCACAAGCTGTGGTATGGCTATGAGCAACAAGCTACCTCAGCAATAGCAGGATGGTTTCCTGTTCTGCTCAGAACCAAGGGCTCTGCCACCTGCTCTGTACCAGTACCTCCTGCTCCCCTAAACCCAATCCCGTTCCCTTCAGGGAGGGGAGAAATTCAGTCTTTTCCATTGCTTTGAACACATTGGAAACATGGATGTTACTCTGGTCATTGATGTGGTTCGGATCATTTTCCTCCTAGCCTTCTTGGTTTTCCTCAAGTCATCCTCTTCATCAAACAGATCCTGCAGGCAAGAGACCACAGAACATCAGAGCAACCTAGATGCTCCATGGAGCAGCATCTCCTGGAATCTTCCTGCCCACACTTACCTCCTAATTTGAAAAGCTTTGGTCCACTCTGCTCCCAGAGCCTTGCTTCTCACTTTTCCTGCCCTTCTCCACACACCTTACTTCTCCTCCTTTAGCTTTCTCCCCAAACAGACCTTCTTCCCTATAGCCTCTCCTTCTCCAGGAAGGAAATGCGGCAGCAAGGTCCAGAGGAGGGACAGCAGCCTTCTGCAACAGCCACGGCTGCAATCCAAAACTCTTCTCTCTGCACTCACCAACCTCTCCATGGCCCATGTGTGCCTCTCTTGGCCTCCCCTCTCCAGGGTTAGCTCAGAGAGTACAACACCCTCCCCGTGCACCTGGGAGAAGGGCTACAAGCCCTGCTTATAGTGACTTGCCCTCAGCCTCTGTGGCAGAGCAGGAGGGAGAGCAGGGAGAAACAGCTTGTACATAAAGCATGCTGACCCTAGTGCTCTTCTTTGCCCAGTAACAGCAGAGATTAGACCTTTGGGGTTAGAAAAGAAACCAAGTACATAAGCCAGGGATTCCTGCAGCCAATGAGAAACCTGGATCATACAGAAATGTTCTTCCAGGAATGAGCCTCGAGGACACACACAGCTTCCAAGAGCACGGAGCTGTGATTTATTAGTCTGGTATGGTGGGACAGGTAATGTGATCAAAGCTGAATGGATCTGGGATTGCCCCTGCTCCTGATGAGCACGGTACTACCAGCTTTTTTGTCCTTGGGGGTATGCCCCACAACAGGAGAACAGCAACCAGCGGTGGCACAACTCACTACAGGGCTGGGATGGCTCTGCCACCTGACTATTTTCAGACCCACACTTCTACTTCTGAAAACCTCTTATCATCTCTCAGAGAGAGGGCAGCTCAGGGCAGTTTTTGGTCTTTTAACACAGGCAGATGGCAGAGAATCCGTGGTGCAAGGTGGAGAGTGTTCAGCAGGGGGATTTCTGCTGCAGACTAGACAGCTCCAAGGACACGTGGGTGAGACCTGTGGCTCACCCAAATACACTGCAGCTCTCCAAAGTTCCCTGCCCCATTTTGGGCTTGGCTGCAGCCCACAGTCCTTCCTGCTGCCAGGTATTGTGGCTCTCTACCCTCTGAAACCATGACAAATGTTTGCTAGGGAGATGTGAGACCTTGCCCGAGAGATGGGATCAAAATGTAAACCAGACCTCCCCTACCTGGCCCTGCACAGCATCATCGCTGGCCTCCTGCTCTGAGGAGAAGCTGTCATCCTCTTCTTCAGAGTAGTTATCAATGTCTGGCGAGCGATCTGAAAGCAGATACTGCAGATGCCTCAGCTGAACACGACAATGTCAAGGCCAAATGACCAATATTGCTGGCAGGTGCTTGGGGATGCAGACCATCATCCATACCCTACCCAAAATGTTTGCATTTTGGTCTGTGATGAGCACTAACACACCTGAAGCTTTGATTTTAGGACCAGAGGGGACACTCCCATCCTCATGGTCAATGGGTTGACTGGACAAAGAGTAGATGCTGATTTCAGCCACTCGGATGTTCACATCCTTCATGTTGCTGTGGAGGCTCAGGAGTTGCCCTCCATCCGTTGGGTGCTGCATCACCTAGGCAGACAGACAGACAGACAAGCCCCCTGGCAGGTGATACAGGTGACGGCAGCCCGCTCCTCTGCATCATGGGGAGCCAAAAAAAGCCAGAGCACTCAGCACTGAATGCCTGCCAGCTAGCGGAGCTCCCTTTCCTGCATTGGTACAGGGAGGTCATGCCAAGCTCCCCCCTGATCCCAGCACCCCATACCTCAGCCATGTTAATGATGCCCACAGCAAGGGTCTTGTAGCCCAGGATTGTGCGGTTCTTGTACCTCTTCCTCCTCTGCAGCATGATCTGCAGTTTATTGCCATCTCTCTTGAGAAAGTGTGGGTACTGGGGAAGGGAAGCATAGGGAGACGGCAGCATGATAGCAGGGCTCAGCACAGCACACAGGTAGGTAGAGAACTCTTCCCCAGTGTTGATATACAGCAGGATCTGGCCTGCTCAAAGACCATTACATTACCCTCCAAATCCCCACTGCCCAGCAAAACAATCCCCAAAGCACTGGAGCAGCTGGCCAGCAGCATCAACCTGTACTGTTATGATCCAAGCCCTCTTCAGAGGCTGCCCCCTTCACAGCCAGCCCCTAAAGCTGAACTTGCAAAGGAACGCTGTGTGAGGGAAGCACCAGGAGAGTGACAAGGTACCTGCAATGAGAAGGTCAGCTCCAGCTCGGTCTCCATCAGGCCTCCAGGTGGGAGAACATATTCATTCGATCTCAGGACTCGCTTTGAACCCTATGAGAAGACCAATAAGTACACACAGCTAAGGTGGAGCATGTAGGCCACTGCACCACGTACATAGGCTCTGCTCTGTCCCCATCTCTCAGAGCCACCTTGCAAACCCTGCATTCCTCCTGAGCTGCCAAAGGCCTCAAAGATGCCATGGCCAGCAGAAGTCTAAGTCAGCCATGACCAGAGACCCTTCAGCAATGGAGCCAAATCCTAGAGAAACACAAGGCTAGAGCCTCCTGCCCTCCTTGTGTCTGCTGCAAATGGGTCAGCAGTCCCAAAAGCCAAGTAGCAAGCAGGTAGCCCAGTAACAGAAACCAAAGTTACATCCCTTCTGCAATCAAAGGAGGTGGTGATGGGCAGAGAGTACCAAGGGTGCTTCACTGATGGGAACTGCAGCAGCATCAGGCCAGCCTGAGCGGCACTGGTTGAAGGTTTTTCCTGCACTGCCACTGCTGATATTATCCAGGCTAAAAAAGGAAGAAAAAAAAACCCAAAAACTAAAGAGAGGAAGCGAGAAAGGCCTCCACACCTTGCAGTAATGCAGTGTCACAGTTCTCACCGGCTCCACAGCAAAGACAAGCTCTACAGAAACAGTCCTTGGTTTCCAAGAGCTTTCTGCAACACAGCTCCCAGCAACTATGCCAGGAGTAAGGCTTTCCCTGTGAAAAGGCTTCCTGAGACGGAAGAGAGGAGGTGGAGCTAATCCCCTTCACCATCTGTGAGCTTTCCTGGCCAAGAACGCACCGACTCTTCCTTCCTGCATTGCTCTTTATTGAGATGGTAGGTGGTCACCGCTACAAGCATTTACTTTGACACATTCACTGTTTGCTGTTTGTTATGGAGAGACTTTCCACCAAAGATTTGGTCTTTCATCAGGCTACATGGCCCAGTGCAGTTATTCTTCAGGAAGATGTTACTTCTGAGGACAGAGCTACGGCAAAGGAAAGCCCTGTACTACCCAACAGGTGACAGGCTTTGACCTTTTCTTGTCCACTGAGGCAAAAACCTGGCTCCCGGTCATTGCCACATCTTGAAAGCAGGCCGAAACAGACAGAAAAGCACCACCCAAAATTTGAGGTGAAGAAGCTTTTGGGGAAAGAATAACTTTTTAAATATCATCAGGAAATTTGGTTCCTTAAGGAGTAATTGGAATTGCTTAGGAGTAGAAAATCTCCAAACAAATAGTTGTAATAAGACCAGAAGGAACCCTGTGAAGTGAAGTGTGGACAGAAAACCCTACAAGTACCTTCTACTCATGACAAGAGGCAGAAAACCCAACAAAGGCTGAACCAGAGCCACCAGCTGCATCCAGTGAGCAGCTGCATTCCTCCCACAGCACCTGCTCTGGGAGCACGGGGACTTCTTTTCCTTTTTCTTCGACAGCTTCCCCTACTCACAGCTCAAAATGGGGAGTTCCCAAACGATGATGTCTCTCTGCCAAGAAGCAGAATTGCATTTCCCTTCACACCATAATCACAGTTATGGAGCCAAGACTAGATAATGGCACCTTTGTGGTGCTAAGCCAGGCATACCTGGCAGCACCAGGCAGGGTCAGAGCCTTGTGTCCACATAAGGTGCCTTTCGGAGCAGCTGCTTCCTGACAGCCTTACCCCAATCCAGCAGAGCTACCACTGAAATGGGAGAGAACATAGCTACCCTTTCCACCAGTCCCCAGTTGCCTACTTAGGAAGCTGCAGGTCCTCCACAAACTGCATGCATCATCTGCTTCCATCCAAGAGATGGCAACACTTGCTGGGCAGCCTTCAAACAGCTATTTGCAAGTGTGACTCATCTGTTACCTAGGAGAGGAGCGGGAGGAATGGATCCATCTGAGATCGTTCTGTAGGCAGGTTGCATTGAAGCTGCCTACAGCTTCCATCTGCCTTCCAGGAAGCCTTGGCAGTCACAGTCCTGGCAAGGCAGCTGCTCAGGCCTGCGGAGGCAGCCCAGGTAGGAGCACAGCCCTCCCAAACATGTGGGTCTCTATGCAGCCAGCCCACTTCCAGCCCCAGCCCTGCGCTGCTGGCATCCCCAGCCCAGCCTTGGTTGTTCCCTCCTTCCTGTGGCCAGGCAGCTCTCTCCTGCCCAGCTCGCTCCCTCACGAGTGCCCACATCGAGGGGGCACAGCCAGCGCCTTCAGCTTTCCTGCATGGCACCATACATGCAGCCAGCCAAGCAAGATGCTGACAAACTATGCATGGACTGCAGCACCTTCCTGATTTCCTCCCTCCAGGCCCCTTGTTTCAGACATTTAGCTTTCAGATCCTTCTGGGCAACGAACCAGGCCTGCCATGAAGGCAAATCCCAGCTCTCGGAGCTCCAGTAACGCAGTAGCTTCCAGCACTAATCCAGGATTTAGGTCCTAATGTGTGCAGCACAAAGAGCTCTGTGGGAGCGCAAAGCTGCTGAGCTCCCACCTCACGGTGCGTTCAATGGGATCAGCGGCTTCCCAGCCTGCTGACAAGAACGAAGGAAGGACACCGGCACCCCAGCTGGGTTAGGGGAGCTGCGGAGAGGGCAGCCCGCTTAGGAGGCTCCTCCAGTGATGTTCCTTGGCAAAGCATACGGCTGCACCCCCAAGGACTTCTCTCCACCAGCAGCTGCAGAGAGGGCTGGACAGCACGTATGAGATGGCGGCAAACTCCCTCTGCCTTTCCTTCTCCCTGGTTCAGAGTAGAGGCATGGTGAAAAGGAGAGGGCAGCCGAGGCAGCAGTAAGACTGTTTTGGGTGTGCATGGCAGCAGAAGGCATGAACAGAGCTGCCCCATCCATCACACAGCCCTCCTGCCCCACTCAGGATGGGAATCCAGACAGAGAGTGCTGTCAGAAAGCAACCACTCCTAAGGTTAGCTTAAGGGGTTGGAAATAATGGGGTAGGGATGCTGACCTTCCAACAGCAGCCTGAGAGCATAACTTTGGCTGAGGCAGGATGCTCTCAGTCCCAGTGCCTACCTACATTCATCCCTGATGCCCACCCAGCACCAGGCAGCTTGCACCTACTCCTGCAACATCATTGCTACCTACCTGCGAGCCCAAATCTCCCCAAGGCTGCTAAATGACACAGGAATGAGGGGTCAGCACAGAGGGAGGGACGCACAGACCAGCACTTCACGGAGGGCACAAGGACGGGCTCGCCGCCATCAGGCAGCAGCAGGGAGAGGAGCCTACCTGAATCTTCACGGCGATAAGCACAGAGCTCAGCTCTTTGTCCAGCTCTTTCAGCACTGTGAGTTTCTTCAGGCGCAGACTGCAGAGCCTGTAAGACAGAGAGAATGGGACGCATTCAGGTACCACCATCCCTGGGGCTGTGCCACATGGTACCCGGTGCTCGGAAGGCAGCCTGGATGCTCAGCCCAGCCGCACGCACGGGCTTGGCCAAGGGACGCTGGCATTCACGAGCCCCTGAGCCCAGCCCATTGGGGAAAAAAGGAAAGAAGGAAAATTAACGGAGCTAAAGCAGGCTTAACGGATTAGCATGCGACAGGAAGTCCGACAGCAGGCCATGTGGTGATGAGATCCCTTCCCTAGCAGGACCGTTGCCAGCTCTGCTTAAACCTACCTTGGCCACGAGTGCTGTTTATTTATAAACCAAAGTACTTAAATCCACTCTTATCCTGGACTTAGTTATGGCGAATGTTCCCGTGCAGACATCACAACTCAGCTGTTCCTTGCACAGTGTCACCAGAGCTAAACGTGGAAACACGGCCTGGTGAAAAACCCACCGAGGAAACTGAGCTCAGCAATCAAAGGATCAGCTGGTGTCCATGAGACGGCCAGCATGGGAACAGCAGCTAGCAGCTGAACCAGGGAGAAGCTCGCAGTGGGGCTAAGCACAGCTAGCACCGCTCCCCAGCCAGCACTGACTGGCTTTCCAGGGACTCTAAAGGAGCCTTTGAGGATATTGGAAGACTACAGCTCTACCTGGCAGCTGTGCTCCTTATCCAAAGCTGTCTCCTCATTAGCTCCCTGTACTCCGCCCAGAGGAATTTGGGAATCCCATCAGTACCTGGTGTTTCTCCTCAAGGAAGAGTACATGCATACTTACAATCTCTGACTATTTCCTCAACCTGAAACAACGGGGCTCTTGCATCCTTGATCTCACTTGCTCAGGCACAGCTGGGACCCTGCAACCCCAAACCCTGTCCAAAACCCTGCATTCTGCAGCACCATCTCCCTTCCCAGACAGATTAGCATGCATGTTCTGGAGTCTACACGTATTTATTTACAGCAATTGAGTACAACTTTTCTAAAACAGTGCTCCTCAGCAGCTTGGCTACCCCTAATGACCCTCTTTTTATCTGTTACTTAATCAGTCTGTGCATCGCCCAGATCTGTGTCACTGCTTCGGGTTTAATACCATTTCTGGCCAGCAGTGGGTCCCCCACTAATCCCTGCAGATCCCTACAGGACGGGACTGATCCACAATGATCACAACAGGTGAAATTTTTCAGAATACACAAACAACACAGGCACCAAACTCATACTTTGAGCCACTCCCATCCCAAATAGGTATACTTGTTCCCTTCCCAGATCCAGGCTGCTGCTAGCGAGCCGTTTCCTTCCTCCCCAGTAAAATGAGTTGGAATTTGTGTTCTGAAGTCCGATGGAACTTTTTTTTATCACTGTGACCAACTTGCCTTGTGAGCATACCTTGAAAAGCAAATTTCCTGCAACACATACATTTAGTGAAATTCAGTTCCAGCATCAGAGCCCTGGCTCTGGTCTGAAGAACCTCCCAGCCCATTTCCCCTGCAGGCAATGGCAGTTCCTAGATGACACACACCATGGATGGTTTTACTGTCGCATTGCACAGCCAATGCTTCAGCAAATCCCTAAAGCCCTTGATGCCAGGGCAACACAACCCAGAAACCAGAGGTACCATTCTTCTGGCTGCTGGAGGGGCAAGGAAAAAGGGAAGAAAACACAAGGTGTGCACGGTACAGGAAGAACAGGCTAGAGCTTTGCCCAGTAGCCTGTGGTACACAGCAAGAGCAATTAGTGGGGAGAGGAAGACAATTCTGACCTACCTCTTGTCTCAGTACAAAGATCTGGCTACACCAGAGGAAGGGGGAGCAGCAGCTTTACAAGCACTATGCAAAATGGGAGCCGCACAGCTGCCCAAAACTTACCCGTGGGCTGGAAAAGGTTCCTGGCAGAGGCAGGTCTGAGCTCAGGGTGAACAGGGTGTGCTGGCGTCCTGCACTGCTCCGTGCTTGGCTCACTGACCACTGGTGAGTTACAGCTCTGGGCAGTAAGTATTATTTTCCTGAATATTGTGACTGACTTCAAGTGGCAGCAGCCAGGCTGCTTGGGTTTTTCCTGAAGCTCCTATGCCATCTACAAATGCTGGAGCACACCCACCCTTCTCAGCAGCGCTCCTTCACGCATCCTTGTCAATACTAATGCTATGAGATGCACAGCTGCAGGCTAAGCCTTCAACAGCAGCTGTTTAGCAGCTCTTTGATGTTTTTCCTGACTCTGACAGCTCCAGTTTGTTTTCCAAGGTGATACCCACCTCTGAGACAGGGCTCCTGGAGGGATGCCAGCTGTTCAGCAAGGCTCACAAAGGACCCGGCTGTGTATTCCTGCTCCTTTCTCTGTTTGCTTCCTGCAAACCCTACCCCTGGAGCGCAGGAGGCAGTGAGCCAAGATCAGGCACTTCAAGCACTAGAGATGCCCTGAAGCTCTCCCTGCAGCACCCAGGCCCAGATGCTTGTAGAAACAGTTTGATTTGCTTTGCCCAGAGGCCTGCCTAGCTCACCTTTGATGGAAAAGAGCACAGAAATGTGCTGTGCCCAGCACAATGCTGCCCAGGACACTCTCCCAGCCTTGTGAAGTCAAGGTACTGCACTTCGTCGCAATGAGATGCTGCTGGTGCACACATAGGAGAAACCTAGTCCAGTTTCATAACCCTACATAGGGGAAGAGAGCAAAGGCACACCAGGAGCAGGTGAGAGTGTCGGTGTCAGAAGGGTGCATGCCACCAAAGCACAAGGCAACATCCTCTGTTAGGACAAATGGGAAAGCAAAGGGAAGAAAACAGTGTCTTGTACAGCGGCTACATCCATCTTGTCTCCTTGACCTTTGTGGAGCAGATTTCTCCGTCCTCACAGGAGAGGAAGTCCACCCCAGCAGCCCCAGGTGCTCTCACCTGCCTGGGCAGTCCATCTGTAATGGCATTAAATGTCACTGTCTCACAGCATACAGACGTTTTTCAGGCATGCCCTGCCTCAATCAGCCCTTGGAAGTGTGCCTAACTCTTTAATCTCTCATCAGCTCTGGGTTGGTCAGTGGTTTGCCCTTGAGCACACTGCATCCAGCTGCTCCACTCAATGCATTCCAAAGCTGCACGGGCTGCCACCCAGAGGCTCAGAGCTGTGTGCTACCTGTGTGTGGGGCAGCCAGGTGTGAAGGAGGATGCAGCACAGCCGAGTGATGCATCTGCTGGTGTTGCCCGGAAGGCACAAGATTCTCAATACCTAACATGATATGCAAAATCATTCTCTTCCTCAGGGCTAAGTGTGAAGACAAAAGCACTAATGGGTACTGCATGTTTCCCAACAAAGTTCTTTTCCTGCTAACATTCAATCTGATTCAAGTCAGACACAAAGCTGGCAGCTCACAATGCCATTTTACAGTCTGGTCATGCTGCTCTGTGCTAGGAAAAGTCAGCAGCAGAGAAATGCCCTAACAAATCATCACAGGCTAGTACTACTGTCCCTGCAAGTACTGTCCAGCACCAGCTGGAGTGCTGCTATTGTAACAAAGCTGCTGTGCTGCCTTCCCAGATGTACTCAGCCTTTGTTTAAGGTTTCTCCCACTGGTTCTGCTTCAAACCTTTTCTTTTTGGCCAGTTTGAAGTCTGGCACCCACCTGTACCTTCATAAGACAGTACCAGCCAAGTGAAGTAGAAGGGACAAAAACGTGACTTGTTTTGGTTCACTGATCAAACTGTGAATGGGAACGTATAAAAGAAATAAAAGCTAGTTCAAGGCCAAATACTGGAGAGTTTTGAAAACAGAAGAGGCAGCTCTGGAGCTGCCTATCCAGCATGGAGGAAAGTGGCAAAGAAGGGCTGGCAATAATTAAGACTGCACGTGACTGTAAAGTAGCTGGTGACAGTGTTGAAGAGAAGGACAGAATTTCAAGGACGTCATCAACATCAAGGGAGCCGACCTCACCAAAGGCCCAGGATCTGGGCATCTCAGGAAGGTACCTCTCAAACAAAAAAAAACTCATTCAGAAATATCTGGCAGTTCCTCACAAAGAAATGCTGCAAAAGGTTCAGACAAATGGCCCCATGCCTGGAAGGAGGGGTAGCACAGCAGCCTGGTGAGACCACGCTATCTTCAGACCCCAGGGCCAAGAGGCAAGCATCTAAAAGGTGAAACTCAGCCAAATTATCAATGGCATGCATAGCAACAAAGCACAAGACCAGAGAAGCCAAGGTCCCAAGTCATTCATAGCTAGTTAGGAGCACCCTATGTTCGCCTTTTCTATCTGAAGATGTCCTTTCAAGAAGCACACAGGGCTCCTTCTGCTTCCTGGCAAAAAGCTGGTCACAGAAACACATCCTTTAGGGATTCCCAAGTACAAGCTGCTTTGCCCAAACCCCACAGACACCCTTGGAGTACCTGGCCTTAGAAGGTGAACCTCATCCCTGGCAGTGGCAGGGCCAGGGGCAACTAGCTGGGCAGGAGATGCTCAGAACAGTCCTTTAGGCCAATCTGTCACAGAAGCAACAGTTCCACCATCACTGCAGGCACAGGATGCTTCCCCTGATTCCTGCACAGCACCAGCAGCCCAGTGTGTCCAAGGTTCCCATATTCAGTCCAATGTACTGCAATAGTCCCCATCAGCTCCCCATTAGGGAGCACCCACAGTCAGTGCAGTGTGCTCCAAAGCCATGCTGCCCAGCTTTAGCAAAGCTCTCACTGCAGCTCTGGCCTCGCTGCCTGGAAGAACCATCTCAGTGTCATGGAGCTGCCTTCAGTGGAGGGAATGGGAGCAATCTGGTCCTGCTCGTAGAAGCAAATACCACCAATGTCCTCCGGTGTCACCTACACTTTCAAACAGTTTGATATGCATTGAAATTGCCCTGGTAAATTTAAGTAAGGCTTTACAAGAATAATCCCTGCTTAAAATCAAGAGGTAATTAGAGAGGCACGTGTAGGCCATTTAATTGGACCCCACTGGAGTTACCTCTGCCCTCACCACGACCATACACAACCCTGCCATCCTCACATTGCAACAGCCAAAGTACATCAATCCTGTATGGAAAACAAACAAACACACACAAAACACTAATCTAACTCTCCAGCACTGCCACAAAGCACAACGTGCCTGATTGTGCCCTAGTCAAAACTGAATACTCTGCAAATAGCCTTTCTGGCTACAGGGATTTTGGGAGTCTTATCTAAAACTTCTGTCTCCTCTGCACACAATCTTACCGCTTTGCCCCACGTAACCCAAGCATCCAGGTTCAGTGCCAAAAGAGCTTCTAGACAGCATCCAACTCTGTAATCAGAAGAGATGAAGGATGCCAGCAAGGACAGGATGAGGACACACAACACAATCAAAGGAAGGAAGAAGGTCACATCAGAAGAAGCAAGAGCATCCTGCGAGAGCAGCACCATCACGGGCAAGAGCTCCTGCTTCCAGGAAAGCCAAGGAGGAACAGAAGTCAGGCAGCAAGTCCTGGAAGGACAGCACCTGAGCCTGACACAGGGCACACTGCTCCAGGTCAGGGTTTTACAACGGGGCCAGGTTAAGAACACATACAGCCCTTCTCAGACCACAGGGTCCTTGGTCATGGATGCATTGTGCTTTCCAGGTGGATGCACTTTCTGAGGCCTGTGCAATGCTGACCATTCATCATCTGGGCCAAGAGCCTCCTGCTTCAGCAGTCCTGAGCTGCCCTGCAGGTTCTGTCATGCTGAGCATCCTCAGCACAAGAATGTTTGCAGGAATCCCTGCCATTCAATCACCTCTGCAGCTGCTTTCCTCCAGACCAGATGTGTGCAGACAAGAGCCAACACAGCGCTCCTCAGAGTGGACACAAAAGTGGAGATATTGTATTCAAGTCTTTGGAAAAAGAGAAACACACTTAAATAAAACAGACACAGATTTTAACAGTCGTCCTACTATGCAGCTAATGGTAATAATAATTTAAAAGAAATGGCAGTAAAATGCTTCTTAGCTTCAAAGAACTGAAAGCAGCAAGTTGAGGGAACTCACAAGGCAGACATCTGGAAGCAGGGTTAGCTGAGAGCCCAACCAGCCACCTCCTGCCCTGGATAAATGGAGAATACCACAAGCAAACTGAAATGAAACACTTGGTTTTAATTGCAAGTTGCAAAGCAGAAGAAACCAACTCAGAGCTTGAAGGAGCAGAAAGCTGGTTTTCCCCTTTGAACTGCCAAGTAAGTAAGAGGGTATATAAGATAAGATCTGCTGGCTTCAGGCTCCTGGAAAATACTGACCAGAATCCATTGGTTTGACTACTCATGAATAATGATCCTCCATCCAATTAATTGGGTTTTCCATGAAAAACGTGTTTGGTTGAATGTTCTTATAACCCACTATACCTAAAATAGCCTCAGTGAGCCAATTGAAAGGGCTGACTTTGGAGATTTAAACTCAATTCTCATTTTCATACAAAAGCAGATTAATTGCGTGCGACTTATCCATCTAGTAAACACAAGAGAAGTCACTCTTCACTCCTAAAAAAGTAAGGTAGAAGTGAATACACTGTGTGACCCTATGATTACATAGGATCCCTGGAGGAAAGGCCACTAGGAGTTCACAGCTGAGTGGGTGCACTTCACCTTGTTGATCACTCTGAGCCCATGCTGCTGAACAGCAGGTGGTAGAGGGATGCCCAGAAACGGACTACTGACTTCAGCCTGCCTCTGTGAGAAGGTACACAAAGCTTCTTCCACGTAGCTGAGTTGCCCCAGAACGCAAGAAGGGCAGACACAAGCTTGCAGCAGAGCCTCAGAGTCTGTTGACAGCAGCAGAATGAGCAGCATGACTGTTAGCAGCTGATATTCCATCTCTGGCCCATCCTGGAGGAAGGAAGCTTATGGTGCCTAACAGCCTCACATGGTTCTCTTTCCATCACCAAAAGGGACAAAGGATCCAACTCTCATCCAAGACTCCAAGGACTCCTAAAATAAGCATTCACCAAAAAAATCATATCAAAGAATCATAGAGTGGCTTGGGTTGGGAGAGACCTCAAAGATCCAACTCCCCAGCCGTGAGCAGGGTTCCTGACCACTAACTGTATCAGGCATGTTGCCCAGGGTCCCATCCAGCCTGGCCTTGAACATCTTGACCTCCCTCAAAAAGGCCTGAGGCCCCCCATCTGCACTGGCCAAAGTCACGGGTGAGTGCATGCTGCCAAAAGTATTGACACGAAGATGTATTCATGTGTTGCATCTCGAGATTTATTTTTTTTTGCACAAGTCCTGGTGAGTTTTCTGAAGCAAGCCTCCTCCCCCGGGCCTTGCCTTTATGACAGGAGCTGTTGAAGCAGTACCATCTTGAAATGCTTTCTGCTGAGCACAGCGCTTGAAGGTGCTTCTTGATTTAGATTTTGGTCATCAGCAGAGCAGGAGACTGAAGCTGCACGTATTACTCCTATAACTAAAGACTAGTAACAGAGCCTCTTTGGAAAGAGGAAGAGAAGGGTTGTTGCTACCTCAATGCTGATAGCCCTGAGAGATGCAAGGACAGCTCAACTGCTACAGCAGAAGAGGCTGCTGCTGTTTCTGAGGTTTCTTCTCCAACCACCCTCCCGTACATGCACAGTTATTTGTAAAACAAACAAACAAAACCCCAAAGCATTTTGTTGGCAAATAAGAGCCCTGCCTGAAGAGCTCTCAGCTAAGAGGAAACAGAGACGTTTGGATTAGGATCAAAAGCACTCCTGACGGGAGAACGCGGGGTGCAAGCAAGAGCTATGCAAACCAGCCAGGTGGCCAGAAGTTGGACAGCAATGCTCAACTCCCACTAAGCCTCATCTGAACCAATGCTACCACTCTGGTGAACCAAATCTCTCTTCCACCGCTGTGCTGGAAAGCAAGTGAGAGAAATCCTTCCATCACCACCATCCCCTCTAGCTAAAAAGCAACCAGCCAAAATGCAGCTGTTTGCACTCATCTCTTTTCGTTGCTACTGCAAGAGATGAAGAGGATTCGCCTCATCCTGCCACCACACTGCACAGCTTAGCAAAGCTGCTGCTGGTTCAGCACGGACCCCCAGTGCTCCCTGCCTTGCTGCGTGTCTCAAGGGTGCAGAGGGGGAGAGAGCAGTGCCCAAGGGCATGGAGGAGCCAGATCCAAGGGTCCCCACTTAGGACTCAAGCTCAGGTGCCACTTTAACAAGAACTGGCTTTTTACATATAATCATAGCATCTTTAAGGTTGGAAGAGATCTCTAAGATCCCCTCGTCCAACCACCAACCCACCTAACCCTACTAACCACGTCCCTCATGGGACATGGACATCCCCATGGCTCCGGAGCACCCCAGGGATGGTGACCCCACCACCTCCCCAGGCAGCCTGTGCCAGTGCTTTGCTGCTCTGAGAATCATTTTTTCTAATATCATATCTATAGATGCCTTTCTGATTTACATTAAAGCCACAAACCTCTTCAATAGAAACAGATGGAATTGAACTGTGCTAGGCTGCTATCACCTTCATCAAATCCCCTTTTCTCCCTCCAGACATTCCTGATGGGCAGATTTCCCTGACCTACTTTTCCTGAGAAGTTTCAGCTACTTCCCCTGAATGGCAATGAGCTCCCACGTGCCAGCAAGCAGCTCCTAGAGAGCAGGCAGTACTTCCCTGGAGCAGCATTACATGGGGAGAGCCAGGAGTCCCTGAGCCCTGCCACCAGCACAAGCCCACCTCGGGGTCTGGGTAGAATCAAATGCTAGTTACTGCATAATGGCATGAATGCAAAGAAAACACAGAGCTCATCAAAACTTGTGGCTGGGTCAGACTGACATGGTCAGCTTGGCCTCAGCTGCCAGGGTACCTTGCACAGCACCAGTCTGATGGAAACGTGCTCCTTAAGACATGCATGATGCTCTCCCTCAGGACTCTGTACGGATGTTCCAGTTTCTAAGGAAAGGGAAGAAGCCTCATATCATCCCTCACTTCAGAAACTGCCCGAAGGAACACTCCTACTTTAAATGTGTGTGCTGATCTCTGGAAAGTTTCAAGGGCTTCAAAACCATTATTTCACCAGACAGAGACAGGGTTAGATTCTTAACACTGTCAAGGCAGAAAGAAAAAGGAGGGCTGAGCCCGAACAGCTCAACTTGCATCCCTGCAATGCAAATCTAAGCCACATCTGAGCCTTCAGCATAGTGTCACAAATGCTCTCTAAATAAACTCAGGCAGGTACAGCTCTGCAGAGAGAGAGAGTATGTATGCATGAGTGTGTGTGGAGATGGGCCCCTGACAGACACCACGGGGTCAGAGCTCTGCACTGCTATACCAGTCTTCTCCAAGGAGGATTTCTATGTAGGATTACATCAAACAGGCACCTGAGTACACATACCCTTCCAGATCTTTGCTGCTGACATGACAACTGACATGACAACTTCACCATGACAACTGATTATACAGTCCTGTCATTTATTTAAACCATTATTTACCCACGTGAGGACTTTCCCCTTTGTTCTGCAGCAGCATAGCTTTCTAAGAAGCTCCCGAGAAACCTGGTTGAAGGCATTTTGGAAATCCAAACAGCCTATTAACTACATCTCACAGACCTACAGCCATCCCCTAGTTTTTAGGCCCACCCTAGCTCAAGCAGTGACTGTGTAGATATCGAGGCGGTGTCACAGAGCTGGGACCTCATTTGGGCTTTGTTTTTCCCCTTCATTTTGTTAAAGTCTCCCCAGTCTCAAGTGCCAATAAAATAAAGTTCATTGGTTTGAAATGTCAAGGCTAAAAATGCAACAGAATTACTTTCATCCTAACCTTCTTTGATGCTCTTGCACAAATCCCAAACTATGTTTATCAAATAATCTTCTGTTCTTGGAACAGTGTTTCTCAGTATCATATGCTCATAGAATTGTTAGCAAAGATCACCAAGTCCAATCCCAGCCCACTGCCCACATCCCTCAGTGCCACATCCCATGGCTCTGGGACTCCTCCAGGTGACCCCAGCGCTCCCTGGGCAGCTGTGTCAGTGCAGAATCACTTCTGGAGAAGGAATTGTTCCTAGCAGCCAACCCGAACCTCCCCTGGCACAACGTGAGGCCATCCCCTCTCGTCCTATGGCCGTTCCCTGCCAGCAGAGGCCGACCCCGCCTCACACAGCCTCCTTTCAGGTGGTTGCAGAGCCATAGGTCTGCCCTGAGCCTCCTCTTCTCCACACCGAACAGCCCCAGTTCCTCAGCCGCTCCCCATCACACTGGTGCTGCAGACCCCTCACAGCTCTGCTGCCCCTCTGAGAGGCACCCCAGCTCTGCTGACAGACCCTGCCCTTGCCAGGTACAACCTGTCTGCGTGAGGCTCTCATCCCCACTAGTCCACCAAAGCAAAGACGGCAAAGCTGTTGCACCTTTCCACCTAGGGATGAGAAGGCAAACCAGTCCAGACTTGCAGTGATTCTCAAGGTTATCCATTCTCAAGGTTGAAATCCTTCTATAAGCTACTGCATCACGTTGGAAGGAAGGGAGAACCACACACAGTCGTTGATGTTAAATTAACTGAAGTTACTCTGTCTCAAGCATCCCATTTCTCAAGCCTTGAGAGAGCAAACGGAGCTTGGCAGCCTCTAAAACGTGTCAGACACGCTACTGAACCCATACAGCTCCCAGAGGCGTGGGAGGAAGTAGCGTGAACACACAGAGAGCTTCCCCAGAACACACAGCCACACCAGACACCCTCGCCTGCCTGCCTGCCTTCCAGGAGGCTCCCAGAGCTCCTGCAGGCACACTTGACTGCTGCCGTGCACAGGGGCGCGCACTGCACAGCACCTCTCCCACACAGCACCAGACGGTCACGGGGCCACAGGAGGACAAAGCCACAGTGTTGGTGCTGCAGCATTTGGTGCCTTCTGTCACATCCTGTTACCCAGAAGATGCCCCTCTGAGAACTTCCTCCAGAAGGCTGCTCAGCTCTTGGGGCCATGGCTTCCCTCAAGCTCCCAGCCTGTGGCAAGGCTGCTCAACCACCACGGCACTGGTACGAGGTGACAGCCTGACAGCCAGGCCCTAGGAAGGCTAGCCCCAGGCCACCTGAATTAAACACAGCAGTCAACATGCACAATTAAAGTACATCTCTTCATGTTGATGACTGCGATCCTTGTGGTCAATAAAAAAAAACCCAACTCATTACTGTGAGATATTGCCCAACCACCTCTTTACTGTGTGAGCATTTACAGCTCCTACCACAGACTGGCTGCTCGTCACCAGCGCAGCCTGTCACAGACCCTGTGGACATGCCCCACGTGCACAGCCAGTGAACGGGATCTTGCAGAAAAGGCAGGAAACAAACAAATCACTCTCAAAAACAGAAAGCACTGCTCTTAAACTGAGATACTTGCTTAAACTGGGAGACAACACCCACAGCAGAAGCGTGTTCCATAGGCCCAGCCTAGGTACTGTCAACAGGATGCCTGGAGCCCATCAGAGCAGTTATTTTTCAGGCTCAGATCTTTAACTTAAGCTTTTCATTAGGCAGCATGGATACCCCGGGCAGAGTTCAGCCTCTCGCTGGATACCATGACCAGCACAGAAACAGCTCAGTCACTTTGGTGCTGACACTTCTGACCCCACCTCTACACGTGCAGCCAACCAAGACATCAGAAGCAGGTTTCTTGCAGACGGTTTTGACCAAGCACAGCTGGCAATGGAATTTCTTTTAATCCTTACCAGGTGAGCAAAGAAGCCAAAAGTATTTCCCTTTTTGGGAGCTGAACCAAGGGCAGACGTGGTACACTTCCCAAGCCCACCACTCCCAAGGAGACAGCCCCTCCTTCTGTACACTGCCTGACAATACCGAATTCATATGGGGGCAGAGAAGGGAGTCTTGGTGAGGGGTGTTGGACTGCAGAAAGCCAATGCCTTAAGCACCTCCTGGACTCCTCTCCAGCCCCAGCATTCAGTGTGGAGAGGAGCGGTCAGCCCATCCACATGTGCCTGGCAGGCTCACTTCCAGTGGCAGGACCCGAGGTTAGCAGTCAGCAATGGAGAACAAGCTGCTAGCAGTCACCCCATGCGTGGTGTCAGTTCATACAAGCCTATTTCAGAAGGAGTTGAGAAAGTTATTACCATTATTTCTACCTTTGCCTGCTCGATCTTGTTGTCCTAGTTACCAGAGCCCTGGTGTCTACGGCAACCAGCCCTGGCAAGCCAGCAGGAAAACGCAATGAGATGTTACACAAATATTTGAGAGCACTTTCTGAAATAGCAGAAGTAGGAACAAGTTACAGCAATTTCGTACCCAGCACCACTCCAACCCTTACTTCAGTCAGACTCCCAGTCACCCCCATGGAAGGCAAGGAATGGACACGATGCGCTGCAAACCCAAATCTGAAACCCAAGAGCTCACACAGTTACCTACATGGCACACACACTCACGTGCCCAGACTGAAGCTCACAACCTGTGCTAGCCTTCAGCAAACTGCTCTTCTCTACCCGTGCACAACCCCTGCAGCACCCAGGCTCCAGGCATACTGGAACACTTCACACAGGCATTACAAGGCACCTCCACTCCTGTGCCTCGTGAGATCACTAAGAGCTCTGCAAGAATTCAAGCCCTGACTGCATATTTGCTTCTCTGTTGTTTTCTTATCATCCACACACAATACTTGAGATGCCTGCAGGGTCCAGCCAGCGAACAGCAGTAAGCCAAAAGTCCCTGTCAGCAAACTGTGAGGCTTGGATGGTGTCAAAAGGACAACTGGTGCAGTCACCATGCACCATGAAGCCATCGGGCACACACTTCTACCTGGCAGCTCTCGAGGCCTGGAAAAACAGGTATGCTGTAAGGAAGCACCTCCCAGCACACCTTCAAACAGAGCTGAGCTGAACTGACACAAATAAGGTTGTTGAGGGTACAGATGCTGAGGCTGGCTTTCCTCCCAGCCAGAAAGACTCATGGCTGTGACCATGATTAGCTCCATCACAGTTACTTGTTCAGGTACTCAGGAGGAATAACTCTGCATGTCCAACAGTAACCAGGGACTCCTGACGCAGAACTTGCTGGACTGAAAAATAAAGATTTTAATAGCTTTTGAAGAACACTGTATGCTCAGCTTGCCCTGAATATTTAGTGCATAGTGCTAGGCACCTCACAAGAAAAACAAGGATCAAAATCCTGAATGGAAAGCAAGAAAATTTCAGTCCAGATGTGTACGTAATACCTCACAATGCGTAACAATATGGACGTGTTTAAAATTCAGTCTAAAAGAAACAAAAAGATACCGCTACCTCTCTTCAATCCTTAATGCCCCTGTTTTACAGCATGCTTGGCATTTAATTTACCAGCTGGTTATCAGTCAGGAGACATCCACATCAAATGGGAAGTTCCATTTTCTCCCATGATGACTCCCTTTGTAACACTCAGAGAGAGACACACTCTAAAAGCATCCTCATGAGTAGGCACTGGGGCTTCAGGAGCTAAGTGGGGAGCACGCGGAGCCAGGACGGGGGGAACAGGACAGACATGCACTGGCTGCACATCCCAGGGAGTGCCTCTGTTGGAAAGCACCAGGTCCTAAATTACCTCTAAATATTCTGCCTACGAGGGCTCAGCTCAAGGCCCTGTTTGAAGTATTCAACTCAAACAAACTTCAGAGGAACCAGCTGCCTTGCAGTGAGTGCTGCGTTAAAAGAGCTGTGCTTCTGCTCAAGTTACCAATGTTTTTGGTTTTGTTTTCCACCTAAATGAAAACGGCAAATTACTTCCAAAAAGCTTGATTTAAACTGTGGCTTAGCTCACTCTGACCTAAATGCACTGAACCTTTTGCTGTGGCAGGGGGGAGCAGGCAGGAGCAGCAGGGAGGCAGCTGGGGGAAGGCCCTGCAGCCCCTGGGGAAGACAGGCTTCCTGCCCTTCAGGGGCTGCTCCATCTCACACAGCAGGATGAATAGCCAGGCTAATTGGGAAGCTGGGAACCGGGCTGGGGCTTGGGGGAACCGATGTGGGTTGCCACAGCAACTCTGCAAACCCACGCCACCAGAGACCACCACGCTCAGAAAATTCAGAAAGAGCCCTTCCGGCAGCTGGATGGCAGCCAGTTACCCTGCTTATGGGATTGCAGGCATAGAAAAGCCCAACCAAGCTCAACTGTATGCATGGGGGCTCTCCAAGGGACACCAGAGCAGCTGGGACGTCAGCACCCAGCAAAGCCAGGCTGCGAAGGCACCATGGGGCAGACCCCACACAGCCATCAGGATGGATTCTTCCCACAGGTTTTCCCATCTGAGGACTGCACACGCCTCTTCCAGAGCAGCACACACACACTGCGTGCAATGCAGCCAGCTTGTTCTCTGCCCAGCCTTCCCAAGCACAACAGACAATAAAAACGTAACACGAGACTCAGTGGAGTGAGTAATGCTCAGAACCACTTTATGAGGGCTGACAGCAATTCAGGGCACAGCAATCTTCCAGCATTTTCCAAAATCCCTGATAGAAAACCGGGTATTTTCCCTTCCTTTTTGTTTACATGAGCTCTCAGAGCCTGAACTTGAGCACCTGATGTTAAACACCTGGCTTAAGCCTCAGCCATACAACACCCCAATCCCCTTGGCTTACGGCATTAGCAGGAGTTAGCAGGCTTACTGCAATGGCTCCTGTCAGTCCCTCGGATCGCTCCTAATTGCCACGTAGAAAGTACAAATGATTCCAGCAATTCCAGAGACAGGCTGAAACGTGAGACTCAGCCACCATTTGCACTTCTGTCAGCACTGCTTTGGCCTCCCTCTGCAACGGCACAGCTCGACACCGCGATTTCAGGGGTATTTGCACATCTCAGGAGTTATTTGTTAGCTCTTTCTGGCAGTTATTCTTGGTTTTGCATGGCTTTTGATTAAGCTGGTGTCTGAGCACAACTGCTGACCTGCCCAGCACTCACCTCTGGCTGGGAGCCACACTCTTGACTGATGTTTAATCCCTTGTAACGCGTGGTCGCTCTCCTGCTGAATGCAGCCCCAGGTATGTCATGGGCCTAAAACACTCCGTGCCCAGGAAATTCTGTAACAGCCTCTCACACAATCAGGAAGGATGAGTTCTTACACAGGCCCTCGTAAGAGATGTTCACAGGAATCAAACACCGCCCCAGCTCTTCAGTGACACAGAGGCATGGCTTTTTCAGAGGGCACAGCCTGGGAAAGCAGTGAACCTGGCCATCATCATCCTCCTCCACCAGAAGCCTGCGCCTTGTTCCCAGCTCCCCGCAGCTCCCCGTCACCACCATGTGTTTGAACACATGATGAACTGACTCAAGCTGCCAATCCAGCAAAGAACAAACCTCACAAAACAGCTATTTGTCTCTTTTCAGACCAGCATCGAGATGGCTCGGCACGGCTTCCAGCCAAAGTGAGGCTACTGCAATTAGCCACTCTGGGGATACTCTAATCTTTTTCTCCTTCATCACACCGTAGTGTGAACGCAGCCCCATCACAATAGCACTGCTGGCTTGATTTGAGTACTTGCATTCTGTTTTGTCCTGTGCCGAGTCCTGCAATCTGCTATCACGATGTCAGCTGACAGCACTGGCTGTGCTGCCATGAGCACTCACACAACAGCTTTGGGTTGGGTGGCCCAGCTGCTTGTCTTGCATGAGATGAAAGATACCATGGCCTCGCCTACAACAGGACAATAAAGCATTGTGTATCAGAAGCAGCAAGGTCATTCCCAGAAAGCACGGATACTTAGTTACTGCTGCAAAGCAGTTTCTCACAAACGTGACTCTTGTAGCCATGTGCAGAAGCTAGAGGCAGTTTACCTGCATACCCAAGCTAAAACGAGCCCCCATGAGCAGACACTGGAGTCCTGCTGCATACCAGCACCTGCAGAAGCTGCCTGCAGCCATCTCCCACTACAGGAGCTTGCTGCTTGGTCCCCTGGTTGGCTCTTCCCTTCCCTATCTTCTCTTCCATGTCTCCATCTCTCAATTACCTGAACCTACAGACCTGATACTGTAGTACCTGCCCAAAGGACTGCCAGCTCCCATTGCCACTGTAAGCGCGAGCTCTGTTTCAAAGCAGATTTTCATCCATCTTCTGCCTGCTGGCAGAGCTGCTGCTGGCTTTGGAGTCCCACCTACAACAACAGGGAGGCTTTTCAGCCATGCTGCTCTTCTCTCCTTTGGGCTGGAGAGCAAACAACTCCTACCAGCCTGCTGAGGATCCTGCTGGGGATGTCAGCTGCTGAGAGCGCTGGGTTTTCACACCACCTCATCCTAATAAGTCACCCCAAACACCACTTTCAGGCTTTCCCATCTGTGTTCCCTGGGCACAACAGTGTATTTGACACGCTGCCTTCACACCACCTTATGCTTTCCGTAATTCTCATGTGTTACTAAACTACTCACACTACAGGTGATTCAGCAAGGCAGCAAGACTGGAAGCCTGCCAACAGCCATTGAGAAACAGCTTGAAATACATCCCAAAGGACAGGAGAGAGAAAAAAAACCTTGCTGCACAACTCAAAGCTCAGCTTTCTCAGACTTGCTTTAAAGTAGGTGTCCGAGGAACGAGCCAACACTCGTCAAGTTTGTTATGCTCTGGAGCAGTGACCGCAGGCTGCCTGCCATCAGGAGCAGGAGCTTACATGGCATTGTCTTCACAGCATGGAGACTGGATTTGGAGAGCCACGTTTTCGAGCACCTCATCCCTTTCACCTACAGGCTGCAGTCCCTGGGAAACACACAGCTTGTCCTGATGGAAAATTCCTGATTGTTCTAGACACCTTCCTTCAGAGCAAAAGCTGCACATGCCTTCAAATCATCATGACTCTCAAGGACAGGAACGCTACCAGGCTTGACATTCAGAGGATGACATTCCCCCAAAGCATTCCTCAGCAGGCAAAGCAAAAAGAAGCCAAAGTCTGCCTTAAGAATCACAAAGCTTTAAAGGAAACCTCCCACTGGCAACACAACGGAAAGCACACATCGACTTCTGAGAAGATGGGAAAGAAAGGTGGGTGGGAAAGAAAGCTGCCCCACGAGCCCCCAGCAACTCTAAATGCTCCTGCTTTCAGGTGTGCCCACGTGGAAGAGCAAGATGTTTTTCTCGGCCCTGATGGCTCTCCACTAGAGAAGAAAAAAGCAGCCATGCTTGAGCAGATATATTTAGAGGGCACTCACTGTGGGCTTGCATTTTTATTGCAAGAGGGCTCACGAGCTTCACTCACCAAGGCACAGCAGGGAAGGAAGCATCCAGCTTAGGTGAATTTTCTGTGTGTCTGCCTTCCACACGAGCAACTCGTTATTAATGGGGTGAAAACCCAGCAAACCTTTGTGTCTCTGGCTGTAGATGTTCAGACAGCACATTAAAACCATCATCAGGAGATCTATGATTGGCAGTGGCTGTACACACAGCTTTAAGTGCAACAGAAGGCTTCCTGAAAAGCTCTTTTAGCCAATCACAGCCAACCTCTTACACACTCCCAGGCCTGAAAAACTCCCCACAACTTTATTTCTCACTTACCTGCTCACTTTATTACCACCTTCCTACCAGCTGCTCCATGATGCCATCCACAGACCCACTCAGTGAGCAGTTTGCTCAGTAGCTTCTCCCAGACACCACAGCCTGTCCATGCACAAGAACATTACTAGGCATAAAACAGACTCCCTCCCTCTTTACCCGTTTATCTAATCCCAAACAGCAAGGCTGAAGTATAGGAAATCTCCAGGTAGTGCAAAACCTGCAAATATAGAGGGAAGAGAAACGGTGAGTGCAAATGGCTGGCTCCCACTCAGCATCTCCTGCCCATTACACAACCTGCATGTTTAGGAAAAGGAGAAAAGCTTGAGAACTCTGGGTATGAGACAGATCCTAGGAAAACCCCATGGGCTTGTGTCCCTGTTGCACTTTGTACAGTTACAAAATGGCTTTGGACTTAGTCAGAAAAAACGACTTCATTCAAACCTGAAACTCAAAGGTCTTTTGCAATGCAAGCACTTCCAATGTGTTCCTGCCACAGGGGATTATTTGTTTTTGTGTATATGTGTGAGCACACCTATTTCGGTTACATCTCTGAAGAGCAACAGATGCTCTGCAGAACACGCATCACACATCTTGCAGGAAGAATTACTACTGCAAAACAAGGAAAGAAACGGCTTGAAAGTCTCCTTTCAGGCAGTGTGAGATGAGCTCTCAACACCAGAAAGGAACTATTTCTCTTCCAGTGCCTTCACTTTATACAGTTAGCCAAGAACCAAAAGCTGGGGCACTCAAAGGTAGTCCTAAAAACCCTCACGTGATCACCAGAAGATTCTTTTTTTTTTTTTCCCCAAGCATTTTATTTATTTTAGATTCCTTTTCTCACTACCAGCTGAGAGACTCCATCTCAGTTTCACCCTATTGCTTGGCCAGATCAGACATCAATTAATCTGCATTACTGGCAATTCGGGCTCCTCCCAGAGCTCTGTCAGCAGTACTCGCTCTGCATTGGACTGAATTGATTTCTGCACTGGAAGGGAATTTAATTCTCAAACCTCACATGCATCACATACATCTGTACCATCATATACCTACTGCTGGCAGAACACCACATTAACGCCACATCTCCCTTTACGACCTCTCACAGTGCTGCCAGTTGTTGTGAGGAAGATGCTCTGTAGACATGGCTCCATCTGGACAGCTGAGCCTGTATCCACCCCAGGAGTGGACACCACCGAGTGCTTCTCAACTCAACACAGTCTGTTTGGCTTGAAATCACAACTGCTGCACTCACAAAATCATAGGGGTTGGAAGGGATCTCTGAAAATCATCAAGTCCAACCTCCAGCAAAGGCAGGTTCCATACAGGAGGTTACATAGAAAGATGTTCAGGCTGGCCACTCACGGAGCTTCTCTCAACGTTTACTAGAACAGATGGCTTGATCAAAGCTATCCTGGATTTTAAACCTTGATCTACTTAGGGTTGCCTTCTTCCAAAGAGTTCCAACCCCCTGCACATCCCACAGCCAGCTCTCCTTGAAAAGTCATTCACATTCACAGTATTAGGAAAAAAAGTAGGTTGTAATTAAGCAGAGTTATTAATCTTTTGTCACTGGGGACCCCAAGTCTATTCATATTCATGTCAACAGGAGTGCTGGCACCACCATGAGGATGAGCCACAAGTGCCTCGTCATGTTTCAGAAGAGGAAACAAGATCTTCTGAGGGGCAGCACCTAACTGCTCAGTCTTCTGCGCGTAGATGCTGCCTGCTTCTGTCATCCCATTCCCAACAACTTTTGCTTTCCTGCATCTCACCCATTAAGCGCTGCTCCCCTGCCATAGCTACATGCTACCAGAGTCTACAGCTCTGCCTTTTCCAGGTTTCACAGCTCTGTTGACTACAGAGAGGAGAAATACAGCCACAGTGGCACAAGTGCTCTTCGGAACACGTTTTTCAAGATTCTTCTTCTCAAGATGATAAAATGATCAGGATCTACTTAAAAAAATCCCAACGTCTCCCAAATGCCAGTTAGATCTGTGAAGAACTGCTCAGGTCTCAACAAGAGAGGCCAGCAGCTCTCACACTCCTCAGTCAAACTGCGGGCACAGGGTGCAAAGCCCCACACCTCCCAGTTCCTCCAGGCACAGAGTGCTTTGGAGGATTCCTTCAGACACCACATCCATGCCTGCAGGGGTACAAAACCGAGACTTCTAATTGGGGTCCAATGGTGCCAGGATTAAAGGATGATGGTAATTGGATTGCTTACTGTATTCACAATCAATAATAAGGTTAAGAGATTTCCTTTCCCTCCTCTCGGCCGGGCTCTGAACAGGCAGAAATGATGAGGCAGTCGAGGGAGGTGTTAAAGCCCTCCCCCCGGCTGCCTAAGAGCAGTGCTTAGGGCTGCTTGCTCTGCCTGCACAGAGCTGACACTTCTCACCCCGCTGGCTTGCAGGCACCTCTACCTCTGCGTGCAGAGCGAGCACGCTTTGCTGCACAAAGGATGAATGAAACCGGGTGCCTTGGAACCATTCTCCCATCACTCTGCATCCTTTCACATTAAATACCCACACAGATGCATCACTGAGGAAAAAAAGATATCCACTCAAATTGTGCTTAAACTACTGCTAGGCATGAAACAGCTTAGCCTGAAAATACAACGCTCCCTCCCACCCCCTTTCCTGCAGTTGTATCAACTCTTTGCAGGCTGCCTTCTCCCTTTCTTCAGTTCCAGATAAGTTCTGGGTGCCCCATCCCTGCAGGTGCTCCAGGCCAGCAGTCGTAGCTTTCAGTAGTTTCCTACGTGAGGCTAAGACTCGTTTGCCATTACTGACAACACCCAAACATTTGGGGACTGGAAAGAAAAAAATAAAAAGGAGAATTAATTGAGGGCAAAGCAGCCCGAACCCTGCCGCCCTGCCACGTGCACAGCAGAGCTGCAGTGACATAACTGCGTCCCCCAGGCTCTGCTACCGCCAGGCTGCACCGCTTTTACAGAAGGAAGTAATTTAGAGTTAAGATCTTGTTCGGGCAGAGAAGGGAAATTTAATCCCTGTTCTCCACTACTTCTTAGCTGTTGGATGAATCACTTCACCTCTGCTTCCCCTTTGCTGTTCCTAACCAGAGCCTAGAGCCAACCCCTACGGAGCAGGCAGCGCTTCATTACAGTGCATCAGGCAGCATCCAGCACACCGGGCCATGCAGCCTCCCGGCGCCTGCTGTCACACATGCTGATTTCCAGATAATAAGCACATTGTCAAGAGGCATCTCCTGAGGAAGGCCTACGATGTGCCCAGACAGCCTATCCCGGAGCACACGGCATGCAGCACACTGCCATTAGCCTCTCTCACGCTCCACTGCACGCTGCGCAGATATTAATTGCCCCTACCACGAGCAACGTCTTTCCCCAGCACAAATGGAGCTTAAAATCTCAGCAGGCAGTCCACACAGGGCTCCCAAACCTTCCTGCAGATCCGTATCCAAGCCTGACTTCAGCGTCCAACTGCAAGGTCATCTTCCTGCTCCATTTCAAATAAGTAACTTGGTTAACAAAAAGCACATGACAAAACTCATTGCTGCTGCATGAAGCATTAGGAAGAGCTCACTGAACAATCAGGCAGTGGTGTGGCTGCGTGTTGCAGCGACTTTTCCATTGTTTTCTTATGGGCAACAAAAAGGGACATGACTTCCAACTTCCAGCTGTTTGGAAGTTGTTACCCAAACGCAAATGCAGGACAAATAGAAAAAACAAAGTGGAAGTCTGGTGCAGCACATTCAGCACAGCTACAATAAGTGATAAAAGGATTTGTAAAAGCATTTGTATGGCTAAAAATCACTCCTTTTTTTCCCCCCAAAAGTAACAGGTTTTAAAGCTTTCTGTCTGCAAACAGAGCAGAACTGCAGTCCTCAAACCCAAGACCTTCAGGAAAAGATGCTGCACTGCCAGCTGAGCTGAGAGCACGGTGCGAATGCAGCTAGAGCACCAGCAGCCCAGCACTGTGCCTGCTGCTGAACAGTTTGCTTGCAGTGTCTCCAGGCCAAAATAAAATGTGTCAATGAATTAAGCACCACCAAGAAGTGATTACAAAAAAAAAACCAAACACTTGCAGCCTTGTCTACAGGAGGAAAAAACATGCATGTGCCTAAGATGCAGCAACAAGTACTTTGTAACATAGGTGCAAGTCTAACAGGGAAGAGCCTGAAACTCACTCCCAGAGAAAGAAAACCTGAAGGCTACTAAAAACCATCCTATGAATACCAGAAAAGAATGAAAAATAAAAGGCAAACAATAATAAGGTGTGGCCACAAGTAGTAGCCCCTAAATTGACAACACCAGCCAACTACTTGGAAAATAGAACATAACTAGGGACTACTCAATCACAGAAGCAACAACAGTGCCATGATTATCAGCAGGAGCATTCAGGGCCCTTGAGGGAAAGGAGCAATGAGATGAACGTAGTTGTATAAATAAAGTGGGGTAAAAACACAGCAGACTACTAGAAGATAGCTAAAGGAATGCAGGAAAAATGCAGAACAAGTGAAAGGGAGCTATTATAGAAATGTATCAATAATGTACACCTAAAAATGCTGATGTAAATAATATGGATTCAGAGACACTACTTGAAGCTCTACTGAAAATCAGGCACCAGGATGAATAGGGAGGCATTTTGGATGAATGTGACTGGTGCTGGAGAAGAGCCCCAAGCTGTGATTGCATGACCACTGCACTAGTGAAAGTGCCAACCTCATCTGTGCCCCAGACATCCACTTCTGCAGCTGGGATGCACGGCTCCAGGTGAAGGTAGGCACTGGGGGGGCCTTGGTTGGCTACATATCTCCTTGGACATCCCTGGTGGCCCTTAAGATGTCCCTGCAAACACTCAGATGTCCCAGACCTCCTCATGCTTGCCCACGGCTCCTCTAACGTCCTCATGTCTGCTTGGATGTCCCACTGTCCCCATATCTTCTGGGGCATCCCTGAAGCTGCTCAGATATCCAAGTCCTGGGACATTCAGTGGCCTTTGGGACAGCCTCCTGTCTCCTTGGATGTCCCCAGTGTGGCACTGAAGGACATGGCTTAGTGCGCATGGCTGTGATGGGGTGATGGTTGGACCTGATGACCCTGGAGGAATTTTCCAACCTTTATGATTCCATAATCCTGATTCTTCCCTAGTAAAGAAAAGTGTTAAAGGACAATAAAATGAGTAGCAGATTTTTCTTCAGTTATGCAAAATGGAACCTAAGCAGGGAGTTCAGCCATTATCCCAAACTGCCCGTAATGAAGAGAATGCAGTTATCAAGACACAGAAAATCAGTTTAAATACACAGATGAGCATGTAACCTGGGTGTTTTTTGTACAAGCAACTATCCCATGTACACTGGCTTTGGATCCCTCACGTCACTTGAGACACTCTGGAACAAGAAACAGGGTAAGAAGGACACGCAGTGAAAGTGTAAAAAAAAAATCAGCACAAAGAAGGCAATAAAGAGGACTCAGGAAAACCAGAACACAACAGTTTTCATTTACTGAGCAGAATCCCACGTTAGGTTAGACGGTGAGATGGGAGGAATAGCAAACTCCTGAGAGATGACAATGGGCAGCAAATCATAACAGTGATTGCATCGCAACAGGCCTGCAAGAAAACACCATGTAATTTTGGGCTGTGTGCACAGAGGATGAATCACACTGCAGAGCAGGGAGCGGTCTCCAGAACCACGGCTGTGATGTGCTGAGGTACCTGAAAGGCTGCATCTCCCCTTAATCTCATCCACTGCCAGCGAGCAGAAGAAAAGAAAAAATGCACAGAGAAAGCAGCTTTGATGCAGTTCAAAAAGCTCCCCTACCACCTGGGGTGCTGAAAGAGAAGAACTTGAGGTGCTCAGACCATGGACTGATGTGCTCAGCTGGGACAACATCAAACAAGGGATGGTTTTCACCTCCGGCTCTTTTTGGGAAGTGACTTGTCAAGTTGACAGCAGACACGTGTTCCATCTCATCTAGGACCATCCCACACTGCACAGGAACACACCAAAGCACCCCACAGCTCCCAGGGAGAAAGGTGATCTCCACCTCGGAGGAGGGTGCGTATTGTGCAGCCTCTGGGGATCACAAATACCTGCATAAACGAGCGCTCGGTGCCTACCAGCACAATAGGAACACAGCACAACGTATCTGATGAGCAGCCAGATAACAGAGCTAACGCAGCCTGGTCAATGAAACCCCGGTGAGCAAAGCCGGGAGGCAGCACAGCAGGTACTTCAAATAACACGAAGCCGTCAGGAAAGGCGAGATTATTATTCTGAAAGGAGCACACACATTTCCCCCCCCCCTCCTCTCCAACCCCAATCAATCATCCTGGCAGGGGATGCTCGTCCCGGGTTCCACTAATGAGCAGAAAGATGGAGTAGCAGGCAGCAGCCCAATTAGCATACACACAGACGGAAGCACAGCACAGAGCAGAAACCCCAAGAGAGCTCAGTGACGGACAAGGCACAGGCAGTGACAGACAGTGGACAGCATTTCAGACATATTTGCAGGCTCACAGCCAAACCCACGGTATTAAGAATAATAAGCAATCAGACGGCCGTTTGGAACATTTTGTTTTCTATATAGGACTAAGAGGAAATCGTAATTCAAACATGGCAAACAGCACCAGTTACAAGAGACTCCTTCCTTGCACAGATCCGTGGCCTCTCCCAAGCTCTCCCTGCCCAGAGCTGTGCCGTGCTGCCCTGGCATCCTGCTGCCTTTGTAAGGAGTGATCCGGAACCACTTAACACTCCCAGGGGTGTAGCTTACCCAGACAGCAGCTTTCCCTGGGGTTGGAAGTTCACCATGAAAATCCTCAATTTACCCAGCAAAACTGCCCAAGAACATCACAGGCAAATGCTTGTTATTCCAGCTGGAGCGAGATCGTTCCAGGAACGATCTAAAGGAACACCGGGGCTGGCAGCAAGGCTTTTGTGCTTTGGGCAATGAGAAGTCAGTGGCCAGCAGCACACAGGAAACACACCCATCTTCCATGGCAAGGTGTCCAACAGGACCTCAGAGCCATGCAAGTGAGGGGGATGTGTGACTCTCAGCACTTGGAAAGATCACTGCAGCCTGTGCCTATCTCCAGTTGCACTCGCAAAGATCCCTGTCCTTCCAACGCCATAACTTTCCAAAACATGCACTTGCAAGTTTTAATGAAAGAGAATTCAGAGCATCTTCTGAAATACGTCTGACAGAATCAATCCAAGCCACTGCTTCTCCTAATCTCCTAATCAGCTTCTCCAGGTCCAGGCTCTTCTCACTATCTGAGCACACTGTGAAGGTGGCAGCAAGGCTGGCTGGGTTGAACTAACGTTGTACCAGGAGGCATTCCAGACTAAAAGCAACATACCTGTGCCCTCCTAGCACCATTCACAGCACAGTCAGCACAGGTAGAATCTGCCTTTGCAATCTGAGCTCGGCAACACTAATGCATTAGTCAAAACAAGACTTGTAGCTCTTACCCCCGATTAGAAACGCGATGACTTATCACTGAAACAACATCCACATAACACTGAACACAGCAGCTGTGTCATGGAAAAGGAGCAAGAACAAACACCAACAGGCAGTCTTATCTTGTTTCCTAATTCCCTAGGAACGTGCACTTCTGGGCTCTCAGATACTAAAGGGGGTAAAAGGAAGAGCAGTCCTATTAACCACTATTTAGAAAGAACAAGACTCAAAGCATCTTTGCACAAAGTCCTTTCACACATTTTTTTTCCAAATGTACTAGCTGATCAGTACATGAAACAATGAAAGCACAGTAAGACACTGTTTTGATGCAGACAGACATTTCACTTTGGCAAAGTCCTGGTTCATCTCTTGCATTTTATGTACAGCAAAGACTGGCTACAGCCCTTCAGTGGTACAAGAAAGGCCAAAATACCCCTGCTTGGAGAGCAAGGCAACTCACCAAGGAAACCCCAAACTAAATGGTAACTTTGTTCACTGGCACATAAGAGATGCAGCAGAAAAGACTTCCATTACATCCTACGATTCACCTTACGGAACCAAGATCCTCCTAAAACACACTGCAAGTTCTGCAGTCAGAGCACTGAGCAATTTCGGTAGGTCCAGGCTTACACCTCGTGGTGCCAACCCCTACCAGTTCGGATTGCCTCTCTGAAATCCTCAAGGCTCAGATGCAACCCTTTGACAGTCCTGCATTAACAGTCAAACAGCACAGCCCCACAAAGGCTGATCCAGTGGCAACTGTGGAAATGAAATACTTAGGATGGAGCGCAGCAACAGCAACAACTTATATCCAGTCCAGAAAAACAGCAAAGCATATCGTGCAGCACAAAAATCAGCTCAAAGCTCTCCTTTGCTTAGATACACACAGGGCTGTGAAAATCAAGGCTACTCATGCATAACAGACAGAAAAGCCCAAGGGAGAAGGATTATTACCCTTGAATGGATATTGTTTTGCCACCACTACCACTCCCAAAGAACAGTACAGACCAGAGACTGCCTGTGCTGGGCAATGGGACAACACAGTGAAGTTTCTGCCTGGAAGAACATCACATCAAAACTAATGAATTACACAAGCAGACCAGAGTGAAAACATGGGTGAGCCATCAGCGAGCATGGCACGCAAGGTCACCATTAACCCAGCTCAAATGTGGGGCTGGGTCTTCCTTTTGTTTCACAGCCACCCACCCACATAGAAGGAGCTTCCCTACAATCTGCTCATTCAGGAAAGCTCAGGCCACAGACCATGAGGGAACACAGCAGCAGCAGCCCCACACTGCTCACAGGGCCCGAAAGGACTTCTCCAAACCCTGCTGGTTCCACAGGTGCTGCTGCATGCCATGCTGGAGCTTAGGCCTCTGAAGGGAGCCAGCTTCCACCAATTACTTCCCACAGAATAACAGTAACAGGGAACCTCCAAAGCTGGAAGGGACCCCCAAGGATCACCGAGCCCAACCCCCGGCCCCACACAGCACCCCCAGGGTCAGAGCGGTGTCCCAGCGCTCCCTGAGCTCCGGCATCGCGGCCGTGCCCACTGCCCTGGGCAGCCTGTGCCGTGCCCACCGCCCTCTGGGGCACAGCCTTTCCCTCACCCCCACCTGCCCTCCCCTGACACAGCTCCATGCCGTTCCCTCAGCCCTGTCGCTGTACAGAAAGCAGAGCTCAGCGCTGCTCTCCACCCCCTGGAGTGCTGCAGCTGCCATCAGGCCTCCCCTCCGCTCCTCTGCTCTGAGCAAACCCAGGGCCCTCAGTGCTTTTCACACACCTCGTTCTCCAGACCCTTCCTCACCCTCTTAGTCCTCCTCTGAACCCACGCCAACCAGTGCTGCATTTGGAGATGTTCCAGAAACGTCACTCCGGCATAACTTTACAGAAGTTTCCTCCAAACCGGAGCTGATAGCTGCTCCTCACAGCAACCGAGACACCGTCGGGAGCAATCCTTGTGAAGGGGTGCACTCCTCGATCCCCCCAAGAGCAGCTCCTTCCAACTTCCACACCGGGGACACACCCCTTCTACTCAGCCACCAGCATCCCACCGCCCACAGCAAAATGCAGCCGCGCTATTCCCGCACGTTCCACTTGTCCTCACAGTTCCTCCTCTCTCCAACACCGCCGAACACCGCGCGTCCACGTGCTTCGACTCACCGCTCCGTACCGCAGCTCCACTCTGCGGGAAGCCGACCTGCCGCTCACCGCCCGCCCTCGGTTGCACCCAGCCCACAGGCAGACGATGCCCGGCAGCGTCCCGCTCCACGCAGCGGCACGGCGGCCCTGCGCTCCGCCGACACGTGTGGCGGTCCAGGCGGCGGCACGGCACCGGCGGGAGCAACTCCATGGCACGGCCGCTCCTCACGACGAATCCTGCCGGAGCCCTTCTTCCTCCCCTCCAGGACCGCCGCTCTCACACCCCGCGGCAACCATGACTTCTTCCCTCTTTGTGCGGCGCCGGAATACGCCCCTTGCAGACACCGCGCCCGGATGGATCCCAAGTCCTTCTCCCCCCGCCCCTCGGCGCGAGGCTCCGTGACGGAGCGGCCCATGGTGTCGCCTCGGAGCCCCTCGGCCTCCCATCGCGGCCTGCGACGGCTGCCCGGTTCCGGGCCCCCGGGGTGCCGCCTCCGGAGCCCAAGCCCCGCTCCGCGCCCCCCGCCCTCCGGCGGCGGACTCCGCCCGGCTCACCTGGGCACGCAGCTGGGCGCCGAGCGGTCGATCTCCCACGTCGCGAAGAGGTTCATAGGCACCGGCACCGGACCGGGGCCGGCCGCCGCCATCGCCGCGGCCGCCGCCGTAGCCGTCGCCCCACCACCCGCCGCCGGGGGCCCCGCGGCGGGGCCCGAGCCCAACGCGCCGACCGCCGCTGCCGCCGCCATCCCGCTGCCGCCGGTGGCGCTGGGGCCGACCCCTCAGCGCCGGCCTCCGCCTCAGCGCGCGCCCGCGGAGCGGGGCGGGACGCGGCGACCCCGCAGCGCCAACCAGAGGGCGGCAGGGCGGCGGCGGGCGGACCCGCGGCCAATCGGAGCGCGGCCGGAGGGGCGCGGCCTTGCGGCGGGAGGACGGCCAATGGGAGAAGGGGAAAGGGAGAGGCCCGGGGAGGGAGCTTCGGGCGGCGCCTGCCAATCGGAACGGCGAAGGGGTAGGCCGCGGAGAGCGGTAGCCAATCGAAAGCAGAAAGGACTCGGCGCCCGGGGAGGGCTCGGCCAATGGGAACGGCGCTGCCAGAAGGGGGGGCGTGGACGCGAGCCCTTTAACGCGCAGCAGCCCCTCTTCCCGAGTCTGCCTGCGCGAGCCCGCCAAGGGGCGCGGCCGGGCGCGCGGCCGGTTGGCGGGGTTGCCGTGGCAACGGGGCCTGCGGGCCTGGGCGGGGGGTGCGCGGGGCTGCGGGAAGGGGCTCTGGCCCTCGGCCAGGTCTGTGTGCCGCTGTGGGTCTCGAGCGCAGCGCCGACGTTCTCTGTTATCCATAAGGATTTCGGGGTCGCTTTCCTGATTGCCAACGTCCTCCCGGATCTTTTCTTTTCACTTGCGTTTGTAAATTTGGCGTTTAATCCGCAGTTAAGCCTCGGGCCTCTTAGTAATACGCAGATACTCACGTCAGCTTTCGGTTTGACCAGCAAATCAATCTGTGCCTTAACACAACTTTTCTACCTCCCTTCCCCAGTCCATCTCTGTGCCCGACCGACAGCCCAGGGCACAGCGCTCCGCACACCTGCCGTCCTGCTGTCAGAGCAGCTGCTTCACAGCCTGCCTTCCCTCCGAGCAGCCCATGACAGCCCTCCCCTTCATCCAAGACAGCCCTGGCTCTGTGAGAGCATTTGCTAAGGGGTCTCAACAGGGGCTTCTGAGGAAATGCAGTTGGAGGAGGGATGCTGCTCTGTGGGTGAATGTGGAAAGTCAGGTCTGAGGCAGGAGCCGTGGTGGCTGTGCTGGCCTGGCCTTAACTCAGCATCTCCACCCACTGTGTTTTGATCTCAGCTGGGTATCGCCGCTACCTCTCCCCACAAGCAGCTGACTGCTCCCAAGGACCTCAAACCCTCTTGCAGGGGCTCCCCAGCAGCTGACTTTTATCCTCTGCTTTTCAGTCTCGGTTAATATCCCCACCTATCCATGTGGTGCTTCAATGGCACTCCAGGCTTTTGGGGATGCTCTGTGTCCTCCAGGAGGCATGTGGCACTTCTCTGCTCAGACCACAGCAGCCTGCTGCAGTGACAACCTCCAAACATTCAGACAGCCCCCAAGTGCCAGCAAGGCCTGCAGCTCTGCTGGGCCACCTGTCACCTCCGCCATCTCTCTGCTCTGAGGCCGTGCCACCCTGTGATGATTTCTCAGAGCTGTCAGAGTGCTCTGTGCGGTCCCCAGCCCACAGCTAGCCTTCCTCTCTTGCAGCCACCACGTGTAGTTTCTTGCTGACAGACTTCGCCCTTTTCCTGCAGCTCCCCCTGAGGATGTTCAGTGCGATGGAGGTGGGTTTCTCTGGCTCTCTTCTTACATCCTATTCCCTTTGAGCGCTTCCATCCGTACTGCAGCTCACGTGGTTTCTTCAGCCTGCTGGCTCTTCTAGAGATGAATTTATGCATTTGTTCGCAGTCTGTTTCAATGTGCCTTGTTTATTCAGCTATGCAGACTGCTCTTCATTTTCTCCTTTCATGTTACATTGACTTCATGCCTACAAGTTGAGCTGTCCAGAACTATGTCCTCCCATGCGCACTGGCTTTCCCCTGTCTTTGGGGTCACATTTTTCCTATGTTTTTTGTCATAAGTGCCAGAACCTGGTTGTGTTATGGTTTAAACACAACCTGGTAGGCATCTAATTTAGCAGCTTCTCCTCTTGAGACCTTGCTGTGTACTGAAATTCACTTCATCCTGAAGCAAAAGCAGCCAAGAAGCCCTCTTCTTTGACATCCCAGCACCCAGTTAGAAACATGCCTCTGAAAAGAAGAAAAAATATCACACTTTCTCCTTTTTCACACCTCACTTCTATGGGACTATGCCCACCAATTCCTCCCCAGCACTTCAGTACTATTGAGAGACCTTGTAGCAGTCCAGCGTTGTCCCTGGCAGACAAGGCAGGAGGCACCACTCAGTGCTGCTGTGATGGCCAGTCCTGCACAGGGTATTGACTCCTTTGGGCCAGCAAAGCGCAAAGCCCAAGCAAAGCCATTCCTGGACATCCCCTAGAGCCATGTACCTTTGACCCCTGGATGCGATTCAGGTGCAGCAAGACACCATAGGAGCTCAAGATAACAGCACTTCTCTTCTACAACTCCCTCTCAAACCACCCTGCCTTTAGCTGGAGGAGCACCCTTCAGCCCGCATCGTGCAGTGGTCTGGGGAGGGACAGACAGACATCTGGGCCCTGGGCTTGAGTGAGACAGGCCGACCACTCCCCGGCTCCTCATCACAGGCATCCAGGGGTGGCTTTGTGCTGAGCAGGCCGCGTGGGTCTGCACTGACACCCAGTGGCTGTGGCACAAGCGGCCTTCCTCCTTGCACCCACATCAGCCTCCGGGCCGGGGATAGTGCCACAGCAGTAGGGCTTGGCCTGTGTGTCTCTGTTCTGCCACCACGTCATTCACCTTGTGGAGAGCTGAGTTGGGCCCTGCCCTCTGTCCTCCCCGGCCTCCGGGATCAGCAGGATGCGTGTGCTGAAGCCTCAAGCTTCCATTTGCAAAATTCTTTTTTAGCTGAGGTCACTGGAACTGCATGTGCTACAGCTACATAGCTAGACTCATGCACACACTGCGGTGTTCCAGCAGCTGCTACAGCTTCACACCTTGTGCCTGCCTTCGCTCTGTTTTCCATAATTTCCCCTGAGCCGCTGCCAGCAGGATTAGCAGCACACACTCTCTGGCCCATCAGGGCTGCATGGCTGTGTTTTAAACTAATGCTTTACAATGGGCACCATTTTCTCAGAGGCTGAGCTCACACCCAGAGGGCCTTTTCACCATTGCTTTCATACTCTATTATCCTCCTTTCAGCTGTTAGCAGGGTGGATGTTTTGGTAATTTGCCTTCCTAGAGTATGTTCATCACTTCCAGCTTCTGCCCTGTGGCCAGGCTGTGGGGGCCATGAGGGTTTTGGAGCAGCTGAAGCTCTCAGTGCAGCCTCTACCAGCTCCTTGCTGGCAAGCTTTCCCCTTTTGCTCTGCTTCTTCAAGGATGCTCAGCGTGACAGGTGGATTTCTCTGGCTCTCCTCTCATTGCCTTCACATTGTGGTCTCTGTTCCAGAGGGATGCTCTGGTGCTAGCACTGGGGCAGCACAGGGCTGAGCCAAGGATGCTTTCCACCTGGAGCCAGCAGGCAACCAGGGGAGAGCCATCTGCTCGGGATCCCCACTTTACCCTTCTTTGCTTTCTTCCCATTTTGTCTCTGATCACAGCCACATCCATATGCGATCCATGCCACTCAGCTCCAGCATCGTGTTTTAGTGAAGCACGCCCATATCTGCTCTTGCTCTGGTTGCTTATTTTATGTGCCTCGTTAAAGCAGCTCTTCTCTGCTTCCCACACGAACATTGTCACCTCCTGTCCTCGCCTCTAGTGAAGACTCAGGGGCTTTATGATTTCAGCCTAGAGATGAATCATCTTGTCCACAGCTCCACTGCTTGAAAAATGCCACAAGCACCTCTTCCCTTGCCTCTGCCATATGCACACCTATGTGGCCACCTCTTGGTGCCTCTAAGGATGGAGACCGTGCAAGGGACTGCCCTGATCCTGACGTCTGACAGGGAAGATGTGGGTTTTACTTCGGCATTGGCTTCCCTTCTCTTGCATCACTCTATCAACTAAGCTGGAAGGACCCAGAAGGATCACCGAGCCCGACCCCACTCGGCACTCCCCACCCCCAATGGGCGTCTGCCCCAAAGCAGCGTCTGATCCGACATCGGGGCTGCGCCCACTGCCCTGGGCAGCCCTTGCCGTGCCCACCGCGCTCCGGGGCACAGCCTTTCCCTAACAGGTCATGGCCGGTCTTCCAGAACGACGCCTATTTACAACGAGCGCTGCCAAGGCGAAGTGGAAATGTACTAGAAGCCTTCCCCAGAGAGCGAGGACATCCGTCAATCACAACCGAGCTGGGTCTCAGCCCAGGCGCTGGCACGGAGCTGACCCCGGGACGAGCGCAGCCGCCTGTCGCCTCGCTCCGCTGCCGTGCCGTGCCGTGCCGCCGAGGCGGGGGCCGCCGCAGTCCCCGCCCGCCCGGCCGGGAGGGGCCAAACGTCGCCGCCGCCGCCGCAGAGACGCCGCCGGGCGATGCCGCTCCGGGCCCGGGGCCGTCAGCGGGGCTCCTCCGCCGCCTCCGCCGCCCAGCCCCGGGGAGCCGCCCGAGGTGAGCGCGGCCCCGTCGGGGAGCTCCGGGCCGCAGTTCCGCGGCTCCGTGCCGAGCGCTCCCTTCCCCGGCACGCGGACACCGCGCCGCGGGTCCCCGGGCGATGCTACGAGCGGACAGCGAGAGACGGTCGCGGAGCCCCGCCGCCTCGCCCCGGCCGTCCCTGCGGCCCGCCTCGCGGCCCGGCTCGGAGCAGCTGCCCTCCTCGTCGCCTCTCTCCTGCTGCCGCCCGTCCGTCCGCACGGCCGAAGGCTCGGGACATGCGGGATTCGGGGCGTTCTCGTGCCCGGGCACCCCCAGGTAACGCCAGCTGGCGAGGCGCGTGGTGTCGGTGCGACGCGGTTCCCGGCCCGCGGCGGGCAGAGAGAGCCCCTGCGCGGCCCCAGCGTCGGGGAGCCGGCTTGGCCTCTGTCTCAGCCGGGGGACTGGCTCCCCTCCAGAGCAGCTGCCGAGCCGTGCCAGGCTGGGCCCCAGCTCCCTCCGGCTCTGGCAGCGGCTGCCCGCAGCTGTGCTGGGCCGGGAGGGAGCCCGACAGCACCCGTGCCATCTGAGGCAGAGGGCTGCTCGTGGGGTTTTGCTCTGAGCCCACGTAGGAAAGCCGAGCATCAAGCTGAAATCCAGGGCCTCTTGCGGAGCTCTTGCATCCCAGAGCTGCTTTTCTTTGCTCTGTTGTATCCTGACAGGGAACATTAAGCAAAGCTCTTGTGGATCACAAGGCTGAAAGAAACTGAGGATGGTAGGCAGATCTCTCCCCTCCTACCCTGCAGGACGGCCATACTGAAAATCATCTTTCTCCTACTGCTGTGCATGAAAATAAAGGAGATGAAAAAGATAGAGGGCCTGGCTTGCTATATTGTGGAACTGCTTGGGATAAAAGCATAGACATGGCCTTGTGTGCTTTGCAGGAAAGAACATAACCAGTGCCACTGGCTGGGAATGGCCATGGAAGTAAGGCACGTGCCCTTCATGATGGCAGCAATTAGCTAATGCAGTGAGCTTCTGGAAGAGGCTGTAGCATCCCAAGTATTCAAAGGCCATCCAGCCTACCCCTACATGCAGCCTAGGAGCAGAGGTTCCTGCGCTGCAGGAGGAAGCAGCTCTTTTGCTCGGACTCAGGCTCTCGCACCTTTCCCTAGCAGGATGTTCTGTAGGGTTCTGGCCAGGCTCTGTCCCATCAGATAAGCTAGGAGAAGAGTCTGTAACCACATGCCACTCCTTCCTTTGGCCATCTGTGGTGAGGGGATAGAATAAGAATAGGGATGGGGAAGCCCAGCAACTCCCTGATGGTCCTACCTGTTCCTCTGTGCAGAATGGTTCCCCCACCACCCGTCAGCAAGCCTCACGTGTGCCTCTCAACTGTACTCATCATGAGCAGCCTCATCCTCATGGATGCCTACCTGGTGGAGCAGAGCCAGGGCTCCAGGAAGCTGGGCATCTGCGTCATGGTGGCAGTGGGCGACGTGTGCTTCTTGCTGGTGCTCCGCTACGTGGCCATCTGGGTTGGGGCAGAGGTAAAGACAGCCAAGCGAGGTTATGCCATGATCCTCTGGTTCCTCTATGTCTTCGTTCTGGAGATCAAGGTTTACTTTGTCTACCAGAACTATAAAGCTGATCGGAAGAGCCTAGATCTCATGGCTCGCAAAGCGCTCACCTTGCTGCTCTCCATCTGCATCCCAGCCCTCTACGTGCTGCTGGTGGCCACAGAGCACATGGAGTACGTCAGGACATTCAAGAAGAAAGAAGATCTTCGCAACCGCCTCTTCTGGGTCATCGTGGACATGCTGGATGTACTGGACATTCAGGCCAACCTGTGGGAGCCCCAGAAGAAGGGGCTGCCACTCTGGGCCGAGGGCATCATGTTCTTCTACTGCTACATCTTGCTCCTGGTCCTCCCTTGCGTCTCTCTCTGCGAGATCAGCATGCAGGGGATCGGCATTATGCCGCACCGCATGATGCTGTACCCGATGCTGAGCATGCTCACCGTCAACATCACCACCATCTTCATCCGAGGCAGCAACATGCTCTTCTTCAGGGACTCCCGGGTCTCCAGCATTTTCATGGGCAAGAACATGCTGGCCATCGGGCTGAAGGTCTGCATGTTTGTGCAGTACCAGCGGCACAGGCACCACGCGCCGCCAGGGCCAGGCCCTGCCCCGCAGCATAGCTGCCAGCCCCAGCCCTCCCCGGGGCTGCAGAAGTCTCGGGACCAGCCTGCCTGCCCTGAGGAGCTGGCCCAGGACAACACGTGACATGCCAGTGGCAACCGCAGCCTGGGCACCGCCACGCTTGGCCATCCCCACAAGACACCAGGAGGGTCGCTGAGCCTCCTGCCTCTGGACAGCAGGGACCGACCCTGTCTCCTCCCTCCTCGGGCAAGGCTGCTCCATTCCCCAGGGGCAACACTGCGATGGGGCAGCCAAGCAGTGCAGGACCACAGCCCTCCAGCTCAAGCCAGGGGCTGAGCAGAGATGTCACGTGCTCCACCTCAGCGTCTTGCCCCAGCCAGGTGCCCCTTCGTGGTGGGAGTGAGGATCTGGCTCCCCCCCACCTCTTGTCCCTCTCAGACAGCCGCAGGCTCGGTGGGGGCTCGAAGAGCTGACCTTTTTCGTATCTCCCTCTTTGCAATAAAAGGCCTGAGCTCTCCTTGTGTCTGTGTTCCCTGATGCCCAGCTGCAGAGCACTTCTTTGGGGGGGGGGGAAAGATTGGGTGGCCACCCACACCCTAAGAGCATCCCAGGTCACCACTGATGCCTAGTATTGTTGCTGCCTGTCCCTGCAGCAGCTGACGCCAGCCATGCCCATAGCTGACCTCCTTGAAGAAGTCCACATAGGTCCCCCACAGCCTGCCTGTGGAGCACTAGACCTAGCAGACAGCCTGACAGGACAGCATTAGAAACACAAGCCAAATAACCTAATGCAGTCCCCTGAGGCCATAGGAAAAAGAAGCTTCACTGACTGTAGACACAGAGGCATCCCTCACCAGCCAGTGCTGTCACACTGCAGCCTGCCACAAGGCTCACCCCAGTGCTGGCTGTGCTCAGGCCATGCCCTATGGTAGGTTTCTCCTTGGATGGGAGAAAGCCAGGAGCAGACAAGAAGAGACAGGTCAGCAGCCTTGCTCTTCACCTTCCACGTGCTGGACAATTAGTTTGTGTCCCAGCTCAGAAGTCTTCCATTCTGGCACTGCACTAGGATTGCTCCTTGCTGGGCAGGATCTACCAGCAACAGAAGATGGGGACACACAGACCTGGTAATGCCACACGGACCCTTGGCAAGGCCTTGGCAGCAGTGGCTCCCATGTAAGCCCAGGACCAAGCCTTCTTACTATATTGTCCCCCTGCACCTTTACAAGAGGAGACTTGCTCAGTTTTGGATTAAAAACAGTGTAAAACAGCAAGCTGCAGCACAAAGGGGCCATGATAGCATTGAGCTTTGGCACTGCCACACTGCTTCCAAGGAAATTCTCTGAAGGCATAAGGATGCAGCAGGCTCTGTTTCCCAAGTCAAGTCAGGAGAGGAAGGTCAGGCTCGGCACAAAGCAGCGAGCCACATGCAGGCTAAAGGCAGCTGAGGATTTCCATGTCCCTAACCAAGTTGGCATCCTGTTTCTGCTGCCTTTGCCCAGCCACACTAAAATCTGTTACCAGTGCAGAGTTTTCATCACCCACAGGAATTGCAGCAGAGGCAGATGCTTCAGTAACACCCTCAGCCAGGCATGACAGAGTTGCTCATCTTCCATTTTCTCTTCTTCACAAAACCTTTTCCCAGGCCTCACACACCAGCTGCCACCTGCAGCAGTGGAGCAATGTGCAGGCTTGGCAGGAGTGATCTGCCTTGCTGACCAGAGTCTGGTTCATAGCACCTGCTTCACATCAACATCACTTCTGCATTAGCACAGCCACTGAAATTGAGCCATTAGGAGCAAGGAGAAAAAACAGAGTTGGTAGTCAGCTGTAATGCCAGAGAGAAGCACATCCTCTAAGTTCAAACTGCAGCAAACACCTTTATAACAGCAGTGATAGTGGCAGTAAAGGAAAGCATGTATTTATTTTATACAGCATTTCTACATAACATTGATTCTAACAGCCCTTTAGAGAACAGGCCGAGACAGGGGCAGCCCTGCTGGAGAGATCCTGGGCAGCAGTGCCTGACTACAGTCAGCTGCACGCCCTGGCACCAAGGTGCAGCCCCAGAGAGGGATGCTGATCTCTCTTGCTTTCTCAGCTCTGGGCAGACTACATTTGGACGCTCCACCCAGCTGGGCCCTGACGTTGGATCTCTGGGCTCACTCCAGTCAAGAGCACGAAAGCTGCCGGGGTCTGGAGAACCGTGCTGGGAGGTGAGGGCTTTTACTCAGTCGTGGGAAGTGAAGGCTTCAACGAGATCTAGGAGCTCCTCTTCCTGCTCACCTCTCAGACCTCCTACAAGGTTTTTAACAAGACACAGCCAGGCACTTCATTGAGAACAAGACAGCGATCACAGACTAAAACTAGGCAAGATTCCTGGAGGAAAAAGGAGTTTCACCTTGAGAACTTGAAGCAGTGGAACGGGGGTCCAGAATGGTAGCACCCTTTATCCCTGTACATCTGCAAACCCATATGAAGCAAGCTTTCAGCATCCTGGTCTGAACGCAGTGCTGGCCCTGCTCTGAGCAGACCAGATCATTACCCTCCCACCTGATGCCCTTTTCATTGGGACCCAGTAAGACATGGAGAAGAGCCAGCAGTGCAGGGCACAGTCTGAGCTCTCCTAGCTACAGGCAGAGCAGGTGCCTGATCAGCACCATATGCATCTGCATGACAGGCTTGTCACCACCCAGGTATGATGTAAAACACAAGTGCAGGGGTCTCTTCAGCTACCGAAAGCACATTTTTTTTTCCTGTTCAGACTTCGCTGCCTAACAGCATCACTACAGCAGAAGGCAGAAAATGAGAAGGGAGGCTGCCACCTTCCAGGCCTGGCCAGAGTGAATCCCAGTGCCAGCACCACCTCTCCAGGTAACAGCACGTCTGTGCAGCAGTCACAGGTTCTTCTGTGTGGGCAAACGGCGCTTATCTTTGACAGCATTCCTCTTTCTTTTCTTGTTCAGGAAGCTCTCCAGCTTTCCACTCCTCTTTAGCTCTGCATACTTCTCTGCTAGCTCCAATTTCCGTTTCTCAGCTGTGAAGGAGAGAGGAGCAAGGTTTCAGATCCAAGCTGAGTTATCTCTACACACCTTCTTGCTTCCTCCTGCTGAGCACCAGGCCTGGCTTATCACTTGAGTGCCAGCACCACAGTCCCTCCACAGCTCCAAGCTTATGGACAGCTCATCTCCAGAGCTTGCACTGCTGTCAGCAGTACCCTCCTCCAGGTCTTCCTGCAATATGTTCACACCGTGTACTTACACTTCTTTAGGAAGAAGGGTTTCTTTCCCTGCTTGGCCAGCTCCCGTTGCTGTCTTTTCAAAGTCAGCTCCCTTTCCCTCTGTTTTTGCTGTTTTTGCTGTGCCTGTTCTTGCTGTGTCTGTACAGAATGGATGGCCCATGTCAGCAAGTGTCTAGGCAGACCTCAGGTCATACATCCTCTCTATCAGTGCACTGCCTAACAGAGGGGATGCTGCACCAAACTCACCATGCGGTTCAGGAGCTGCTGCAGTTTCTCCTTCTGTTCCATATTCCGGCATTTTTTCAGCTGCTTCTGAACCATCTGGAAAAGAGAGCAGAAAGCTGCGTCACTGCCTGCCTGCCAGCTCCATTGCAAAAGGCTTCTGCCTTTTGCTTCTGCCACCCCTGCCAAGCAAGTTTCTTCTGGCCAAGGACAGGCACAAGGCATTACTTCCTTCTCCTGCTTCTTGATGGTGTCCAGGAAGCCGTACGTCTTCATAAATATTTCAGGGTTATACTCTCCAGACAGGTCATCAAATCGAGGGTCTCTGTGGACCTGAAGGCAGAGGCAAGAGTCAGAGCCAGATTACTCTGTTAATATCCTGCTTATTCTCAAAGGGCCAAGTTAAGGTCAAAGCAGCAGCCTCCCCTGCATCCCATCTTCTGCTCTTCCCAGAGACATGCTACCATCACCCGTGTTCAGCAGGCTGCTAGCTAAGACCTATCCTCCACAAACAGCCTTTGCCTCCTTCCACAGCACCATCACCACATCTGTGCCCCTCAGCATCACTAAACACAGTCAGTGCCTGAAGTGGGGAGAAAGAGCACCCACCTTCTTTGTAACAGGGACAACTTGTCGCAGAAAAGGCATGGGTTTCTTGGCAGACATCTCCACTGGCCTGAAAGAGGGAAAAAACATACCTGTAAGAAGCAGAGGGCAGAAAGAGACCCACACTAACATCTCAGAAGGTCAGAGAGACCCTCTAGAGAACACAGTGACAAAACACCGGACTTCATGGAGGCTGTAGGTATCAAAAGCCAGGTGTGAACACTACAACCAACTCACTCATAAATGTGTAACTGAATTAATCCTACATAAAACATCTGCATGCTTTAATCTAGCTCCAAAGCATCAAAACCTCACTGTACCAAATGAAAACCTACCACTGTACAGTGGTTATCAGTGAATAATTATTCCTATTTCCATGTTTTCACACATCACATAATGATCCTCTTCTGCTCCTTACCCAGCTCATGCACTCTTGAGCGATACACTGAAAGGTGAAACCAAAGTTAGGACTTTCTCACTGACCTGGTTAGTCACAAGAGCAGGCCAGTTCTAGTATGATCAAGATCAGTGAGAAAGCATACCAAACTCTAGTAAAGGAGAAATCAGACCCCACAGGAATAAGGGTCATGCAGCTTATGGGACTTATTCCAAAGGACACTTCACGCTGAATCGGGACATGTGGTGTAAAGGAATTAAGGGAATGAGTCCTTCTTGCAACACAAGCTTTGAGAGCACGATGCTTCAGATGTAAAAGCAAGATGATGTAAGGCGACAGGACAGAGCATGACTCTCCCCATCCTGAATGCTGCATCCTGTGATTTATCACTACACCAGGTAAGTTATCAGAAACAAAGATGTGCAAATCACTGAGTCCTGGCATTACACCCACACTCAGCAATACCGCAGCACTGGGGTGAGGAGCACGAACAACCACGCAGCAATAAGTAAGTTTTCCAAATCCCACTTAAAGCAACGTTCAGCTTATTTTCACATCTTCTCATGAGGCTGCACCCCTGTGCAATGCTAGAGTCAGCTTCACAAACCACTACTGAAAACAGCTGAGCTCCCAGGGATTACCCTTAAGTGCTTTTTTAAGAAGTTAAATTCCATAATAAAAACCATGAAAGAAACAGCATCTGGGATTTACAGTGGTGCAGTGCTGAAAGGATTAAGGAAATTAAGTAATAAAAGCAGAATTATGCAAATAGAGTAGCAGAAATAGAGATGCCGTGTAAAGACAGCACACTACACAGAATCCCCCAGACTACTGGGTAGAAGGTAAAGTAGAAACATTATTCTAGTCAACTGTTTAAAGCAGAGGAAAGATGCATTCAGAAATAGGTTAGGGAACGCCACGGTAACAGAGGAAACCTGTTCAAATCATTTGGATAGGACTCTGAGGATTAAGAACTGCTAAGTGCTGCAAATAAAGGATAATGGTTTGACAGATGTGAATGGAGGAGGCCGGAGGACTGCTAGAAATCAAATAGGTTCTGTTACACTGAATTCATTTCACAGACACCACATAATAGCACCTGCAGAGTACATGAACTGGAAGTGTAAAGAACACTGAGAGCGGGACAGAGCCTGTGACTGCAAGTACTGCAGAGGGGAAAGAAAGGAACATCAACAGATGAGCCACGGAGGGGATGACAGCAAAATGAATGAGATTCCAGACAATGAGCTGACCATGTAACTGCAGCTATGGGAGCAGGGCAGAAAACACTGAGAAGCCACAAGAGGTTCAGAAAGCAGCAGGGCTGGGGAGGTACAAGTCAAACACTATTGATCAAGGAGAAGCTCATCATGCCTCTGGGTTAAAACACGGGAACTAAGCACTGCTTTAAGCACCAGACAACAGCAGACAGCTGGGGATGTGAGCACGACAGAGCACTGAGAGCTCAGCAACACTGACAGATCATTCCCAAATAAAGCACTGCAATGAAGGGCACAGCTGCACAGCACATCAGAGATCTACGCCAGCTCCAAGGCAACGTCAGCACAGCGAGGAGCTGCCAGCACTGCTTCTGGAGCACACAGAGAGCACACAGACACATCCTGCCGGCCACGAGGAACACCTTTACCCCTTTTTGTTCAGCTGCTGCTTCACCGGAGCTCTGCTAGGCGTTGCTGTTTTCTTCCCATCGCTCAGCTGCCGGCACGCTCTCGTTCCGGCCGCGTTCTGCATCCGCAGCCGTTCTTCCAACGACAGGTCAGCCTCATCTGGAGGAGAGCGACGCACAGCTGAGCGAAGCAGCTCCTCACGGCTGCCCCGAGGCACTGTGCGGCCCCGAGCAGGAGACAAGCGGCACAAACAGCGCTGCCGCCCCTTCGCGCCCGTCCGGCAGAAGGAAACCGCTCCGCCTCGTTAAACCCCGCGGACCCTCGCTCCGGAAAAGGCTCCCCTCCCTCCGCCCAGCAGCCCGGGTACAGCCGCAGCCCCGGGAGCCCAAACCACCGCCCCTGTCGGAGCCCCGCTCCGTACGGACGCCATTCCCACAGCACAGCTTCTTCCGGCCGGTCGCAGTGCCTCGCCTCTCCTCACCTCCCAGCTCTGGGCCCGTCTCCTCCTCCTCCTCCCCGCCCGCCCTGCCGCCGCTCCCCACGCGGCACCCCGCCGCCGCCCCCGGCCGTCTCACGGCCGCCCGCCTCATGGCCCCCCGCCCCGCCAGCGGAGAACCCGCGGAAGCAGCGCACGCGCAGTCGGACAGAAGGGAAGGCAAAACGGGCGTTTATTGGTGGAGAAGCGGCGCGCCGCGCGCATGCGTCGTGTGCGACCCGGAAGCTTCCAGCGCGTCGCCTAGGAGACGGGCTAGCGCCAGGGCGGCGTCCGGCTGCGGCCGGCCGTAAGAGCAGGCCTCCGTCCCGGTGTAGGCGGCGGGCGGCGAGAGGCTGTCAGCCAGGGCGCGGAGCTGTGCGGCCAGCAGACCGAGCCCCTCTTCCGGCGAGGAGGCAGGCGGCGGCGCTGGGGCTGGATAGAGCGGCGGCGGGCCGCGCTGCCGGGCGCGCAAGTAGAGCGCCTCCTCCTCCCTGCGTAGCGGAACGCAGCTGTGAGGGGCGGTGCGCGGGGACTGGGAGCCGATGGCGGCCGTCAGGCTCGGCCCCCGCGTCCCCCCGGCCTCCTCCCTTCCCGAACCCTCACCTGAGGCTGCGGCCGGTGCAGGTGATGCAGCGGCCCCCGAGCCGCGCTGACACGCGGAGCCAGGCCCATGTGCGGTCCCTGCGGAGCACGCGCAGCACGACGGGCCCCGGCGCGGCCCCGGCACCCAGCGCTGCGGGGAAGCGGCAGGGTCAGAGGGTGGCGAGGCGCAGCTGGCCTCGCTGCCGGGGCGGGCCTCGGTGGCCCCGCTGCGGCCGCAGCCCCAGCGAGTTGGAAGCTGCAGACGGTGGTCAGGTCTGCAGCCTCGCAGAAAGGCAGGGCTCGAGGCAAACCCATGGGGCGTAAAACTAGCCTACTGCTTCATGGTTTTTACAGGGAGCGGGACTCTGTTCACTTTGTTTTGACTATCCTAGGCAGCCAGGTTTCAAGTGCAGCCAAACAGCATTAGAGGAAGATACGTGTGAGTGTGGGCATAATACTCACCCACAGCCCTGTGCTGAGCAGCTGCTACATCAACATCTTCAGGATGCAGGAGGCTGTACCATGACTGGCCAATCAGTTCCTCCCTGAGGTAGCCGAGGTGGTAGATGGCACTGGGGAGGACAAGAGGAGTGGATCCAGCCTGCATCCCAGACCCAGACGTTGTGAAGGGAGATGATCGTGGCTGTTCTGGACAGCTGGCTGGTACTCTCACCTCTCTGTGACATCCATAAACCTCATGTCTAGAGCATGTGTGCTCTGAAACAGGTTGTCCTGAGAATCAGCATCATGATCTGCATCCAGCTGTGCAACCGGGGTGCAGAGGGCCAGGAAGGCTGTGGTGGAGGGGGAGGCCGGCCAGCGTGGGACCACAAAGCGCCCACGTACTGCCACAGCCTGATTTCCCCCGTGCTGCAGCCGGAAGGCCTTGGATGTGCGCATCTCACTGACAAAGGTGATTTCTGCAGAGAGCAGATTAGAGACTCCTCAGCGCCCTCACTGGCAACCTGCTGGGTCTGACCTCAGCCATAGAGACTCAGCAGGGCAGCACCTATGAGATCCCAGCCTGGAGACCTCAGTGAGCACACTGCACTTCCATTCTCCCCAGCCTTACCTCTGCCTGGCTGCTCCTGGGCAAGGAGAAGCTTCTTGTGCACGTCCTCCCATGCTCGCCCATCCATGATGTCGAAGATGGTGTCCCCGTGGGCAAGAAGCTCCACCTGATAGAAGGAGCTGTCATGGCAGGCCCCAGCAGGCTGTGTGCTGGCACACTGCAACCTCGTAACCCTCCGACACTGTGCAAGAGCCTCTCATGAGGACAGTGTGCCATGCACAATGGGCACAGGGAAACAGTGACTGCAAATCCGCATTGGCCAGCCCTTACCATAGAGAGACCCAGGATCTGAGACACGTTCTCAGAGATGTAGACCAGCTTGCCACTGGCTGAGAGCACAAGCAGAAACCCCGGCAGCAAGGAGAGCAGCTCCGCAGCAAGGACCGGTCCTGAGGGAGGAGCTGAGGCTGCAGGGGGAGCAAAGTGTGAAAAACTGTTTTGAAAGGGGACGGGAGCAGCACCCCATGCAGTGCAGAGCTGCGCCCATGAAAAAGGAACAGTAGTGCCTATGGGTACCTGGAGGGAAGAGGTGAGCTCCCCGAAGCTGGAGGCACACCAGGGCCATGGTGTGGAGGTAGGAGAGCCGCTCCTTCTCCTGCGTGGAGATGGGCAGCAGAGAGCGCAGTGCTTGCAGCTCCGCATTGATCTGGTCCCGACGTGCCTTGGAGGCACTCTTGGTTGACCTGCAAAGCCAACTGTTTAGGGAGTCCTGCCCAAGGAAAGGGACAGCGTTCCCCATCTCCTGCTATGGGAACACTGGGCCCCGGGGCAGTTCCCCACGCAAGGTCTCTGAGGAATAGCAATCCTTTGGTGGATGCAGACAGAGGTGCGTGTGGCTGCCTAGCAGGAGACACTGCTGGTGCTTGCAGCGCCGTGCTTTAGGAGCTAGCTGAGTGACATGACCTCCCCACCAAGCCCCGCTAGGGCAGAAACCGCATCCAGTGCCAGATCATGAACTGCAGCCCATTTGATCTGCAAGTTGCACCTGCCTTCATTCAAGCCTCCCAAAATCTCTCTGCCCCCTCCAAGATCCTTCGCCTCAGCATCCCTGGGTAGCAGAAACCCCTTGCACCTGGCTGGGTCTCACAGTGGCCAGGAGCCGCTCGCAGCCTCCCCTTGCAGGTAAGGGGCGGAGGGGGGCTCACCTCAACGGCTTGGAGGCGCCGTGCGCCTGCTCAGCCCTCCTGGGCAGGCAGCTCGTCTCTGCCTGCAGCGGCCTGTGGCAGTGGCTGCAGAAGATGGTCATGGTGCCGGCGCTGGGATGCCTGGAGCTGGCAGCGCGCTTCTTGCTGCCTTTGCCTCTGGCTGCGTCTGAACCTGCTGACCCCACTGCTCCTGGCCTCCTTTTGTAGCCTGCAGGGGCCAAGCTGGCGTGTGGAGGAGAGGTTCCCCTCCTGACGCAACTCCAAACATCTTGGGGCTATTTTTAGAAGGCAGGCCACTAAAAATAGCCCTCACAGCCGGCTGCAATCTGAGAGGGGAAGCAATAAAAGGAAGCTGGGGTCTTTAAAGCAAACTCGGTGGCTCAGGAGGGGGTGATGACGAAGGGAGCAGGGATCCCACTGGAGGGCATGTGTCCATCCGGCTCCTGGCCCACAGCTGGCAGCCCAGCACTCGTTCCTACCATGGGATGGAAGCTTGTGGTGTGTGCAGGGCCCTTTAGAGAAAGTGCTAAAAACTCCCTCCCCTCCCCAGCGAGGCCCTTTTCTTTTCCCCACCAAATGTTTCCTCTAAGAGGAAGCTGGCACAGGGCACTGAGCCCCTCCAGCCTCTGCTCAGCGTCCCCAGGCTTGTTATTCTCCTTGGAGAAGCCACTCACAGAGACGAGAGCATTTTGGGGTATTTCTGTGCTCAGCATTGTGCTGACTGATGCAGCAAGTCGGGGCCGTCTGTGCACGTTTCCTGGTGCCCAGCACCCCACAGGGAGAGTAAGCTTGGTGCTTCAGTGCTGAGGAAGGGGATGCTGCAGCAAAAAGCTCCAGCATTTCATGGCACACAGCCATCACCATCTGTCAGCTGTCTCTGATTTCTGCATCCCAGTAAAAGCCCACAGTTCCCTCCTACCTTTCCCTGCATTGTTAGCACGATTTCACCCCTGCACCCACCCACCTTGAGGCAGCAAGGCCTGGGTGATGCTCACCAGCTGCCTCCCATTCACTCTTCTGTCACTCTCCTGGGATGCACCTACGTTGTGGCTCAGGCCAACTCTTCCTGCTGGCCCCAGCTCCCACCAAGCATGGAGAGCTTGCAGCTGGCTCAGCAACTGTCCTCTCCTCCCATACCTCCCACCCAGCATAGCTGCCCAGACTTGGACACACAGAGCAGCAAAAAAGCGACTTCCACCTCAGTGTTTATAAAACGCCCACTGGTCACTGTGTTACAACCTGAGCCAGGCAGCAGAGCCCCCACGTTGGGTGCAGGGGCTCAGCTCCACCCTGGGCCTGCAAGCAAGTGCTGGGGGCAGCTCAGCACCACTGGGTGCAGGCACAAACGTCATCACGATTACGAGGCAGCACAGGAATAGTTCCGAGCCTGGGGCTGGTGGCAGGAGTCAATTCAGGCCCTTACTGGCAGGGCACCAGGCCAGTGCGGCTGCAGCTCTTCAGGCGAGGATGGGGGTTCACCGCTGTGCTGCTGGGGCACGCAGATTTCTTCCCCAGGGGCACGCTCTGCCTGCACACCCATGCTGCCCTGAATGCAACAAGGGCCCAAGGAGGCCTGGCTGGGGCAAGACAAACGGAGCTCACATAGGTTCCTTGCTTGAAAGGGCTAAAAATTCATGCAGGCAGTGGAGCAAGAGGTCAGTGTGTGGAGGGGTGAGTACAGGGTGATAGAAGGCTGAGCCAGCATCAGCCCTGCGAGGAGACGATGGGGCGGCTGATGGTGCTGTTCGTTGTCATGGCCGAGAGCTCCCATCTGTAACACAACAACAGGGCACGATTAGAAGAAGCATGAGTGCAGCAACCAGGGCTGGAGCGCCCCAGGGAGCACGCATAGGTGAGCTCCAATGCAAGGCCTACAGTACCTGATGTCGTGGGGAAGGCAGGACTGGTCCAGGCTGTACTGGATCACTGCTAGCTTACACAACGTCTTTAGGCTAGGGCCTGTGGATAGAGGGCGATTAGCCACAGCAGTCCTCATCTGGGCACTATGGGGGATCAGGGCATCAGGCAATCAACGCCACAGGAAACGGTGCTTCTCAACGAGGCACCTGGTGGCAAAAGGCACACACCGTGCAGGGAGCACTCACGTACTGAAGTCGAGGATGTAGAGATCTGAGTGATCCATCAGGTCGAATTCATCGCCCATGCCCTCCTCCGGAGATGGGCTGCAGAAGCCAAACAAAGCTCATCAAGCAGTGCCAAAACACTTGCATAGCAATTCCAGTTCTTTAGGCTCCTCAAGGGCTGAGCAAGTCCAGGACTGAACTCAGCCTGCCTGGAACCCTCTGAGGGGTTCTTAAGAGCAGGCTGGAGATGGGATGCTACAGCTGCTCCTGAATGCAAGTGCGCTGGCGCCAGCTCCGTGCAACAAACCAGACCCATGGGCTGCCTCACAGCCAGTGGGCTGGCATCCCCTGGAGAACCCAGTGCAGAGTCCACAGCGATGCTGTCTCATGTGAGCCTGCCCCAGAATGTGTTAGAAAACAAACAGATCAAGGAGCCTGGGCAGGCAAAGGCCACCCCAAATGCAGTGCAGCAAGATACAGTCCACACCATGCCTTTTCAAAGACCTTAGGCCAGCTTCAAGGCACAGCCAAGCAAAGGCACCCAATGGGAAATACGAGGTCAGCCAGCTCACCTAGGGCAATTCAGACACCGCTCAGTGGCACAATGCACAGTCCAAAGAGCAGTGCTGGCAGCCCCAGTGAGGTAGGCAAGATCAAGCTGGACACCCACGTCAGCTTTCTGGGAGGCTCTCTCTAGTTGTACTGCAAGACCACAGGGCATGGGAGCCACAATCTGTCTCCAGGGATGCTCAGCTCTTGCTGTCTACCTCAATTCTCGCTTCCCAAGGTAGCACAGAACATCTGCAGACTGCAACACAGTGTGCTGCTTGTGAGTCATGCCACGGACTCTCCAGAGCACCGATGCTGCTGGGGACAGAGCAAGCATGCAGTGTACCAAACCACCTCAGCACTGCTGGAGTGTGGTAAGCCAAGCAGCTTTCTTTGAGCGCATTATGGAAGATGCTTTGTTGCAGTTTTCTACAGAAGAGTGAAGGTAGCAGCTCGGAATGAACAACTGAAGCAGCCACTGAGGTCTCCTCTTGGCTTGGCAGCAGCTCTTTTCCTCTTTTTCTGCAAAAGCCATATGTACTTGTTGCATTAGCACAAGTTCTCCTATTTTATTAGCATGTGTTCCACTGCCCCAGCCTGCAGCTGGACTACCTTTGGGCTCCCTGCAGTTCAGGCTAAAGCTGTGTGCCAAGCACAATAGCACAAGGTTTGAATCAGATTCTGCACAGCCACAGAGTTCATCGCTCCAGTTCTCACACAGGGAAGATCTACTGCAGTGATTTCAGCACGGCCATTGAGATGTATGAGAAAGGTAGAGATGGCAGCTAGGAGACACCTGCACAGCAGTGCAGGCACAGACATCTCTCAGTCTGACTGCAGGAATTACTGCTGGCTCCGTGCACAGCTGCTCGGCTGTGTCAAAATGGGGGCAGCAGTCTCAAGAGACTGCAGCTGAGCCATCTCACCATGCCATGCTCCCATCTGATGTCAGTCGTGGGGTACCAGCAGGAAGCTGTGATTTCAGGTATGGCCAGGGAACAACAGGCAGCCTCAGTTGAAGTTCTCTGCCTTTGTGGTCTTGACGGAGCAGCCAAAGACACTTGAGAGATGGCTCACTGAGTCCCCCAGCACAGACAGACCAGCCTGTGCTGGAGCATTAGTGCTTTGCCCAAGCACTGATGGCTGTTTGGAGATCTTGCAAGAAAGGAAGGGTGTTCTGAGTCATTCTTTGGCTTGCCACAAGGCAATTCAGTACATTCTTACTGCTTAGCTGGGACCTCATGCAGTGATTCTCACTGCAGTGTTGCTTGCTGTCCACCTATAACCCACCAAGCTTCACATCAGACAGGAGGTAAGGCAGCACCTGTGTCCCCACTCCTCAGCACCCCCACAGAAATACGAGGCACAGCTTGCTGCTGGCAGAGAAGACCTGCTGCTGATAAGTCCCAGCTGCCTGGATACAAGAACACCACAATCTAATCTCACATCCACGTCACAGGAAGACCTAGGGCATCTCTTATCTTCCAAAGAGAAGCCAGCAGGCAGCGCAGTGCGCTCATGGCTTTATTGCCCAACTGCAAGCAGCTGGGGAAAGCCTGGAGTTCAAGACCAGGAGTGCTGCAGCTCCCAGTACACAGGGAACCAGCCAGAACCCAGCAAAACTGTTTGCTCTCCCTCACCAAGCCAGGCTTTTCTAAGCTAGGTCAGGATAGAGCAGCTCCAAGCCAAACCTGGATCAGCACCCATACAGCTGAACTCTGACTTATGGTACTCCATCTCCTCTTCATTCTCCCTTTGTAGATGGTCCCTGTTTGTGAAGTGCTGGTGACTTTGGGAGGAGACCAAGCCTGGGACACAGCTAGCAGAAGCACTGAGCTTAGTGCCACATGGCTTCCCTGTCACCGAACTGGGACACAAACAACAGGATTGCTGCTGGCCTTAATGAAAACCCACAGATAGGCAACGGGACGGAGCACTGGGCAGGACAGCAAAACAAGAAGAAGCGCATGGATGATGCGGCAGCAGGCACCTGCAGAAGAACTCCTGAACAGCCTCTGGTGCAGTGAATCCCTGTCAGGAAGGACAGGACACAAAGGGGTTTGCCTGGCCGTGCCTGACACCGTTGCCTGGCTGATCCTGCAAGGCGCCGCTGAATCCCCCCATCCGTATGTTCCCCTCCCCTTCCCCAGCAGGGGAGCACAGGTCAGCAGGCAGACCGCAGGGAGTTCTCCATTTACAATGACTTCCTGGAAAACTTCTTATCTTGCCAGCCGGCTCCAGAACACACCTGATAACCATTACAGGAAGCCAGCACAGCCCCCACCCCAGCCTGCAGGGCTGTCCCTCCATCCAGGCAGGCTACATTCTTGGCCACCAGCAGCTTTTCCTACCCCAGCCTGGTATGGATGAACCTTGCAGAAAAGAACAAGGCAAACACTGAAGTTGGTCAGTGGAAAAGACAAGCTGCTGCCAGTCTGTCTGGCAGAGGTGGACTGGCCTGTGAAAAACTGGTGTCAAATTTAATGTGGTTTGCTAGTGTTAGTTAGGACAGCTGAGTTTTAACACCCAGGTTCATCTGCTGCACTATCTACCAAAGACTGCAACAACTGAGAGCATCCAGAGCTGCCATCGAGCCTTCTGCTACACAGAGCAGCACCCAGTATCTGTGGGGAGCCTGGATAAACTCAGCACCTCACCGTGCACTGCAGGCTCCTTCGTACCCACACAGGCATCCTACCACTATGCCTCCTCCCACTGCCAAGCTCTTCTGCAGCTGAAGGCCCTTTGCTTCATCAGGCATTGGTACATCAGCCCATCAACTGCCCTGTCTTGTCCTCTGCCCCAGCTTCTCCCCAAAAAGCCACTACCGGCGTCCCAGAGAAAGTCTCAAATCTTTCCAAATCATTTGCAGGGCTGAAAGCATTTCAGATGTCTGTGAAAGGTAAATGCTGGCAAACAGGCCTGTGCTCCAGAGCTGCAATCTGTCATTTCAGACAGCGCAGAGCATGTCCTGGTGATGGGCTACTTCCTTCCTTTTAGCAGCTGCTAAGGCTCTTGGCCACATCCAGCTGCTCTCCATCCTGACAGTACCAACTCCAGTGTTTGACAGCTAAATCCTTAACACTGGATCCCTTCTATGAATGGAAATTTTGCTAAGGAACACTGGTACACAGAAGGGAATGCTACTTTGCGTGAATGGCTCAAACAGCTCCCGGCTGAGCTGACATCTCTCTGCAGCTCAGCAGACACCAGTCCTGCCAATGAAGGAGAAATTCTGATGGGAGAAGCAGGGCAGCATGTAATGGAGAATAAATCAGTCTGAAGTCTGCTTCAGCACAGCAGACCAAGCTGTGTCTTGCTTGGAGAATAAGACTTGTCATCAGGTGCTTCACAAGTTAACACAACTTCAGTTTCCCCTTTGCTTTTTCCAGAGGAGCTATGATGTGTGTAATTTGTCACACTTGATGTTAGATGGACAGTTGCCGTGTGGCTACAAAATGAAGCTGACTACAGCATGGAAGGAAATTGTGCTGAAGGGAATGGCAAACCCTTCCCCAAAGCCACACCATTGGCCCCCTACAACTCACCTGGTGCCTCCAAAGAGGATGATTTTGTCCCCTACTCTGCAGCAGCACTGCCGGCGTCGAGGACATGGGCCTTTCCCCTTGGGCTCAATCTTCCTCCATGAAAGGGAAACTAAGGTAAAGGGAGAGGGGTGAGAGAATGCACCAGCTTGTCACAAAGCCCTGACCAAGACCTAGGTATAAGCAGGTTATGGAATTAAACCACAGAAGCAAATAAATAAATGAATAAAACAGAGGCCCCACAGATACCAGTCAGCCAACATGCACCCTCCCCGTCCACCTCTTCTTTGCTGGAAGCAGAACAATGCACTCCCATCGGGTTGTTGATGGAGGCTTGCTTTGATGCCAGGCACGGCCCTCAGAGCTCTGGACAGGAGTTGCAGGTTCTCCCTGCAGCCACTGTGACAAAACCAGGCCTTTCAGCTACAAAGCTCGAGCCCAGGGGCTGTGGAAAGCAGCAGGTTTAACATCACAGGGAGCTGTGCAGGCAGGAGCGGTCAGCTCCCCTTCCCCAGCGTGGGCCTGATCTGGAGGGGAAGCCCAGGAACCAGCTCCATCTGTTGGCAGCCACGGAGAACGCAGAGCATCCTCCTCGAGCTGGGGCAGCTGGCTGCGGGAGAACGGAGACTGAACCAGGCAGAGAGCAGAGCCTTTGCCCCTGCTGCTCCCTGTGGCAACGATGCTGGGGGTGATTGATCACAAACGTAAAGCACCAAAGCTTTCAGCAGCTCTCACACTAGATCACAGGTCAGCTGGGGAACAGCAAGCTGGCTGCTCCCCCATAACCATGTACAATTCTTATAAGGCTTCACTGTGCAAAGTGATTAGCAATCAAATTATGTCTCGTGGATTGCCAGAAGTGTTTGAGTACAGAGGACTCCAAAACATCTTACAGTTGACTGATAGTTGGGGTACCAGATCAAGAACCAGCAAGCTGACACAGTACCAAGAGAGCATGCTGTGGTGATGCTGCAGGTTAAGCTGACTGGTTCCACTAACCCCATACCTTTTATTCTGCCATCAGTTCTGTGCGTTAAAGAACAGACCAAAGGTTTTTCCAAGCACCTTCCAAATAAGCACCTTTCAGCAACATTTCCTTTTTCTAATGAGAGCTGGAGATGGTTTGAGGAGGTGCAGGGGCACTGAGCACAGCACGTTTCTGTCTATGTGGTCATGGCAGCCATTTCCCCCAAGCAAGCCCTTGGACTGTACGTTCATCTGAGCACTCACACACCTGAGAGCCTCGAGCACCATCAGTGCAACAAGTTAGAAGCCTGGATATACCTGGATTGAATTTCCAGAGGTCGTGGAAGTGTCTGTTCAGGCGCGCGTTGTAGCCACCAAATACGTAGAGCTCCCCATTGTAGCTGACTGTGGGGAGTAAAACAGACATCAGCGTTGCCACCCAGGGCAGAGCCCAGCAGGCCCCTGTCCCAACACCAAACACAAAGCAGAGCAATGCTCGCTGCCCACTTTAGCTTATATCACTTTCACACACAGGGCTGCACGCAAGGCTTTGCTACGGGCCGCAGCTCTCCACAGAAGCCAGGCTCTGAGCACCCCTCACCCTCCCACACTTCCACCCAGCGGAGTAGACACCCTTGTGCTATGGATGGGAACTCCTTTCCACGTTCTCCTCTCCCAGCAGCCCCACACTCACATGCTGAATGGCTCCGGCGACCTTCAGGGAGCACTGGAGTGGGAGGGGAGTCCAGCCAGGAGTTTGTTTCTGTATCAAACACTTTAATGCGGTTACAGTAGATCTCGTTGTTGGAGTGAAATGGCCCAAAACGATCAGCTCTGCCCCCAAATACATACATCTTTGTTCCAATGATGGTAGCTGAATGGAAGTCTCTCCAGCGAGCTGGTGTACCCTGCAGGGACAGGTTAAAACAGCAAGAGAAACAGTGCAAGTTACCCAGGGAGGTGATACCTCTTGATAGGGATATGCCTTCTCCTGCAGATCCCAGCCACACCAAAAAGGAGCTGGGAGACAAGCATGGGCATCTACCCCAGAGAACAGCCCAACTGAGACTTTCTCCACAAACCAGAATGAAAACCAGACACTGACCTTGGCGGAGATTAAGGTCCACATCATGTTTGTGGTGTCCAATTTATGGATGTCGTTTGAAAAGCAGTCAGCCTGGAAGACAGCAGCGCAGCCTGGTTACCAAAGCACTGAGAGGCCTGCTGACACCAGACCAAGGCAGCTACCCTAGAGACTCACACCACTCCTTTGGACCCAGCACTTCCTAGCAGACGCGGTGCTTGCTCCAAAACATCCAAGCAAGCAGCACGTGCACTTAACAAGGAGGTAAAGCTCATCCCTCCTTAGAGCTGTTCCTTCTCTCCTGCAACCTTCCCATTTATTCAGAGCTTGGCTCCTACCACCAAGACATGCACACAGCAGAATTTTACCTCCTCTCCATGCCGCAACAGAAGAAGGTGGAGAAACTTCCTCTGCTAAGGCCATGCAATGAGAGGTAGGAGCTAGGATTACTCTAAGGAAACTCAACACACAAGAGTAAATACAGGTGAGGATCCCACTAATCTGCAGCTTGCAGCTGAATAGAGCTTGCACTCACACAAATAGAACAGACTTCTGCTCCTCCAGACAAGGGAGATGGCAGCAAAACCAAGAAGGCAGGCTTGTTTGGCCTTGGTTAAAAACAACCCATGCTTGTAGAGCTGCAATCAAGATCATGGGCTTAACGTGCCAGAGAACTCAGAAAGCCAGGGGAATAACCAAGGCACTGCCATCACAGCCCCAGCTTTCATCCAAACAACGCGGTACAACTTTCCTCAAGTCTGGTGATAGTCTGAAGTGATGTTTACTCTTCTAAGTTCAGAGCATAAGGATTTACTTCAAGGGGTGTTAAGCACACTGGCAGTGCAGGATGATCTCTGTCCTCCTTACAGGAAGGAGAGCTGCTTGCTGGAGAGGCTCAGCAAGGCATGAGAAGAGGTGCAGAGTACAGGGAGCATGCACCACACTGGGACAAAACAACAGCACTACAGAATCGGAAGCAGTGCATTTCTTGGGCGTTTCTTAGCTAAATTAAAATACATTTGTTATAATTGCTATTTATTTATCTAAAGTTGTTGGAGAAATGCGCCGTAAAATAGAACATTTATATTTTAACTCCGTATGCTTTGGGAAAGCAAACAAAAAATCTGCCCCTTTCACAGACCTACCAACCACCTCCTCTGAAAAATCATGGCACTCATTACCCAGGTTAGGCTCATAACTCTGTCGAGTTATAAAATGAAGGCAACTGCCAATATAAATATGCCCACGTCCCCCTGCCTCTGCTAACGCCCTGGGTAGGAATACCCTCTTTCCCAGGGGATTGCCAAATAAGTGTTTGAGATCACTCACCAGCTGTTCATAGCCTCCAAAGATAAACATGCTCTTTGCCAGCACGCAAGCTGAGTGCCCGTCTCTTGCTCCTGGGACCATTCCAGACACCTTTGGCGTGAACCACTTGTGCGTGTCTGAAATAAAACAGGAGGCAATGCTAAGAAGGTACAGTAGATGTCGGGATGGGAGGGCTCTCCACAGCCATTCCTCATTGCTAGGCAGAAATCCTTATTTCACACACAGCACCTGCTTCTTCAGCGAGCTTCTCCAAGCGAGGCTGCCTACCTGAGCTTCCACAGAGGGCACAGCAACAGAGGCCCTCAGCTCTGGGGCACAGCCAACGTCCAGCGTGACAAACAGCTCAAGTTCTACATGTGATTAGTATGGCACTGCTTGAGCAATGTTATTTCTATTGACTCACAGGTAGGCTTTGCAAGAGGTGCAAGAGACTGGAAGCTGGCAAGGACTGTAGCAATTCTCAAGAAAGGCAAGAAATAAGACCTTGGTAATTACAGGGCTGTCAACATCACTTCGGTGCTGGTAAAACTATGGAGATTATGCTGAGAGTTATTGAAAAAACACCTGAAGGACAACGTGGTCATTGGTTCGCAGCCAATGTCGGTTCATGAGAGGAACGTTCTGTTTAACAAATTCAATCTCCTTTCATGGCAAGGTTACCCACCGAGTTGCCCAAAGGAAGCCTTCTGATGTAATGCCCAGCACAGAGCTCGACAAAAACAAGTGAGCAGTTGGCTGGCAGATCAGGTTATAGGGTTATAGTGAACGGTTACATCAGGCTGCATCCAGACAGCAGCAGGGCTCCTCAGGGCTTCATTTTAGGGCCAGATCTCTTTAACATCTTCATAAACGACTTAAAAGTAGGACTAGAATGTGTTTTGAGCAAGTTTGCCGATGATGCTAAATAAGGAGGAGCTACTGACTCTGCTGAGGGCACAGAGGCCTCACAGAGAGATCTAGATAAATTAGAGAGCTGGGCAATCACCAACCACATGACAAGAGACAGATTCTGCACCTGAGAAGGGGCAACCCTGGCTGTACAAACAGGCTGGGGGTGAGACACTGGGAGCAGCCCTGCTGACAGGGATCTGGGAGTCTTGGTTGGCAGCAAGTTGAACATGAGCCAGCACTGTGCCCAGGCAGCCAGGAGGGCCAGCCCCAAATCCCTCTCCGCAGGGCTATTCTCAATTAGTTCATTTCCCAGTCTGTACTCATATCTAGGACTGCCCCAACCCAAGGGCAACACTTTGCACTTGGTCTTACTGAACCTCATTCGGTTCTCATGGGCCCACTTTTCAAAGCCTGTTCATGGCCCTCTGGATGGCATCCCTTCCTTCTGTTGTATTGAGTGCATCACTCTGCTACGTGTTACCAGGAAGCTTGCTGAGGGTACACTCGATCCCACAGTCTCAGTCATTGATAAAAATGTTGAAGAGAATTGGTACCAAGACAGATGCCTGGGGGACACTGCTTGTGATTGGCCTCCACCTAAATGTAGAGCTGCTGATCACAACCCTATGGCTACAAACGTCCAGCCAATTCTTTATGCACTGAACAGTCCAGCCTTCAGCTCCACCTGGATCCACCATATTCTATGATTCTACAGTTTATCAACTTTGCCTCTACAGTTTCAACTACAGTGAAGAAATCACGCTAAATTGGCCCAAGTGACCTCACAGCTTGGAGATGCTAACTAATTAATTGAAGAAAACTAGCACTCAAAAACCCAGCCAGAAGTGACTGACCCACAAGGTTACTGTGCCAACAGAGCTGCAGGGCACATCTTCACCTCTGCAGCTCTCCCTGTCTTATCTGCTCCTCTTGCCACATCTGCACCCCCTCACCCAGGGGAGATTTCCCTGCCCTCCACCCTTCACAGTCCCCTCACCACCGCTCCCCACACCCCTACACAAGCTGGATTCAGCCCTCAGCCCACACGTCCCAAGAACTGAGTTAGAGGAGGACTTGAAATCCAGCCAGAGCTGTTCTCCATGCAGGGCAACGTGGAGCTGTGCCAGCAACTCCCTGCCAAGCACAAACAGGCACCTGTCCCATGAGCCCACAGACAGGCACAGATAAGCCTCGAGGCAGACGGAGATGTCCCCCCACAGCCCCCCCTGAAATACTGCAAGCTGCCAAGAGCTGTACTTATTTCAGGAAGTGGTAAAAGTGGAGCCAAAGCAACATTCTTCGTGAGGATAACTCCTCTGAACTTGGCCCATGACCATAGCAGTCCACCTAGGCTCTAGCTGGAACCACACAGAGGGGTTTGCAAGGTCAACAAAATCCTGGGCAGGCCAGCTAGCAAGAAAGCTGCAACAGCTATCAAGTTCCCATCCTTCCCAAGAGCTGCTTCCAAGCCCAAGTCACATGGTAGCAGCAAGAGCTTGGCCGGGCATAATGTGTCAAATCAGATGGAAGAGACCTTGCCTCACGGTCAGCTCAGTGCCTTCATCTCCAAATGACAAAATTGCACTCAGCCAGGACTCATCCAGCCTGATGCAACGGATACAATAGAGCTCACACCACAGTCGGAGGAGTGCCAGCCACACTTTCCAGGATTGGCAGAGGACAGGCACTGTGTGCACAGACAGCTGCGCGGGGTTTGGACCAGGACTTAGGGCTGGCCTTTTCAGTTAATTTGCACTTAATGCTAAAGTGCTGGAATTGGCAGGGACACCAGGCAGCTCCCACTGCAAGGCTTCTGCATAGAAGGCAATCTGCTGTGGCTTCCTAGCTGTGTGTACCGGGGGAAGGGGGAAAACCTGTGCCCAGAGAGCAGCTCCAGGCTTCAAGACTTCTGGCAACAAAGAGAACTCACGACCGAGCAGCAAGCACTTGTCACTGCAAGCCCACTTAGTGGTTTGTATTTAAATGAACTTGCTCCAGAATCCAGATGTGCCCCCCTCCTTCCCTGACACTCCTGTCCACCCAGTCCCTGAAACACCTGTGTGGAACAACAGCATAATGAAGAAAGCAACTTGAAATCTCAAGGAGTTTATCCTTCGGATTTATCTAATCTGGCTCAAGCCTGCCCTTATTTCTCCATTCTGTCCTCAGCCACTTCAGCACTTGGATTCTCACTCTGCTTCATGCTTTCAGAAAGAACCAGCTCCCTGGAAAGCAGCAACAATCCTCGAGAGCCCTTCTTGCTGCAGCCTTCAGCCACAGCTAAAGGGTACATCAGGGAGAGCTCTTCAGTTACAGCTGCTATCGCTGAGAGTGCACAAAGCTGACAAAAAAATTCAAAATCATTTGCCTGTCAGAGAATTTCACTAATTTCTATTCAAAGGCTTTCACAGAGAGTCAGGTGTGCAGATGCCACCCTGCTGAATCATCCAGCAGCACCAATTCTTCATCTGCCCTGTTTGCTCTACGCTGCCACTTTGTAGAGACCAGAGGCAGGAGAACAAGCTGGGCAGCGGCACAGCGGGGCAGAGAAAAGGTCTCACCAAGGGCAGCTGTGACGAGGATGAGTAAGGAGGTGGAACTTACTGACATCAAAGGCATAGAGCACGTTGCAGGCGCCCTCGGTGTCGTTGCGGCCTCCCCATATGTAGACGATGTCGTCGATGAGCACTGCTGAGTGCCCATACCTCATGTAGGGCACCTCTCTCACTTGATCACGACTGTTTGTCCACACTGGAGGCAGCTTGATCCAGCGCAGGGACACTGGAAGTATAAGTCAGAGCCTGTGTTAAGCCCACTGTGCAGGCTTGCCCATCTACCCATGGTGGGCAAGCGAGCGTTCATGAAAGCAGAAAGCCTGATGGCTCTGTTTTCCCCCTGCACAATAAGGAGCAGAAGCAATCTAGCAAGCAAGACAGAGCTGTGCCTGACCCCGAATAGTAGGTGGCTAAGAAATATGGAAGCACTGCTTTCCACTGTTCAGGCAAGACTGCAGGAAGCACAGAGGACTGGAGGAATCTGGACAGAAATAGCTTTGGTTCTGCAATACCACATCAAAAGAATTTCTGCTCTTGCTCATCTTGAACCAGGAGGGAAGGTACAACACATAAGTAGACACCCCCCCCCCCCCACACACACAAAACCACCACATACACCCTCCAAAACAGGAAAGAAAAGAAGGGGGAAGGTAATGAATGACACTACTTCAGGCTAGTGATGTTTTTGAACAAGATGCTCAAAGCAGAAGGAATGGGCAGCACAGGAATAATGCACTGCAAGGCAAGGTGAGAAGGCATCACTTGGATTTTGGAAGCACAGTCTAAGAAAAACAACACAGTAGCTTTGTAAAAACAGTAATAATTGTTATTAAAATAATAAGAACGTGACAAAAAAAGTAAAACCAAACTTTGGAGCAGACAGCTGTGTCTCTCTTATCCCCATCCACACCTCAGCTCTCCCTGCTGACCTTGAGGTACAAACAGGAGTGTCTTGTGATTACAGGTTCTCCTTCCTGGAGCCTGCAAGTCACGTTCAGTAGTAGGCAGGGCAGCCAACATGCATTACAGGGCAGAACGACAGTGCAGGAGTCACAGCAAGCATTACATGGCCAGCCTTACCAAAGGGAAAGGATCAGGCACCTCGAGAGGCGAGTGTCCACCTCTGACGCAGGAAGGGCAGGGGGAAGTACAGCCAAACTCAAGCTAAACAGGATGTTCCCTACCTAAAACATGGTCTTCCTCTTCATAACATTGAGAGAGACCACTCAAAGCCCAGTACTTTGGCTTTGGCACTTAAACCCAACAGCACTAACTCAGCAAGGGCTTGGGAAGCCAGCAGCACCTCCTAGGCAGTGGCCACAGCTCCATGACTCTTTAATACCAAGGAGTGGTAAACAGGGAAGGCAATACAAGAGCATTCCTTTGGGCAGGGTAGGAATGTGCTCCCCACGAGAGCAGTGCTCTGATGCCATTTTCAACTGCCTTGACTGCGAGAGCCCAGTCTCTCTGGCTAGAGGTGAATGTCCAGTCAGGAGTTCCTGAGCTACATTCCCTTCCACACCACGAGCCGATCACCTCAACAACCCCACAGAACCATTTTATCCACCCCTGCACATGCCGCTGCCTTCCCCAAAGCCAGATTTAGAGCAGTGCATTCTTTGTACCTTGCAGCAAACTAGTCTGCATATTAGGAGAGGTTGCAGAGTGGGCAGCACGCACAGCAACCAGCCCTTGGTTGCCAGCTGGACTCATCCAAGCACCTGTGCAATTTTTCAGCCTAATTATAGGGGAGCACTTTGCGGACCAGCTCAGCAGTCTGTTCAGTTCAAAGAGCACTGAATCAAGGAATGCAGCCTCTCCCAGCCACGGTTTGCCACGTTCACTGGCACGTCACTGCCACATTTCAAATCAGCCCTCAGATACGTACTAGGTCCTCTACAAGATGGACTCTGGCTGCTTTGCAAACAGTGCAAACCCGTGTGACGCCAACCAGCTGGCTGCTGCCAGAATGGAAAACCTCCACCGAGCCACCGTCGGGCAGCACAGAACAGAGCGGAGCGCATTAAGCGACAGCGTGCAGGAGGGCCGATAACTGAGCGCAGCGCTCCTTCCCGCCCCGCCTTTACCTGCATTAAAAACGTGCACGTCGATCTGCCGCAGCGTCTCATAGTCTTCTCCGGAGCAATACCCCCCAAAGGAGTACACCTTGTGTCCCACGGCCACGGCCGCGTGGTTCACCCTGCGCGGCCCGCCTTCCAGGTGCACCGCCCACCGTAACATCCCTCCTGTGAGCCCGGCGCTCCTCAGGGCTCCCAGCACCACAGCCTCATGCTTCTCAGGCCGTCGGCACGCCGGGCAGACGTCACCTGGCTCTGTAACAAAGGCATCATGCTAAAATAACACCATCCGTCTCGCGGGTCTCCCTGCCTTCCTTGAATGCCAGCTACGAAGGTCACATTGCTGCGCCCTCATCTGCCTTCCAGCTGAAGATGGTCTTGCTCTCTCCTTGGAAAGGAGATGCAGTGCGGGTACCGCAACCCGACAAAGTGAGGAGAGCACGTAGAGATGCCCTCCACACAGAAAGCTCGGGGCACTGTGCAGGCAGCACAAGGCAAGAGGTTGTTGTGAAGGCAGCGAGCGCTGCGTGCCAGCCATGCCCCAGTGGCACACACACGATGTACGTGCCAGAACAATTTGTCTGCATGAACGAATGCACACAGCGAGAGCCAACTAGGAAGGTGAAAAGAACAGAGCTGGGGGAAGAGTGTGGTCTCTGGATCAGTTGTGAGAAATGCCAGAGGAGGGGAAAAAAGCAAAAACAAAACAAAACAAAAAGAAAAGCACCACAAGGATGACAACCAATTCAAAAAGCCCCAAAAGAACACCTCCCTCCAAAAGCAACAGAGTCCCCAGTAGGAGTGTGCACTGCAACAGCAGCACTCACGCGTGCTGATCACTCAGCATCAGCATAAGCCCCTTCCCCCTACCGTTTGTAGCTCTGCACATCAGGTAGGATGATAACTCACACTACAAGCAGGTGGCTCGGAGCAGCTCTCGAGGCATTCAGCAGGGCAGATTTCTGCAGAGCTTCACCCAGGACCCAAGGATGCGGAGCACAGCCCTGCCCAGGCACTTGTCAGACAGCACCTCTGTCACAGCCGTAAGCAGTTCATCCACAGCTGAAAAGCAGCCATTAGAGGAGAAGTGTCAGCATTTCAAACAGCCCAAAGAAAAACCCCTTTTTAATTGCTCGGCTTCCGCTCCCCAGACTTAGCAGGCTCCCCCCACGCTCCACTTTAGCATTTGCAGAAGGCGAAGAACTGTGCAGACGCCTCAGAACGATGACTAAAATCCCCACACGTTTTCTCAGCCCATTTTTCTTTTGGAAGGTGGTTATGTTTGCATGAAGAGAATGCTGCTCCTGAAGCAGCCATGTGCAGAGCCAGGCAGCCCCAGGCCCTCCAGGCAAGCAGAGCCACAGCTCACAGCCCTGGTGCCCACATGGCCCAGCGCCACGCTCGTGCCTTATCTCCAGCTCCTCAGAGCTGGGGAAGGAGCCAGAGTGAAACTGATAACCAAAGGACACAGGCCAAGCCAAGCCTGAGCCAAGCTCCCCTGCAAGCCGGTCAGGTCAAGACGTCCCTCCTGCAGAGCCACTTCTCCTTCAGATTCCACCTTGTAATGCCTTTCTGTTCCTCAAAGCCAGGCAGCAGCTATCCTACAAGCCCTCCACAAAGCGACAGAAGAGTTTCCATGGAGACCACCAAAGTCACTTTTTAGGTGATTCTGAAGGAATACCCATAACTGCCCTTGGGCCATCACTGAAAAACCCAACCAATGCAGGTTTATTTTCCTCAAAGCCACTCCTTGGCTCTGCCATGCTGGAGGAGGCTCCTCAAGTTTGGAGCGGATTTCACCAGCCGTGCCAACATTGCCAGTGCTCCTCCTGGGGCAGACAAAGCTTTTTTTTTTTCTACAAAGCAGTTCATTTCTCACAGAATATCCTGAGTTGGAAGGGACCCATAAGGAAGAAGGTCCAACTCCTGGTTCCACCACCACTGCTTTTATGGTAGAAAGATCAGGGAAATTTCACCCAGAGGGTGGTGAGGCACTGGCACAGGCTGCCCAAGGAGGCTGTGATGCCCCATCCCTGCAGGCATTCAAGGCCAGGCTGGATGTGGCTCTGGGCAGCCTGGGCTGCTGGTTGGTGACCTGCACACAGCAGGGGGTTGGAACTGGATGTGGCCCTTTGCAACCCAGGCCTTTCTATGATTCTTCTTCCCCTTGGAGCCAGCTGGAGATGCTTGCCAAGGAAACCTCCCCACAGAGCAGGCCACTACCATCACTACCAGGAGCAGCTTCATCATCAAGCTGTCATGGGAACACAGGAAACAACAGTGACACATCCCAAGGAGTCACCTGGCCCTGCGCAGCAGCAGCCCACAGCCCTGCTTAGGGTGTTAGAAGCGATGTTTACTCCGCAGCAAACAGTGTCGCAATGTTATTTCCTACAATTACAATTACTCAAGGCCGAACCTACCAGGAAAAATTTTTCGAGAGCTCATCCCTGACAACAAAGCTGCCAGCTCACACACACCCAGGGGTGGTGCTGGGTGACAGCACCTGAGTTCATGGCTGTGCTTCAGATGCATCACCTTTGCCCTGGAGACAGGAGTCCTTTGCAAGCAAACAGATGCATAACCATCTTGCTTCTTGCTGCTGTTCATCAGACCAGGCCGACACGCACTGGTTTTACACAGAGAAAAGTGTGGGAAGAGTGAAGGAATCCTTAGGGGCTCCCTACTATGAGAACTTCTTAGCAGGGAACTAACACACTGGGCTCTGGACAGTTCTTAGAGTTGTTCAGTATAAGGATTACAGAGGGCACAGCCAGGGAGGGAGAGGAACCCCAAAAGCTGTGATCCCAGCATCGTGGCATGCAGCCACGCAAAACACATTTGTGATCTCCCACTTTGGATGACGGGGATCTCAGGTACAAAGTAGAGAAATACGGATACAGCAGAGCCAGATGGGCACACGCTGCAGGAGGCGGCACGCCGGGCAAACCTGGTGCCCCAAACTGACCCGACACAACAGCTGATGCTCGGAGCAGAGCAAACAGTGTGACTCCACACCGCCAAAAAGCTCAGCCTGAATCTCTTTGACGGCAAAGCAGCGGGTTCTGTCCAGGTGGTGGTAAGGGGTCCCTGCAGAGCACCTGCATCCCTCCACCTGCCATGCACAGCATTACACACCCAGGTGTGCCTCCAAGCACGCGGTGCAGCAGCGGCCGCACACAACCACAGATCAGCCCACTGACACCGCGAGCCACAACAGTGCACCAGCCGAGCACAAGATCCCAAGTCTGCTGGAGGAGGAACAGCCGCGGACATCCTTCAACACCTCCTCCGCTCCCCGGCAGCGAGAGGCGTTGTGCTGCCGGAGCCTCGCACAGCCCCGTGTTCTTCGAGTGCGGAGCCCCGACAGAACGCCCGTGGTGCCGAGCACAGCCAGCACGGAGCAGCCTTCCCTCCAGCTGCCCCAGCGTGTGCCTCCCGGCACTCCTTCAGCACAGAACATCGGCGGCTGAGATCACCAGAAAACAATTCGCTCGTTTCCCCCCCAGCACACCTTCCAAATCTGGTGCGGCGATTCGGACAGACGGAGGGGCGGACAAAAAAAACTAAAAAACAAAAAACAACAGCCATGGTTTTTTCACACCCGGATCTTTCAGCGGCTTTATTCGCTACTCGCAAGCCTAACAATTGGCTGCGAAAACGTTTCGTTCGGGACAGAAAGCCGCCAGCATTCAGCACGGCACCCAAACCACAGCTCAGACGCACCGCCCGGCTTCCCCTCCGCACCCAAACCCGCAGACGCCCCAGCCGCCCCCCGCCCCGCTCAGCCCTTCCCTCGTCACCCCGTACACAGCAGATCCCTACCGTGCGGCCGCCTCGCTCCCCGGCTCCCAAAAGATGCCGGCCGTGAGGTTCAGTAACACTTAAAATAGCGCAGGCGGCTCGCACAGCCCATATAGATCGTTCTATTTCAGGGATGCCCAACGTACCGTCAGAGATAGCCTGAGAGCAGCCCGCTTTTCTCGCTCGGGCTTGACATTTACCCCGTGCTTTGACCATTTATGCTGCGGCAGGGTCGAGCCGCAAGCCCGCACGTCCGGCAGCGCGATTTCGGCAGCGCTGGAGGAGGCCGTGCTCGCGCGGCCACGGTCTCGGAGCAGCCCGCTGAGGCACCGCAGCGCCCGACGGAGTTCGCTCCGGCTGCCGGGGCGGACGCGAGGCGCGACCACGGCGCCGGCCGACCCGGAGCCCACACGGCCGAGGCCGAGCGCCGGAGCCGCCCGCGCACACAGAGCCCCGCGCGAGGCCCGGGGGCCGCCGCACGCTCTCAGCCGCCCCGCGCGAAGGAACGGGGCCCGACGAACGGCCCCCCGCGGCCGCCCCGCCCCGCGCCGCCCGCACCCCCAGCCCCGCTCGGCGTCCCGGAGCGCCGCGGTGCCGCCGGCCCCGAGCGCGGCCCCGCCGCAACGCGCTCCGCCCCGGCGGCCGCCCCCGACGGCCGCAGCCCGGTACCTGGCGGCGCGGAGGAGCTCGGCACCTCGCCGCGGCGCCCGCCGCTCGCTGGGACTTGTAGTCCGGCGCCGCCCCGCCCGCCCCGCGGCGCTCCGTCCCTCCTCCTCTCCCTCCTCTCCTCCCTCCCGACTCCGGGCGGCCCGACGGGGACCCGCCGAACCTCAGGGCTTCGGGACGCTGGGGCGGCGGGTCCCCGACGGAGCGCCCCGGGGAGGCCGAGAGGGCGGGGGTCTCTCCGGTGGGCGGAGTCCGCCGCGGGACTACGGCACCCACAGTGCCCGGCGGCGGGGCGGCTTCCGGGTGGCGGCGGGGCCGCGCCCGGTGCATGGCGGTGGCGCGGAGGATGGGGCCGGAGCGGGTGTGTCCCGAGGAGCCGGGGCCGCCGGAGGCCCCCGAGGGAGCGGCGGGATGGAGCGGCGACGAGGAGGATGAGGAGGAGGAGGAGGAAGAAGAGGAGGAGGAAGAGGAGGGGGCCGGCGAGTACCTGTACCAGCCGCTGAGCCAGGAGCCGGAGCAGGGCCCCGCCGAGCCGGGCCCTCCCGCGGGCGGCGCCGAGCCGGGCCCCGGCCTCCAGGAGCGGCTGCAGGTAGCGGGGCGGCGCGGGGGGAGGGGAGCCGGCGGCGGAGGGAGCGCGGCCCCGACCCACCGCCGCCCCATTTTGTCTCAGATGCTGAGGCTGCACCTGCCCGAGCCGCCCGCGGACAGCGAGGACGAGGAGGAGGAAGGCGCGGCGGCGCAGGGCGGCCGCGGCTCCATCCCCATGGACCCAGGTAACTGAGGCTCCTCGGGGGCTTCGCGGCTCCGCGCCGGCCCGCTTCGCTCACGGCTTTCTGCCCGCAGAGCACGTGGAGCTGGTGAAGAGGACGATGGCGGGCGTGAAGCTGCCCACGCTGGGCATCCCCGCCTGGGCCAGCCAGATCTCGGACGAGCAATGGCAGGCGGTGGTGCAGCGCGCGCTGCAGGCCCGGCACGGCGCGGGCAGCTCCGGGCCCGAGTGGAAGTGAAGGCCGAGCCCGGCCCCGCGGCTCGTCCTCCGTCCGTCCTCCTGCCCGCTGACGGCGCTCGCCCCCGTTCTGCCCGTTGACGCGGTCCGACCTCCCTCCCTCTCCCGCCCGGCTCCGGCCGCGCCGTCCCGGTGCTGCAGAACCGCTTCTGACCCCGCGTGCGCGGGCAGGACGGGTCGTGCCCGGTCGTGGCCGGGTCAGCACGGGACAAACGCCGTCCCGGTGACCCTTCCCCGCGCACGGTGCACGTCAGCCACCGCAGGTCGAGCCCAACGTGTCTTTCCAAGAGATCGGTTTTATTTAGTACTGTACATACAGGGACATCTGTACAAAATCCAACACTTTCATACTATGTAATGCTCTACTGAAAATAAAGTACACCATATGTACATATGAACTGTAAGCAGCTTAATACTTGTGTCCAGGGGGTGAACGCAGTAGTTAGTTTTGCTCGTTCCCTCCGAGGAGGGGCCACGTGACGTGGAAGAGGCAGCTCCAGTTCTGTCCGTTTGGCTGATGTGGGGAAAGGCAAAGGCAGAGATGAGCATTAACGCTACCGACCGGGTGTGGAGTGAGGGGCAGCTGTAGTGTGGCAGATGCAGGCCTGCGGGCGGCAGAGAACACTCACGTGCTCCCCCCACCTCCCGTGGTCCCCTTCTTCAAAGTCCAGGACTGGAATGAGGAGGCAGTAAACTAATGGCAATGTAAGGTACCGAGCGTGAGGTCCCTGACCCGGAACGCGACACACAAAGCTACGAGAACGTGGCAGCCGCACAGCACGTAGGCACCGCGCATCACCGCCCTGCCCTGCGCACGGCCTGCTCCCAGCAGTGCTGCTCCAGCCCCGGGACGAGGAAGGAGCATCCCCAGCCCAGCTGCAGGTAGCAACCCTCAGCTGCAGCCCCGCCGCCGCCTCCGGCGCGTGTCTACGTGCTGTGCCAGGCTCACGTGAGGTAATCGACTGGCAGCTGACCATGAGCTCAGAGTCATGTTCTAAATAAGCAATAACCTCCCTGAGGTGTTTGTAAGTCTCCTGATGAACCGGCCCGGCGCACGGAGCCAGGGGAGGCGGGGTCCTGCGCGGTGTGGGTGATCCGTCCCCTCACGCTTGGCAGCTGCTCCCAAGAGATGCTGGCATGCCTAAAGGGAGCAGGGGGCGCTGGATACACAGGGAGGGATCAGCTTGGTTTGGAGGGAGGAAAGGAGATGCGCTGCACACCAGCTCCGACCTGGAAGGGGTCTGCTGGTGGGGACAAAGCAGGTACACCAGGACCTTCTGCAATGACCTATGGATGCTGCAAAGCAGTGTCCGACCGGCACCGACTCCGTAAGCTCCCTGCACTACTGCCATCCCACTCAAGCTTATGTGTCAAGCAAGCAAGCGCAGCAGTAAGAAGCAAAGACCACTCCCTTACTTATCGCCTTGGCCTGGGATTGAATCTGCACCACAAGAAGGTAGGAGACAGAGCTCCGAGAGCTGGATCACAGTAGCAGCCAAGTGCTGCACGAGCCCCTGGGCTATTGAGTGCGCTCTAAATGCTAAATGAGCACAGCACAGCACTTCCCTGCTGCGCCACGCAGCTAACGAGGGCCTCGGGCCACAGCAGGTGCTGAAGGAAGAGGCGAGGCAAACTGCTCAGAGCACCTACAGAAGCAATTCGATGGTGGCATCTCGCCACTGGTCATAAAGAGGAGACAACTGAACACGCACAAACTTGGCCTGGCCCCGTAAACGTGTATCCATTGCTTCCACTAATTTGCAGAAATGACTTTAGCAGCACAAGCTTCCTAGAAACCCCACAGCCACTGCAGAGCTAAGGATGGGAACAACAGAGGGAAAGCTGCGGGAGTATTTTAATTGAGCAGGAGGAGGAGGAAGAAAGCAGAAGTCAGTGGCTGACACCTGCTACAAAGCAGAAGTTAACTCTGGGCCCACAACTACCCAAGACATTGGAATGGAGACGACTTAGCGAGGACCAACACAAAGAGCCGAAGGAATTTACTTTCCCACAAGAGAGCTTCTAAGGATGCTCTAAAAGGAGGGAAGCAATAAGATGCAGTGCTTGCACCCAGCTATACTGGGGGTGGCGAAGCACTGAACCCCCACTCCACCAACAGGGGAACAGAACGGGGGGCTTGAGGCAAAAGAAAGGCGGAAGCAAACATCTCCTGCTATTCGTGAGCCCTCCCACTGCGGAGCTGCACCCTGAGGCAGGGTGGAGAGCTGGCAGAGCCCCCACAAACTCTGCCAGCAGCTCCCACCACGCGCTCAGCCTCTGGTCACCGCAAGCAGCACTGGGGCAGGCACACGGAGGCGGGCACTGGGGATGGCTGCAGCACGCTGAGCCACGCACGGCAGTCTCCAGCCAACACACCTGGCTCAGGCTGGGTTGAACTGGGCAGCTCAGGCTGATCCTGAAGCCTGAGAGGTCAACTGCTCTGCACCGCTGCCCGGCTCAGCCGCCCCGCAGAGGTGAGCCGCGGAGGGGCTCGGTTCTCTCTTTGCTTACAGAGAGCCCGGAGCAGCTCCCTTCAGCCCTCCTTCTAGCACAGACACAGGAAGCGCCTGCCTGCCCTGCAAGGCTCCCAGGAAGAGCAAAAACCAGGCAGCAACTGGAAATGAAGCAACCCCTGCCTGGACCGGCAGGGCAGACAGGTTCCCTTCGCACACACACACTGCGTGTGTGGGAGGAGGAGAAGCAGGAGGAGATGGCAGTGGTGAGATAGAAGGTACAACATAAAAACAGATCTATCCTGCAGGGATGTGGATGGAGTGGAGGACAGGCACGGCTCACCATGTTCATTCCTTATTATACATGAGAACCGAGTGCATTTCTGTGACCCCTGGGGGAAAGGGATGGGACATAGCTTCTTGGGCCAGCTTCTGAGCCCGTCAGAGAGCCTCCTGGTTTGAGGTGAGAAACTCTTCTGCTCTCTTGTGGGCCTCCAGGGCTTTTATAGTGTAGACGTCCTGAGGAAGCTCAGATTTCCGGCGCAGCAAAACCTTCTCCTTCTTAATGTCTTTCAGCATCTACAGACAAACCAAAGAAGTCAGGTATCTGCGGCACACCCCACTCAACCCTGTACAGCCTAAACCTTCCCTTCCTCTGATACCAACTGCTTTGCTGGCTGACTCAGTGATGTGCTACAGAACAGCCTGAGAGCCGCAGACCACAAGGACGCAGAGAAGCCCCACTTGCACAGGCTGATGTCTAACAACCAGGAATTAGAGTAGGGGGCATTTACCCTCAGGACGTTTTGAACGAGCTGTTCTGCCTGCTGCACTAACTGGTCATGCCCTGAGCAGTCTCTGGAAGGCCCCTCGTCACTTACACACCTGCACAGCCTCCGTCTCCACTGTTTTCTTCAGTAGCTGAATATCCTCTGCAGTCGGGGTCTCTGTTTCCATGCAGCAGACCAGAGGCAATGATGGAGGTGCATAATACATGGGATACTGCAGATAACACAGAACACCGGGGAATGAGCACATCACCCAACACCAAATTTCCTCCCCTCAGCATCCTAACAGCGTGGCACACTTCCTCCAGTCACCCTTTCAGGCGCTCTCAAAGTCACAGCATGTGCATGGTTAGCAGAGGAGCATTTTCCCTCATCCATTTTTGCCTGTGGCACCCAAACGAGCCACAGCAAACTGCACGTGTAGCCACAGGCAAGAGAGGAGTCCACAAATACACACGCCCTGACCAGCATAATCCAGAGTCAATACTGCTGAAGTCCAGACTGGTAAAACATAGCCTGAAAGGGACAGATCAGCACTGTGTGCACAAGACTGAGGTGCTACAGCCTGCCCTCACGAGCTCAGGAAGCAAGCCTAGCTCCCCCAGCACATTCTTGTTCTGTCTGTCCCACATCCTGCTGTTACACACCTGAGGGTTCAGCCGGGCCAGCTCCTCTATTTTCTGCCACATTTCTTCTCGTTCCTTCATCCTGAACCTCCCCCTGCAGACAGAGAGAGCACAAGTGTGAACTCCCGGGGGCAGCACAGCTTTCACCAACAGGAAGACAAGAATAGGGACAGCAGAAGTGCACAGGTAAGGGAAGAGCTGCTCAGCCCTTCAGAGATCCCAGTTTTCAATCCAGAGGTGAGACAGGGCAAGAAGAATAGATGTGCTGCAGCCAGCCCAGGGAGGGAGGCAGGCAGGCAGGCAGGCGTGCACCTCGCTCAGCCCAGAGCACAGTGGGGCAGCAGCAGCAGCAGCAGGTGGCACAGGAACCTTCTCCTCGCCTCTGTGATGCATGAGCACAGTTGAGAGCCTGGGTTCTGGGGTAAACAGCTCTTCAGCTTGGCACAGACTTTGCTGCAGTCCTCATGTGACCGTTCAAACTTGGCTGCTCGTAAATCCCAGCGCAGTGAACTTTCCCCCACAGAGGTGACTTTCCACCACCCCTTGCTAGTATTCCCTTTTACATTTTAAACCTCTGCACTAAAATCTCTGCTTCATTTCTGCTTTTCAACTTCTCTGGCTCTTATCCTAGCTACTGGTCTATCAGGAGTCCTGCTTGTCCACATCAAGGAAGTCCTTACTCTGTAATTGCCTCCAGCTGCACACGGTAACGTGGTCTTTGCCACATTTGCTTTTTCTCAGTTGGTAGTACAAGGCCTCTAGGGGCCCCCATGGAAAACATTTTATATGCCTGCTCCTTTTTCTGGCTACAAAGATGCAGCCTCGTCTTCTTTAGCTTTTCAAACTTGTCAGTCTCCCTGGACAAGGCACAGATCCTGCAGAAATCATCAGGTATCGTACAGTTAAGGACTGATCCTGCATTACAGCAATCCAGTCAGCACTCTCTCAGCAGCCTCAGGAACGCTACCTTACTCCTAAAACAATAAACTTCATAACATTAAGATTTTATTTTAGAAAACAAGCACAATTACTACTCCATTTAAGTCTCCACATTTGCAAAGAGAACAGCAGTTGATTGCAACCTCACATCCCTGTGCACCAGCAGGCCCTGGTCTGCAGTGACCTCTGCCAGTGAGACAGCAGAAATGAGCTGTGGAGGCAGCTGCTGGGACTGCTGTTCATTGGACCAGGCTGAAAGAAGAGCAAGCAAGGGGCTGGGCAGGAATGGCCCTGCAGCCTCCAAGACACTCTTTTGTGACAAAACTGTCTCCTTCCACAGTGGAGATACAACTAAACAATGTTGCTTCCTGTAAGAGAAACAAGTTATTCCTGATATGACTTATTTTCTATTACAGTTCAGAATGTGCAGCAGAAGTGTTAAGGGTACATGCATTTGCTTGTGTATGGCTGAAGTTTTAAAGACACAGAGGGAGAAGAGGGCATTTCCACAATGGCCTTCAGCAAAGAACTGAGGCATACTTCTCAGGTAAACTCATCTTCCCAAGCACATGCTTGATTTTCTGAGGCTTGCCTCTGAAGTGACCCTAAGAAACAGATAAGAGTCATGTTGACTACATCAGTGAAGGACACCTGGTGCTCCAGGTCCACTACAGGCTGCCTGATGAAGGGGAGCCTGTTAGCAAGGCTTTCTTACTTCAGCTGCAAAGGCACTGCGCTCACAGGTCTCATCTTAGGTCTCATCTTGATAGAGGATTTCAACTGCCTGTGTGTCTGATGGGAAAGCAACACAGTGGGCTGCAAATCATCCAGAAGCGCACTGAGCATAACTTCCTGGTCTGAGTACTGAACAGAACAACCAGAGGTGAAACGTTACAAGACTTGGTGCTCATCAGTGCAGAGCAGACCATTAAGGAGCTCAATAACTGAGGCAGTCTGGGCCATAGCAAGCGTGCCCTGGTCGAGGTTGTGATCTTGAGGAATATGGGCCTGATGAAGAGCAGAGTCAGAACCTTGAACTTTAGGAGAACACAGCAGTTCCAGCTGTTTAAGGAATTGTTAGATAGGAGCCCCTGGAAAACTGCCCTTAGAAACATATGAATGGAACACAGGAGGCAACTCCTTAAGGACACCTTTCTGAGAGCACAAGAGCTCTCCATCCCCCTAGTAGGAGAAAAACACAGAGAGAGCAGGAAACTAGCAAGGCTGAGCAAGAACCTGCTGGTCACACTGAGGGAATAAGAAGGAGAAGGAAAAGTACAGGCAGCAGAAACAGCGATGGGTGGCCAGGGAAAAATACAGGGATGCTGTCTGAACATGGAGAGTTGGGATCAGGAAGGCCAAGATGCAGATGGAACTAGGCAAGGGAAGTGAAAAATAACAAGGGGTTCTACAGGTTAGAAGAGACAAACCATGGAGAGTGAACCTGATAAATGAGAATGGTTCTGCCCCTTCATCATTTGCACTGGCAACAATGGACACAGAAGACTGATGTGCTGTCATAGTCTTCACTGCTAGTTAGGCTTCTCATATCTCCCACATCCCCAGACCTCTAAGTGGAAGTTGGGGGAGCAAAATCCCTCCCACTGTAACCAAAGAATAAGTCCAGATGAAGACCATGGTGGCTGGAAAAAGGAAAAGTCGCTCCTGTTTTAAAGAAAGGAAGATCAAGAGAACTACAGGCCAGTGAGCCTCACCAAATGTCCATGCCTGAAAAGATTATGGAACAGATTCTCCTGGAAGAGATGTTACAGCATGTGCGAGACGAGGAGGTGATTCACACCAGCACAGCTTCACCAAGGGCACATCATGCCTCACCAATCTGGTGGCTTTCTGTGATGAAGCGATGGCAGCAGTGGACAAAGAAAAGGCAACTGATGTCATCCACCTGTACTTCTACAAGGCCTGTGACACAGTCCTACACCATGCTCTTGTCTCTAAGCTGGAGAGATATGGATTTGAAGGCTGACTAGTTGGTGGATAAAGAATTGGTTGAATGGTCACAGCCAGAGGGCTGAGGTCAACAGATAAACACCCAGATAGAAGCTGGTGATTAGCGGTGTGCCCCAGGGGTCCATCTTGTGACCAGTGTTCTTCAGCATCCTTATTTCTGACAAACAGTGGGACTGAGGGCACACTCAGCAAGTGTGCTGCTGACATTAAGCTGAGTGGTGCAAAATGGATGCCACCCAAAGGAACCTGGGCAAACTTGAGAAGTGGACGCGTGAACATAATGAGGTTTAACAAGATGTTGCACTTGTGTCAGGGCAATCCCAGATATGTGTACAGACTGGGAAAAGATCTCCTTGAGAGCAGCCCACTGGAGAAGGACTTGGGGGTCCTGGTGGATAAAAAGTGGAAAATGAGCCAGCAGTGTGCATTTGCAGCCTGGAAGAATGACAGCATCCTGGGCTGCATCAAAAGAGAGGTGGTAGAAAAGCAAGAAGGAAAGGATTGTTTTCCTCTGCTCTGCCCTTGTCAGGCCCTACCTGCAGTACTGTGTCCAGACCTGGGGCCCTAAGCACAAAAAAGATGTGGAGCTGTTGGAGAGGGATATGAAGATGCTCAGAGGGCTGCAGCACCTCTCCTGTGAAGAAAGGCTGAGGGAGCTGGGCTTGTTCAGTCTGAAGAAGAGAAGGCTGTGGAGAGACCTCACAGTGACCTTCCAGTACTTGAAGGGAGCTTATAAGCAGGAGGGGGACTGACTGTGTCCACGGTCTGATAGTGATCAGACAAGGAGGGATAGTTTTTAACTATAAGAGGGGAGATTTAGATTAGATATTAGGGAGAGAAATTTCACTCAGAGGGTGATGAGGCACTGGAACAGGTTGCCCAGAAAAGTTGTGCCCACCCCTGCAGGTATGTACCCCCAAGGCCCTGGGCAGCCTGATCTGGTGGGTGGCAACCCAGCCCACCCAGGGGATTGGGACTGGATGGTCTTTAAGTTCCTTCCAGCCCAAGCAATTCTATGATTTTACACTTTGCGGATCTTTTGCAGAATAATCCTCCATAAGCTGCACACTGGTACTGCTCACTGTCACCTGCAACAGCAGAGAGCAGGTGTAAGCTGTAGGAGATGGAAAAAGCCTGATGGAAATGGCAGATAGACCTCAACATAAATATGCTTTGATTGTGACTTAAAATGTATGGAGGGATCCAGGAACGGGCTTCACAAATGCCCTAGAACAGGGAAAATACTAAAGAATCACAGAATCTCGTAAGTTGGAAGGGATCCATGAGGATCACTGAATCCAACTCCACACAGGACCAGCCAAAATTCAAACCCCTATGTCAGATAGCACTGTGCATTCCTTTAACTCCAGCAGCTCGGGGCTGTGACCACTGCCTTGCAGAGCCTGTTCCATGCCTGACCACCCCCTGGTGCAGAACCTTTGCTGCCAATCCACTGCTGTGGTAGCAACTGGCACTTACAGTTCTTCAATTCCTAGCAACCCTCACATCAGAAGGGTCCTCTGGAAGACTAGGCAAGGCAGATAGGTGTTTAATATCTCCTCTGTCTCCACAGAAGCTATACCAATAGGCCACTGGTACCCTTTTGGGTCCTCAAAGTCCCCCCTCCTGAGGCAGTCTGCACTAAGCATGCACAGAGTCTCTGGGCAAGTCACAACGGGGTGCACGTGCTGCTTGTTCCCAGTTAGGCCCAGTATGACTTCATGTACTGTTGGGATACATCTGTCATTCCAGAGACACAGGTGACTTCTGTCCCTTCATAACTGGGCAGCAAAAAAGTTATCAACGCCGTCAGCTTAGAAACTGCAAACTACTCATTTCTCCATATGTTACCCACCCCCAAACTCCACATCTCACCTTTGCTATTTATTGCTCTTCTGCAAAACAAAGCCAGCAGAAATCTGACTTGGGAAAAAAAAAAGTTTCTTTCTATCTTAATGAACTGACTGGACTCACCAATCACTCTGAACACAAGGCAGCAGAAAGAGCAGTGTTTTCTCTTTGCATCACGGCACAGATACTTGCTGAGCTAAGATTTTTATCCCCACCATTTGCTCTTCGAAGTTCCAGATATTATTCCATCTTTATTACTGGAAAACTGAAAGCATCCTGTGGTGCAAAAGATTCATTACGCTCTCCACAGCAAAATTATTCAGAAAACACTTTCTAAAGCAGCAGGATTCTACAAGCATTACCAAGACATATAAGAACTGCTAAATATTTTCAAGGCAGACCAAAAGCTTCTCTGTAAAGCTAAGCAGACTTTTCACACTGCAGTTTACTTCCTCATGACCCAGAAAACTCTGTTGCTCTTTTCCAAGCTAACTGCTTCAGCAGAAGTGGAAGGATTACCTGACCACATGTTTAATAACTCTTCTCACCCCCACATACAGTTACTGCTGAGCAGCCCTCTACTTTCTGATAAAATGATTTGCACCAGCCTTTCATTCCCCCTCTGTCTACTGGGATCTACCAGCTGTTGGCATATTCAAAGAGACTCCACAACGAGCTCAAGCCACTGGGCAAGCAGCTCTTACTCACTTCTGCTTCTCTGCCTTGTATTGCTGTGTGCAGTCATCAAAAAGCTTTTGGTTCATCTCCATGAACAGCTTTAGTGCATTGTAGATCAGTCCATGGATCGTCCTGCAAAGAAAACAGGAAAGGAGAACAAGTCATGGTGGTGTCCTCCAGCATCTCAGCCCTGAGTTAGCCCCAGCAGCAGAGAGAGACAAGAGCAAACGGTCACAGCAACTCATACATCACAGCATTGGTACAGATCCTCACACAGCCCCTCCTCACAGAGTGGAAAAACCCCTTTGCACAGATAGCATCTGAGACCATCATACAGAGAAAGAGATGGAGTGAAAAGAGAGAAGACCACTGGGATAGCCCTGCTCTGACTGCTCTTTGCAAGTGCAGAAACAATCGCACTCAATTCCTCAAGTCACAAACTGGAGAGAAAGGACTCTAAGGACCTTCTCAGAGTTGTTCAGAAGAGGGATTTCCCTAATCTAGCTCTACTGCCTTCCACAATTAACCTCAAGATGCACAACATGACTTTTTTGGGCTGCCCACTCATGAGTTTTGCTACTAAGCTGCCCAAAACACAGACATCCAGCAGTCCAGGAAACAGAAAAGAGCAGAGGGAAAAAAAACTGCCTTTGTGTCAGTAATCTACATCTAGGTTACAATGTGCCTGAGCAGGCTCAGTGACAAAGACCCTCCCCAAGGAATAAAAACAAGTATTCAAGCTGACTGTCAGATATCTGAGCTGTGGGAAATGAGGAGACTGTAGATGTGAGCCCTGGTGCATCTCCAGCTCTACAGATGGAATAAGGAAGAGATCTACAGCCCTGCTGGATTTATGCAGTCTGACTGACAAAACAAGGAGGAAATGAGCTATGGAAAGGAAGAGGAGAAACTGAGGCACTCAGCCTGTGCTGAGGCAAAGTGATCAATGCTAAAATAGAGAGAAAAGAGGAAAACACCTTTAGGACCTCCTCTGCCATACCAACAGAGACAAGTAAGAAAAGTAGAAAGAGCAGAATCAGGAATGCTGACTGCAAAAGGAGGAAAGAGAACTGGCAGAGCATTTCAGACAGGAACATGAAGTCCCCTTCTGAACTCTGATAGGTGCAGTAACACTGAGTGGGAGAGCAGCTATACACATGTCTGTATGTGTGTGTGGCTGTCTGCACATGCATGTGTCTGTCTTCTGGTAAATGTATGCATGGAGTGTGATGCTTTGGTGCCTGCATGTGTAGGCTAACAGACACCGACTGGAAAAGAGAGCAGGACAGCTCAGCATGGAGATGTTCATACATTCAGACCAGCCCTGCCTCATGGCTCAAGTCTGTGCTTCCTGCTACAACTAAGAGAAACAGCAGGCCAGTAAGGAGCAATTCTACCTCACAACCCCGTCTTTACTACCACAGCATACACTTAAGTCTTGGTCTTGTCCAGTCTTCCCAGAATTAATTACTTTGATACTTCCATACTCTGGAATAGGAGAAGATGACTTTTTCCCCCCCCATCTCCCTGTATTTTATTTATTTATTTACAAGAAAGCTTCAGGATCTCAGCTGTGGACTAAGCACTTCCAGCTAATGCATTAGAAGCAAGTTCTGCAGTTTGATTTAAATGGGTAAGAAATCAGTAAGAAGCAGTTGGAAGACAGGCTAGAAGGAAGTTTAGGGCAGGACCACAACACAGACAAGTATTGAGGGTGAAGACACAGGAGGCAATCTGACATCTGCCCAGCTGTTTCTGCTTTCTCTATTCTTTCTGTACTCAAGGGCAGCCAGGTACGTGCATCAGACGAGGTATCCCATCACAAGTGGGCGATCATCAGTTAACAAGCAGTCAAGAATCCGCTGGAAAACCTACAGCACACCTCCAAGAGAGCTAGGGAGACGCAGGTATCAAACTCTGGATGGACTTGACAGCCACGGTGCCGACCCCTGCAAGATGTCTGAGAACTTACAGGCCACCGTGGTCTGCTGTGGCACCTTCCCATGCCAACACTAACAACACCCCCTCTGTCTCAGCACCTGGTGTCACCCAGTGCCATGCACCATTGCACTGTAGCAGCATGCCCCAAGATCGCTAGTAGGTCAAGCAATCCTGCATGCACAGCAAGTGCCAGGGCATGCGGAAAGACCTACTTGTTCCAGTGACTCTTGGAGTTCTTGTAGAGCGCTGGAAACATGATCGGGAGAATTTTGGCTGCGTTATCGCTGATCAGGCTCATGATATATTCGTTGTTCCAATAGTACAGCGCTCGCTCTGCCACCTGCAGTGGGAGAGAAACCCATTCTTGGAGAGGCTCCTTCCAGTAACACCTGTGGTGCACGTGGAAACTGTGCAGTGCTGAGACCAGAGCTTGCCACCGCCCAGCTGAGGAGCAAACACTTCCCCGCAGCACAGGCAGCAGGGCCGACCTTTGCCAACGTCTGCATGGCCATTTTTTTTTTCCCTTTGCCTAGAGTTCCTTCTCTTATGGCATTTAACCAGACACTTCTCACTTCCCTGAGGGGAAAACGTTGCATTCTTAAGCAGGCAAGTCCAACATTAACTCCAATGCTCTCTACACAACACTTGAGCACAGTAACATCATCCTCGTCACGGCACGGACTAACTCCAGGACTCCTTCATTTCCTCAGACTGTAAAGCTCCACAGCCACCATCCCTCCCTGGCCTTCTCTCTAACACAGTCTCCCCAGGCATTTGAGCATGCTTCAAATACCAGGATCACAATCCATCTTCCTGATTTAGCATGGGTGAAAACATGGAAAGACTCGGGGCACCAACTCTGCTCCAACACGTCAAACAAATCTGGCAAGTTTCAAGAGAGATTCAACCACACTTCTTCATATTTAGCTACAAATTTCAGCAACGCAGTAACCAAGCTGATGTGTGAATTTCTGCACTTAGCACTGGCTTGAGCATGAGCTAAACACCTGGGAAAAGAGGCATCTAAGTCTGTTCTACATTTTGTCTGACAGAACTCACTATATCCTCTTAATATATCATTTCACATGAGTAAATGAAGTGAAACTCATCTCGTGCTCACTTACCTAGCCTTGGTTTCCACCTATTGTATCTTGTTAAGCCTTTGACTGCTGATTAGTGCACAATCCACTTGGAGAAAACTCTCCCACACCAAGGTGCTTAGACTTACGAAGACGACCATTCTCACTTTTGCTCTCTGACAAGTTGCAGTCACTGAAACTGTTTACTCTTCCTGTTCGGAACACCTTCAAGGTTTATTCCTCTAGACTGTGAAGTGTTCACAAGTTGTCCATGTTTTTCAGTCCTGTTTTGCAAAGAGCTGGTAGCAGAAGAGGACTGGAATGAAGTACAGGACACCTCTTCTCCAGCCTTTGCCTTCTTCCATTCAAGTTCCTTTTCCCACTGTACTGTACTGTTCCAGTTTCATACTGTAGCTACTTCCAGGTGTAAAGGTCTCGTTAGCCCCTTGGTTCCCATCAACCAAACAAGCAGTTCACATCCAATTAATGTTGAACAAGCTCCCCAAGTCCTTTCCAGAGTCACTCCCTTCTGGGAAATTTTTACACACAACCTAGCTTGATCCCATTTTTGGCTTCTGAACACAGCTTTGTTCCTCACTGTACTAAAATACACCGGATGCAGTCTGCCTCACTGTGCAGTCACACCCACCCCGGAGATGGGCTACATCACCATTTCACCCCACTCCCACATCTGGGCAAGCCACGTTTCATGGAACAAGGAAGAAGCACACTACCACTTTCAGTATACCTATCATCAATGCTGGAATAATACAGAGAACCTTGTCTGAAGCCAATCGTGTTCCACAAGCCTCTTTCATCAGCCTCAACCCAGTACTGCAGCCAGCTTGGACCTACTGTGAGAGGGTGACACTGGATGGATCTCCTCTATATTGCATCTGCCAGCTAAAACAGGAGGTAGCAGAGTACCTCTGCTCCAGCTGCTGCACAGCACAGAGCAGCAGAGGGGGATCCACTGATCAGCTTAGTTACCCCTCTGGATGAGATTGCTCTGTGGCTGGGCAAGGACTCTCACTGCCTCCCACCACGTGGAACCCCAGTACTCTCTCTGGTGGCAACACCACGTGCCACGGGTCCATAAAGACAAGCTCAAGAGCTGTGGCATAACCCTCACGTGCCAAGTGGTTACAAGTCAGACCCCTACCCACTCCCTGAGCTGGGACCCACCTGGAAGTGTGGGCTGGAGACGCACTTGGCCAACTGCCTGAACAAGGGCTCCATAACTTTCACAAATTCAGATGGCTCAATCACATCCAGGATCTCTTCCAGCTCATTTAAAAACATCACCTCCTTGGGACTGTGTGTTTTCGGCCAGAACTTCAGCAAGCCCACAATCACCTGAGTAGGAAGGGTACAGACACAGTGTTAGAGACTGAAAGTTAACACAGAGTGTGAAATAGGATTTTAAAAGTCTGGTCACAACAGCAAAGGAGAGGAAGTAACAGAAATAACGACACTCTCAGAGAGTGAGGGTGAGTTACCAGGGAAGAAGGAAGAGAAAAGCACAAACTCTGCCAAGTTGCATACAAGACAGCAGTGCTGCCCAGGATGCTAACATTTGGTACTACCAGCACAAAGCTTAGAACTACTTCTTCCTCCAGCTCACTTTAACAAGGAAGGATCGACTCAGAGTGGGCAGGGGATGCCAGATGGCGCAGAGCAACAATGAAAAATCTACCAGTAAAATCAGAAATGCTACGGGGAAGGTGATGAAGGAATCGTTATTTAATATACCACAGAGCTTGAGCACTAGAAAGTACCCAACAAATACTGCAATGGCCACATTGAGGGCGAGCAAAAGGAAATACCATTACAAACAAAGGTAGCTGGATTACAGAGCTCGTTCTTGAGGACTTTTGTCTAGAGTCCAGACTGTTCCAGAAAGGAGCAGATAAGTTTATGGAGGCTAAACCTAATGATGATGATGAAATATGACAATATAGATGCAACTTCTGTCTGAGAAAACTATTGCTTACAAGATGGTGGAGGAATACACTAGGGGAATATAGAGCTATATCCCACTTCATTTATTAATATCACTTCCTTGCCTAACCACCTACTTCTACGTACTGTCAAAGACAGAATCCATGATCTTGCAGACCTTCACTCAGCTGGAGCCATCAGTATGGGGTTTACAGGAATGCTAACTGTGCACTAACTCTACAGACAACAGAAACAGCCATTTCCTGGTAAGAGCTACTATTCTAAACTCTGTACTTCAGCAATCTGATCCTGAAGCAAACGCATGAGGGAAATTTCACCCCAGCACAAGGACAGCAGTAGGCAAAGCAACAGCAAGATGAGGAACATCTGAGCCACCAACTCCAGGCTCAAGTAGCAGCTTGGTATCCTCAGCATTTGTTGTCACTCAGGTCTGCTATTGAGGCAAAAGTCAGCTCCAGTGACTCAGAGAGTTTCTCCTACAGCTAAGGTGGTGCAAGGTGTGCTGAGTCTGTGTTCACTATTACTTAGCACACCTGAAGTCTTGCTCACCTGGCAATCATTCAGGCTGCTGTAATGTAAGAGCTACCACGCTCAGCCTTACTGAGCACGGTTTGGGTGGCACACGTTAAGTGACTGCAGACCTAGTAAGACCTGGGCTCCTTTCAGCATTGATGGCAACATCTTCTACTGCAGTCAGGGCCTTGCTGGGGCACAACCCCAGACTTCAATAACCCCAGTAACACCAGGAGACTATTAAAAACATTCATAAGGAGGATGTTTCAACAAGTCTATATGGTAAGGACCCTATGCAATGGCCCACTGACAACAAACCAGAGCTGTGTCTCTAATCCACGGATCACCAGCTAAGCAAGCAGTGATGAGCTTTATTATTTGAATAAGCTTCAGAATGAATCTTGGAATTATTGACAGACTTTCCCATTTCTCTCTTATCCCTCACCCTACAGTGAGTGCTTTGACAGGAGGCTGCTAGGCTGGATTTAATCTACAGGAAGTATTCAGCATGATCAAGAAGGTACTTTACACAATTTGTTTCAGAGCAGGCTTTTAGGAACACAGAAAACTGAGGTCCTACATTTAAAAAGGAAGAAAAGAAAAAAGCAAGATCTGTTTCAGCATTCCAGCATCAGAGCTGCAGAGCCAGAAAGCTGACCAGCTTCCATTGAGCACCAAAAACACACACATTTCAGCCAAAGAACAGAACGACCTCAAGCTAGTGTTACTCATTAAAATGCTCACACTTTCTAGTGCTCCCTGCTACAATGACACAAGCACATGGCCATCTGCTGTTTTGAGGTTGTGAAGCTCAGCTCTGTAGAAGACATTTCCTGGCCTGCAGTAGGTGGAGAAACATTTGTCTCTTGCCAACCCCCTGCCAAACCAGCATACAGACTGGCTAACACTGCATGCCTGCGTAGCCAGTAACTGGAATACGTGAGGGACCCACTGCTCACACATTTTAGAACTTGCTGTCTCAACAGCACTACATCCTGAAGGCATATGTCTCTGCACTGTGACTTAATGCTGTGGAGTTAGCATACTGATGCTAGAGCAGGAAGAATACTTTCATCAAGAAACAGGGGCTTGCCTAAGTAGTCTTCCGGGTTCCAGGTTTATAACCTCATTCTGACAGTTTTTCAGCCAACTCTGGCAGGCTGAACTCTTACTATTTCAAAGTCTTTGTGAGTTCACGCTGGCTCCACCAGGTGTCAGAAAGCTATTTGTTTTGTCTCTGCAGAATCTATCACTGGCTCTGCCCTGAAAGGATGCTTGGTATAGATCTGAAGCACAAAGGCAAACTTCAGCCATGTTCCTGAAGCTTTCAGAAAGGCCTGCACATGAGCAGCACCGTCCATTTTGCCCATAAGGTGCCAAGCAAGTTCGGTAAATAATCTACATCCTCCCTGGTCTCTGCAGCCTCTTTTCACACTTTCTGAGCCCTAAGGAAGCTGTGAAGCTTTGGGGACTTGACTGTCATGCAGAGGTTTAGAAAGGTTACTCACCGGCTCTGTCAAGCTGCTGTCTTTCTCCAAGAACTGTACAACACAGTATGCCAACTGCAGGAGAACACATGGCAAAGTTAGAGCTTCCTCAAGTCTACTGGAGATACAAGCAACACCACCACCCACAACTGGAAGTAACGTTAGGCCCTCCACAGTGTGTGTGACAAGCAGACAGCTGCAGCTCCAAATGAATCCAGTTGTAATCACATAATGACTTATGTTGGAGGGGATCTCAAAGATCATTTAATTCCAACCCTCGTGCTGTGGGCAGGTTTGTCAACCACTAAATTTGGCTGCCCAGGATCCCATCCAACCCAACCTTGAATGTCTCCACCCATAACCTCTCTGGACAACCTGTTCCAGTGCCCCATCATCCTCTGAGTAAAAAACTTCTTCATATCTAACCTAAGCCTTGCCTCTTTTAGGTTAAAGACATCCCCCCTCGTCCTAACGCTATCAGACTGTATTAAGTCAGCCCCAATTCTTCTGATGGCAAGTGGGCCTTAAGACTAGATAGGGCCTGAGCTTAGTGAGTGCATGCAACCTTAGAGAATAACATGAGTCACCTAGAGCAGCCCACAGCTAATGCACTCTAATGCAAGCACAGCCACACACGACAAGGAGCAAACCAGTAAAAACAAGGCTGGGAGAACAGACATCACTGTTCAGCATCCATTTTTCGCTTCCAAGCTCAAGTCCTAATCTCCATGCTTCTCTTCTCTTATGACTTCTAAATGGCAAGAAATTAATCTCTATGCCAGTCTAGCAGTCCAGCACTCCAAACCATTTGCATATCTCAGCAATGACTAACAGCTGACACATCACATACAGAGGCTGATGAATGGAGCTCTGAATTTTACCCCTCGTTTCAGTAATGCACCAATATTTCACAATCTTCCATCACAGAGAGGCAAAGCAGGTCAGAGCATTAAGTCAGCAGGAAGTGGAGGATACCTTCCTATCAGCCAGTGCCAAAAAAGCACACTCATAATGCACACAGGCCCAGACACTGCAAGGCTGGGACAAATCACCACAGTAAAGAGCCAGTGAAAAGCCCCAAACATCTTACAGCAAGAAGGTCATGTAATAGAGTAATGCAGCCTGAAGAACAGCTACAAGCAAACCTGCATAAGCACTACTGCAAGAATTGCATTCTGCCCTGAAGACTTGAAGCACTTCTCACCTGTGGGTGGTAGACGCTGAGAGATTTCACTTTGTGCAGTGGTAACAAGACCCTGATGAGGAACATTTTGTGCTCTTCCTTCAGAGGCAGAGCAAACCCATTGATTATGCTGAAAAGAAACAAGAATCTCATTAATTTCTTTATCCAGCAGAAACACAGTATGTCTCACCACAGAAGAATAAGTGAGATGCCTTAGCTTTCATTAATAACTGGAGAGAACACCTACCACTGGAAGTACAGTTGCTGGGGCCCCACCTTGCAAAACATACCTGTGAAAGCATGCTTCCTTATCAGGCATGGCAGGGAAAGCCTCTAAAGGAGCCAAGGCTCCACAGCTTTCGGTGCCAGAATAAGCCCAGGAACCTTCAGACACAATTTAACAGAACCTCTGGGGAAGTCCAGCACAGAGGTAGCCCAGCCATCAAGGCTCAGCTTCAACAGAACAGAATAACAGCAGCGTAAGAGGGCTGCTTCTGCTGAAGGGCAGTGAAAGCCATGGAGGAGGCTGCCCACTGCTACAGTTTCTCAAGGCTGTGAGAAGCTCTTTTGCCTCAGCAGGCAGTAAGTGTGGCTGGGCTCAAACTCAAAAGAAGAGCAGACGGATGTGGGGAAAACTATCACTGCATTTGTCAGCAGGATGGAAAGCACTGTGTGCTTCACCAGAGATTCTCTGAAGATAGCAGACACCAGCTGGCAGAGGGCACTACTAGCTCACACAGCACACTGAGCTAGGACATGTCATGCACTGTGAATCCTCCGGGACTTACAAGACCATCTTTACCTTCCTAGGATCTCCAGAAGTTCTGCAATCCCATTGTGATGCTCTGTTTCATAGATGAACCTGAAGAGAGAAGAATGTCATTGCCAAACACTGGATCCAGTCTGATAAAGAAAAGGAAGGAGAAACAGTGGGGAAGGGTATTCTTCTAGAAAACAGTTCAAGATATGAAAGATGGAGGCAAATAGTCTATTCACTGCTCCCTGATCAACACAACTTCAGAGAAGCTAACATTCACCAATCCCAACATTTGCTATGTATGCTGAAGACAGCACTACCAAACGTCTGCTGCTCTTAGGCACAGGCCAGTGCTGTCCATACCAAAACAGAATGATATAACCAAGTTATTTGGCTAATTCAAATCTAGATTAGGGACAGTCCAATGCTCAGAATCGCTCTCACTGTGTTGTACCAACCATTCATCAAGCCAGTGGCACTAGGAAACACCTCACCTGTAAAATATATTGTTGATCTGCCGTCTCACATACGCTCGCAGACCCAGGAACTTCCCATAGATCCTGTGCAGAATAGTCTTTAGGAAGTCACGTTCTCTGGGGTCTTCACTGTCAAAGAGATCCAGCAGCTGTGGGGACAGAAATTCAGTGTCTGCACACACGACTGCCTGGATGAGGCTATGAGCAATACTAGGCACTGCTCCTACTCAGCAAATGCGGCTCCTCCAGTCAAGAGATGCCTTCAGCACCTTGAGCACAGTGGCCACCCCCCTAGCCACAAGTTGGTACCATCAGCATTCATCTTCTAAAGCACAGCAATGGCCTGGACACTCTCCAAAGCAGTGTGTTCCCATGCTCCTCCTGCAAGGCCCCCACTGCCCCTCTCCCACCAATGATAACAAATTCCAGAGACTATAGCTTGCATGCCCTCTCGCCCAGCTCTGATAGCTCTAGCTGCTCTTTCAAGAAAAGACATAAGAAGAAAGAAAACTTTAATTATCTAATATTTCCTGATTAAACTGGACTATTTGCATAAAACTTCGGCCAAAGTCTACTGCATGTCCTTCACAAAGGTGCTGCACAGTGGCAGGGGCTATGATTACTTACAGACAGTACAAACTTCTGGTCAATGTATTTCTTCGCTATATTTGGTTGAAAATCAGGGGACTCCAAGAACCTGAGGAAGAACTCGTACACCAGCTGCAGGAGGAAAAAGAGATCGCTTAGAAATCCTCCTCATTTCCTCATCACTGTTTATTTCACGTTTTACATGTTTTCCATCTCCTTAGTGGCTTGAAAGAAGGCTGGAAAGCCTAAGTGGGGGCACAGAAAACACAGGAATACACATTTCCTCACCCACTGACACCGATTCAGCTGCCCTCACTATAATGGGCTATGGAGCAGTGGCACATAACTGCCCAAGTCTGCATGAGACCTCATCATTTCAGGTCCTGCCAAAGACAAAAGCCACCTACTCAGATCAAGACACTAAGCCTGGGAAAATCTTCTAGCTTCAGTCCCCACCTCTACAGAGAACAGAAACTTCCAGAAGAGAAGACAAAAGCTTAGGTTTATTAGCATCATAGAATAGAATGGTTTGGGTTGGAAGAGACTTTTAAGATCATCTACTTCCAACTCCCTGCTATAGGCAAGGACACCTCCCACTAGACCAGGCTGCTCACAGCCCTATCCAGTCTGGCACTGAATGCCTCTGAGCAACCTATTCCAGGGTCTCACCAACCTCACAGCAAAAAATTTCTTCCCAATATCTAGCCTAAATCTACCCCTTCCAGTTTAAAGACACCTCCCCTTGTCCTGTTGCTACATGCCTCCACAGAAAGTCCTTTCCCAGCATTCCTGTACGCACTCTTTAGGTACTAGAAGGCCACACTATAAGGTCCCTCCAGAGCCTTCTCTTCTTGGAAGCCCTTGAGACATACTGAGGAAGAACAAAAGAGACATGAAATGGACCCCAGGAAAATACTGTGTCCTCTGATCCCTGGGAACTGGCTTCAAATTTGGATTGACTCCACTAAACCACGTGAGATTCATGCTGTGTCACAATCCCACAAGAACAGCAGCTTGCTTTCAGAAGGCTGCTAGTGTTGAAACCTCCAGTGCTACTGCTGCCCTAGACTGGCAAGATTACCCAAAGGCAGAACCTGTCAAGAGAGAGTGCCTCTGAGGGACGACCAGGCCAAACTAGAGCCTCATATCCCCAGGTTCCAACTGAAGGAGCTGTGGGGCCACCCAATCACAGGTGAAACTGAGCTGCCAAGAACAGCAGCACAAAAAAACCCGAGGTCATGATGAAAACTCAGCAGTGGACCTCTTGCCACAGGCCTGTGCTGCCTGCTGCTGACTTAGTTCTAAGAAATAAATGCTTCCTATCATTTGCAGCACACTGGTGCTGAGGAAATACCACTCCTGTCAACACTCACATCCCTACGTCAACCAGAGCAGTGAGAAGTGATTAACCACTGCTGCAGAACTGCACTTTATGTCCTCTGTATTTTTGCCTCATCCTGCAGCGACTAGCTCTTGCTCTGCCTTTGTCAGATTGACTGCATGTCTCCCGGCAAGTGTCTGAGGAGACTCTTATAAACTTACCTCCTGACTTACACTTCTGAGCTCTATTAATCATGTTTGTTCTTGCCTTCATAACGCTTTTCACCTAATTTGTCTTAAACTATTTCTCGGGACACAGCTTACTGAAGAAATCCTCAGCCCCTTTTCTTCTTCTTCCACTCCTGTTCCCCATTTTTTTCTGGTCACATTTGCTCCCAGTTATTGCAACTGTGTTACATAAATATAAAAGAGATGTGTTAGCAGGTGCTAGCATAGGTTTTGCTGTGGCAACAAGCACTCCTACTCCTCTACATGCCTCCGAGAGACCATGGCAAGGAGGAGTGCCAAAACAGACAAGGGTGCTGTCTCCAATACTGCTGAAGCCTAGAGGATGAGAGCTCTTGAACCATCAGGATTGGAATTATCATTGTGGGGAAATGCTTCTTACAGAGACAATATGGCACAATTCCCTTTACTCCCAGCAAAGTGTTCCAGCCTACCTCAGTGCCACATGAGAATACAGCCACCTGCAGGTGAACGCTGTACAGAGCCATCAGCTTGTTTCCAGAATGCTCCTATCGCCTGCATTGCCTACATGCTGCTTCTCACCCATGGCCTGGCCCTTCCCTATCCTAGCACACAGCAACCCTCACTTACTGGGGCAGGCATCCAGACGACACAGACCCTCAGCTTCACAGATCTATACCTTCCTTCTCCTCACCTGTAGGTGTGGCCAGGCAGCCTCTAATGTAGGCTCATCTTCCTCAGGGTCAAACTCCGCTCCTGTGGGATTGGATGATGGCGGAAGTGTCCGGAAGAGGTTCACTGAAAACTGAGGTCAGCAAAAAGGACAATGAACGACATCGCTACTCTTACGATGGGCCTCCTGCAGCAAATCCCTCACTGCACAGCAACACATTTACCACGGCAAAAAGCTTTCCTCCTAGAGGCCGCAGGGTTACAGATTACAAATAAACTTCACAAGTGAAGTTCGTGCCAGGGAAAAAAACTTCCACCTCTCTTTACAAAGGATGGGAAAGATTGAGGTCACACTCCTCTCTGACAAATCTGTTTTTCTTTCTCTTCCCTCCCTCCCAAAAGCACACGCATCTGAACAGTCCCCATTTATTTGGCAAACAAGCACACACACGCTGGCCCCATGCCCTACCATAATAACAGCTTCAGGATAGATGGCCTCAGTGACGACATCACGGTTGTGTGTGATGTATTCTACCATTTCATTGAGACCTGCTCGCTTCACCTCCTTGAATTTCAGGTCACTGAGGGGGTCAGAGATGAAGTCAAAAAGCACACAGCATTGCCGCAGCTTCTGGATGAAAAGCTCTTCTCGCTCATGTGGAGGAGCATCTGGAAGAGAAAATAGGGATTGTCAGACCTCCGAGGTAGGCAAAGCATCTATCTGGTTCGCCTAGGAATCAGCATGGTTCACCCCCAAGCATGCATTCCCTTCTTTAGTCACAGCCCCCCTTGAGCTGGTGTGGTAGGAGGGAGAGTAACCCCTAATATGGAGACTGGGACAATGGAGGTAAAGAACAACTATTCCATCTGGCGATTTCAAACACTGTGCAGACGTCTGATCTACTAAGCATCAATCCCTTCCCATTGCAAGCTACTGTGGAAAAGAAACTCACTTTATGAGCTTCCTTCATAGACTAACTGAACTATCAGACAGCCACCTTTCCTAAAAGGCTGTTTCTGTGAGCAGTGTCAGCAACAGGCCTGGTTGAGTGACTGCTGACAACACTTTCTCCATGTCTCTACTTAAGGCACCTTTAATTGCACCATTATGGATACTAACTGCTAATGCTGGATAATTGCCCCAACGTAGGCAAGTTCAACAGCACTATCATAACTTGCAATGGAAACTTGAGGAGGAGAAGGTGGTCTGGTATTCTCCCAGGAACAGGTGACTGCAGGAGCCAAGAGCAGCCTCTACTAAGTTCTCCACACTTTACCACCCTCCCACACAAACTGCTGAAGAATCTGAAGCAACCTCAAATAAATGTAAGCACCAGGGCTTCAACTGCTTCAAATGGGAAAGCAAATAATCAAGTTCATATAGAATATTCTCTTTCAGGCTATTCATCAATTCGCAACCTGCTGCCACATCAAGCACCTTTCCCAGAGTCATCCCTACAGCACTGCTGGCAGGAGACTACCAGGGTCACCCTGGAAAGAACCCTCATGCTCTTCCGTCTGGAGAAAGCACAGCTTGTTAGGAAGGTTGCTAACAGTTTCTGTACCTTTAAGGGCTGGAAGCTTTTGCAGTTCCCTGTTTTTGCTCAGATTGAAGCGAGAAGAGCTGTGTCGACGCTCCTTCTTCACAATCTGGGGTCCCCCTGAGTACTTGATCTTATTTAGCTGGGTTGGCGGGGGAGCGCTGTTACTGGGGCGTTTATTCGAAGTTGTTTGTTGTTGCTGCTGCTGAGGCTGCTGCTGCGGCTGCTGGGCCTGTGATGGAAAAGAAAGTCAAACAAAACTCACAAGCTTTTACCTACAAGGCTCACAGGCAATAAGACACGGTCAGTATCTTCTTGGACTGAAGAAACTGGGCACATTTGCACCATTGCACTTGCATTTCAGCACACCTCATCCACTTCTGTGAGGCTGTGTGTCAGCTGGCTGCACGGGCAGCGCTATCTGCAAAGCGTACATCGGTTCTGCTCATGCCTGTGAGGTACCATGAAGGCATCAGAGCTTTCCAGCACGTGCGGTGCTACAGATATGGAAAGCAAGGCCAGGTCTTGCAACAAGTTATAAGAGCTTACTGATACAAACTCTTGTGTAGAGATGTCCTCTCAACTTGGTGCCTCTTAAAAAGAACTTAGAGCCGCTTTCCTTATTTTTAGCAGGTAACTGGAAACTCAAGCCAGCGCTTTCTCAGCTCAGCTCTGTTCTGGCTGAAGTTCTGCTGGTTTGACTCCCACTCCAGCCTTAGTGGTTATTATCTGACTCAGTAACATCACACTGATGCAACTCATTGAAAACTCATGGAAGAGGGAAACACCTCAAGAAAGAAGTCAGCGTACTCCAGACTTGCTGGGAGAGCACAATGTTCCCATTTCTCCCCAGAATGCCAACGAGTATTTTGGGGGAAAGCACCAGCAGTGCAGAGGCTTATCTGAGCTCTCCTCCAAACAAGATACAGTCACTACTTCCCTGTGAGGATTGGCTTACCTGCAGCTTACCCAAGACAGGAACAGTACTTGCCCTGAACTGAGTCCTCACATTTTCCAAGGAGGTGCAGCACAGCGTCACTGTGCAAGAAGAGCACCTGCATCGTGGGGAACCTGGATCACCCTCCTTCCACAGGGAAGAAGGGCAGATTATGAATGCTGAGCCACTACAGGGGAAAGGCGGTACAGAGAGAGACAAAAGGTGCATCAATAACCTTACAGGTAACACTCAGGGAAGAAGAACCTATGGGTCCTGCTAGAAGACATCTCAGGCTGACAGAACGTGTCTGTACATTCCCCACACACTCAGCAACGCCACATGTTCCCACCATGGTATGTGTACTGCAGGCCAACAGTCTACAGCCATGTCCCCTTCACTAGGGAGACTGGAAAAGTCACTGCCACTAGCTTCTAGTCTTCCATATCTGGCACGGAGAGAAACAAAACACAGCTTCAACTGTTCTTTATAAAATGGATATATGCAAGTATCACATAAAATTTCCTAGAGAAAACCCAGTGACGGGGAAGGCCGGATACATTCTTATGCTGCAGCACTCAAAGGGTTTTAGCATTGATTACTTCTACATTGATGTCATGGCATCGGTCTGAAATCTTGTTTTCAGGAGGCTCTTCCTGCATCAGGCCCACCATCCTTCTGCCTTCGACATCCCCCTACTTTGGTAACATGAATCAGGAGAAGAGAGGCTTGTTACAAGCTTCTTTAACACAGTTTTATCCTTGGGAACATACCAGACTGCTAAAACAAAGCTTCTCCCTTAACACCAGGTATCAACCTCACAGTTTCCCTGACATCAGCATCAGCTGACCAACACAAGCACATCAAACCAGGCTTCAGCCCCACTCCTGACACCTCCACAGCCGCTCGGAGAGATGCTGTTTGTGAGCCATGTGTGCTGGAGCGAGCAGGGAACAGCACAAAGCAGTTTGCCCAAGCGCGGTGCAGCAGCCCCACCTTTCCCGCTGCAGTGGAGCGGGCTGCTCTGCCAGCAGGAGGGGCCAGCCCCAATCACAAGCACATCTGAGCTCCCCGAGGCACCGGCTCCCCAGCTGCCTGGCATTTCCTCCCTGTTAGTTCCCACCGTCTCTCCTCCCTGCTAAGAGCTTGCCAGTACAAGTCAATGAGCCTCGGGCCCTGGGCCCGCTCTGTGCCATTTCTATTCACTCCGGGCTCCAGGAGATGCTCTTCTCCCAGCCACTCTGAGCGCAGCGTCAGCCTCTGTTCTGTTCTCCTTCCCATCCATGACCTCACCTCTGCAGGCACTCCCACTGCAGCTGGGTGTATCGCCACTCGGAAAGCCCTTCTGCCTCACTGGTCCCTTGAGCATCCCCCGCTTGCTAAGCTTCCAGCCCAGATCTGCTCTCAGCTCCTCCTCCTCCTCAGATGACTCTTCCCTTCCCATCCCTCAAGTCAGTACCTGTTCTTTGTCTGTTGTTACACGGCTTCCCCTATTAAAATCAACCTCCCTGTCTCAGAAGTAACACCAACACACTGTAACGCTTATGTCTGAATAATGAGCTCCAGGTACTGCAGTAACAAGCCCCATGGAGATATCTGCAAAACACGTAATACAGCAGCTCAGTGAAAAGGAGCACCCTCTCCCAGAGCTGTGCATCTCATCAGTGAGGCTCCAAGCTGTCCTTGAGGCTGCAAAGCAACCCCTCTTTACTGCTGCTGCTAATCCCTGCTCTCACTTCCAGGTCATTAACTCTCCTCACCACCCAGCTGCCTCTCCCAGGTTTTCTGGCCAAGAGTAACTCTTTATCATCCTCTCATCCACTCTGACATGTGCTCTTCTATTTCTTTTTTCTCCTTAAATAGCTACACAGAAATTCTCTCCGTTCATACCTTCGTCATGTTCCACAGGGAACGATCTAAAAAAATCTTTTATTTCCCACTCTCTGCTCTCACATTTTCTTCCACTGCTCCAAACTCTTCTGGAGCAAATTATGCTTCTCTAATGCCAGGGACTGGCCAAGCTATGCTGCCTCATCACCTCAGCCACTTTCACCAACAGAGCACTGCACTACCCCCTATAGGTAGTTCAAACACCACCTCTGGTGGGGACCTACCTGCTTTTGAATGCCCCTGCCCCTCCACCTCAGCTCCACAAACAACTCCTTTGCTGTGAAGAATAAAACACTACAGGCTTCCTTCCCTCTTCTTCTCCCTCCACAAAGATCCTCACAGGAGGTCCCAGTCTGCCGCACTCGCTCCAGTCTGTCAAAGGAGAGCTGCTCTTCAAAGAGCTTTACTCATTCCACCAGCTGGACAACTTGTCTGCAGAACAAGTCACAGCTTTCTGGTACCAGGATAAATGAGGACTGTGAGATCTCCTCTGCTCCCTGCAGCACAGCGCAAAGGAAGAAAAAGCATGCTGGAAGAACTGCCCAAATAATGTTCTCCTGCTGCAAGTCCATCAAACATTTGATCTACTGAGACACAAAGTTGACAATTCTGTTCAGCGCCCCTTCAGAAAGGTAACCAAACAACCATAACCCCGCGGAAGAATTCACAAGTCAAGAGACTCCATCAACTCCTACCACACAATACTGCTCCATGTGTTTCGTAAGGACAAAAGCCCCTCCTGCTTCCAACACAAGAAACAAGTCCAGCTCCTAGCGCACAGACCAAGTTCCTTACCCCAGTATTAAAGCAGAAATACCTTTCTGTGCTTCTTGAAGAGCAGGAAAATTGCATTCAAACTGGTATACATTTCTTCTCATCAAGCAAAAAGCTCTCTTCCATTCTGCAGCAGAGCAGTCCCGAGACAGCAAAGCACCAAGAGAGAACAAACTTCACCACAAACTCAACAGGGAAATGGAGAGGAGACCTGTGGCAGCAGCACATTGGAGAGGTGTCTCCTTTCTGCTCTCTGTTCCTATGATCAAAGGAGACCCAGCCTTCCATCCTAAAGAAGGGCTGGATTTTGTCTGGGGTATGCGGAAGTGGCTGGGTATGTTTTATGGGAGGGAAGGTTAGACACATCTCTTCTAAGTTTCTCCCGTGGCCAGGAACAACCATACATTATGTGCCATTTCAGGTAATGGAAGAAAACTTGTAACTAACTCTCCCTCTCTGGCTGCAGCACTCGTTACCAGGAAACACAGCCACACACCATGGGTTTGGATGGGGACATCACAGTGCTCTGGCTTTGGTGGCTCTCCATCACCTTTACATTGCAAGATTCAGGCTTCCTTCTTCTTCCTAGAGATGGGAACTCAACAAACAAAGAGTACCAAATAAATAAAAGGTGAGCCTGACCCCATGATGCCAAACTAGGCGTTCCCTCACTTGTTAAATCAGCAGACAGCCCTCAAGCAAGCCGTTTGTAGCTGTATACACAAAATAAAACAGGCAGAGGCCAAGACAGGGATGGGATATACAAAGAGGAATCTACAAAATTGCCACCAGCTCCAAGGCAAACAAACTCAGCTGGTTTTCTGCTGGCTACAAGGCAGGTTAGGCATGAGCACGGCTTGAACCTTGAACTGGATTGGCTGTAGTAGGGATAATTTTTGAGGCTGTGCAACACAGGTCCATGCTTTGAAGGAGACCCTAAAGTAACCTTATTTGGACGATGATGTTCCCATGAACCACGGAAGTCTTCCAGGTCTTCATTAGCCTGACATCTCCCATACCCAATCCTCCAAATCATAAGTGCAAAACATTCCAAACAAGACATGAGTACACAGGCTTCTGTGGACGTAGAAGTGACACAGCTTGTTTGCCAAACTGCAGAATTACAAAGAAACAAAACAAAAACCATACCACCATACATACGCATGCATCCTTTGTTGGACACGCATACAATGCACTTCCAAGCCAAGTCTCAGAACCCACAGGCACACTGTTTGGGTGCTGGACAGACCCAAGTCTGCCAGAAAAGCTCCAGCTGACCCAAATTTTTGTTAGTTCTTATACAGCTTTTCATGTTATCACGTTCTGCTGAAGCCATCCTAATACATCCAGATTGGCAACATCAAAATTGAGAATGAGACTCTGCATAGTTAGGAATACAGATTGTGCCTTTTTGTGAGTAATGCTGAGCTCAGAAATGAAGCAGTTATACAAAGAAGAATCACTTCATCTCTAGCACTTTATCCCTATTCTTTGAGGTGTCCTAGCAATTATTTCGCAGCCTCACTCCCCCAGAAAATGCCTTTCAAGAACAAGCTCCTTTTCTCTGACTCCTCACTACTCTCCCACTCTGACACCAGGTGACAACAGAGTTGATTGTGCTTTGCTCTGACAGGAGCAATGCAACTGCTCCTGTCTGTCAGGCCTCCTCCTCCCTAGGAGCAATGGCTCCTCTCATTGACTCATAGAATATCCCCAGAGGGAAAGGATCCACAAGGATAATTGAATCCAACTCCTAGCTCCACACAGGACCACTCAGCCCCAGTGTCAGAGCGGTGTCCCAGTGCACCCTGAGCTCCAGCATCAGGGCTGTGCCCACTGCCCTGCACAGCCTCTGCCATGCCCACCGCCCTCTGGGGTGCAACCTTTCCCTCACCCCCACCTGCTCTCCCCTGACACAGCTCCACACCATTCTCTTGCACCCTGCCGCTGTCTCCAAAGAGCAGAGCTTCACACTGCCCTCTGCTCCCTACGAGGAGCTGCAGGCTGCCATGAGGCCTCCCTCAGCTCCTCTGCTCTGTGTTGAGTAAACCAAGGGCCTCAGCTGCTCCTTATTCATCTTGGCCTCTAGACCCTTCCCCACCTTCATATCCCTCCTTTGGAGGCTGATGTTTTATAGCTTACATCGTGGCTCCCATAGCTGCAACGCAGCGCTCGAGACGAGGCCACACAGCAGTCACCTCAGAGGCTGCCATGTCTCTCCCTGCAGCCAGCTTCACCACACTGCCCCCAGCTTTGTGCCAGGCCTTTCTGCAGGGCTGCACGACAGGAGGCTCGCCGTGACTCCTCCGTCGCTCCCCTCGGGCCGCAGCTCGAGGGGCACTAACTTGGTGCTAACTTTCGCCTTTGCCGTTCTCTGCTCCGACCCCACGGATCCGGGAGGGATCCTCCCATGCAGGAACGCGGGGACAGCGCCGTGTGAGGCGGAAGCCTTACCTCTTCCGAATTCTCAGCCCCGCCATCCTTCCCGCTGCCGCCGCCGGGCTTTGTGGTGCTTTTGGCCGACTTCGGAGACTCCTGAAAGGCCGAAAAAGCGAAACGTTCGCCCTGCGCGCCCCGACACCGCGGCCCCGCGCCGCCTTTGTACCTCCTCCCCTAGGAAGGGCACCCCGCGGCCCGTTCCGAGGCCTCTACCGGGGCAGCGTACCTCTCCTACCGAAGGCATCTCCGCGGGATGGGGGGGTGTCGAGGACGGGGTGGGGATGAGGGTGTGGGGGGGCACCGCCGCCCCCCGCGCGCGCCTCCGCCGCCCTCCTGCACCAGGCGCCCCGCCCGCCCCGCCGCGCGCGCCCCCGCCCCCTGCCGGCCGCAGCCCCGCGCGCGCCCCCGCCCAACGGCCGCGCCGAAGGAAGGCCGCGGCGAGGATGGAGGGAGACGGGGAAGGAGCGGCGAGGGGGCCGCACGCCCGAGGAACGTCCCCGCAGCTCGCCCTCCCGCCCGCCGCACCTTCTCCTTCTTCAGCTTGTAGGGCATGGTGAGCGCCGGGCCCCAGCCGCTCTGCTCCCGCTCCCGCCGCCGCCTGCGCCCGGGCCCGGCCGCAGCGCGCCGCTCCCATTGGGCCAGCCCAGCACGTCTGCCTAGCAACAGCCTGCGCTGCGCCGCGCCGACGCAGAGCGGCGGATTTTTGTGATTGGCGAAGCGGCCCGTCTGTCGCTGGCTGCGAGGGGTGACCCGAACCGGGGAAAAACCCGGAGTCTTTGCACCCTTTCCCCGTCGGTACGCGTTCCCAGGATCCCCTCCGGCCTTCTCTAAGCAACGCAGCCCCAGCTGTCTTAGCCTATGAGGGATGCTCCAGTCCCTTCATCATCTTCGTGCCTCTGGCTGGGCTCCTTCCAGTGTGTCCACGTTTCTCCTGCACTGCGTCGCCAAGAACAGGACCGAGTGGCCTTGCCTGTGCTGAGCGGAGAGGAAGCATCACCTCCTTCCACCAGCTGGCATCACTCCTCCCCAGAGGCTGTGGGGTTGTTCTGTGCATGGCTACAGCCTGGTACCTACCACTCCTTTCTCTGCCAAGCTGCTTTCCAGCAGGTTGGTTTGCCTCCACCAGGGTGCTGGTGCCTGGGCTTGTTCCTCCCTGGGGGCAAGACATTGCACTTCCCTTGCTGAGCAGGAGCTTTATCTTCACCCATTTCTCAGACCTGTCCTGTTGCCTCTGAATAGCTGCACAACCCTCTGAGGTACCAGCCCAGCTCCCTCAGCCTTTCTTCATAGGATCTGCCCTCGGTGAAGCCATGCTGGCTGTCTCAGATCACTTCATCTTGCAGGTGCCTTAACATCTCTTCTAGGAGGATCTGTTTCATGATCTTCCCAGGCACAGAGATGAGGCTCACTGACCTATAGTTCCCTGGGTCCTCCTTTCTCCTTTTCTTGGAAGTAGGAGTGATGTTTCCCTTTTTCCAGTTACTAGAGATTTGCCTGACAGCCACAGAGAAGATAAATGCCCCTGGGCACATCCCTATCGACTGTCCTCCAGCTGGACTTTGTGCACCTAAACACTCTGAGGCTCTACCCCATACCTCATCGATATCTCAATGGTGATGTTACCAGAGTGTTCAAGCTCTATTCACATCAAGAGAACAGATATTAGTTGCTCTCCTTTCACCCATCAAACCAGCCATCTAATCGCAGGAGGTTTCAGACAGACTCAGCAGCAGTTCCCCTCCACAAATCCATGCTGACTACTACTGGTCGCCTTCTTATTATGCTCCATGTGTCTTGTGTCTTTCCAGTTTGCTTCAGTGTTCTTCAGCCTGACGCTCTTCTCCCTAGAGACGACTTTTCCATTTCTTCTGGTCTCAGAGGCCTGCTATTCCTGAAATCTGCAAAGGTCAGAAATTTTCACTGTGCTTGCTGACCCGGTGCAAAACGTTCCTTCAGCCTGTTTCAGTGCCACGTGGGACTGCTGCCATCTACAGGCGAGTGCTGCACAAAGCAGACAGCCTGTTTCCGATGCTGCTGCATTGCCTACAAGCGCTCTGTGACCTGTGGACGACAGACTTCGTCACTCCTTACGGCAGGCTTCAGCTCCACACCAGGCTTGAAATTCCGGAGATAAATTCACCATAATCTGTAGCAATTGGAAGAGGGTTCGTTAAAAATCAAGAAGTGCAAAAATGTTTGTGAATGACACCCTTGCACGTTGCGGTGCTCTCCTGCTACCTAATCTCTTGCTGCTGAGCATATCATGACTGGCTCCAGTAGAACACACAAAGAGCTTGGCAGTCCTCAGCAGCTCTTGAAGGATGTGCATTTTGTTCCGCATGATTTAAACATGTGAAACATATCCTCTACTACTGATGGAACAAGTCTGAGCACCTGGAGATACCTGTCCTGTTAAAGAAGTAGCCAAGCCACTTTTACAGCCACTGGCTATTGGACACCTCAAAAATCCGTGCCATAGAGTATGAGATATTTGCAGAAGCAAACAAATGTGCCATTGCAGAGCAAGATTTGATTTTTGCTGCAGTAAGAGGGTAGGGTCAAGAAAGCTGAGAAAGTTTTGAGGCGCTTGATGACCTGTTTGCTGGTGCAAGAGATGAAAAAGCTCCAGTTCTCTTCAGCAAAGTCCATAATATTCATTGCTCTGGGTTCAAACAGGTGCAGATTTTACCTACAGCCTGCTTTGAGTGAGTACTGTGCATTTGTCAGCAGGAAACTTGCAGTGTGTCCTTGGCCCTGCTCTATCTCCCTGACTGAGCACATCTGTTCAGTAGGTGACCTGCAGATGTCTGTTTCAAAGCTGCCACTTTGTATTACAGTTTCTCAGAACCACAGGATCCACAAGGGTCCTGGAGTGTCAATACCAATGGGAATTGGAAGACAGCTCTTTGAGCTTAAGCTTGGGCACTTAGGTGATCTCAGTGTAGCTCTAGCTGTGCAAGCTCTGAGTTATGTTGTTGCCTCCTCCTGAAAAGAAACTCCTGGGTTGCAGCTTCATGAAAAAAAGAAAAAAAGAAAAAAAAAGGGGAAAAAAGAAAGAAAAAAAAGAAAGAAAGTTAAAAAAAAGAGTTACAATAGGCACCTTTTTCTGTAATGGGTCACATTATGAACCTTTGTTGTATATTACCTGGCCAGTCTCTGTGGGCAGGCATATTCTGGGCTCACAGGGCACACTCTTTGATGGAGCGTGATCCATCAGTGGGGAGTGAAACAAGACTGCTTCACCAGGGGCACTAGGACTAGCAGGCAAGATGGTCAGCATGAAGGAAACTGGAGAGAAACCTTAGGAACATCTTCAAATACACAGCTTGAGGGGCTGCCCCAGCAGGCAGGTAAATACAAATGCTTCCCAGATTATGTATTTCTCAATTTACAACTCCCAGACCTCAATTTGGAGTGGAACAAAGAAAACTCTTAGCTATTCTGTGCTTTGGTAGGAACCTCTGTGATCATACTGAGCTTGGCTGTTGCAAGTGGTAGTTCCGTCACCTGGCCAGCAGACGGTCTGCAAGAGCTGGACTGGATGTACTTGGATTTTCTGTTGTCTGAATTCTGCAGAACTGTTCCATGCCCTTAGAAATGCATACTACACTGTAAAGAAAGGATCTAAATGTGACCCAGGACCAACGTATGTCTTTATCACAATGCTCTTTTTTGTTGGAACAAATAATACATCTGGGCAGATTTCAGTCTTCTCTAAACCTAAGCACTAGCTCATTTTTTATTTGTTTTTCAAACTCATCAGTTAAACAAACCTAGCTGGGCACAAGGAGAAAAATGTCCTTGAGCCTATAACATACAGCAACATCTCCTGCATTTTGCCAGAGATATAACACCAAAAAAGGTCATTTTTACAGGCAAGGCTATCGTAAAGATGACAATGAACTTTAGGAGTGTTCACTCAACTATCTCCAAAACTGGGGGAAAAAATGTTCCCAGAAGGGCAGCTGTGCCCTGCAGGACTGGTTAGGAGTGCCTGAACAGAATTTCCTGATGACGGCTGGTAGTGCCATAATTCCTAGCTCTGTCACAGAGGAGCAGTTTGAGGAATAGAACACTATGGCCTCTGGATTTTCAGAGGTTCTCTACCTCCTTTGTAGGGTGTACAGTCTCCCTCTGCTCTGCTCTGAGTCTCCTCTCCTTGGCTTTTTCCCTCACTTGTCACCTCCTCCTCAAAGGTAGCTCTGCCCCTGCTTTTTCTGATCACTCAGTTGCTTTGAATACTCTGCACTTTCGAGAGATTTAACTTCCAGTGGTTTCCTCACCAGTAATTTCTTCTGGCCTTTTTGTGTTACTTCAGTGTCTCCTTCTTTGGGTTCTATCCTTTGTGGACACTTGCTAGAGTGTCATCCACATTTCTCATCCCCTCATTTTGTAATGTTACTCAGGATCTGTGTTAGTCGATGTTCTTTGCTTTCTATCTTCTTCATCTCCAGGCCAGGCAAGTGTATTCAAGTACATGGTAGGAAGGAGACTGGAATCAGTAAAGTTAGCAGGTGGTTTCCTTATCTCCTGGCCTGTTTTCACACCTCTTCAAGATCCTTCCAGACATACCCTATAGAAGGTGACCTTGCTCAGAGGGATAGTTTCTGCTACAGCTTTACCGTAATCTCCATTTATGCCTTGGGCTAAGAAATATCAAATTATTTCTCAGCTTTTTTTCTGACTGGATTTTCCTGTTCTTCCTGTATATTCTCTGTAGAACTACATGGAGCTACTGGTTGCTAAGAAGTCATGTGACAGCACGTTTCCTGGGCTGTTTAGCACTGTTTAGATGAATTGTCTGGTGACCACAAATGGCAGAATTTCACCTTAGTTCATCTACAACAGCAGCAGAAGTACGTCCCTTGCCTTAACACATTCCCAGCCAAATTCCCACCAGAATTCAACCATAATGCCTGAGGTTCGTCTGGGATTAGGGATGGATGCTGCCACATTATTTTTTTGTGAGCGGGCAACGTTCTGATGCAGCACTCACCTCTTACAGTAGGTAAGAAGTACTGATCCCAAATAGGAGAGTCTCTCTTATGCACCATAGATCATGCACGAGCAGTACAGAGGACTACACATGCAATAAATATATAAATAGCGACAAAAATAAATGATGTGGTGATTTCTAAATCTTAAAAATCTCTAAAAGGTCACAAATGCTAGTAGAAGCTTCCACTGACATGGCAAAGCAGACATCAGCACGTTAGCGTGTGATTTCTGCAAGCTAACCGTTATGCTGAGATAGCTGATGCTTGTCTGATGGCAACGACTTCCTCCTCGCCGACGCACTGTTTTTGCTTTTGGGATGAATTTGTAATGCCCTATTTACCTGGAATCTCAGTGTATGTTCCAGGTACGGCTCAGTTTGCACGATGACAGAAGATACGGCCACAGAATAGCTGTGGTCACTTGTCTGAAGAGCTCTGCTTTCCAGGAATTCCTCCACTCCTTCCCTGTAGGAGAGCACACGGACACCCTGTCAGACCAACCCAATGTTTACTATTGGAAGACGAGATACGTAAGAGTGCCTGCTTTCTGCTGCTCATTGTTACCACACAGATACTTTTATTTATTAATATTATTGGTGACAGTAGAATAGACGGTTTATTTATTCCCAGCGCGGCCGCCACCGCCCCGCCCACACGCCGCGGCAGCGCCTCGGGCCGCCGACAAAATGGCGGCGCAGCGCTCTCTGCCCTCAGTAAAGATGGCGGCGCGGCGCTCTCTGCCTGCTGTAAAGATGGCGGCGCCGCGCGGAGTGGGCGGCGGCCATCCGAGGTGCGAGTGTCCTTTGTCCCCAGCCCGCTCCGGAGGCGGAGATTGGCGGGGGCGGGGCCGGGGCCAGCGCGAGCGCGGTGCTGGGCGAGCGGCGGCCGTGCGCGGAGCCGCTGCTGTCGTCCCCGACGTCCCGGTCCGCCGCCGCCGCTGCTCCCCCGCCCGCCATGAGGAAGCGCAACGAGTCGGTCACGGTGGAGCATGAGCGCGCCGCCGCGCCCGCGCCTCTCGACAAGGGCTGCAGCCTGAGGCACAGCCTGCGCCTGCCCGCCGCCGACACGGGCATGAAGCGACCGCTCGGCAGGTAAGCCGTTCTCCGCCGGGGTCGCGAGCGTGTGCCGGCGGGCGCCGGGATCGGGGCTCGGCCGGCTGCCGCGCGAGAGCCGCGGCCGGGGCGAAGCCGCGGCCGTTCTCTGTCTGCCGCCTCGGCATTTGTAGTGCTTTCTGCGTGTTGGTGCTGTTACGCCAGGAGAGCGATTGCATTCCTCTTAAAAGCAATAGATCTGTAATGGGAGAAGATGCGTTTAGCCTAGGGCCGTCTTCACATCTTGTACGAAGACGGACGGATGCTTCGGAAGGGCGGCGGAAAAGGGCAGAGCCCCGAGCTCCTGCCGCTGTGCAGCCGGCGTTAGCCATGGTCACGTTGCTGAAGTGTGAAGAGTATTTCATGGCCGTGCAGTTCGGGAGGCTGGAGCCAAATCGCTGTGCTGCAGGAACGCGGCAGCCTGTGGGAGCCTAAAGGCAGGCGAGGCTCTGGAAAATGAGCCCGAGTGGCTCTTTCTGTGGTGAACTCCCTGAGGATCTTTCTGTTCTCTTAGACAAAACCAACATTAGAAAGGAAAATTTTCCTGCTGATGACATGGATTCTTTTTGTCACGAGTGGTGGCAGAGCCCATAAAGTGCTGTTGCTAATCTCTGTGGGTGATGGTGTTTGTTTTCGTGCCCCACAGGTAAAACTTTGGGATGCTGTCAGCGCTCGGTTCGTGTTCGCACAAGCTGTAGTAATTGCAGATGGCGCTGGGTTGGCTTCTCCGTTCTGATGGTGTGCAGTAGCTCAGACTGTGTGCGTGTTCAGCTTCTGTGACTACTTACTTGATTTCGCTGTAGGAGATTACCCCTACTTTCAGAAGTTACCAAGTGATAGCTTGCTGACTCTTCCAGTTTTAAAGCGCTTCTTTGCTGAAGCAGAGGTGCTACCTGAGCAGAGCCTCAGGCTGCTGGCTGGCTCTGGTAGGCAGAGATGTGGTAGAATGAGCACTGCTCCTAGATCTATGGCACAGGGAAGGCCAAGCTGAACGCATGCTCTGCTTGTGGAAAGTTTCCTTGTACTTATTCCTCCTTTTGCACTTTTCAAAAACAGTCAGTGGGCAAATTTTCCCTGCTTTTCTCCAAGTTGAGCCTTTGAAACTGTTTCAGAAGCCCCTGGAGTCCTGCATGCGTTTTAAGCTTGTTAATTGTCTTGGTTGAATCATATATTCCATACAGCAGCATCTTACAAACTTGATGTTGTTGGAAAGCTTTATCTGTTCGGAGCTCACTTTCCCTCAACAGCAATATAAATAGACGAAATCCTATGGACCATCCTGGGCAGTATTACAGAAATGACTCTTGTTCGCAGCCAAGTAAGAACATTAAAAGAAACAATCACTTGCTTATCTCCTTCTGCTGCCTTTTCTTGTCTGCTGTACCAGTGCAGGTTGTCATATACTTCAAGTGAACCTCCTTTGACTGCTTCACCCTTCAGCCAGTGGTTTGCAAGCAGGATATTTGGGTCTGCTAATATCCTCCAGTTATGTTTTCTGCAGGATAACAACTGCACTGCTGAAGTGTGAATCTGAGCTTGCAGGAATGGGAGGTCCAGGCAGAAGGGAGTCTGATGCACAGAGATAACAGTGTTATCCAAGGCAGCTATCTTAAGGCAGGTCAGACAGCTGCCCCATGTTCATCAGCAGATTGCAGAGTGTGTAAGGAGGAACGTAAGAAGAAGCAACACACATAATGAACCTCTCCAGGCAGGGTATCCTGACCATGGCCAGTTATGTAGCCAGCAAACTTCTGTACCTGATTCCTTCCATTTTGATGTGCAGAGTTGTGCTGTTGTTGCAGCATACTGCTCAGTATAAGGTTATTACCCCTTATAGCTCCTTATACCATGGGTATTTGGTTGTGTTGTTGTTTGTTAGTGTGTTTCATCACTTTTGCTTCCTAGCTCACAGAAACTGGAAGGACGTGAAGCTACATTGCAAGGATGCTGGGGAGGTGCAGTTGGCATAGTGTCTGTGTATAATCAAAGAATATTAGGATGTTATAATCGCAAAATAAACAAGAGAGTTAAGCAAAGTAGACTATGACAACAAAAGATAATAAACAGAAGACTTACCCCTATCCTGGGCTCACCCACAAAACACCAGCAGAGCCAACCTCCAGCAGAGCTCCTTCTCCACTGGCAGCCAGCTCTTAAATAGGTCTAGGAGGGCTGCAGCCAGGCTCCATCCTTCCGGCATCACAGGTGAATTGCCTTCAGCTGTGCTCCTCTGGCTGACTCATGGCTCTCCTCAGGTGATCAATCAGAGGTTCAGGCAGGCGACTCAGCAGTTCCCATACACTCTGTAACTGGGGATTAGTGCTGCAACTAGTTATTCCTAGCAATGTGCTCATTGATGCAATAGTTAAAATTGGCACTTGTGGTGGCTGTGGGTTCCGTGTCCAGGGCAACTAGGGCTGCTTGCATTTCACGCTGCTGTTAAGAAACTCACTCTGTGTATGGTTTTCCATCTTTGATAGTGACACAAACTGCTGGTTGGAAAAGCAAAGCAGCTCTATAGCAGCCTGAAGCATCCGCGTGGTTCTACAGCCCAGGGCTGACCACATAGCAGCTCCTGTGGCTGTGGAGCATTGGGACTGCAGAGACAGCAGTTTGTGATGGCAGTGCTGACCTGGGCTGCAAAGCACTAGCAGGGCTTGTGGGTGCCCTTCCCCAGCAGGACTCTCTCTCTTCACGTCCAGTGCCTCAACAAAGGCTAAATAGCACCTAAATGTAAACAGTGCTTATTCTTCCAGCAGTATTTTTGAGTTTTAATAGCATTGCACATGTCCCTCTGTTGTGGTTCAGACCCATCATCATGCTGTACTCATTCATCCCGGAGCTGAAGTTGATTCTGAAGTGATGGCGTTTGAGCTCCTCTGTCACAAAAAGTGCATATGTGCACATACAGCTGATGGCGATGGATCTCTGATAAACCAAAGATGTATGTGAGTGCATACTGTAGTCAGTGTGGCTTACAGATGTCAAGAAATGCATGTCTTCCTGTTTTGCTCCCACATGTAGTGATAATATTAAGTATGGTGATTATCTAAGAACTTTACCAGGAGCTGCTTTGACAGATTGAGAACAATTTTTTTTTAAATTTTTTTAAGAAAGGATTGAGACATTTTGCCTGAAACTATTAAATCTGAGATTGCAGTGCTAAACAAGCAGCATACAAAGCGCTTGGATTTCCTGATATGTGTGTCTTGTGTGGATGACCATTCCTGTAATGATTGTGTTGCGACTTTCTACCTGACAGCTTGAATTATCTGCTGGTTGGTTATTAAGGTAGAAGTGTGTTTTGAGTAAGCAATCTTAGCAGATGTGTGTTTGAAGAGTGATTGTAAGGCTGTTAATGTATCTCAGTTTTGTGATTGCTGGCTGTGATGTTTCGAGGAAAAGCATTTGAGCAGCCTTAGTTACAGAACACCTTGATGTGAGAACAGGGAGAATAAAGGAAGTCAGGTGAGTTTAATACTGGCTTTGATCTGAAAGCAAGTTCTCCTATCTCATTTCTATTGAACCCTGATCCTGGAGGCAAACAGTCGCAGGAATATTACCCTTCTCTCCTGTGGCTTAGTCCTTATCTGTGCCTCTTTAATCCCGATCAATAGCCAGACTCTAGACCTGAAATGGTAATTTTGCCATTCTGTGGTCTCGTTTGCTGGTGAAGCTTAGTTGATTCTCTGTGCTGTGAAGCAGTGACAAGCTGCAGACTCTGTGAGTGGGAGCTCTGTACCTGATGCTTTGTTGTGCTGCGTCTCTGGAGAACTGCTGTCCTGCTGCCCCTTCGCTCATCTCAGCTACCTCCACTCTTAGCAGCCCCTGCTCCTGTCTCTTAATTTTACTGGAGCAGTGAGTGTGCCCATGCATGCTGAATGCAATGTGTAGTGACCCTTGGTGCCACACAGCTCCAGTAGCTGACGTGCTCTGTGCCTCCCTGTGTCTCTTTGGATTTAAGCAGCAGCATCTTTCCTCTTGACAGAAGACTTGGCCATCTCTGTCTTTCAGATCAGTTGTTGGTGAGCAGAGTGCACGAAGGACTGGTGACAGTTTCCAGTCTCATGCTGTGCTTTTTTCCATATTAAGTACAGGTTGAACCATGGTTTCTCATTTGGCTGTAAAAACAACCTGCTCTGTGGTTTTCTATTAATTTTATTAATAATTTTACTGCAATTCCTCTTTGAAGAGGAAGCACGGTAGTATTTTGCTTGGATCTATCAAAAATGGCATTGTGTAACTACTTCCACACGTCTGTCTGCCTGTCCCATGACTGGGAACTCAGTGGCTGTGGCTAAAACTGTTTTCTCCAGTTCCCCATGTTTCAAAGAACTCTGCCCAAGCACACTTGCTTTGGGCTCAGCGGGAATTTTTCTCTGGTGTTGTAACTGAGTTTCGTGTTGGTCTCCTTGCACTCTATTTGACTGCAGTGCCATTATTGTGGCATCCTATGGACCCTTGAGTTCAGTTGTTCTTCTTTGGCTTATGTCTAAATTATTAACCGTGGCTGCTGTTAGTTCCTTTGGGACTGCTGTATCATAGGGCGAGCTGTCAGTCAGTGTGATGCTGTGCTGCGGGGTGACCAGCTGAGCTTCATCATCAGCACAAGTCCTGGGCTCCCATTGTGAGCTTTTCTCTCTGTATGTCCCTTTTTCCTTCCTGTCTATTTCCAGCCCATTCTTACACAGAGGATCAATGGCCTACTTACGACGAGCTTGTTTCTGAAGATGATTTGCTTTCTTGCTATAAATGGTATGTAGTTGCCCAGCCAGGAATCTAGTTCTCTGCAAATGCATTCCCAGGTCATCACAGCAAGTCCATAGATTTTCCTGTAGGATGTGGGAATGCGTTTCTTTTTGTTGGAAACAACACTGTGGTGTTTTAATGAAAATTAATGATGGTGACATCATATCCTCTCCAGAATCTGCTGCTCTGAGTGAGAGACCTGGTGATATCCTCTTAGGAGGCTGCAAATAATTTATCTTACCCTTGCTGGCCTGAAGGCAGATCAGATTATTTTGGCATTCACATCAGGGTGTGAAATTGGTAAACACGCTTCTATTGCAATTCCCCTATGGATCCCTGCGTTTTGGAAACTCAGTGTAGCTGCTGTAAAGGTGACATTGGTGGTGGTACAGTCGTGGATGGCTTCTGATATCCAGAGTGAGTGAGTGTAAGCAAGGAAGGTTCACTAAGGCTGTAATGTGAGAGCACTATGTTAATGTGGCCGTGACTGAATCAGTACCACGGGAAGATTAAAAGACAGTACTTGGGTGTTTTAAAAGGGTAACAGGAGATCTAGGAGACTTTCAAGTCATTAGCCTGAGGTGGTGCCTGTGCAATTCTAATGGTAAGAGTTAACTTGCAATTCAATAAAAGAGGATTTAACAGCTAAACATTCTAATGAAAGTAGATTTATCCTTTGGAAGGCAGGGTATAAAATGTGGCAAGTTTATCAAGATTGCATCTTCATTGGTGGAAGTGGTAGAATTGTTTCTCCAAAGCTCTTGATGTTGTGCTTTGGTTTGTTCTAAGGGTTTGCATTGCAAACAGAGTTTGTATCAGATGTATCGCAAACCAGCTCAGTAGGCAGCAAAACAGTAGGAAGTTTTCTTGGGATTGATCCTTGGGCTGCAGGGTAATTCTGTGCATCAGCCACAGCAGCGAGGAGGCTGGAAGAACTGGGAGGATGAGGTGGGGAGCAGGGCAAGTCAGCAGCCCAGGGCAGCTGGCAAAATAGCTGAACCTTCTCAGGAGACAGGTTAAAGGTAGCTGACCCCGGGGCAGCATGGCTGAGAGGGGAGCAGGGCCCGATGTGATGCTGTAGCCCAGAATTGCTCTGTGTGGCCACCTCCACCGGCCACTGGTGTACCAGCATGCTGTCTGTGCTGCCCAGCTTCTCTGCCTTGCTTCTCACCTTGCTGGCATGCTTCTCTTTCCCACTGCACTAACAGCATGGCAGTGAACTTCAGAAGTCTGCTTCTTGCTCGATGAAGGCAATTAAACTTGTGAGCAGAGTTTCCTATTTTTAGCCTGTGTGCTTTGATCATTTAAACTATGATCATTGAGCTGAGCTAGCAGGAAGGGTGTCTGTGTTTACTATTCAAATCGAGCTGTTTGCTTAATCCAGATTTATTTCAACACTATAACTCTTACTGAGTGCTAGAGCACTAAAAAAAATGTTGGACAAGAAATAGAACTTGTAAAAAAATAAACAATTGGAAGTATTTGAGATAAGTCCCACAGCTGCCCTCACATTGTTCAAAGCAATCTTTCCAATCACTGAGGGACGATTGCAGAAACCAAAAGAAGAGTCTGGAGTAAATAAAAACCGGCCTTCAGTTTTCTTCTGATTCGAGCAAATATCTGAAACAACACCTTCTGACGTATGGGATTGCATGGCTGCAAACTTCCCCTGACAGAGTGGCCACTTCCAATTATTTTGGTAAGTAATCGCCATATCTGAATGTTTGCTGAATGGCGTGAGGCACAGATAACAGAATATCCTGCTCCTCTTTTAACATCACTTAAGCCCAGAGGTGTTCCCTCGTGTCTTTGGCTGTCTCTGCCTTCTGTTGTGTGAAGTGTGCGATAGCAGCTGCTGCTCCTTCTCTGGTCAGTGGGGCTGAGTGTGAGCTTCACCTTTCACTGTGGTGTATTGCTTCTCCATCAGAACAGCAAGCAAGTAGGCTGGCTCAGTCTGCAGCTGTTGCTCTGCAGTATCTGCTCTATTCTAGAGTGTTTGGAGTACTGAAATCAAATTTGTAGCAGCTGAAACTGCAACTCAGTGCTCAGTGCTTCTTGCCAAAGGGATTGTTGTTGAATGATACTTAAAATGAGGTTGTTTGGGGTGTCATCTCTTGTTACAGGTGGTGGGCAGAATGAAGAACTCGGTGCGGATAAAAACTACTTGGAAGACAACTTTTCAGTATGCAGGCTCAGAACAGAGAACAGCAAGTACATTTACCCCGTCTAGAGGTTGATTTGCCTTCCCCTGGGGTGACTTCTCTGAGACAGAGAAGCCTCTGCAGATGAGGGTGATGCAACTGGATCTTGAGTCAGGGCTTCAAGGGCTTCCTCCTGTAAAAGAAAGCATCCACAAGGTGCTCAAGTCGCTTAAGTGGATTAAGTAGATCCCCACAAAGTGAAGCCTAGCTCTGATTTCTCCCTTAGCAGTAGTTCTAACTCGCTTGTTGTAAAGTTTTGATTGGTTTCCAAGCAGCTTTAGGAAGCAGAGGCAAAGCTGACAATGTCAGTTTTGTGCTGCTGAATGAAAAAACTGCAAACTGGACACAGTCATTGGAAATACTCTGTTCTTTATTCCTCTGCAAATCCAGCAGAAATGCAGTGAATAACCTTTTCTTTCTATTTCCGATAGCTTTGTGCTGTCCCTAAAGCATTCTTTTTCCCCTTTTGACTACCAGAGCAAGGACCACGTATGCTTTAAGCTTGTGGCTGATGATGTACAGTGCTGCAAAACATTCAGTTCCCACTCACTTAAGTAGAAATGCCAACAGCTGCTTTCTGCTTTCCTTGTTTCATGGTGTGGCTCTTCAGAACTTCAGCAAAGGCTCTGGTTTCAGTTGTCAGCTTCATTTTTCAAGCTTTGTCATTCTGGAGTTGCTTCCTCCACAAGCTGACACCTGCAGTGAAAATACCTGACTGAAGCACAGATAAAAGCAGGAATGAATTAGTATTCCTGGCTGTATGCAAAGTAACCTGCTGTTCAAGGTAGGTCAGGGGCTGACAGCAACTCTGTATCTCTTCTTGCATCTGTTCTTTAATCATGGCTGTCGCCTCATGTTCACGAAGCTTTCTTCCTTTCCTAAGCAGATCAGGTAGAGAGGGTGCTGAGTCTACCAGCTAAATGTAACAGGATCAGCTGATGGCCAGCATATGTAATGTTTTGGCATTGGTTAATGCTCTTGTTTGCTTGCATGCCTCTAACGGGGAACTGTTGGTTCATTGTAATCCAAACGTTTTGCTAGTGATGTGTTCTGCATCTAAAAGGTGGCACTATGGCTGCTAATACAAAAGCAATTTTTTCCTTCAGGCTTCCAGGTCATCAGATCTCTGCCAGCAAAAGCAGAGCTGCCTCAGGTGGACAAATGTAAGATGGCCATCTTCATGCTTTCAGAAGGGAAAGATCTACTGCTGTAGACAGATGAGGCTGCTTGCACGCTATAAAAGAGAGCCAGAGCCACAGAGCCTACCAGGAGTGATAATTTTCAGGCTGTGTGGCTGCTTTCCAAAAACCACTGTGTGAAGATCTCACGTTCATGAGGGCGTGCAGCTTGGAAGAATGGACCTGTTCACACATGAATATCCCTAGGAACAAAGTCAGAACTTATGGATTCTTGCTGTTGCTGCGAGCTTTGCCCACATGCTGCTCTGGCAGATTTACAGTGCATTAACAAGCATAAGTGGTGATAGGGGAGCTGGCTTGGCTGCACTGTGTGCTTTTTCAATGAAGATATGCATTCAACAGCCAAGTGGCTTTATGTTAAAGAGCAGTTAGGTACCTGGTGGAGTTTTATGGATCTGAATCGATTTTGCTTTTGAACTTTGCTTTTTGACCCTTTGTTTTTGCACGCCGATATTCCTCTTCCTCATGGAGAATATGAGCGAGAAAAGTACTGGGGAATCCCACTCAACTGGTCTAAGGCTCTTGTTTTGCACTCCCAGTGCTGTTTAAGCCTTTTCTTGTTTATGCTCTTTTTCCCCTCTTACATTTACACACAGCCTTGTGTTCCCCAGCACATGGACTAGCAAGAGGCTTGTGCCTTTAATACACAACAGCTGTTAGCTGTAAAACGAGTAGAAAACTTAAGCATTCAGTAAATACTGTCGAGGGAGTGTACTTGCACTGCAGATAATATCTCAGTGCCAAGCTCAAGTAAATCTAGCGTGGGTGACTTTGGATTTGATGAGTATCAGCAGCATTGCTGGAGAGCTCTGGAGAAAGCATGGTTTATCCTGGAATGATTTATCCCATGGTGCAAACAAAGCTGCTGTTGCACCAGATGCATTCAGAGCAAGTAAACAACCTTAAAACCCAGTCCCCAGGCCTGCTTTTCTGTCCCAACACTCAGTGGTTTGATTGCCTAGGGTGTAATTACTCATTGTTTGCTACATACTCAAGTAACAGTAGCATCTACTCCTTTCTTCTTGAAACACAGCTTCCAGGTGAATGTTGTCACACACAACACCAGTGCTAACAGCGTTTTACTGAGTACTGAAAAGCAACAGAGCTGCTGCTGCAGGTCATTATATCAAGGTCATTACCTGAATTGTGAACTGAGACATGGCTATTAAGGTCTCAATACCTGCAACTTGCCCTTTCCAATTGCAAACCCAGCTCTGTGAGATGCTGTTGGAAATATCCAAGTAATTTTTGTCTTAACTTTCATTGGGCTGCATTTTTGGCTCTGCCAAGCATCCCTGATGCCTGCAATCCTGTGTATACCCCATTTAGGATTTACATAACTTCTAGGAGTACAACATTGCTTTTCCCAGTTTGTGGGAAGCCAGACTTAAAATTCTCAGTCCATTGGTCTTGCTTGACAAGTAGCTCCAATTTTCTCTACTGAATTTAATCTCTACATTCAACTATTGTAACATATCATGCCCAAATAATGGTTTTGGAGAACCTGGCATGTACAAGAATTTATATATTCCTACTTGTTCTCCTAGCCTGTATTTAATTGGCCCAAAAAAAAGTAAACTTCTCTTGCCAGTAGCTCCTACAACTATTACAAAAATCATCTACAGGTAATAATTCTTGGTGTAGCGCAGAGTAAGAGGCACCTGTATCAGAAAATAAACCTCTTCACCCTGCTTCCCCAGCTGCTTTTGGTCCTGTGGGGGTGGAACTCTGCCTGAGTCCTTCCAGGCTCCCCTTACCTCTTCTTCTAGGTAAGGACATCTCTGTTACACCTTGCTCAACTTTGCCTTCCTCAGCTTGTTTTTCCCAAACCCTTTTCAAACTCACCCCCTCCCCAGGCTTCCATTGCTCACACTGGGATATCAGGTTTCCCCAGCTCTACAGATGCCGGCTATTCTCACTTCCAACGTCCCATCCCATTCCTATTCACATCTAATACACCCTTCACATTACAGCAGGAGGCTCTGGCCCCCACTTCTTTCTCCCACTCCAAGTTGTTCTTACAAGCTGCAGTAGGAGGGGTTTGCGGGGATGTGTTCTCCTGCCAGCCCAACTCCAATATCCCAAACTCACTGTTTTCCTTCACCTTTTTGCCTTTTTTGTTTTGTTTTTCCACAATTCCACTATTTGTACCCTGTATAATCAAAGAATAGTAGGATGTTATAACCACAAAATAAACAAGAGAGTTAGGCAAAGCAGACTATGGTCATAAAGGAGAGTAAATAGAAGGCTTACCCCTATCCTGGGCTCACCCACAAAACACCAGCAGAGCCAGCCTCCAGCAGAGCTCCTTCCCCACTGGCAGCCAGCTCTTCAATAGCTCTAGGAGGGCTGCAGCCAGGCTCCATCCCTTTCAGCAGCACGGGTGAATTGCCTTCAGCTGTGCTCCTCTGGCTGACTCATGGCTCTCCTCAGGTGCTCAATCAGAGGTTCAGGCCGTGGCTCAGCAGTTCCCATACATCCCCTCAACTACAATTCCACATACCGTTAGCAATTGCATTTCCACATACCATTAAAAGTTGCATTTCCACATAATTTCCACATACCATTAAGACAGTTTCTCCCAGGGCCTTCATAATCCACAAATCAAACAATACAATTCCTCAACTTCCACAAACACCCAGCACTTGGTCTCATGATTAGGGTACTCAATTATAAAACTGGTCCCATTACTCTATTTACGTTCCTGGTTTCTTATTCAATATTCCCCTGGCTCACCAGCAATGTTTCTCCAGTGAGCCAAAATACAGCCCATGGGGTCTTTCCGTAGCACTTTAGACACCCCTTGTTCCATAACAGCCTCGTACACGACATCACATAACACTTTCATGACATAAACATTTAACAATCACACAGACAGTGACAACAATCAGTACAATTTATCCTCAGGATCCTTCCTCTCTCTGCCTCTCTCCAGAGCCCAACCTTCCCCCTGTATTCATGTCCCACACTTGCGTAGCTGCCAATCTCCTTCTCCAATAAACAAGATATCAGTGATAAACATCATTTCCATCCATGAGTACAAATTAGGCCCTAGAAATTGATCTAATTGTTGTGCTCCACTTACAGGATCCTCAGTTAAGGAATTCTTCTTGCAACTCCTAACTTCTAGTGAAAACAGCGGTATAACCATACCCTATTTCCCTTTGATCTAAGAAGACTGCCCTAAGAGGATAAAGTGAAGTGTTAGTAAGGTTAGCATTAGAGAAAGGAAAACTCTCCAGGTCCCATTCGCATTACTCCAACTCCCTCAGTCATCGAGAGCGCATCCTCTCTCCAGGACCCTGCACAGATCAGCAGCACCCACTCTCCTCCTCTGCAGAGGTCACTGCTGCCTGCACTGCTTTAGAAATTGAAGGGGGGGGAAGTTATCTAAGGGATCCATTTATGATCTTTCTGCTTCTCTTTCCTATTTCCTTTGAACTTTGACTCCTTGCGAGGAACATTTCTTTACTTCTTGCACCCATTAAGCGACCTAAGCCAATTCTGTTTCAGAAAAAGGAGTCTTGCTGTTTACATAGAAATACAAAGTCTGATAGGCCCAATTTTTGTCAGACTCCTATTTTGGTCCAAATAATGGTTTTCCCTGTAGAGGTTCTCTACTGTATACAGTATTTAAACATCTTTTCCCTGTTCTTTTCCCTAGTTTCACGATTGCAGTGGCGGTGTCCCGCAAGCAGGAGCGCACCTATGGACACAACATGGCAGCCTTTAGACCCTGTCTTCTCCCCCTTGCCTCCCCCCTCCCCTGTTTCCCCAATGGCTGTGTACTCCAGGTTCACAATCTTATCAGAAGGTTGACATTTGATATTTACTTGTTAATTTATTTGTTACCTGGTGTCAGTCAGCAGCCATCCTGTTGTTTCCAAGATGTCTCGGTGCTCTCCTTGTCCTGTTGATATGGTGATTTTCTTCAAAGTCATCGTTAAACAAAGAGCACTGGGGGATGATGTCTCTTCAGGCCCTTCCTGGGGTAGGCCATCACTTGTTCTCTGGTTTGCTCTCGTGCAGGATGTTCTTGCAGTGTGTATGACAAAATACATCTCTATACACCTATATACAGAGTGTGCGTTCCTGGGAAGGTTCGTCTATAGGATAAGTGATGTAAACTTATCAGAGATCTTCCCCAAGTTAAGTAGAAGGACTCTCAAAAAGAATTACCATAGCGGAGATCATGAAATAAAAATAATATTGTCCAATTCTAATGCAGAAACAACATTTGATTCCCACAGATGCCTGCCTTTTACTTCTACATTTGTGTCTCTTGGAGAGCCAGCTGTTAAGTTTGTGTGATTGGCACGTTGACATCCTGAGGTCCTTAGGGCTGATGGCTTTACTTTTTATTCACTTGCTGTTGGTCAGAGGGAGTTACAGACGCAGTCTGACTGTCTGGGCTGTAAGAGGAGAACTGAGTGGAAAGCCCACAAGTCTCTCCAGTCAACTGCTTCAAGTTTCAAACCTCATCTGTACTCATATAGCTGGAGCACTGCTGCAGCCAAGCAGAGATGCTTTGAAAAGCTGTTTTTAATGTGTTTGCAGGTAAGTGCTAAGTTGCATGTACTGGTTCAGGTCTTTCCTAGGATGAACTTCATGTTTTTGGCACATTAACGTGCTAAATTCAGACTGGCAACAGAAGGGAAGGGAATTAGGATAAACATGCTGTAGTGTACCAGTGTAGAGCTTCTCCTATTGAAATGGCAGGTTTTGGTTGTTTGGCTTTTAATAAAGATGTTAGACATCCAGTGGGTCTAACTGAAGGCAGTATTTCAAAGCATTTGATTGATGTTACTTGGGATGTTAATGTAAAACCAGGGACGGGGTGCTGGAAGTGCTGGTTAGCATATAAATAAAATATTCTGGCTGCTTGCTGACCTGCAGCATTTTTCTGGAGCTGCGTGCAGCTTTCATTCTGTTTCTGTGATATTGCTAGGAACAGAGAAATAAGCTACTGCTTGTGGTAGCTGTTTGCTGTGCTATAGAAAAGCAATGTACTATTTAGCAAAAGGGAAAAAAAAAAGCATTCTTTGCTATGGTAGCAGCAAAGGAAAGAATAAATTGGTTTTGAATTGTTTGCATTAAAAAAACAAAAAAGAATTGTAGTGCCATGTTTAGAGCTGTGGCAGATACTTCTGTGTTCTCACTGGCTTTCTTGAATTCAGGAGAAGAGCCATGTTAGGATTTGGTGGATTTTCTGTAATTCAGGCTCCCCATGCTCTGCATACAGCGCCTCCAGTGAAGCAGAACTGAGGCTTGGCTGAAGATTTTTCAGTGAGGACTTGTATGGCTGGGCCTGAAATAGAAGAACCACGCCGTGGCCTGTTTGCCTATCCAGCTTCGCATGGAAGCCAGGAGGGGACAAACCTTTTGACATCAGCATCTTCTCAGTTTGCATTTGGCTGCAAGTGATGCAGGTTTTGCAGCAAATCAAGAAGACCTGAATTATTCTTGCAGTGCAGCACTGCCTTGTTGCATGTCATTGCTGTCCTGAAGTTGCTGAGATGTTTTGAACTGGAGATGAGACCCAGCCCCTGCCTGCAAACCATTCAGGAGCTGGGAGCTCTCTGAATGTGCTGTCGCACAGTTGGAAGGGTGCTCCCTTTTTTATTGGCAGGGAGCAGGTGAAATAAAACAAGATTAATCAGCTTGGGCAGATTGAATGGCTTGCATGAAGGAGAAGAAAGATCGAGTGCTGCTTTTGCTATAAGGAGGAGCCCTGTGCAATGCTGTCCATCCAGGGTTGCCACAGAGAGAAGATGGATGCTCTTGAAGGTCTGCCTGGGCTAGAAACCATCTCTCATTCAAAACAAGACTGACGAGGAAGGCTGGAGGGCTTGCCAGAGACTTGATATGCAGGCTGTCCTATCCTGGGAGTGGCTGCTCTGCCCTTTCTGCACACTCCTGTGCAATCTGTGGCTCAGCTGCTGTTTCCAGGTTGTAGAAGATGTTGGTTTGGATACTCGCATTGGGAACTGAAAGATGCCAATGGTAGATTTGTTCTCCTCCGTTGCTGTTGTGTGACAGTGCAGTACTTAAAACTGACTTTGGTGCCTGTGCTTCCATGGTAGCTTAGCGCCTGAGCTGCAGGCCATGAGGCCTCCCCCCGACCTCTGGGCTGAGCAAACCCAGGGTCCTCAGCCATATGTGTTCTTCAATATGCTTAAATGCCTTTAGGTTAGAGCTGCTTATTCTCCAACTCGCTTGCATTTTCCAAGTAAGCCCCTAAGACCGATGTACCTTCCTGGTGAAGTGGTGATAAGTGTGCTGCTGCTGCTTTCTCCTGAGCACTCAAAAAGCACCGTGTGAAGGGCGTTTATTTCTTGAAATAGCTTTTCTGCAGGGCAAAAGCAGTTTAATTTAGGTAAATTACTCACTAGGTATTTAGCAGATAATTTTACCGTGTCTGTACAGCAGTCCTTGTCTCCGATTTATCCGTGGAAGCAGAGCTGTTTGTTGATGGATTGAGGCTTCGTCCTGGTTGCATTTTAAGTAGACATCTCCCTGGTGATGAGGTGTAAATGTCACATTACCTATTAGCATTTGGCAGAGGGCACCAGAGCAAAGGAAAGGATGCTCATTCAGTCTTCTACAGAGAAAAAGAGGAAATTAAAATCATCCCTTTGCTCTGATGTATTTACTCGGTGTGTTCTTCAGCAGTTTCCTGATTCCAGCTCACGTGTGAGTCTTGTAACCCAGGTGTGGGAGAATCCCAGTTTTGCTGTCTTCTTGTTGTGTCTGCAGGGGTTCAGAGCTGGCTCTGGCGCTGTTCTGCACCACTGGTTTTTCTGTAGGGCTGAAATCTGGTCCTGTGTGAAGGTCCCCAGTGTGGGCAGGCACTGTGCTGGTGTCACTGCCTGTGCCCTTGGGGCCTCTGCATCCTGCTGCTCCTGTTGCTGTCTGTGGGTGGAGATGGCTCACCCCGAGGCTTTGGTTCCCTTGGTGTTCCTCTGTTCTGTACCTTTTCCATCATCAGGCATTTTCTGTTTCCATTTTCCCCGATACTTCAGGAAACTGGACTCGAGGTATGGAAAGCCTTTGGCTTTTTTCAAGTCTTCATTGTCAGGTTTTCCATGGAAAGTGTTACAATCCTTTGGGTGTTTCACTGTGTGCTTACTGCAGCCAGAGTTGCTCCTCACGTCTTAAAATGTGTGGTTCCCCTTTTGGAGATGGCTGTTTCTTCACCTTGCCAGAAAAGGTGCATCCTCCTGGATGGCAGATGCCTACACAGTTCCCAGGCAAGAGGAGAGGCAGGTGCTTAGGGGAGGCAGTAGTGTGGTGGGTGCTGACTTTGATAAGATAACCCGTTCCCAGAGACCATACCAGAAAGTTCAAGGGGGGGCTGGGAGGAGATTTTCTCCTTTTGCTCAGTGTAGGGGTGCAAAAACTGTTGAAATCTAAAGTGTTTTGGCTGTACGCTCATTTCTTGGAAGAAATATTTTTCAAAAGAGCTCTCCATGCCCTCTATGTGATTGTTTCAAGTAGCTGACGGTGTTCAAACCTTTCTGGCACTGCTATGGAGAAAGTTCAGCGTGTCACCTCCTCAACAGCCCAGTGGGAAATAATAATTTCAGACCTGCTGGAAGAATTGATCTCTGCCTTTGGCTGCTGGCAAGAGCTGCTGATAGCAGTGCTGATTGTTCACTGACGTGCAGCGTGGTTCCTGCTCAGGACTCAGCTGGAGAGCAAAGGAGTCCTGTTGCCTGAAGGGTGTGAATACATTTTAGTTCTGGACTGCATGCAATCGCAATTGAATCATAATTGTTTCTGCCCATAGCACGTCAATTAAGCAAACCATGGCAAGTGCAGCGTTGTGCATGCACGCCACACACATTTCTGTATGTACCATCTGAGATGGTAAAGAGTATTTTGAGAAAAGTTGCTTTACTTCTACTCTGTGATCTGTTGATTCCATGTATGTTTTTCTTAAAGCAGCTTGCTCCTCTCCATCTGAAAACTCTGGAGAAAAGAGAAATGAAGTATTGGGAAACTGGACACACAGAGAGTAAAAGCCACAGAGCAGAAATCTCACCATGTTTTATAACTTAGAAGGATTTCCTTTCCAGGTCATTGGGAGGTACGACCCCTTCTAGCTGAGCAAGGCAGGACTCTGCTCCAGTCTGCACAGATGCTGTGTAACATTGGCAGTTGAGTATCAGGCAGTCTCATTACAAATAGTTCTTCAAAATACTTGAAGTCTTAACTGGAAAAAAAAAAAAACAACAAACCATGCTGATAGTGCTTAAAGTGGAGCACACAGCCAGGCTTCTATTTGCAGACAGACGTGTGATGTGCTTTTCTAGAGATGTTGTAATCTGTAAAATCAGCAGAAAAAATCTCTGTTACATTGTGTTGTAGAGGGAAGTTTCTGTTCCGTGTCTCTAGGGTGACTGTTCAGCTGATGGTTTGGTGGTTTCTGCTTCTCTCAACCAGCTGAGGCTCCGTAAACTCCTTCAAGTTTCTTTTGTTTAAAGAATAAGTGAATTGGTTTTTGAATTCACCAAGCACACGGATCGTTATGATGACTGCTCTGTAAATTCCTGCTGCACTCAGGCCTTTCTTTTGTCCTTCTCTTCCACAGGCGGCATGGGTTCTGGTTCCGATTGCGGAGGCTGATCATCTGGCTGCTGGGAGTGTACATAGCCATTCCATTCCTAGTAAAACTTTGCCCTGCTATTCAGGCGAAGCTGGTCTTCCTAAACTTTGGTGAGTGACTCAGTCTTTTGAAGAGAGGTGAAGGGTGAAAGCAAGGAGTGTCTTCATTTTTCATTTTTCTGCTCTGACTTCCCACTCTGCAAGCTTACGGCTTGTGGAAGATGTGAGCCTTTGCAGACTGTAAGTTCTCTGGACTATGAGTTGGAGAGCATTCTCTGTGGCCTTAGCGGTCTCCAATCGTGCAGTGGGTCTGGAGAGCAAACCTGACTCCCAGAGAAGCTCAGGTAACCACAGGATGGAAAATGATGGAGAGTTACTGAACAAAGGATGCTTCTTTGCAATCTAAATTTTTGTTTTAAAACTTGCATGTGATTTGTAATGAAGCTTGAAAAACTTCCTCCTCTGATCACAAAAACTCTGGCTGGGAGGATCAAGTACAGAGATCATGGAATGCCTTGGATTGGAAGGGATTTTAAAGCTCAGTCAACCCCTGCCGTGGGCTGGCTGCCCCCCACCAGCTCAGGCTGCCCAGGGCCCATCCAACCTGGCCTTGGCACCTCCAGGCATGGGGCACCACAGCTCTCTGGGCAGCAGTGCCAGGGCCTCACTGCCCTCTAAGTAAGAAATTTCCCCCTAACATCTTAATCAAAATCTCCCCTTTTAGTTTAAAGCCATTCCCTGTTGTTCTATCATTACCTGTATAAAAAGCTGGTTTACCTCCTGTAAATATGTTGCTTTTATGTACTGACATATTGCTTCTATATTGCTTTTGTTATTTTGGTTGCATTCTCTCTATGTTCTACCACCTTGGTCCGTTGTTGCTATGAAGACATGACAGTTATGTGCTGTTCATTGGAGTACTCTCCAATGCAGCTAGCAAGCTGCATATCCTCCTCCAAGGCTCAGGAGAGTGTTTGACAGTTTGCCTTACTCTTACATGACAACAGCAGTGTGGGGTCTGCCATTATAATGCATTATCCAGAGAGGTGGTGGAGTCTCCCACCTCCATCACTTGGTGGAGATATTCAAGACCCATCTGGCTGCCTACCTGTGTGACCTATTGGAGACAACCTCCTTCAGCAGTAGGTTGGACTCGGTGATCTCTTGAGGCCCCTTTCATCCCCTGCAGTTCCGTGATTTTTACAATCCTCTATCTTTTTTTATTATGGAGGAGGAAACCACACACCATCCTGAAACACATTACCCATTAACTTTGGGTAACACCCTTTGTTGCAGGTCAGGTTGTTCCATCAGTAAATTCCATTGCTGCAAACAATAAAAACTTTGCCAAGTCAACAAGTCACTGCACTGATAGAGCAGGAGTGGCTGTTGTGCCTGGAGATTGGCAGAGCAGACTGGGCAGTGGTGGTTCAAGGGAGCTGCATCTCCCCCACCTCTTGGTTTCACTCTGCTCCCTATTTGTTTGTTTTGATGGTTACATGTGTCATCTTTCATCTTTGTGTTTTAGCTGCAACTGTAATTCAGCTCATCCTTACACACAAAAAGAACAAGGGCTTTTTGGCACATTTGTTGAATGTGTATCACTCTCCTCATACCCCAACACAAGTGCCTTGGTAAAGCTGTTCCATAAGGAAATGAAGGTAAAAGTTAAAACGTTTCATATTCTGTTTTTCCCCCTTTTTTTTAAACATTTTTATTTCTTTTTTCAGTGAGGGTCCCATATTTCATTGACTTGAAAAGACCACAAGATCAGGGTTTAAACCACACCTGTAATTATTACCTTCAGCCAGAGGAGGATGTGACCATTGGAGTCTGGTAAGGAAACGTGTTTTGTGCAGTATGTGTTGTGCAGCTGTAGTCTTTCTTTTGTTCTCAGTACTGCACATCCAGTATTTTTTGCTGTGCATGTGACAGCCACTGACTGCTCTGATTTGTGGGTGTTTGTGCTTTTCTTTGCCAAGTGGCTGAGTTCATGTCCAGAAGTATGCAAATCTCTGGGGCTTGGTTGAACTCGGATCAGTAATGCATGAAACAGAATTGGACAATGTGTGCTTCCAGGGCAATTTCACAATTTGGAATCATAAAGGGATCACAAATGCTCTGCGTTATTACCAAGATTGTGCCTCCATATCACACCAGCCATAAGGATATAGAAGTCTGTTGCTCATAGTTTGTTTTGCAAAATAAATGTGGGAGAAGATAGGATCAAAGTGTTCAGAAAAGGAGGAATAATATTTTGTGTATAAAACATATGTGAAGTTTGGAGAGTGGGTGAGGAAGGAATGTGCAGTACTCTCAGCAGAGTAGCTGATAGTGTCAGTGCTTTCCTTACAGAAGATTTTCTGGTCCCAGGTAAGGGCAGTTGATATGAGTTGCTTGTGAACCACGGTCACTCAGATGACAGGTTCTTGGTCTGAAATGGTCTGCTCTCAGTTCTTGTCACACTATTTGGCCAACTCAGGCCAGTTTTCATGTCTGTTCCTCATTATCACTTTCTTTTGTGTTTCAACACCAGCAATTTTGAAGCTACGGAAAAATCCCTGCTAGCTTTGAGCAAAAAGTGCCTGCAGTTTGAATGTGTATCCAAGAACATTGAGAACCTGAGGGGAAAAAAGTCCAGATGCTGTTCAGATGTGAAGAGAAAGGTGCCATTTCTGAATACAGCCCGTGTCATTAGAGCTGCAGACTGTAGCATGTAGAGGTTTTAGTTGTGTGCAGGTCCTCTGTACGTGTCTGCCAATGCAGAGGGCTCTCATTGCTTGAGAGTGGCTCACCCATTGTGAGCAGGTCATGGTATCCTGCTGCATGAAATGGTTCCTTCCCTTTAACTGAGTTGTGCTGAAAGACGTTTTCAGCAGTTGGTTTAGTTTCCAAGGCAGGCTAATTAAGTAATGGCTTGTCTCTTCACTTCAACAATTGCAATTCCACCTGATAACGTGCTGAATAATTTTAGATTGCAACCTTGAGATTTTGGTTTTCCTTTATGAATATACTGTATTTGTTTACCAGAACAGGACTTCCAGCTTCTGGTGGCAATTCAGTGTCTGTGTGACTTGTCCTGATGCTTATCAAGTAGATTTTCAGTAAAGTTTGGAGCCTTGGTTTAGTGCTCCTGTAAGGTGTTTTGTTCAGTACATTTCTGAAACGGAGTCTTCAGCCTGCTTTCATTGTAAGCTCTCAGAATTCCTAGGGCAGAATGCTGGATCCTGCAGCTGTTGGGGCTTTTTCTTCCTCAAAACCTCCATCTGGCTGCCCACACACAAGTGAATTTTGTAGTGTCTTATGTGCTGGTTTGCCCTCTGAATGTTCTTACATGTGGGAGGAAGGTGTGGTGGATAGTTTGATCTTCCTAGGAGAAAAGGGAGTACTTCAGTTACTGTGTCAGCTGTAAGCTGGCCCCCCTTGTCAGTGGTTTGGGCTTGTGGACATGCACTCACCTTCAGTGCTTGTATTCCAAAATAATCACCCACTTTGGATGTTTGCCTTTTATTTGGTTTGTTGTTTCTCTTTCAATTCCACCGGTGTTGAATTCTTTCTAACAGGCTGCCCATTGATATTCTCTGTGGAACAGCTGTGAGTTAAATTCCTGGCTCTTCTAGATGGTGGCTTTTCCAGCTAAAATGTCACACCTTCAGGAACCTGGTGCTGTAAACAGAACACATGATTTTCTCAGCAAACCTTGAACACCTCTTTGTCCTCCACTCTCCTTACTCAGCTGTGCCTCTTGCTCATGGAATGTTCTTTCCAAAGTCAGCTGACTTTGGTGATTGTTCTGCATATCTACTGGCCTGGCTGTGAATCTTGCTTATGATGTATTTAGTCTGTTAATTGAAGTAATCAAATGCCATAAAAGCTGAGGGACTGAGATTCTTTCTCTGGAACGGCAGGATGTGCAGTAAATGTGCTTTGAATTTGGTGGCTTGCACAGCCTGGAGTTTTGAAAGCAGCACAGATGGAGATGAAAATGCAGGAATAACCCCAGTGATGATCCTTTTACTGTTTGTTTGAAAGATACTGTGAGAAATGTTTAACGTGTTTTTGGCTGAGCGTGACAGCTGTATGGAAAATGCGTGAGCAGTGCAACTCTGCACGAATGAAACCATCAGAAGAGCTGGTGGTTGAGTTGCAGAGACTGATTAGCAATAGGGGATGTATTTTTTTCCTTCTGGATGCAGGCATACGGTCCCTGCAGCCTTATGGAAGAATGCCAGAGGGAAGGACCAGCTGTGGTTTGAAGATGCTTTGGGTTCCAGCCATCCTGTGATCCTTTACTTGCACGGCAATGCGGGAACAAGGTGAGACACAAAACAGCAGTGACTTCTTGTGGGTGGTGCCTCCCTGTCTTGTCACAGCATCAACACATGATCTAAAAGCAGCTCAGTGCTTTTCTTTTAAAATGAAGCCTCTCCTATTCATCAAACCTGAAAACAGACTGATTGCATTATCGGAGATAGGTGATACTGTAGTTATTTTGTATCTCGTGTCTGCCAGAAGCCAGGAGGCTGTGACATGTAGTAGATCAAGCAGGGAGAAATACTTACTGACACTCTAATGGTTTCTTAATTGAGGTATGAGATAGAATTGAGATAGAATGATAGAATAGAATGAGAAAGAGTTGAGATAGAATATGAGATAGATATTTCTGTATATGTGCTTTAAGTGCATTAAATAAGCTTTCCAGTTCCTTTCTTGAGCTTATTGTAATGCATTTTGAGGAAGGAAAATCAGATGGAAAGAGGAAAGTAAAGTGCTGGTCTTGTTTCATTGTTGCATACATACAGGATATTGGTCTGGAACGTGTTTAGAATTTGCAGTTTTATAGTTGACCACAGATATCAGCCATGGTCAGGTTCTCTATCCTATGTTTCTTGGTGCTAAAAGCACAGTAGGAAACTTGCTGGATGATTCTTAGTACCATGTTTTTCCTGCCCCATATCTGTATGATGCAGAGCTTCAGTTCAGTTATTAGTACACAACTATCTGCTTTATTAACATACAGTTTTCAAAGAGCATGGGCCCCTTTTGGAGTTCTGAGTGCGTGTTCTTGTGATGTTGATATGTGCTTGCAGATGCTCTGCAAAGGGGAAGCATTACAGAAATACAATCCTGCTTTAACTGTGGCGGTTGTGAAGACTTGCTGGCCCTTACATTGCAGGAACTTTGTCCTCCTTCCCCTAAAATCTTAGGTCAGCAGCAATCCTTTTTCGTGTAAGGCAAAGTATGGAAATTGCATGCTGAGTGGGAAATGCGTGTGCAGATGGGACTTTAGAAACTGACCTTGTCTCCTTGTGCTGATGTATTAAAAGTTTAATCAAATTGTTGCCTCATTTTTCAAATTCTGCTTAGCTTGTTTCCTTGTGTGGAAGCAAATGATACTAATGGAAGCTGTTCTGCAGCATAATGGTGGTAATTTAGGACCAGTATCTCTGTTATGTATGTGCCTATTGATTAGATTTACTTCTTGGCTCCCCCAGGTGTTAGTGAGATAAAGTGCTGAGCTGTGGACTGGTTCTCTATTTCACATTTAGCTTTACTGTGTGCTGGAGGAAGCTGGAGTTGTATCAGCTTTGCCATTCCTGCTTCAATACATATCACTCTTGCAAAATGGCTGCTTTATTGATGCAGGCTGCATTAACCGTAAGTAAAAGGGCACTGCCTCTGCTTTCTGCTTTGGCTGAGAGCTCTGGAGCTGAGGCAGAGTTGTTTGTTTTACCTGATGCCCTTAAAGAAATGCCTGCATTGCACTTTGAGGAAGGTGTGGGTGTGCACGTATGGGTGGCTTCTCAGGCAAATACCTCAATACCTCTTCCTCAGGGTGGTTTGGTTCAAGCTGGCCTACAAGCAACCCCTTGCATTTTGCCCTGAGTGTTTCTGCTGTGTTGGGTATTTTGTAGCACAGTTGGAGCTGACAGCTTGTAGCTGGCGAGTGTGTGTGTTCTCAAGGGAGTTCTGGAGTGACATTTTGACACTTTGATTCAGAGCCTGCACTGACCAAACCCCTCACAGCAGGGATGTTTTAGACTCCTCGTATGAGTGCAGATGCAAATCTGCTCTTCCAGCACTACTAGACCAATGTTTGTAGATGTATTTTAGTGCACCTAAAGGCACATTCACTCTCCTTTCCTTTTTAGCATCTAGATTTCGATTTACAAAAAAACCTAAACGCATTAAAGCTGATTCTTCCCACGAACTTGTTCCCAATGTTCAGCTCTGGTTTCTCTCTTGCACCTGTCCTTTCTGTCACTGTGCTTGGAGCCAGGTGAGAAGATCCAAGGCCCAGCCTTCTTGACGTGGTGAGGTCTGCTGAGATCAGGGCGTACTGCTGGGTCAAGGCCAGGGGCAGGTTGGAGGGTTGAAAAGTTCACCTTTCTCTGCCATCAGAAGAGATTTAAAGGGAGAAGGCTAAGTCCTGCATAGCTCAAGAAAGCCTTGGTGTCTTCTGGAAGGCCTTTACAAAGCAGTTATAGTGCTTCTTCTGCTGATTGTGTCTAGCTGAAGTCCTGAGACAATGGGAAAAATCTGTCTGTGGAAGCCTAAATGCTGACTTCTTTCTTTTTTGAATTCTTCTACATGAATCGCTTTTGCCAGAGGAGGGGATCACCGTGTGGAGCTTTACAAGGTACGTGGCTGCACGTTGTCCAGGTGACTGTGTGAGCACAGTGAGATGTGCACAGGCATGGAGGCTGCTCACTGCAGCCCACTGCCAGCAGGCAGAGAGCCGAGGGCTCCCAGTCCCTAGACATGAGGTGCACAAGGGGTCTGTAAGCACTGAGCGCTCCTCTCCACGTTAAAGATACTTCAGAGATCTTTTACCTGCTGCTACCTGTCAGCTCCTACCGAGCTTTGCCTATAATACTTCCACAACACAATTTACAGGAAAAATAAAAGCTTTGTTTAATCACAGCCGTGATTTGATTGACTATAGCAGTATTCTGACTTCAGGTACCGTGTAAGAGCGTTCTTTCATATGTTAGCAATCTCTGTATGCCCACCATTATGCTGCCACATCTCTCCAAATGAAGGGAAGGTGCGCAAGGTTTGGGGCCGGCTCGTATTCCTCACGCTCTTCAAACCTTTCAAGGTGACTTTTGGTCTTGTAAATGCTGAAATGTTGGGCTGAGCCAGCATAAACTTCCCTGTTGGTTGGGCTCTGGGAACTCGAGCTCGCCCAGTCACACAGCCACTTGTTGCAATGAAGTGTATTTCAGATTGCCAGTGCACATGTTTTGCTTATGAGTTGTCAATCAGAGACCAGTTCAGCCCGCGTTTCCCCTTCTCCCATGGCACAGTTCATCTGTGTTACCGTCTCAAGTGTTGCCTAGCACAGTGTTGCTGTGTGAGAACAGGGAACTTCAGTTGCTTTGGGTCTTTGCTTAATGACTTCTGCAGTCATTTTCTCTCACACAATGCCTTGGTCTGATACAAAGTGTTTCTGAAAGAGCTGTAACTATTTTTGCTAATTTATTTCCAAAGGATTGAGTTTATGTTCTCCAGATGAATGTAGCTCTCATTTCTTTCTCTTTAATTGGCATCAGCATTGGCATTTGTGAAGATATATTGCAGTGCATCTCCTTATGCAAGATCCCTTGCAGTAAACTCTATTTAATTCGGGTCGCTTGGAAAATGCCATTCAGCCTCATGGAAACAGGTGATGTTTCTTCTAAGATAAAAGTGCTTAGTGCCTGGAGGATGGCACACGATGACAGCTGAGAAGGCTGTCATGTAGGTGATCTGCTTGGTTGTTTTTGGGAATCAGCCTGTGCTGCTAAGCACAAGTTAGCAGGTTTGAATAGCATAAACGAAGCAGCTGGACTGTTTCACAGCAAAACCTGGCAGTTGTTGTAGAGGAAACAGTCTGAGCATGCTTGTAGATCTTAAAGGCAGAGCTGCTACAGGGGGACCTACATCTCAGAAAGCCTGGTGTGAGCTTCAGGAGACCAATGGAGTAAAGCCTGTTTCAAAGTCCTGTGCCTGCCACATCACAAAGCCAAAGTAACCCCTGTGCCCTGTTGGGCTGATGGCGTTGTAAATTAGATCCCTGTATCCCTGCATCCTTGGCCTGAGGCAGGGGCATGGCTGCTGTGACTGTTTCTGTGATGAGTTTGTGTTTCTCTTCCTTCCAGGTCCTCAGCTCCCTTGGGTACCACGTGGTCACATTTGATTATCGAGGTATGTGGGCACCTGTTACTATATGAAACACTTCTGGCCTTCTCTTTCTTAAGCAGCAAAGTAGTTGCTGCTTATTTATTTGTTTTAATCTCATGGGAACTCATAAAGGCTTACTGCCAGCTAATTAGGTGTGGTTACTGTGTGTTTTTTTTTCTCCAGGGATATACAGAGAGCTTCCAGAAATGCACAGCTTTGAGTTCTTCCCTCACCCCCCCCTTTTTTTTTCTTCCTGAGAAGATCTGCCAGAAACAATTCATCTTTTCTATTCCTGTTGTATCAGAGGGTCCCCAGTCTGTAACCATTGTGAGAAGAGGCAGTGATCTCATTCCCTGCTTGGCATGTGAAACCTCTGTGTGCATTACACAGAAAATGAGTGCAACTGGATTGCGAGGCAGCAGCTTTGGCGGAGCCTCAGGCCCTGCTTCCTGATGTCCAGCTTGGGACTCTGGCTCCTGTCTGTCCTTGTGCACAGGGCTCTTTGATTTGGAGAGCAGAGGAGCTCTCTAAAGGGTAATAAAATGCACAAGAATTAAAGCATACTCAAGATTGCAGTAAAAAAAACCCTGTTTTTCCTCCACAAATGCTGATACCTTTGATAAAAGACCTATTTAATATTCTGTATGCTGTCACAGACACTCCAAATTCGTTTTTGCAAAGCTGAGGTGCGTGGTAGCTCACTGCTCAGCATCTTCAGCAGAATCTGTGACCATTTTGCATCTCTGTGCCACCAGCAGTCAAGCATCTGCTGCTGTTTGCCTTCTTAGTGTCGAGACCATGGCAGCACTAGTGAGTGGTAAAGAAATTTCCCCATCACAGTTTTATCAAGACATCTGAGAGAGGTGTATTAGGAGCTTGCCCTGTTTTTCCATCCTCCTGGCAGCTGCTTCCCTGGCTGCTTATTAGGTATCAAAAGGGATGTGGCACGTTTCCTGCTCAGCAGAGGATTTGTAGATGTGCTGTAATAGGGACAGAGCCAAGGCTATCAGGAGAGTGGAAAATTGCTGCAGGGCATTGATTGAACAGCATGGACAAGCTGACGTCTCAGCAGCTTTGTGAAACATGCCTGTGTTTAGATCATAAGGATCCAGTTCTTTACCAGAGATTGCACTTCCAAGTTGGTTATGTGCAAAGGCAGCTAAGGTTTGGGAGCTGGGTTATACTGATGGGGAGCTGCAAGAACACAGTGTGGCACTGTCTGAGATCCAGCTCTTGATTTTGTTATTGACCAAGCTGTTAAAAACTGCATGGCAGCCAGCAGTTACAGCAATTACTTTCTTTCAGTGACTGCTGATCAGTCAGGGCTTTTAACCCAAATTGTAGAGGAGCACAGTGAGCTAAGCAGAATCTGTCTGTGCTGCACACCTTTGCAGGTGAGCTGTGTGGGAAGAGCTGGCTGGCTTTGTGGTGCCATCCATGCCTTTCTGAACAGGGACACCTTGTGTTTCAGGCTGGGGTGATTCAGTAGGCAGCCCGTCGGAGAGGGGAATGACCTACGATGCCCTTCATGTCTTTGACTGGATAAAAGCAAGAAGTGGAGACAACCCTGTCTATATATGGGGGCACTCCTTGGGCACAGGGTAAGCATCTAATCGCAGTGGGACTTCGCATCTTCTGAAAAACAGTGACACTGACCTTGGCTGAAGGTGCTGTTTGCCATAATCCCTAGGCTGGCTTGGCTTGGAGTCTGAGGCGTAATTGCTGCAGAGGAGCTTCCTCTGTTCACTCTGCAGAGTGAGAAGGGCTACAGTAAATGACTGTGCAGGAATTGATCTTGAACTTTCATTGCCCAGAGGGAGTCTGGAAAGCAGACACTTAGAATAAGATTCTGTTTGATTACGGGGAAAGAAAGTGGGACAGCACTGATGTCTTCCTGTGGTAAACCTCTGTTTGCATTTGTCTTTCAAAGCAAAACACTTATTTGACATTCTGAAAGACCAGCACGTGTGCATGCTATTTTCTCTTACAACATGTTCTCTCCTATCCTATTACAAACGTACTGTTTGTAATCAATGCTTGTGTAGATGCCTGCATGGTTATGCTGTTGCCCATCTGCAATTTACATGGTTGTGCCTGGCATAGGGAAGTATGAACAGTGAGAAGTCTGCAACCCAAAGTGCCTCTCCATGCATGTTAAGCTGCCTTTCCTGCTTTCTCAGTTTTCTCTGCTGATCATCCTCTGGAGGCTGATGATGTTCAGTAGGAACCATAGACTGTTGACCCCTTGATTTTGTGAGGAACAGGAGGCAAACACGAGAGTTACTTCAGGCTGTGTCCAGATGAAATCATTTGAGGCTGCTTTGGAAATGTCTCCATCCCACAGGGTTGCATGGAGGAGACCTTGCAGCTTTGACCCAGCTGTAACTCATTGCAGTGTCACCTTGGGAGCTACTTCGTACACCTCTGCCCACATTGCTGCCTCCCCCTCTTCCCTGCACGTCCCATACAGTCTGTAGGTCAGAGCCCGGTGCTTTGCGAAGAGTCTGTGCCAGATTAACACTCACTGTTCTTCTTTCCAGGGTCGCAACAAACCTAGTGAGGCGCCTTTGTGAGAGAGGTAAGTCTGGGGGGCTCTTCATCCAGCACAGGTGCTGCCCATGGCACAGGCCTTGGCTGCTGCACTTCAGCACATTGCCTTTGGCTTTTCAGAAACGCCCCCTGAAGCCCTGATCCTGGAATCTCCATTCACCAACATACGGGAGGAGGCACGAAGTCATCCCTTTTCTGTGGCAAGTACACAGTGCTTCTCACAACAGTGGTGTGTAATTGTGTGCCTAGAAGTTAGCCTTCCAAAGTGACGGAGCTGACTGCTCGCTCCGTGAGGCAGCAGGGATGGTTACTCCTGGCACTTGTAAAGGCTCGTGCTTAAGGCAGCTCCTAAGAAGACCAGTGCAATAAGCACCACCAGTCATCTGTGGAGTCTGGTAGAAGAAAATAAATTGGGATCAGAGAGAGCAGTAAATGCAGGGAGAGGAAGAATCAGCTTTACCCTCAGCAGCGGACAGCCCCCCCTGTGCTGAATGTTCTCTGTTGTGAGAGGACAGTCTGTGGGCTGTGAGCAAAGCGATGGCAATGCTGGGCTTCCCTGGCCTCAGCCCTTGCAGTGCAGCCCCTTTAACTTGCCCAGACCCCCATGTGAGCTCAGCTTGATGTGGCCATCTCTCCCACCCAGCCTGGCTGCAAGCAGGCTCAGAACTGAGCAGACATGCAGGGTGGGTGTTGGATGTGGCTGGGCTGGTGATGAAAGCTCCCTTGCAGGAAGACTTTCCAGCAGCACCTCGATGCCTTGAGACCCTGACCATGCGAGCACCCAGAGAGCTGGCTCCTGAGCAGGCTCATAACACAAGCCTGAAACAGGAGGGAGAAAATGGTGCTACTAGAAACACGCTCTTATTGCTGAGAACACAGCCAACAGCAGAGATGTTACAGGGATGGCAGTGGCATGCTCTGTTACTGTCTGTATGGCTGCTGCCTCCCACTAATGCAAACTTTCCCTTTCAGATATACAGATACTTCCCAGGGTTTGACTGGTTCTTCCTTGACCCCATCACGACAAGTGGAATTAAATTTGCAAATGATGAGAAGTGAGTGCATCTCCTGTTTGCAGGGGTTTCAGCTGATGCTGCAGTGAGCCAGGACAAGCATCAGGGAGCAGAGTGCGCTCTGCTCTTTTTTTTGTCCAAGCATTGTACTTGCTGAAGGGATTTCAGTTGCTCTTCCAGGCATGAATGCACTATGGAGCTTTCTTTTTAATTGGTCTTAATGAGGAGAGATGCGAAAAAGAGCACAGAGACTACCCAGGGACATGCTGATTTGATCCTTGTGATTTATGCTTTTCAAGAGCGCATTAAGCAGTAGTATCAGAACATTAAAGGTTTGGGATGCTTTCTCTGATGGGCATTTGCATCAGCCATCCTTTGCATAGTAATTTCTGCTTTCACTGAGCCTTTCATTTAAGAGCCTGAGCATTTAGGAGTTGGGTTTCCAGTACTGAAACCAACCAGACCTTGGGAATGGTGCTTTGCAGAGGAGACAGCCGCTTTGGTCTGAGCAGCAAATACCTTATCCAAGGTTGCCTTTTACTAGTAAGCTTTCTGTAGATTACATTAATGGTGCCCATATCACAGCACTGTCAAGATTTGAACTGAGGATAATGACCCACAGAACACATTTGCCACTGCAGTTTCCTTGCAGATCCAAGAGTGTTGGTGTTAAAGAGTGCCAGGAGCCTGCTGAGGGTCAGCCCGTGCTTCCTAGCACTGTGCTGTCCTGAAGCCTTGCAGGTGGTTGCATGCTCTATTTTTAACTGACTTTGTCTGACAGCAGCAGGGGGCTCTTTGTGGTAGAAGGGTAGGGAAGAAAATGTCCAGTCTGCTTGCTTCTGATTGCCTGAGCTCTTGTGACGCCGTCATCTGCTTTACAGTGTGAAGTACATTTCCTGCTCCCTGCTCATCCTTCATGCTGAGGATGACCCGGTGGTACCGTTTCATCTGGGAAAGAAGGTATGTGTGTGGTGATGCTGTGGAAGGGACCAGTGTGGACAGAACGACACAGAGGAGCTTGTATAGCCAGGCAGGCAGGATAGGCACAGAAATATGTAGCCTGCAGGTTTCGTGGTGCTGGAGGTGGTAAATCAATAGTGAAGCCAAGCCAGAACTGGCAGAGCTGGTCAAGCCAGGGCCTGTAATGGAACCCTGAAGAGGTGGCTACCTTGGGGTGGGTGGCAGCTTTAGGCCAACACGTGTCCCTGACCTGCTTCCCCTCGGGCTCAGCTTTACAACATTGCTGCGACGTCGCGGAGTTTCCGAGACTACAAGGTGCAGTTTGTCCCGTTCCACACAGACCTCGGCTACCGGCACAAGTACATCTACAGGAGCCCAGAGCTGCCTCGAATACTGCGGTAACTGCCCGGCCTGCGGGGTCTCTTCTGGCAGTGGGGGGGAGGGCAGAGGTGCCTTGGGCTCTGGATCAGCGCTGGGATGCGTGCCCTGTGAGGGATGCGTGCCCTGTGAGGGATGCGCAGCAGGTGCTCGTGTTGGGCAGCTCTTCTGAAAGCCCTTTTGTCCTCCAGAGTGGCTGAGAGGCTGGTGCTGGCTGAGCACAAAGGCAGAGTTCTCAGTCTCTCTGCAAAGTTAAAACTCCCTGTGGGAGGGGAACCACAGAAAGCTGAGAGTTCTGTCCCGTGTCTTATCTCTGCTGCAGGGGCTGTTTGCAGAGCAAACATTCACCTCTCCTAGTGGGAGCCACTGATGTGTGAAAGCAAAGCTCGCTGCTGTTTTCTGTAGCTGCGAGTGCTTGAGCCCTACTATTCGTCAGGGAAATGGAAGGTCTGTGGGCTGCAGCATCCCCCAGAGTGAAGGAGAGCTGAGAATCACTGCCGTGTTGTTTCTTTTCCTAGGGAATTCCTGGGAATACCTGAACAAGAGCATCATCACTGAAGAATGGCTGCTTGGCAGCGCAGAGGTTTCCTTTCTTTTCTTCCTCTCTCCTCATTTTCCTCCCCTCTCCCTGTGGGCCAGTCTGCCATCCTTCCATCCCTGGCAATAGAGGAGATCAGGAGTTCCCACTCTGGTCCTGATGCGTACCCTTGGCAGCTCCAGCTCCTGACATCAGCGCCTGTGATGGTAGGAGGAGGATGGGCTTGGCTTCTTCTTTTGACGTGGACGGAGGGGCGACGACGACCCAGGAGCTGGTACCAAACAGTGAACAAGTAAGCACAACAGAGCCTGGCCAGTCCAGAGTGGTACTGCTGAGGACAGACAGACCTTGGATGTGTGTCATGACCAAGGGTGTTTCTTTCACTTTCAAACACTGCTGCTGGTTTTCGGATCATGTAGAGACTTTTTCTGTTGGCAAATGGCTTTTGCAGTGTCTCCATACCACAGCTGTCTTGCTTGAGTTTGAGGTGTTTTCTTTCTAGGAAATACATGTTTTGCCTTCCCTTCTTGCTAAGTAGCTGTAATTACAAATCCACTAAAGATCCAGGTGGTGAGAGGTATTTTTGTTCAGCTCTTGAGTCACAGTGTGTTGCAAGTGTTGGGCTAATTGCACACATTTTGGAAATAAAGTGAAAGCTTTTTTTTTTTCCTCTTTTTAAACATCTCTTTAATGGAAATGATGAATGCCCTTTTATCTTCTCTGTATGCTTTTTTTTTTTCCCTGAACCTTTCTGCTCCCATCTCTATTATCCTCAGTGGAGCTCCTCCCCTTTTTCACATGCACTTTTTAATAGGATTGAAGTGGTTGCTGTAGATAAATTACAAGCTTTGGGCATTAAACTGGAAAGCATGAGGTTATTTTGCCTGACTTTCCTCTTCCAGGAGCATGGGCCCAGGGTGTGGGAGTGGATGTGTTCCGTGTTCCTCGTACATACCTGGACAGCTGTGTGCTTTCTTGGGGGGGAAGGGCTTTTTTATTTTCTCTTATTTACTTTTTAATTCCTTAGATCAAGTTTTGCAGGATCTGTGGCTATGCTGTTCCCCTGTAGTTAAGAGCAGGCAGTGATACATAGCTCTCCATGCAAAAACAAGGCTGGGTTCCTTCCCATCTCTCCCTCCACCTCCCTTCTACATCCTGGGCACCACACGCCATTCCAGCAGCTGCTTTCTCAGCTCACCTCAGTGCTGTGGGTGGAAAGAGAAGTGGAAATGAGCCCTCTTCCATGGAGGTACATCCTGGGGATGTCCTATCACTGCTTCGGGCTACAGCAGGCCTCTTTTATGCTGCTGTTGAGCTCTGCAGGGAGAGGAGAGAGGGTCTTCTGCAGTCTTGGCAGTGTCCTGCTGGCTCCCTGTCAGGCTACAGCCAATTCCAGGTGCTGTAGGTTAGACACTAGTGCTCAGAAGCAGATGGTGCTGCCAGAAAGGGTCCATTCAGGGGTGTACAGCATAGTAGAAACTGCTCGGCATGCATCCAGGTTAGACCTGCAGGCTCATACTACTTGCACAGCAGACAGTAGCTTGTTCTTGTACTGAGATTCTTCTGCACTAACGTGGTTATTCCTGAAGTTTCTGACCCATGATACTCATAAGCTAACTGTGCCACTTAAATTATGTTTAATGCACTTGTATTTATTGCACTGACAAGAAGAGAAACACTTACTTGGCTCTGTAGAGAGGCACCTGTACATTCCAGCTAATGCTGCTGCTGGCAGTGGGCTTGGGCTGCCTCCTGCCCTGGGGCAGCACAGGAACTGTGGATGTTGGTGATCCCAGCACCTCCATTCTTTTTCAGAGGCCAGTGATAAGCTTGGAAATTAGAACTGAAATGTTTATCTCAAAGTGGTGTAGTTTTAATAAAGGCATTGATTGCTGATCGTTTCAGCAGCCTGTTTCACCTGGTGATTTTGGGGGATTTTATTTCTTTTCCTGCTGTGCTGCAGTAGGGCTGTGGGAGGGGAGCTGAGGGGTGGGGGGTGAGTTGGGACTGGGTGAGTCTTCACTGCAGTGCTGCTGCCAGCTCTAAGTGTGAAACTGAGCCTCTGTTTCCCCTCAGAATGGGGAAAGCATGATCTGCTCCCAGAATTTCAAGCTATGTGCCAGTTGTAGGCCAAACCAAAGACCTAATCCCCATCCCAGGGCATGGAAAGGGCTCTGGTACCCTGTCCCAGCCTGGCTTCGAGTGTCATGGCATTGTCCCGTTACAACCTGAAACTCCAAGCCTGTTTACTTACACATCAGCCCCAAGTCAAACCAGCAGGTATTTTGGTCATTTTAATGAGTTGGTGTCACACAGGAGTATGGGTGCACTACATTGCACTACAGGTGTTAAACTGACCCCAGCACCACCGACCAGCATCACCCAGCAGTGGAGGGACACAAGAGCTGTAATAACGTTTGCACCACTTGGGCAGAAGTACCAGGAGAGCCCAGAGCCCTGCTGGGAGCCTAAGGGCGCTGCAGGGTCAACTGCCCAGCTGGCAGTGACAAGTAGAACCTGTTCCATGCACACATGGATGCTAAAAAATAAAAACACATTTAAAAAAAATAAATCCCTGAAGTGGTTTGGCTACGGGGCTTTCAGTTAATAGGTGCAGGAGGAGGCTACAGCAAGCTCTGTGATCCCAAGCGCTGATCCGTCTCCTTTTGGACCAGGCTGTACAGAATCAGCAGCCACACTGGAGGCAGCTGCTGGAACACTGAACCCCACTTTCTCAAGGCATTATGGGGGCAAGAGGTGACTGGAAGGGCAGGCAGCAGCCTCCCTCTCTGGTTGCTTTTGGGCTGGCACAGCCTCTGGAGGAGAATACAAGATACCCCACGCTGCGAGGAGGCCAAGCAAGGCTCCATGCAGAGGGACTGCAAGGATTGAACTGGAAATCCCTTGTTAAGCGTGGAACACAGTTGTGGAAGACTTATCTGTGGTTGTCTCACTAGAAGCAATATGCAGCACGTGCAGGCTGGATACATGGGTGCAAACACAGGGTCCATTCTCTCTCCCAGCTCCTGTTGCTCAGTCAGGGCTCCTCCTCAGGGCATCCTACTACCCTGCTGAGGGAAAGGCCTTGGTTCTGCAGAGCCAAGCCCGTCTGGCTGGCGGTGAAAAGCAGCTCAGGCCTCCCAGGCTGGGAACACATCCCCCTCTGTTTCCCTCTGTGCTTGCGTCAATCCCGGGGCATGTTGGGTGGGGGGATTTTTGTGGCAGATGGCTCCACGCCCCAGATCTCCCGGGCGTACTCTGTGATGGTTCTGTCGCTGGAGAACTTGCCCGAGCATGCAATGTTCCTGATCACTTTCCTAGTCCACTCCCGGGGGTCCTGGGAAGAGGAGAGGCAACGGCAGCAGTCAGTTTCCCGTGCAGCTCCGGGGCAGCTCAGCCTCACAGGGTGCCGGCCAAGCACCCTTCGCTGGTTTAATCGCAGTGATAGGAGCTGCTGTCATGTCAAAACCCGCCTCACCCTGCCCCACACCACAGCAGCGCTGGCTGGGGTAAGAAGGGGCACGCTCCGTCCAGCTCCCTCAACTCCTCCCTGCCCTGCCATGGCTGTGACCCCCAGCTTCACCTTGACTGGGGACAGCTCTTACCATGAACAGCTGATCCACTTGGCCTTGGCATTTAATGTACGCTTCGTAGTCGGCAAACACCTTAAACCTGAAACCCAAAGCACAAGAGAGCAAGGCTAGAGCTTGCCTGCTGAAGGGTTCCGGGTCTGGGCAACACAGACATCGCTCCTAGGAAGGAGAGCTGGGCAGGCTAAGAGCAGGCACCAAGGGGGGTGGGATGCTTGCCAGGACTCACCTGTCGTGGTGCATGAGCATGTTGACAACATCTCTGAAGCAACCAGGATCTCTTGGGGAGAAAAACCCACTGCTGATCTGATCGATAGCCTGCCGCAGCTCCGGGATGCGGTCGTAGTACTCCCGTGCGTTGTACCTGCATGTGGAGGAGGCAGAGACAGGCTGTATTGACCGGTGCCTCGCCCTGTGTCTAGGGCAGGTAAGGACAGTGCCTCCGAGACCAGCTGTGCTGCCAGAAGCACTCTGTGCCCAGGCTTGTGTCCTATTCACAGTCACTGCGCTTTGGTCGAGCCATCCTGGACTGCACCCTTGTCAGAACAGTCACAGCCCAGCCCAGGGCGGAGGGCTCCTGGCCAAAGCGTAGCACTGGGACAGGCCCTGGCACATGTTTCACCCTCCCTGGCACATGTTTCACCCTCCCTGGCACTAACCCTCGGCGATCCAAGGCTTCCACTTCCTCCACCCGCATGCCAAAGATGAAGAGGTTTTCTTCGCCTGCCTCCTCAGCCATCTCCACGTTGGCCCCATCCATGGTGCCGATGGTGAGGGCCCCGTTCAGCATGAACTTCATGTTGCCGGTGCCCGAGGCCTCTGTGCCGGCTGTGGAGATCTGCTGGGAGAGGTCTGCTGCCGGGATCACTGCCGGGAGCAAGAGAGGTGGCAGATAGGCCTCGGCACGCTGCAGCTCCCACGGCCCGGGCCCTGGACAGCAGGACTGCATTTGCTAGCAAGCCTGCTGACCTCCCACGCTCAGCCCACAGCCCAGAACCAGACACAAAGGCCCAGCCCTGCCACAACCCCATGTGACTGCTGGACGTGCCCGGCTCCCAGCACTTGCTTCCATGGGACCAGGACTTACCCTTCTCAGCCAGGGATACCCGGTAGTTCTCCAGGAAGATGACCTTGAGCTTGTCCCCCACATAGGGATCGTTGTTGACGACCTCACCGATGGATGTGATGAGCTTAATGATCATCTTGGCCATGTGGTAGCCAGGAGCTGCCTGAAGAAGAGCAGCCCAGAAAGGGCAAAGTTTTTTAAAGGAAGGCACAGCGTGAGAGCTGCTAGTGCAGGGCATCACTGTGGCCTCACCTCTGCTGTCCACATGGATCAGCAAACACAGCCTACTGGGAGAAGTCCTGAACCGCAGGGAGAGGGTGACAGGACCCCCCATTCAGCTCAGTTATTTTGTGACAGTGTTTTTGGATGAGCCCAGCAGCACAACCCTGATTAACCAGCAGCTGATTAAGCCACAGTGGGTGCAACAAAAGCCCCAGAAGGGGGTGGCACCTTCCCCACATCCCTGCTGAGCCACATGTGCACTGAGACTGGAGAATATTTTTTACCTTTCCTCCAATCATGATGGTCCTAGGCACAAAGGATTTGGAAGGGTCACTTCTGATGCCTGAAAGAGCAGGGCATAACACAGTGGATGTGAAGATAAACGGGGCAGAGCTTGTTGCTTGCATCGAGGGTGGGATCCCAACCCATAGCACGTGGGCCCAGCAAACCCACCCCGAAGTTCCAACCAGAGTTCTGCCAAAACACTGCTGGGAAAACTATCTGAGAGCACAATCAGAGCTGTGGTGATTTGTTTCCCCTTGTGAATGGGCAGAGGGATGAAGCATACGCCTGGAAGCGGGGTTTTAACTTGCACCAGGTCAGTCCTAACACTTGCACTACAGGTGTAGGGGTTACCCAAGCCCTGGGACCCTACTATGCTGGAGAAGTGGGCTGTGAGCTTTTCCTCAGAGCTCTGCACTGTCCTCCTGCTGGAGAAGCCCCTCGTGACAGAAGGGCATGGCCAGGCTCAGAAGTCATAGAATCACAGAATGGTCTGGGTTGCAAAGGCCCACAATGCTCATCCAGTTCCAACCCCCTGCTGTGTGCAGGTCACCAACCAGCAGCCCAGGCTGCCCAGAGCCACATCCAGCCTGGCCTTGAATGCCTGCAGGGATGGGGCATCCACAGCCTCCTTGGGCAGCCTGTTCCAGTGCCTCACCACCCTCTGGGTGAAAAACTTCCTCCTCATATCTAACCTAAACCTCCCATCTCAGTTTAAGACCATTCCCCCTTGTCCTATCACCATCCATCCTCATAAATAGCCATTCCCCTTCCTGTTTAGGTGACATACAGGTACACAGGAACGCTGGCAGTGAGGGGCTGGTGTGGGACCTGCCTTGACTGGCAGCCCAAGCAGGACTTACGGTTGTAGAGAGTGATGGCATGCAGGCAGTTCAGCAGCTGCCGCTTGTACTCATGGATTCGCTTGACCTGAATATCGAACATGGACGAAGGGTTGATTTTGACCTTGTAGTGCTCCTCCAAGTAGGCTGAGAACTTCAACTTGTTCTCCTGGCAAGAAAATGGAATGAGGAGCAGGCACGGGCCCCCAGGCACCAGAAGCAATTAGTAAAGGCATGCTGCCTTTACCCTTCTTCCCCTCTCACCCCATTACCTGCTTGACTTTTGCCACATCCCTGATGAATGTCTCGTTGTCAATGAAATCCAGGAGCTTCTTCAGCTGGCTCAGATCTGTGACAAAGTCCTCCCCAATTTTCTAAGGAACAAAGCAAGAGAGGGATGTCCCACCTGTAAGACAACTCACCTTGTCCACAACCATGCTTCCCCAGCAGAGATGCCACAGGGAAGAGGAGACGCTCTGGACAAGAAAAAGGGAACAACTAGTTTTGTACACCAAGTTGACTTCCCTGCATCACCAGGGAGCTCAAGGGCACCGGGGAAAAAAGCACTTGCAAAAAACCCAACCCAGTCCTTCTCAAAGAGCTTCAGAAGAAGAGTATGTGCACATGGCCTCCTGGCAGCTGGGGAAAGTGATGGGCAGGACACAAAAATGCATTCAATCGGAGGAAGTCTTTTTAGCTATTACTTGTTTCAGTGTGCAGGGGCAGGGAGACAACAGTGAAGCTGGAGCTCTGAGAAAACTCCTTTGAGTCTATGAAGCTTAAAGCTGCCGTGGACACCCCACTTCCCCGTGGACACCCCACATCCCCAGTGATGCTGCCTGACAGCTTAACTGCAGCAACTGTGAAGGAAGGAAGCCAAATGCAAGTTTCTGTATAGCACAGCCTACACAAGGAGGTGCACAGAAGTGAACAGCCGGGGTCCCAGCAGATGCTCGTGCCTCACCTCAGCGATGACGTCGGCCAGCCCCGGGTTGCACAGCAGGAGCCAGCGCCGTGGTGTGATCCCGTTTGTCTTGTTCTGAAACTTCTCCGGCTCCAGCTCATAGAAATCCTTGAACCTGGAACAGCAGGGAGCAGGGGCCGCACTGAACCACTGCCCACCCCTAAGAGCTTCAGCTGCTCCCCTGCATGTGCTGCTGGCTCAGGGCAGTGTCTGCTGATCTCTATACCACCACGAACTCTCCGTGCTGCCCCTTCCTCAGCTGTTAAGGGCTTTATCAGCTCTGAAGGGAGATGAGTTATATCTCATACGCACTCTAACAAGATGCCCTGCCCATCACACAACCAAAGCAGGCCTTTACACCAATTTGCCCCAGCCAGAACCCCACACTTGCAGGCAGAGCTCAGAGAGAGGAAAGGGGAGGTCTGTGGGTGCCCTCCAACTCACACTGTATTCTTCACGATGTCAGAGTGGATGCGGGCCACACCATTAACAGCGTGAGAGCCGATCACACAGAGGTGTGCCATGTTGATACGCTTGCAGTCTCCTTCCTCGATCACCGACATCCTTCGGAGACGGTCAATGTCCCCTGGGTAGAGAGCTGCCACACGCTGCAGGCAGGCAGAGACAGGGGCATCAGCGACCCAGCTGTAGAGGCTGGAACGTTCCACAGCCCACAGCCAGCCCAGTCTCTTACATCCAGGTGCATTTGGTTGAGTGCATAGATGATCTCCAGGTGACGTGGCAGCAGCTTTTCAAACATGGAGACCGGCCAGCGCTCCAGGGCCTCAGGCAGCACGGTGTGGTTGGTGTATGCACAGGTCTGTTGGGTGATCTCCCAGGCCTGCGTATAGACAGCAGTTAACGTGCATGTGCCAGGACAACAGGGGAAGAAAGCCCCATGTAAGGACAGGACAGCAGCTCTCAGTCCTGATGAGGATGTTACGTGCCTTGCAGCTCTGCTTACCTTGTCCCAGTCCACCTTCTCCACATCCACCAGGATCCGCATGAGCTCTGGGATGGACAGGGCAGGGTGGGTGTCATTTAGCTGTATAGCCACCTGCAACACAGACTTACTGGGCTCAGATCTGGCAGCGCCAGGGCTCTGATTGTGCCCCAGCACAGCACTATGGGCTCAGGCTGGGGGTGAATCTCTTCTTAGGGCTCACGGACCCACCCCACTCACATCCCAGAAACAAACAGAGCTCCCAAAATTGGAGCGACTCAATCTTGGCAAGCTTGGCTCCAAATTGTACCCTTTTTTCCCCCAACCCTGGGAAAATGGGCCCAGAGATCATTTCCGTGTTCCAGCCCAAACCATACACCTGCTCCCACCTGGTCTTGAGCCCTCCCTCACAACATGAAGGTCTGGCTGGGCCCTCTCTGCCCCACACTCACCTTGTCCGGGAAGGTTTCAAAGCTTGTTCTCACAGGGTCTTGACAGCCAAATTTGGAGGACTTAAAGCGTCGGATGATGTCTTGCAGCGTTGCAGCCACCACAAAGTACTCCTGTTTCAGCCGCAGCTCCTTGCCTTCAAAGAACTGATGCAGGGGGATGCACAACATCAGCACTGCAGCTGCTATCCCTAGTTGGCAGCCCAACCCTTGGGGATGCTCCCATCTGATGAGCTTCCCTTACATGTTCTGCATCTTGTCGGGCTGAATGCACGTTACCCATGCTGCCTCTCAGCTGCCTCCAGAGGGCATCAGAACCTGCCACGTCGGGGCTACCCGACAGACCAAGCACAGCTCCTTTCCTTGCTGCAAGACCCTTTACAAGGTTTTTGGACCAAGGATTTTGGACTCCCAGCAATAGCCTGGAGCCAGTGTCATCTGTGGAAGCACCAGCTGCCTGCCATCCATGCATGCCACACATCATGCTGGTCTATTTCAAAACGGCAACAAAAATGAGCGCGTGGGAATCAAGTGCAGGTGAGCTCTTCCAGCACAGATGCTACTCCATGACTGGATATTGAAGGCTCTCAATTTGGATCTGGTGCACATAGCCTGGGACTATTCCTTGCGAGAAAGCCCTTAAGCTGGGCTGGAAGCGAGTGCCCTCTCATGGATTCCTCTGAAATGACAACTTACTTTTGCAAACCACGTAATTTGGCAACTGCCTTGAGACTGCAGGAAAGAAGACAGCAGCTACGCAATAAAGGCCAGGCTCCGAGATGTTGTCAGACAGCAGAGACTCTCTGGAGCCAGCAGAGCTGTCTGTTCATTGAGAATTACAGAGCCAACCATTTGCATTAAAAATTCTCAAACCAGAACCTTTGTTTCAAGTGATAAAACTACAGGAAGGACAATCCCAAGCAGCAGAAAAGAGAAGCAGGAGAGTTACTCACATTGTCATTTGGGTACAGGACTCTGGATATGTTTTCTGCCAGGTTTCTGTCCAGCACCGCCTCGATGTAGTCACCCACATTGACTGCAGTGACAGAAATACAGCACTGCAGCAGCTGTAGGTACAGGCAGGTCCCCAGCAGTGTACTTTCCCTCTTCTCTCGTAGAGAGGTTTATAACAGGAACATTAAGGCTGATATTAATGAAATATGTATGGGAATGGATGTATGTGTGAAAGCTCCCTTAGAGAGCAGGGGAGAGAAAAAATAGACAAGGGTGCATCTCCACGCGTTTTCTCGAGATGCATGGACTGGGAAGGACAGAAGAAACTGAAGACAGACAGCAGTCAGAGAAGGCAAAGAAAGGAAGGTAATGTAGCAGCCACCTCACTTAAGGACCATGGAGGAATGGTGCAGGGCAAAGAAGCACAAAGACCACAGTCAGTCAACTCCTAAAGAGTAGAAAAGGCCCATCTGAAACCCCACTCGTGACTGCCAATCAGGAATTGTGGAAACATGATGAGGACTCGAGAGCCATCACCCCTGGTCCTCTGTCCCACACAGGTTCTCCTGTCAGGGCTGCCTGGACACATCTCAGTGCTCTTAAGGAAGAATGAATCAGATGGGTCTTATCTAAAACATGCCATTTCTGTACAGCCCAGCAACTGTTAGTTGCCCAGCATCTGCTTTTCAGCACTACAATTAGAGCCTGAAAAAATGCACTAGAGGTCACACGTGGACCCAAAGGAAACTCATAATTATGAGGGAGAAGGAAGTGGGCTGTGCTGCCATTTTCCTTCAGCACTGAAGGGTTCTGCTGCATGGAAACAAACCTCCATGGCAGCTGTGGGTTTGCAACTCATTTGGTGACATGGGGAACACACTGGCACTTGGTTTATCACCAGGGGAATACACAGAGCAGGTTTTGAGAGTGGGGCAATCATGATGGGGATGGAAGAAGGATGGGCAGGTGCCTGAGGGCTCTGGAAGTGGGATGGAGGTTGCATGATCCATGGATGTGTGCTCAGAGTTTTGGAGGCAGCCAGGAGAGATGGACAAAGCAGGACAGCACTTACACTCTTGGAGGTTGAAGTCATTGGGTGCTTTTGCAGACCACAGCCTCATAGTGTTCACAGTGTTGTTCTTGTATCCTGGCACTGGCGTGTCATATGGCATAGCAAGGACAACCTGCAAAAGGACAGTGATCCCTTCTGGTTAGCAGGATGATGGCTTTGGAAGATGGTTGAAAACCTCTCCTGAAAGAATCCAGAGGACACAGACAACAACTGGCTGTGCTACAGATCCCAGCTGCACTACAACACAGCTGCTGAGCTTCACAGACTTGTTTATTATCAAGGGCACTTCCAGAATCTACTAGCAATGCATTAACAAGAGAGGCTTGGAGCTTCACTGGCAAACGAGTTACATGCTCATCAATTAAACAAAAGAGAGTTGCAAGCAGCCTGCTGACTTTCCCATACCAGCTGGAGCACCTATCAGCTATCTACCAGAGCCCTGCAAGCATCCTCAGCTGGCCACTGTGCTTCTGCCTGTGCTGGGGCAGTGCCAGGGCACCTGGAATATGCCACATACACTCCACAGCCTGAATCCTGCCCAGGAGCCCTCTGTGCTCACAAGGCAGAAAAAATCCAGGCAGATCAACACTTCGACCTTGAACTGCTTCTTTGTGCTGGCATCAGCAACGCTCTCCCTCTGGAGAAAAGCAGCAAGAGCTCAGGCTCTCAAAGCTGATATTATCAGCTCCGAACATGGAAGCAGGCAGAAAGCCTTCCCTGTGTGAGCCACGGGACTGGGGCACGCATCCCATTAGCTGAACGGTGCTATATTTGGAAAACTGCAGCTTTAGCTTTTTGAGCCTTTCCCGTTTGTTCCTTCAGTGGCACTGGTTGAAAACTCACTTCCTTGGCAGAAGGAGCATTCCCCAGCTCACAGCTTGGGATCCCTCAAACGCCTGCCTGGCGCTGGGGTTGGAAGGGGAAAACACCCAGAGGCAAAGCTCTTCCTCCACCCTGGGCAGCGCTCAGAGAGGAGATGCTGAAACTTCTTCAGTCCTTTTAATAAACCTGTGCCTCTTCAAAGCTTCCCTTCCTCGGCTGTAAGACTGGAACACATTAATGAAGCAGCAGCACACGTGGCTCCTGAAGCACAGCATTACCTCTGTAATTGCGACACTGCCCCGCCTCAACCCGAGGCAGGGGAATGTGGGTGTCTGGAGAAGCATTTGTTCTCCACAGCAGCACAGAACAAGGCCTCTGGGCAGACTGGAGACTCGAAACCTTGTCTACAGCCTCTCCAGACAGCATTCTACTCATCAGGCCAGCATGAGAAAGACAGACACTCGCTCTGACCACAGGAGCTGAGCACAGGCTGGATTGCTCCATGGCTGCCCCAAGAGACTGATCTCCACCCGCTGCAGCACCAGAACCACCTGCAGAACCACTGGGTTTGAGCAAGCAGCCGGGGGTACAGTCCTCCTCCAGCACAAACCCACGCAAGACTGGATGCAAGGATTTACTCTGGAAGATCTGATTTGTGTTTAATACTGGAAACCAAACTCCTGAATGCTCAGACTCTTAAGTGAAAGGCTCAGTGAAAGCAGAAATTACTATGCAAAGGATGGCTGTTGCAAATACACACCAGAGAAATCATCCCAAACCTTTCATGTCCTGGTGCTACTGCTTAATGTGTAATGCACACTTGAAAAGCACAAATGTCAAGGATCAGATCAGCATGTCCCAACTGGTCCTGAACGTACAGCTGTGACTGAATAGACTGAACCCCCCCTCCCCTTTCCCCTTCAATCCTGCTGCAGTCAGAACCAGTGAAAGTGAAATTGCAAAGGCAGCAGAGCACGCTTTGCTGGAGCAGGAGAGAAGCAAAGCCTGACCTCAGTTAGCACGGGACAGGCTTCCTTCCCACCCCCATGCTATCCTGGCCCATCCTACCTGAGTGTCCACCCACTTCACGCCCTCAGGGCTGTGCTCCACGCGGCCGTAGAAGTGCACAGGCAGCATGTACTCCGGGCGGGCTTTCTCCCAGGGATTGCCGTAGCGTAACCAGTCATCAGCCTCCTCCACCTGCAAGAGGCAAACGTGGTTCAGGTGATGGCTCCCGTCTCCAAGCGAAGGCTCTCAAGGTGGACAGTTGAAGAAGCAGAGCTGTGATAAGCTGCCTTTCAAAATGGACGTGCCTCTGGAAGGCAGCTAGGCTTTCTGAAATGCAGATGACGGCATCTCTGCTGCTGTAAACCTCTTGGCTCTCTTGCCTTTGCAGAGCTGTACTGGTCAAACCCATCCAGGCAAACAGTGCTTGGAGGGCTTCTCATGTGGTCTGATGGTACAGGATGTGGTACCCTAGAGGCCGTTGGTGCTGTTCCTGGTCACAAATTGTGAGCATGGATGGCCTTTTTTTCTTTTTTTCCTTTGTGCATGTCATTTATAGGGCCTCACATCACAGCTTCTTTACGGAGAAGGAAGAAAACACAACCCTCACACTTCTCACCCTGCCTGACCTGGAGAGCTATTAAAATTGGAAAACAAGAAAAATTAAAATAGGAAAATATGGTTCTTCATGCACAGAAGTGCACTCTCCTAATGGAAATGATTTCCAGACAATGCAGCTGGGATAACTCCTTCAGGGCACCTTTTCAGCCTACTTTCACTCACACAGGGATATGATTGCTAATGCTACAGGGGACAGCCCCACTTAAGCCCTTGTTGCCAGTGTCTTGAGGGACCTCACAGGTGCTGGCATTTGTCTGGTGGAGGATAAATGTGACTGGGCATGTCCAATAGCCAGTGCCATAGGCTCAGCACGTATGGTTGGACACAGCTGCCTGTTTGGCACTACAGGGCTAAAATGAGCAGGCCACAGACAGCCCAAGGCAGCATATGCAGTTTGCCAGGTCACGTCCACAGGTGACCAGCACAGCAGGGAACAGAAGTGGAAGGGGTGACCTCAGGTGGCCGATGTACCTGCCAGCCGTCGACGATCTTCTGGTTGAAGATGCCAAACTCGTAGCGGATGCCGTATCCGTATGCTGCCAGCCCCAGCGTGGCCATGGAGTCCAGGAAGCAAGCTGGAAGAGCAGGGCATGATCACACTGCAGGATCCTCCCCCTTGCTCCCTGCAATTGTGTGACAGCCTGCCCAAGTGCACCCAAATGCAGCACTGTTGAGTGTTTCTGAACCTGCCGGAGAACCCCTCAGCTGGTGCTAAGCTGCATGTCCAACTGTCCAATTAATGCTGTCTCTTTCAAAGCAAACCTTCCTAGCTATCAGCCCAGGGCAGCTCTGATAAATATCAGCTCCGGTGCTTCCTCTGTGTCAGGCAGCACGTCTCCAGCAGCCCCTTGTGACAGGCAGATTAAAGCAGCAATTTGCCTATGTGAGAGCTGCTGGGGTACCTCAGCCAAGTGTGAGGTTTTACAGGGTGGTGAGGAGCAAGGCTTCAGAGGGCCCCTTTCAGCCACAGCCCAGCATGTCAGGCATAAAGGCACCTCTTGGATACTGGCTACAGACGGGCTAAGGTCTGTGTGCTGTCCCACTGCAGCAGGCAGGCCCAGGTGCAGGAGGTGAAGCAGAGCTGAAGCTGTGACGCCTCACAAGGAAGGCACTGCTCAGGCTGCCCTTGGTCCTTGTGTGCTCCTGGTGGGGCTCCCTCTCCCCACTTTACCTGCCAGACGGCCCAGGCCTCCATTTCCCAGCCCAGCATCTTCTTCAATTTCCTCCAGTTCCTCCAAGTCCAAACCCAGCTGTTGGGGGAAGAGGCACAGGAGAACATGTCAGTATGCAGACCCCACGCTCTGAGGCCGCTCTCTGAGAAGGACAAACACAAATCCCAAACTAACCCTTATGGGGCTCTCTCTCTGCAACCCCTTTCCTCCCTTACTTCCAAAGCATCTCACCAACTTCAGCTTCTGGTCCCCGGGCACCCTAATTAACTGGAAAACAATTCAGCTCATCATCAAACATCGCTTTCCCATGAACTAAGTTTCCTTAGAAACATCAAACAAAACACTTGCCTCCTGGCAGCCCTTCAAGCTGCAAGGCCCTCCTACTGAACTCTGAATTGTAGATGGGATGGCAGGTGGCCAGCCCATGCACAAAGGACTGCCTGCTTACGTGCACCGCTCCTCTTCTTATACCCAGCCCACCTTGAGAAAGGTTACAACCATTTCTGCAGCCTGTTGTTGCAGCTGCTGCTGTTAGGCTCTGTGCATTCCCACATCCTGACCACCTGGTGCCAAGCTTCTGGGCCAGAGTCCATGGATGGAAGGGGTTGTATCACCTCCTGCACTTCTTGGTGCTCCCCTTCTCCAACACAAGGGCTGCCAGCCTCCCCAGTGGCTGTGTCCAGCTTAATAGGCGTGACAGCACTTCTCAGAGGGCAAGACCCCCCACCTGAGCTGGCCATCACGACCTCCACAACTTGGAGGCTAAAGCAAGAGAAGCCTTCACTGCCACATCTGGACAATCAACACGTGCAAAATAACTCGCCAAGGGACGTGAGGACTCTCCCTGAATAAAACCAGCCTCTGCTCCATACTTAAAGTACCGGGTCTCTCCCTGGGAGTCCCCTCCCATCCCTTGGCAGGGAACATGCTGGCCAGGGCATTTCATCAGCAATTGGAGCATCTCATTTTGAGAGGGTGACAGAGCCCAGCATCTACTAGAAAGCGTAACATGAATCAGTCTGTGGTACAGGGGAAATAAAGCTTCTGGGAGATAAAGCCCAAAAACTCACGTTCTGTCAGAAAGGCTACTTGTCCTGCTGCAGAGATGGCTGCAAGCCTAAGTAAACATGGGCTGGCTTTTGTGATTGACTCAGTGGTACTGAGCACAGGCTGTCCTTTTGCCAGTTCACACTCATCCGATGCTATTTTAAATCAAGCAATTTCTCCCCCTTTCTTCCTCCCTGGTGATTTGCTTTTCCATCAGCAAATCACCTGCTGTTCTGCCTTGTGTACCTGCACATTCGAACTGTGGTTTGGTGGCTTTGTGCTGCAGCTCTCCTTTCTGGCCCAGCCTCTCTCAGCACCTCCCACGATGAGCCACCACCCTCCTAATGGTGCAAAGCTGTTGGCACCGTGGCATTTCCTGCTACTTAGGAGCTGCCTTCTGGATGTGGAGCCCAAGAAAAGTGGCTTGAGGAACGTTTTATTCCAGCTCTCAAGACACCCCAAGGTCAGACCGGATGATGTGATGACCTTAGTGGTCTTTTCCAACCCTAACGTTTCTGTGATAAGGTCCCCTCATGGCCTTCTTTGGAGGATGAAGAACGCTAACAGAGAGCCAAGCCTCTCTTTGTTTAGTCAAAATAAAGTGCCTTTGGGGGGGAGCCCTGAGAAAGAAAGATGTTCCATGTGGAAAAGTTTCACCAGTTCTGCATGGGGGACTGCAGTACCCCAAGACTTCACCTGGTAAATGGCTTCATCACAGGCGTTCTGCAAGCCCAGGTTCACCATTGTGTTCTGCAGGGTGCGGCCCATGTAGAACTCCAGGGACAGGTAATAAATACGCTGGGGAGGCAAAGAACAACACACACAGTGACACACACAGCACATTCCATCTGGCCTCCAGGAAGCCCCCTACTCATCACCTGTTGCACCCAAAGGGTTCCACTGAAATCCCTTAAAATGATCATCAGACCCAAAGGCTTTCCCCAGAAGGGATGCCTTCCCCACCCGGCTCTCAGTGCAGGACAACACGCACCACAGCTTGTTTGTCAGAAGGAGCTTTGCACGGGATGCTAGCCAGCTCCCTGCTGCACATCTCCCTGCCAACAGCCTTCTATAGAAAAATCTTGTTGCTTGTTAAGAGTGTTTCCCTAATTAACTTCAGGCACGAATTATCTAGGATGCTGAGTCGTATCTTTACGGCTCAGCTGAGGTGATGCCTGCACCGGGCTTTGGGTTTTCTCACGCTGCACTGAAGCTGACCAGGAGTTGCTATGACAGAGGACCCCCACCCGTGGCTCCCTGTGCCGGGCAGCAGGCCAGCCCCCTTCCTGCTAGTGATTTTCCAGCTCTGCTCTCGCGCTTTCTAAGCAGAGAGAAGATAAGCAAGCCGGGCCACCGGCTCACCCCGCTTTTGGCACCGAGAGCCATCAGTTCTCCTTCCCTGCTGAGGCAGGGGCAGAGATATCTCTCAGCAGGGGAGGGTCTGCCTGCTGATGCAGGCTTGGACGGGGATCGACGTCCGGCATTCCGAGCGAGACGGCGACGGACGGGCGCTCCGGGCGCCGAGCGCTTCACACGCAAGCTTCAGACCCACCCGAGGCGGCCAAACCGACGCGTGCTCCGCGTTCCCCGGCCGCTCTCTCCGCGCTTTCACCCTACGGAAGAAACGGGGCCGGCGCGGCTCGGCTCGGCTCACCTTGGGGTCCCGCTCGTAGTAGTGCTGCTGGGTGCGGATCCAGCGGCCCACCAGGTGGTCCCGCACCGTGTGCGCCAACGCGAAGAAGTAATCGCGGGGAGTGGCGACGTTGCGGTCCTTCACCAGCGTGAAGTGGAGGTGGCGGTTGAAGCTCTTGCGCACCTCCGCCACGTCGCCCAGCCCCGCGATGCCCCGCACGCTGATCTGTTTCCGCCTCTCCCCATCGCTCAGCGGCGCCGCCATCCCCGCACCGCTCCGCCGCCCGCACCGCCGCAGCCGCCTCCGCCGCGCCTCTGCTCCGCCTCTGCCGGGCGGGGTCAGGACGGCGCTGCCCCGAAGAGGGGAGGCGGGGATGGGGCCGGAGGGATGGGGCCGGAGGGATGGGGCCGGAGGGATGGGGCCGGAGGGATGGGGCCGGAGGGAGGAGTTGGTGCCAGGCGGCCGCAGCTCAGCTCGACGCAGCGAGAGCTGCGTGCGGGAGCTGGCACCCCATGCAATGGCATTTAGACCCGCCGAGGCACAGACACCTGTGAAGTTCAACAAGCTGTGCTCAGCGTTTCTTTTTGTGGCTGAATCACGTCTGTGGTCCTTACTTCGTACTCTGATCCACCCCTAGAGCCGCCAAATGCAGCACTGTACCAAACTCATGGGCCTCTCTCATTTGATCCAGCAATTCCACCACCTTGCCAAGGTACCAACCTTGGTATCCGGTTCTAAGTTTTCACAAAGCAATGTCTTTCTCAGCAGGGATCACTCAAAATGTAGTTCAGAAGGACTTGTGCAAGGTCTTAGACGTGGTCCTGCACCACATCCTTAGTGGTTGACAAGAGGCTAAGTTTGCTCGTACCACTTGGAGGTCCTATCTCACATCCCCAGTGCCTTCTGTAAAGAAATGCAGCAATCAACATCTGCCTGAGGTCAGTGTAGCACAGTACCCATGGCAGCTTAGCACAGCATCACGATCCGTGCCATCGCTGCCATTTCTTCCGCTGTCTGTCATTTAAAGTGAAATGAAATGAAAACAAGCATACTCATGAGACCAAGCTCTGCTGAACAAGCATCATAGCAGGGAAAAGCATGAAAATCCAAGTCCTTCATTTCTTCACCTTTATGCAGTCTCTTGTGGAGCAACTTTGCTGCTTTGTTAGAACAATACTGACACAGAGGCTCACCTAAAACAATGAGCAGAGACACGTTGTGTAGCATAGATAGATTAAACAAATGCAATCTGTGTAGGAGCTGCAAGGAGACAGCTTCCTTCTGCACAACAGCACTTCATGAATTCTGATAGGCTCTTCACAGAGAACTGAAATAACACACTTCCCTCTTCTTTCAGTGTTAATTCAGACCATCCTCAGGCTGAGATTAACTGTGTGACAGCCCAGGATGAACAACACCATCTGAGGCAGAAGTGCACTGAAAGAGGCTCAGAGGGTGCTCAGCTCTGTCTGTGTTACTGGGCAGACACACCACAGCATGAGCAGAAGCTGCAGCACCTCCATAACAGTGCATCAGAAAGCCAGACAGAAGAGCACACAGACAGATAATTTAGACTCTCCAGGAGGCTGAAGGTGTATAATCTAATTTGCTACCAGCTGGCCTAGATAGGAAGATAGTGATAAAGCCCTATGCCTGCCTTCTGCCCTTTGATTTTGTACACTAGCTCAGCACGCTGCCATCCAGATTTGAAACCAGACAGTAAACAAGAACTGATGAGTTCCTCACCTTCTGCAGAAGTAAATAAAGCCATTTTAGGGAAAAACACGAGTTAATTTTAGCACCCTCATCTCAAGCCCTGCTCCTTTCTGTCCCACGTGGTCAGCAATGGATCTCTAAGCTCCAGTCACAGCTCGAGTGCCCCGTGCCTCCCAAGGCTGGAGAGAATCCATGGCTGCTGGGATCTAGCAGTGTCACCTCCTGCATTTGTCTCAGAGACACTCAGCCACGGTGACAGGAATCTGCATACCACTCAGGCACCTTCAGCCCAGCAGGAAGGGGACAGACAACCCCTTTCTCCCACGACAGAGCAACATGCTCTGTGCTCAGAGCCAACACTCAAGGTGTGCCTGTAACTTACAGGGTTTTCCCTCAGCTCCTAGAATGGCCTCGGCCCAAGTCTCAGGTCATTGCAGAGGGAAGAAAAGCCTCTGTGAACATCAAACATGCTTCCTCTGGTACTCTGCTGACAACTTGTCTGGGATGTGCTCGTCTCCTCTGCGTGGTCCCAGCAAAGCAGCTCGAGTCAGTAGCTAATGCCCATAAGCAGAACGGTGTGACAGCCCACTGTCACGTTAGCCCTGCCCAGAAGGATAATCTCTCCTTGTAAAAACACAGTGAAGAGCTGTCCACAATAATCTGCCTCTTCAAAGACTGGGAACGCTGCAGGCACTCCTCCAACCTTTCTCCTACCCCTCCTCAAAGGCAGCACAACCTCCAGCACATAGCACTGATCCACATCCCACAGAAAAGCAGGTGAGGAGGAGCTGCTCCCCTCTGCCTGAAACACGGGGCGCAGAGGCAGCTTCAAAGCAAGGGGCAGAGCTGGAGCCCCTCACTTTCCCAGCCACTGTGCCTGTTGCTCTGCACATCAGGTTTCTCACTGGCTGCACAGGAAGTTCCTATTTTTACAGTCTGTTTACCTCGACCAACCCGAGCGAGGGCCTGTCAGCAGCCTGAAGGAATGAAAAGGTAATTGTCTGAAGCACTGCCCAGCCTCTCCCCCAACGCACCACCACCACCAGGCATTAATGAGGAACAAAGATCAGGCCCACTTTTCAAGCCTGCCCAGGTTCCTCTGGATGGCATCCCTTCCTTACAACGCATCCACTGCACCACTCAGCTTAGTGTCATCAGCAATTTCACTGAGGGTGCACTTGATTATCTCAGTCTGTGTTGATTCACCACCCAAATCCAGCATCCCCACACTTCTTGTCTGCAGGTCCTCTAAGCCATCTAAAACACGTAACAGAGCAGAGAAAGCCACAGCGAATGCAGCAAGGAAGTGGCAAGGGACAAAACCAGAAGTATAGCTGTAAAGAAAGATGACAATCTAACTTCACCTCACCTTCCAGCCAGCACCAGATTATAACATCATCTGCTGGTCACTTCTCTGTCTTTCAGCAGGGTGACCTGAAAACCTTCCAAGTGGCAGCTTCTGTTATTTCTCCAGTGGCTGCTCATGCCCTAATTACTGCAGCTTTGGTGACTGGCTTCCTAAACATTTCTCAGTGGAAGCAAGGACACTTTTACAAACTTCACTCTGGTAACCACTTTGAAACTCAAAAGAATGTGTTCTTGCTGGCCATCTCTCTCCAGTCTCACAGCAATATTTAGCAGCTTCGTTTGGCCAAGGGGATGTCAGGCTGAAAAGAGCCAGACTAACAGACTCAGCTCTCTTGGAATTCTTCCCATTGCCAGCCCGGATCCTTTTTTCCTCATTTAAATCCAGCTCTTCTCAGATCAATCCTTCAAATGCACCTTCCTGACAGTCTCAGTGTGTGCCAAGTACCAGAGTGTACCTCATGAGAGCTAATGTTTGAAGACCATTAACCTTTCTGATACTTCCTGTGAGCACAAAAAGCAGTTGGCAGCACTTGCAATGCTCTGCACACTGAGCTGGGCAGAGTGCTTGGAAGGTGGACTGCTTCAGCTGTTAGATCTAGAATGTCCATGCCACACACACAGAGCCAGGGGGAGGCTGTGGAAAGGAATAAAGAGCTCTGGTACCTTACAGCTATTTAGGACTGGCACTGTAGGGTTATGATTGTACACTTACCCTTACAAGGTTAGCAGCCTAGGGTTAGCATTGAGCGTTTTACAGGTAGCATTTTAGGGTAAACATTCGAGGATTTGTGTTTTGCAGTTAGCACTGAAGGTTAGCATGTTTTAAAGGTAACAGTTGAGGCTTTGCATTTATGGTTCACATTCTACTTTTACCATTGACAATTTCACTCAGAGTACAACTTCTGAGGTTAGGCTTTTAACAGTTGCTGTTTAGAGCTAGAGTTTGCACCATAGGGTTATGCATAGGTTGGTCACTGAGGTTTAGCAGTTTAGAGTCAGCATTTTAGGGTTAGAGTTCAGTGTTTTAGAACTAGAGTTTTATGGTAGCAGTTTTAGGGATAGCATTACAAGCTTGGCTTTTGAGAGTGATTTACAGCCAAAATTTTAGTGTTAGCATTTTACATTTAACTTGTCAGTGTTGACTCTCTTTCAGTGAGTGTGTTTGGGTTTGTATTTATGCATAGTGTTTTATCATGTTTTTATCATTTGGGGTTACACATAAATGTAGAAGTTGAGGATTAGATTTAGCATCTTTATAGTTAGCATTTAGGTTTATCGTTTTAGAGTTAGGTTTTTAAAGTTTTAGACTTCATGTTTTAGGGAAAGTATTTTGCTCTAAGTGAAGATCAGCTTCGTGACTGCCTGAGGAACAAGAACATGCACAAGTCTATGGGTCCTGGTGAGATGCACCCCAGAGTCCTGAGGGAATCTGCTGATGTAGCCACCAAGCCACTCTCCATAATACTTGAGAAGTCAAGGCAGCAAAGTGAAGTCCCTGGTGACAGGAAAAGGCATTGTTGCATCTATTTATAAGAAGGATAGAAAGGATGATGCAGCCTCACTGCTGTGAGGAAGATCATGGAGCAGACCTTCCTGGAAGCTATGCTAAGACACATGGAAGACAGGGATGCGATATGGGACAACCTGCACGGCTTCACCAAGGGCAGGTCCTGCCTGACCAGCCTGATGGCCTTCTATTGTGGTGTGACTGCATCAGCAAACAAGGGAAGAGACACTGATGTCACCAAGCCGGACTTCAGTAAGGCCATAAACATGATCCCCCACAATATTCTTCTCTCCAAATTGGAAAGATAGATTCAGAGTTTCCATTTTAACATTTTGCAGTCCCTGTTTTAGGGTTATCATTTTAGTGTTATGTTTCAGTGTTTTGGTGTTCAGATTTTACTGTTAGTTGTTTTTTGTTGTTGTTGTTGTTTTAAGATTTTTTTTATGGTTAGAAGTTTTGGGTTCAAGTTTTACAGCTTATGTTTCACAATGAGCATTTCATTATCAGCTTTTTAGGGTTTTTTTTTTTAGCCTTTAAGACTAGTAGTTTCAGATTAAGGTTCTAGAGTTGAAATTTTAGGCTTAGAGTTAGTGTATTACAGTTAGCCTTTTAGGATTAGCATTTTAAGCTTAGCATTTTAGGGTTCACTTTGCAGACTTTAGGTTTTATAGCTACTTTGTAAGGTTTGCATTTGAATTTAGTGTTTTAGGGTTAGCATTTTACAGTTAGAATTTTGGGGTAGCAGTTTAGGTTTCCTTTCTTTGTTAGCTCTTAAAGGGCAGCATTTCAGAGTAAGCATTTTATAGGTCGTGATTTAGGCTTAGCACTTTATATTTAAACCTTCAGCTTTTAAGGTTATGCTTACAATTAGCATCTCTGGGTTACCATCCTTCCAGAAACAGAGGTCATCTTCTGCTGAGGGGGAACTGCTGATTGATCACCTGGGGAAAAGACCCAGTCAGCCCTGGAAGCACAGGTGAAGGCAATTCATGTGTGTGACTGGAAGGGGTGAATCCTGGCTGCACCTCTCTTAGGCCTCACTAAAAGGCTGACTGCCACGGGGGCAGGATCTTTTTCTGGAGATCTCTCCTTGGTGAAGCTTTCCCCTGCAAACCTGGAATCTTTCTGATATAGATGAGCAATCACCTTCCCTTCCTTTACAGCACCTCTCTATTGTGGCAGCCCGTTCATCATCACACCTTTAACACTTTTCCCACTGCATTGATCTGTCCATGTTACACCTGCTTGGTGCAATGCCATTCAAAAGGTTAGCGGCTAGTTCAGAAACAACAAGAAACAGCCTTTCTTTCTTTGGTCCTCCAGTCAGCTTCTCCAGCCTCAGCTTTGGCCTGCACTCCCACAGGAGAGGGCAGCTCGTAACTTTTATGCATGCTGTTCTGTTGCATTGAAATGTAGCTCCCCACTCAACAAATCACAGGGTGTCAGGCTGCCTTAAGGCTTCATGCTGTGGACTCAGCCGAGCCTTTGTTCCTTGGTAAAGGCACTGAGAGAGTGCAGGCCAGCCTGCTCACCTCCTGCCTCCTTGCATCCAGCAGCACAAACGTGGGCGTGTGCATAATCAGGAACTACAGGCAGCTCTTGGTGCATTGCTGGGGCTGAGCCAGAGCGGCCACAGGCAGCAGCAGCGTGTAGCTGGTGCTCCCCACACTGCTGAGGGCCCCAAGGCAGGCGGGCCTTGACCAGGACACCGGGCTTCCTGGCTCTGCTGGAGGAAACGGGAAAAGCAGGCCCCGTTGCTGGAAACATTCAACATCAGACTGGACCGGGCTCTGAGCAACATAATCCTCCGAACCTCAGAGCTGGCCCTGGGAGAAGAACGGAAAATGCCACCGTTAGCAGCACTTCGTCCCGCAGCCCGCGATCCCCACAACCAACATGGCCGCCCGGAAACCGATGTCACCCACAACCAACATGGCCGCCCGGAAACCGATGTCACCCACAACCAACATGGCCGCCCGGAAACCGATGTCACCCACAACCAACATGGCCGCCCGGAAACCGATGTCACCCACAACCAACATGGCCGCCCGGAAACCGATGACGCCCACAACCAACATGGCCGCCCGGAAACCGATGTCACCCACAACCAACATGGCCGCCCGGAAACAGATGACACCCACAACCAACATGGCCGCCATCAGAGGCCAGTGATCGCATTAGCGCATTTGGCGCAGCGGGCGGCAGCAGCGTGCCGGGCCCCGCCCCTCGCGCAGAAAGACGACAGGCTTTGTGATAGGATAAGGGGAAGTGGGTTCTAACTAAAAGGGGGGAGGTTTAGATGGGATACAAGAAGCTTCACGCTAAGGGCTGGCACTGGTTGCACAGAGAGGCGGTGGATGCCCATCCCTGGAGGCAGCCAAGGTCAGGCTGGGCAGTTCTCCTCTTGCCCACTTGTCACAGAGAGCTGTGAGGAATTAGAGAACATCGTGCTTTAGTATAAAGTGCACTTGATGAAAGGATTCTACATTCATGTTGATTAAACACAGAAAATACCCACATCTTTGCAAGGAAAAAATATCGTCTCCATTTATGCATCCTCCCCCCTAGAAAGTTTCAAAACATCTACCAGGTGTCAAGGAGGCAGATTTCTGTTTTTGCAGGTTATTTGGAAATCCTACATCCTCGAAACAGTTAGCACTTCAATTTGGTTAACAGAGTACCATTAGCACACTCGAATTTTCCCAGTTGTTTACCCTTTATACTTTAAACCCTTTAAACTGTAAACATTACCCAATTCTCAGTCACTGTTGACCATTAATAGTACTGAAGTTTTAATTCAGGCATCTAAAAAAAAAGTTTCTCTCTTGATAGCAGTCTTAAAAAAGGGAGTGGGAAGAAACAAGAAAGCACAGTAATTCCTTTCCTCGTTGACATTAGCAAAAAGCTCAGGTGCTTGACAGGAGCATTCTTTGGGAAAGTCAGATAAGTAACTGCATGTTATTTAATCTCAAAGAATAAAACATCTTTGTATGTCCTCATTTACTCCTGTCTGGCAGTTCAGCACAGACACAACGAGATGCATAAACTACACAATTAAGTTTTAACTGCTATTATTTTCAGTAAGAAACATGAGGGAGTAAAAAAAAACAAAACAAAACCACAACAATCAAATCCCATTTGTCAACAGTCATCTGAACTTTTACTACATTAAACAAAAATCATCCAAGAGCTCTGGAATGCTCAACGTCAGAATGTTTCCATTCAACCTGAGGCAGAACAAGGACTTACAAGCATCTTCATTTGCCCATTGCTAGCTTAGTGCTCCAGTACTGCTCACTACACAACTGTGGCCTAGTTGCTTTCATGTATTTACTGCAACCTGATTTAATGCTCTGAAGATGAATGAAAAATCCACTCTTTGAAGAAAGAGCAACAACAACACACCCCACCACCATAACAAAAAACAAGTAATGAAGGAGCAACTCTCAGACTGCCTCACAAGACTGAAGGTGTAGAAGTCTATGGGGCCAGGTGATATACATCCTGGGGTCTCAAGGGAGCTGGCTGATGTTGTCGCTGAGCTGCTCTTCATCATATTTGAGAAATCATGGCTGTCTGACTGAGTCCCTGGTGACGAAAGAAAGAAAAACATCACTTCTATTTTTAAGAAAGGGAGAAAGGAGAATCTGTGGAATTACCGCCCTCTGTACCTGGGAGGATCAGGGAATAGATTCTCTTGGAAAACACGGTAAGGCACATGTGACATGAGATGATCTGAGACAGACAGCATAGCTTCATCGGGGCAGACTGTGCCTCACCAGTCACACCTAGAGCGATGGCATCGGTAGACAAAGGAAGGGCAACAGCTGTCCTCTACTTGTAGAAGGCCTCTGACATGGAACCCACTTCATCTCTAAACTGGAGAGAGATGAAGGGTGGACTGTTCCACAGATAAGGATCTGACTTAGGCTGCTGCAGGTGGCATTTTATTTTTCAATATATAAATGAATTCACATCTAATGCCCTAACAGAGTGTTAGCTTTTCTGTTACACTCTTACCAGCAAAATTTAGTGATTATTTCTACTTTATTTCTTTCACCTTTTCCATTACTCCCCTATGACAGACAAGCAGCAGCAAAAAATAAAAGCCAAACAAAAGCTTTGTCTTACTTCTGAATATTCAGAGTATCCAACTCTGAGAAGAGACGGAAAAGATTATTTTTACAAGTCCAAAGTCCTTCCAGAGTTTTGGTATCATCTGTTTCCTGGCATTACAAGAAGTGTTTTGCACAGCCAAGTGAGTTGTTCTACCGTTCAAAAGACAGTTGCACAAGATGAGACAGTGGAGTCATCTTGAGGTGGTCTAAGCACGCATTTCCATTTTTGCCCTCCTTGCTTTCCTTAGTTTCATGCCTCAAATTTCGAGTTTCTCAATACTTTCCATCTCTGCCCACATCCTTCCTTCCCCTAACAGACCTGCCATCACATGGAAATAGCAGAGATTTAATCAGCAGTGCATGTCAGTCTTAACTTTGCAACACGTGATGGTTCAGCAGTCAAGCTGCCTGCACACTTCAAGTCAAGCATGCCACATAGAACGACTGGCTCAATCTTGGAACCACCAGCTTTAAATCTCTTCCTATGCATGTTACTTTGTATAATTAACACAGTGGTGACACAGAGGTTAATGCCATACTGAAAAAGGAGAAAGAATCAGTTAACTCATGTCAAGCTTTGAGAGCATCACTACTGCTAACTAACGTCACAATTACTCTTCAGTTTTGGTCTTAAGCAAAATTACTTCATGCATCGAGATCCTCACAAACTATTTTATATAGCACAACATTTACTTATTGCATCCTTCCTTGGCAAAGCCTTGGAAAAGGAGCAACAGCACAACACAAAGCATTCAGAAGCGTGAACCATTTCTAAAAATGAAAACAAATTATAAAAATCACAGCACACAACATCTGAAATTGTATTCAGTATTACAATGTATTATGTGCAAAATTCACCATTTGCCTTTTACAAAATGAAATACAAACATGTGCCAGGGGTTTCAAATACATGGCAAACTAACATTGGAAACGCTACAGATCTTTGTATGTACAATACACGTGTCGCTTGTGATGTATTTCTGCAATCATCTGCCCACACAGGACCTGGAGAAAACTCCACGTCTCTCTAGGAAAAAAACAAAAAACCAGCCCTACCTGACTTCAGGAGGACCCACAGCATCACCCACAGCACCAGCTATCTTGCACAAGCCTACAGAACACACATATTCAATACCATTTTATCTTTGTACACGTAGGACTCCGACCTTCACGTCACCTACTGAGTTACTTAATGAAATGCTACAACATACTCTTCAGTCCAAAACACGTTTTGATGGTGCTGACAGACTATACAAAATGGTTAGTGTTCACTGTACGGATACATCTAATCCTCTGCTAACCCCAGCAGTATCTGGGATAGGTGCTGCCAAATCCCTCTGCAAATCTACAATGAAGTTTACACGTGAGTTCGTTGCCAACCTCTGCTCATTTTCTGCAGGGAGCCTGAACCAGCAGACTGACACATTTTAATCCCAAATTCTGCTCTTGAATTCTTTCTCTGTCCCTTCTCCACATCCTCTTTTTTTCAACTTCCCTTTCCAACCACCCAGTCAATGCATATAAACAACAATCCAGATAACAGTACCTAAAGTTCTGATAAAGGCACTGAAATCACCAGTGCCAATGTTACAATCTTCTTACACATAACAGAAATGTCATAAACTCTCCCGTAACAGGAAAAGAAGAGAAACCAAAGAGACTTTTAATGCAATACTCTAAAACCAGCAAGAGATTTATTCTTGTATATTAAGTGTTAAAATCACATGCATAATTATAGAATATTTTATAGTTAAAAAAATATTTTAAAAAACAACCCTGACAGTTTACCTGCAACTGCTATAAAATTTCTAGGAAATATATATAAAAACATGGAGCTTTTCTGTAATAAAAAAAAAAAAAATTAGAAAAGGATGCAATCATCCAGGTAATGAGCTAACTGATGCCCTGCATCGGACAGTCTTGTCCAACTCACGCTGGTGAAACTGAGCACACACCAGAGAGTTTACTGAAGTAATTATCTAACTTACGTATATTTAAATCAAAGTGACATTTGGCTAAAGGATGAGCGTAAGAAAATAGATTTTTGGCACACTACAGCAAAAAGAACTGCAGAGGGCCACAGTATAATGTTTCATTTCAGGCAAGTCTGTGGTACAGGAAATTCAGCTTCACGGGCTGCTCGCTCGAACGCTCAGGTGGAATATTCTGCACAACTAGCCATATGCATGGTTTACATGTATTACTGTTTTTTCTAAGCAACACTAGATGTGTTCTGCACACATTTCGCTAGGCATTTATGGTTTAAAACCTGCACAGACCGTTTCAGCTCCTAAAGCAGGGAGCTAACAAGGTTACTTCCAACAGGTAAGCAAAGGAACTGTCGATGGCTGGCTTTAGGAGGCAGAGTCGTCGTTCTGAAAGATGGCGCTGTAAGGATCGCTGTTGATGCGCTTGTAGACGAAGTGAAAGACCTGGGGCTGCGGGCGGCTGTGCAGCTCAGCCTTTATCTTCTGGGGGTAGGTGTCTTCCGTCAGCTGCTGCCAGGTGTCATCGATAAAAAGAAAGAGGCTGTATTCTTCCGGGTTGTCCACTTTGAACTTCTCAGCACACAGCTGGCACACATCTTCTGTAGTGATGTACGGTCTTACCAGCAAGGTCTTTCCTGTGCATCCACTGTTGACTTCCTGGAACGCAACTCGAAGGTAGTTCTGTTGGATGAGAAAACGGGCGTCAAAAAAAAAAAAACAACCGAAAGAAAACAAAACATCCTCTGAAAATTCAAGAGTCAGCAATGAACAACCAAACGCCCTTGTGTTCCAGTTGTGAAACACATACCACTGCTTCCTGTAAATTCTGACCACCTCGTGAATCGCAATGTCGGTGGTGAAACTGGCAAATCTGCAGCTGGCCGTTACTGAAACTCAGCAAGCCAACATCCCCCTTTCCTTGCTTTGCATTCTAGCTCTGCAATTAGGAGGGAACAGATACAGCCTTAAAGACATATGGAAAGCCCCAGTGATTTTAACAGGACTTCACATTAGGCTTTAACAGGAAACAAAATGCTGAAAAGCAAAATAAATATCTGAGACAGCGCATCCAAGAGATGCTGCTGATGCCACTGCTGGGTCACTACAAAAAAACAAACTTCATGCAGTATGTTAGTCAGAAGCAGAAAAAAAGCTCCAGCTAATTTCAAGCAAACAAGGATGTTGGTCCACGAGCTACTACGTGATAAGCATCTTTTTGCAGTCTGATACTGCAGCATGCACAAGGTAATCCAGACTCATGCAGGACATTTTCATTGAGTTTATCAGTGTCTGATATGACAAATTTTGTAACACGGTGTTTTCCTTCTCCGAAGAAGGCACAAAGGGATGCTGCAAAAGAATAAATTTACTCTGCTGCATTCGAGTACATTTAGATGATCTTGAGGCAAAAGCTGGATCTTTTTTCCTCTACTGAAACTGACATAATCCCACAAGTCTGACATAACACACCATTTCACTTTGTTTAAAAAGGAAATTAACTGGAATTGAAGACTGTCTAAAGCAAACTAGGAAAGTGAGAAAGACCTGCTTCTTGAGTGAGCTGTTACCTGTCTGTATGCTAAATAAAACAAGCATGCCAAACCTGAAGAAGTAGGGAGAAAAAAAGCAGCACTGCACGCTTCAGTTTTAATTTCTAATGTACTTAATGTACAGAAGGCGTGTTTTTAAATGCACATGCATTCATGCAGGTAGGAATGCTCCAAGGAGAGGCCGAAGGTTGCCCATAACTCAGTGTTAAAATTATTTATGGAGCATTGGAAAGTTGTGTTTAATCCTCATCAACATATGGGATTTTTGCTTTTGATGACCCTTTGAGGAATGGAGAATGAAGGTCTTCGAGTTTCACTAGGCTGCAGCACAGAAGCACAGTGAGTGCATCTTGGTTCGATGGGAGAATTAGTTGAGCTGAAGTCACTTCATGCTTTTGTCATAGGAAAGGTACTTTATTTCAAGGACTGTAGGATGCTGAGAAAGAAAATGGAAAAGTGGCATTCTGAGTAGGCAGCAGAGGCTCTCTTTTAAAAGAGACACCAGAAGAAGCACTGTAGAACTTCAGTGCCAGCTCTTCCCCAAACCCCTGCATCTCCCCAGACCCAGCACAGCACCCAGCTGTACAGTTAGGTTGGCTGAAGTTGACTTGGTGAGGAAGGGAAGAATAAATGGAACGCAAGATCCTGCCCAAAGAATCTTCTGCACTTCAGGCATCCAGCAAAGACCCCGGGCAGTGGATTTTCCTATGATGCAGAGTTCTGTGAGAAAGAACATCAGATTCAAGTAGGCTGAGACTCTTCCTTAATACAGGTAAGCACAATAAAGAACGGATCCCAGTAAGATGGACTAACTTTGTGCACTGGCTGTAGGTTGGTATTTCTGTTAACCAGCTCTCCTCTTAAGACACAAATTGCACAAGACTGCTTCTTTTCTCAGTTCCTTCCTGTTCAGTGTTGACCTGTAGTTCTTCATATGCACTCTGATAAAGCAGAAGAAGCCTGAGCTGGAAGGTTTCATTACCTTCTGGATTACCCCACACCTTCACTTCTCAAGTGCTTAATTATGTAATAAATAATTGATGGTTGTCACTAGAAACTTTGTGCAGTGAACCACAAACAACTGAAGTGAAGAAGTTAATCCTTCTTGATTACATCATCTTCCTCTCTTCGGTCCACAGAATCCCATAACTTATGTGGAAAAATAAGCAGGCCTGATTTTTAAAGATGAAATAATTGCAACTTTTGTTATTCTTCAGTTGAAGTTATTGACCTACTCTGAAAGAGCAGTAAGAAATGAAGAAACAAACATGAAGACATCCAAGTAATAGAACACTACTCCTTGCACTGACTTTAAATCTGTAGATAACTACTCTCCCACCTCTCCACTCTGCTACCTGCTGTATGGCACTATGAGCTACTGGGGAGCTGTGCTGATTCATGTACCACTGGAATTCCAGATCTGTTTTTTTTTAGCAGTAGAACACACAAAAAAGTTAAATCAAGAGATATGATTCAGTTTGTCCATGCTCTGAGTGACTCAAATAGAAGGGTGGCTGGGAAAAACGTATTTGGTACTTTCTCCAGACATCATAATTGAACCGTGTTATAAAGTACAAAGGCTTCAGAACTGAGGAAAATTTGCCAGCCCCATTCTCAGCACTGCTTCAACCCAGTTACTTCATAACCCCATGGCAATCATAAGGAATCATAACTCTCAGATGGGGATTTCCAACGTAACAATTATTCCTGGCTCTTCTGCTTAAGCCCTGAGCTCTACCTGAAAATCATCAACTGAAGGTATCGTCCTGTTAGCCGTCCTCCTCTTGTGCCATTGCCTGAGAGTATCTCTGGCTTCTGAACTTAGCAGTCTGGCAGCTTGTTCCTCCTGGAAATTCTTGATCAGGGAAAGTGCTCCATAGGCGCTTGTCAAGTAATAGCCTCCTGTGAAGGACAGCAAGGGAAGAACTTCTCAGAGCAGTCACAAACACAGTACTGCAAACAATTCTTACGTATGTGGTAGTGCCTGTATTCTACTGTCAAAATAATAATACATAAAAACAGCTCATTAGCCTGCTAAATATTGAACACTATGTTCTTAGCTGCTAAGAGAGATGTAGTAGTCAGACACAGTCCAGTTATCAAGCAGTGAAACAGTATCTAGCTCTTGGTCCGCTGGTACTGGGGACAGCTGGTTCCTTAAGGGACTTATTATCCTCCCAAGCTTCAAGAACTGGTGACATAAACATCTGTCAACTGCTTAATCAAAACAAAAGAATCTACCCACTGTTCAGGAACATGAAAGCAACGAAGTAATGGACAGAGTTTGCCACACACCCAGGAAGCACATCAGAGTTTGATCTGTCTTTTAGAAATAAGGCTCTGGTTTCAAATAGCAGCCTCTTGGCTTTTAGTTTTGCAACAACTTTTATACACACAAGACCTAAGAGCCAAAGCAAACAATACGTTACATTTAAACTGCAGAACCCCAAAGCACTGAACAATTTTTCCTGTACAGATTGTCAGCTGGTGCTGAAGACAGAGCAGAACAATGGCCAGACTACTTTTGTTGAATTAAAAAAAAAATCAGTAAAAAGTTCAGTAAATGTAACCATGTTTGTGATCTCCAGTTTCATATCTCAAGTATTTTCCAGGCAAAGACACACAAGCAATGGATGCACTCAGAGGATGCTCCACACACGAAGGCAGGGAACTCACCAGTTCCAACTGGGAGGAATCCCAACAAGGCTCTTCCATGCATAACATCACGTAAGAGGATACAGCAATTTCATTAAGCCATAAGATGGCAGAGATGTGCGACAAATACACGTACATAAAATCACAGCTGAGTTTGGTCTAAAGAACCTTGACACTTCCTCATAAAATGACAGATTCTGTGGCCTATCAAAGGCTTGCAGAATACCTGTTTGTCAAGAACATCATCAGGAAAGCAGAAGGGAGATTTCCCTTCCTCTAGCAGATTTCAGCCAACCAAGTGTGCTTTAGGAAACACATTCCTAGGGCTAAAAAAAACTTCAAGAAGTGAAGATCACTGAAGGGAATATGTTCTTAAAAGCACTGACCTGGCAAGGACTTCTCCAAGTTTTTACAAGTACTTAAGCCAATCTCCATTATGTGTCACAACTTAACTGAAAGCTACAGCCCTACAAATACCCTCGGGATACTTTCAGGCATTGAAGGATAAACACATTTGGCACCTGCACAGTACATGTTCTTGCCTGCCAAGTCAGGATGCCTCCTCCTTCTGGGCCAGAACCAAGATAATCCCTCTTAAGGTTATAAGACTCTCCTTGGCCACTCAAGCTTATATGCTGTAAACAAACAACCAAATCAATGCCAAATGATGCTACTGGCATCAGGATTTCCCTTGAAAGTATTCCTACTTGAATGAGGTAAAGATACTGCATAGTGATGCAAAGCCCTTCCCATGCCCTTTCCTCAGCTCTAATAAAAAAAATAAACAAACGTTACCTTCTCCATGCAGCAAAGATGGATCCAGCAATTCCATCATGTACTCAATTTCAGTATCCAGCTCCAGCATGTCACACTGAGCTAATACATACGTCAACACAGGCAAGAAGTCATCAGCTCCATACAGCCTCCCTGTGGTGAAGGAAATAAGCAGTGATACACAAACCACACCTTTCTCTCAGTTTTGTCACTTGAACATAAAGCATTATTTTGCTGCCTTTCTGATCAGTGTCTGCATTACTCTGCAGTCTTCTGTTATCAATGTGTGGCAAAGAGAATGTCATCTGGCACTCAACAGCCAGGACACCAACGCCCACATGATGCTATACTTCAACAAACACAAATCTGATGACGTGTGCCTTGAAGCATGCAAGAGAATGTAAAGACTGGGCTCAGCTTGGTATCAGTTCATCTGGTCAGCTCCCAGAAAGCTGCTGTGCCCTATGTCTAGCCTGATCTCCGTTCTCATTTCTATCACAGGCTAAAAAGATGATAAATAGGCATTTTACTGTTTTATGCAGGAACACCCACTTTCTAGGAAGAACCAGTTACTAATGCCAGCTTGAGTCTGAATACCAGCACAGAGTCTAGAATATAAAAGCCTATTAAACTTCATATGGAAACTCATCTCTTTTCCTTGACACAGCACAGTTATAAGTACCACTGAACAAGGTCTAATGCATCATCCTTAACCAGCTGGTGAAGCACCATTACCAAAGCATTACACAGCTGAAGTACAGATTGTGCTGTACATACATCTGTCTGCCTTCCTGCCACTTCTACTGCATTTAAACTTTGCTTAGAAAAGTTGATGAGGGCAAACCCCTATACATGGCTGAAGTGTGTTCACTGCAGAACCATCATAATGGCCACTTGAAACCAGCAGAAGCAGGAATCATACCTTATTCTTTGGTGAAACTGCAGATGACCTAAAGGCTGATCTGAAGTTAAACCAGCTAAAGCATATCCTTCAAGTATGGAGGGTAACTGGCTGAGAGCACACGAAGCAGAAATTAACAGGCACAACTGGCTATGCAAGAGTTAGCCAGCAGCAGTCTCTTCACAGTTCTCTTCTGTGTGTTGGAAGCACCTTACACAATGTGGTAACAGCTGCAGCACTTCAGGCCAAAATTCCCAGATGCATTTTAAAATGCACAAGTTTGCACTGAATGTAAGTTGGGCAAGACCTTGGACTTAAATGCACTTCAGACCTAGAGGCACTTTGATCAGCAGCACCACGTCCAGCTTCAGATTCAACGTCCATTTGGAAAACAAACTGCCTACCACCACCAGCCGCTGTTATTTGCTTAGGGAAAAGCTACCCTACGAGCAGCACTGCTCACCTTAACTCATGACCTACCCCAGCAGTGTACTGTAAAGTCTCCAGGTGACAGAGTAGCACCTATGCAATAACATAGCACCCTTGCAGTTGTTTTGCTGCATACTGTAGTTGTCTGACTGCATGCTGCATTTAATTACTACACTGAAATACTGAGTGCACCCTCAATTACAACTTTCCAGACAAATACTCACTTAGACTCAGTGTTGAACTCAGTGCTCACACACAGGACAGCCTTTCTGGCAGTCCCAGAAGTCTACTGTTAAGAAAAAGATTTCTATTTATTTAATTCTTTTAAGCTGCTTCACAAATCTACTTCACACTGAATCTGCAGGCGTGCCGGCAGATGCATCAGAGATAACAGGAAAGAAGAGAAGAGAAAGAATCCCTCTCAGAAAGGCGAGGTGATACGCTTTGAGAGCTCCAGGACAAGATGTGTATTGGTAAAACCAAGTGGTTTAGCATCCTGCATTGAAACCCAACCCCAGGTTTGGAGCTCAGTGAGCTCGAACCACAAGCAGCACCATACCTGAGTTATTCTCCATAACTGTGTAGATCAGTTTGCAAACTCTCAGCAGCAGCATGACTTTCTTTTCAGGCGAGTACATTTTCTGCATGGTCATGAACTTGACTTTAATCTTCTCAACATCCACAAAGTCTGGTGTTGGAACAAACACGCCCAGTTCCTGAGGATTCCTCTGCCGTACCAGCTGCAGGTTTTCCTTCAGCTGTTTCCAAGAACCATCTGCAGTATGAAACTCTTTCAACATCGCTTCTATGTGGCCCTTCAATGGCTTCAGAATGCACTTATGCATGGCTTTCTCCAGGACAACATCTGCAACGGGAAACACAAGGCCAGTTGATTTCCTCCTCTAGAACAGAGCCAGAGTTAATATAACCATTCCCAAGACAGATATTGCAGAGGGGAAAAAAAACACAATTGCCAAGACCTATTTATTATACAGGCTGAGCTTCCAGATGTTTGTTAACAAGAGAACAAAGAAGCAGAACAGAATCTGTATTTCATTTTCATTTACCGCCATCTGGTAAACAACAAAAGAAGCAAACAAGCAGAAAAAAAAAAAACCCCACCAAAAAAACCCACCACAAACCCACAGACTGACCCCAAAAAGGAAAAAAGCTGTGGCTCCACTTGGCTTTTTTCTTCTGTTGGCCAGAAATCTGAGTTTCGTTTCGCTTTAAGTTCAGACCAACTTCCAAACTTACAACATAACACAGCCAAAACCATAACGTTTATCTGCTTTGGCAGAAGACTCATTCTTATTGCACAGTTTCCATCAGAAACTACAACTCAATCAAAGTCTCCTACAAACTTGACTCAGCTTTGTCAAGCTCTTCAAGAACTTCGAAAGATTACGGGCCTTAAACTATAAATGAAAAGGAAGCCGTGTTTGTCTCACTTGAGATTTCATCATGCAAGCCTGCACACAGCTTTGTCATCAACTTTGAAGTTCTTTGTTTGGCCATTGTGTGCACGTGGCACAGCCACTTGTTCTTTTTTATTTGCCTGCTCTACTCAAGCTTTTCATTAAGAGTCACACTCCACGTTCAAACCATGGACCACATCAACGGAGAAGGGTTTTTGGCTAAACGTTTTCCCTGCCAACCTGTATTTTGTAAGCCAATTTCCTCTCCCACCGCTCAGTATCCCTTTGACAACATGGCTTACATTATTAGCTCACACAAATTAGCTGTACCATGCACAAATCCCACATGCACAAAAGAAACATGGGGCCTTTCAGCTTGATGCAGGCAGGCCTGCAACCATGGGCAGGCAGAGAGCACAGAGGTCAGCTGGAACATCAAAACTGCAAACTATTTTTAAGGCTTGGGATTTTTTTTTTTATTTCCAATAAGTTTTGTCTGTTTTCCTTGCCTTATTTTTTCAGACAATATTTGCCTCTACTGGAAGGGCATTTTTTCTTTCTGGGTTTTTAACTTCATATCTCTTCTCTTTCTCCTCTTATAGTCCCTATCCTTCATACGTAGCCTTTTTTCTGCTTTTCTCTGGCAGGCAAATCCCAAACTATGCATAAAGGCATCTGTGTTCTCTGTCACAATGCTGCAAAATCTGCTGGAAGGGAGAAAATACAAACACATTTGCCTTGATTTTCCTGATTTCCTTATGGCCATGTTACACAGAGTGAAAGGCAGATCCAGCTTCCCATCTGACCAGAGCCACCAATCAGACCCCAACAAGTGGCAGCATTTCAAACAAACCATCCTTACCTATTTACTTTGCAGAGCAAAGCTAATGTCAAACCCTAGAAATGGGCACGGTACTCCACATAATAATCCATTAACAATAATATTCAAATTATAATTAGTATTACAGCATCTCTAGGTTGTGAGCTGAGTTAACCTCTTTGCATTTTTCCAAGACACAAATCAGCAAATTCATGTTTACTGCAGAAAAAGCCAACTCTTTTCAAATATCCAACAGGCTCCAGGGTACTCAGTGTTTCAGCATTAACAGTCACTCCTCAGACTGAAAAAAACCCAACAAACCCAACAAAAAAAAAAGGAACGGAAAAAATATAATTTAAGAATCACTTAATGTTCCTGAAGTGATACTTAAATAAGCCTCTAGCCTCAAAATGGGAACTGGAAATGCTTTGATAAATGAATTGTAAGGCCAGCCAGCTAGTTTCGTTGTGACTTGTGGAAGCACATCTGTATCCGACGCTGACATGCTATTTTGTTTTTTCCACTGCAAACCACACAGCTCTGATTCTAGAGAGGACAACATATCAGCAACAGCAAGTGTCCTTACATGCCCTCCTACAATCCTCGCTGCCTCAAATTGCAGCAAACTCTCAATTCCCCACTACCAACTTGTGTTGCTCCACTGCATCACCTATTAGCTCCCAGCCTCTGGATTTACATGCATGCCCTGTTTATCACCCAATATTGGTCCAACTATTCTTTGGTAAAAGGACTCAGTGGGGTCACAGAGAGCCTCGGATCCATTACAAAAAGCACAAACAAAATTGCCTGGGATGCTAAAAGCAAAGGGTTGCTTTGGTACGCCATCTCCAGTGGTGCAGATCTTATAGGAGCAGCATGCAGGCTCTTGTTCATCGTTGGCAAAATGCACAGCTAATGCTGGTGACCGCACTGAAAAATAATGTGCTGTAATTGAGAATTTGCTCTGTCCAGTAGTGTTATTGTGCTCTTTGTATCTGTTGTCATTTCCATGGAAATAAACAGAAGGCATTACTTTCAGCATGACCTACAGGATGGCCAAGTGCCCAGTTCCTGGCAGATGTCAGCACTGACACATAGCTAGCCCACAGTGCAGACAGGGACGTCTCAAAAGGAGCAGTGTTTGGAAGCAAGGCTTCACACACCCACACATCCTGCACAGCCCTGTGCAGTGGCAGAAGCTGACAGACTAGGGAAGAAAATGGTCTCTGTGATGAACCTTCCCTTGCTTTGCCTGCAGAAAGCACACCAGTGAGTCACAGATGTATTTGTTCTAGGTTTGTTTTGCTTTAATCAGACGAGTTGTGGGCTGTTCAAAACTCACACTATGGCTGTGTGGTAAATGAGTCCCCTCTTAAAAAGGCAGTAGTAAAGGCACAGGGAAAGCCACAGAACAAATCAAAGGGATGGCCAGGAACAGGAGAACCAAACCCACTGCCTTTGCTCAATGTTTTTACCACTGCTTCCTGCCACCCAATGGGGTTTCCACTTTGGAGAACTGTTCTTCAGTGACCTGGAAGAAGGTTGTAGTGAGATGGGGGTCAGGTAACAGTGACAGGATGAGATGGAATGGCTTGAAGTTGCACCAGGGGAGGTTCAGGTTGGCTGTTAAGAACAACCCCTTCTCCCAAAGAGCGGTGAGGCAGTGGCACGGCTGCCCAGGGAGCGGTGGGCTCACCTGGAGGTGTCCCAGAGCCATGGGATGTGGCACTGAGGGACGTGGGCAGTGGGCATGATGGGGTGGGCTGAGGTTGGTGATCTTAGTGGTCTTTCCCAACCTTAATGATTCTATGATAGATTCTAATGAGAGGGGTAACAGAGGGGAAGCCATTTCTCTCAACTCAACATGGTAAGGTACAAGGATGAACAACTGTGGAGGAGGAAAAAAAGAACACATAAGCACTTAGAAATAGCTCAGCCAACAGGAGGCTTTCAAGAAGAAATAATGGCATACCATTATAATTCTTTTAGGATAACAGTCAATGAAGAAGAGCAGGTGGTAGTCTGTCTCTTGACCTTTTTGAGACCCTCAACCCTATTCCATGCAGCTTTCCTATGAATACAGGAGATACGGTCTAGTTGTGGTTATTATAAGCAGGGTATGTGAACTGAAAACGCTGCACTTTCTGGGAACTCACCAACAGTTTACTGTCAAACAAGAAATACTAGAAAAAATTAGTATGAACTAAAACACTGACTTTCCACAAGAATAAAAAGGCAAGAAAAAAAAAAAACCAACCCCAAAAAAACACAAGATGAAGTGATTAAGCACGTCAAGAAGAAAAATTGAATTGCAGAGTCCTGTGACTGTTTCAGCAACCATTTTGATGGGGTCTGAGAAAATAACATCCCCCAGTGAGACATGCTAATCACAGCAAGGTCATAGTCAAGTGGCAGGAAATGACCTGGCTTGACTGTGCCAAGGCCAGCCAGCTGGAGGTGCAGAGATCAGGCAACCCTACAGGGGATGCAGGGCTGGAAAGGGGATGAATAAAGTAAGGTCTGGTGCCACATGACAGCATCCTAGATGTAAAAAGCTGCTGCAACAAGGACTGCCAATGATTTCCATGTCCACTGTCAGCGGAAACAGGTACAGGGAGGTGAAGTTAGGCAAGGGAAAACCTTTCTGTGTCTAGGAACAGTTAGCAGGCGTTCTCTGGAGGCTTGGGACTCCTGATCTATGGGTGCTTTTGAGCACTGCCCAGAGCGGCTGAGCCATGGACACGAGCCATCGTGTTCCCTCCTGCACCAACGGGCTCCTCCTCACTGACCCTGATCCCCTTGTCATAGTACTGTCCTGATCCTAAGAGCTCTCCCCAAACCTGATATCCCACACTGAAAAACCCACCGTGTGTTAGAAATAGCAAGAGATAACAGGCAGCATTCTTTCCAGGCAGCTTTACATGCAATCAACTAAGACTTCCTTGCCAAATTCCTTAAAGCTGACCGTCCCAGGTTCAGGCATTGGGACCCTGTCTGGTGACACCTGACAACAGTGACTGCTCGCTCAGCACCTGTGACACCACCTCCCAAGCACCTGCTAGTTGAGCAGGATCTCCTCTGCCCAGCCCAGCATATTCAAGTGTGGATGACTTTCAATACCTTTTGCATTTACTCTTGAACAACAGAAGCCAGATACCTTTAATTCCATCCCAACACTGGGAATCCTACTGTTCCAGGAAGGTCTACAATTCTGTACTGAAATAGTCAAGTAAAAACCTGGATAGCAGGCAGAGATGCTTTCAAGCTCTCCATAGGAACGACTACATCTTGCTGTCACATAGTTATCTGCTGAGATCAGCAACATCTGATGCTCCTGATTCACTTCCAGGATCCAGCAATAGACAGCAGTTGTTTCAAAAGCAAGTTCATTTGTTTAAAAGCATCCCGCCTTACACATTAATTGCATTTAGTCAGAGGATCAGAGCTATACTTTGTCACTGAACAAAACCGATGTAGTTATTATGTCTCATAACTTCAACTATTCCAAACTACTAAAACATTTAAAAGCAGACAT